>NC_141691.1:1125337366-1126011643 GCF_964263255.1 Lissotriton vulgaris | reverse complement strand
GAATCCAACGTTGTGTCAAAATTTAAAATCAAACGGTGAAGAACTTTCAGAGATTTAATATTATGAACAAACGAACATTGACATTTTTATGTGTCTGTTCGGGCTTTCGATTAAAAACACGCGCGTATTCGACACACGCGTATTGGAATCCAACGTTGCGAATTTAAAAACACGCCCCTATTCTAATCCAACGTTGTGTCAAAATTTCAAAGCAATCGGTGAAGAACATTCGGAGATTTGCGATTTTGAACAAACAAACATTTACATTATTGAATAAAACACTGCTCACCTGCACTCTGGGTCTCCTCTCTTCTTCTGCTCCGAAGGTATCCAGGACTGGGCTCCAGGCGAGAGAAAGCTGAGATGATATATATATATATATATATATATTTGGCTGCATCCTGACCATCATGAATTGTCTGAGCCAAAGATGCCCTAAGGTCACTTGGGATTGTTGGGATGAAGTTGCTGGCCATGCCTCACATGACGCACCAAAAACAGTATCATGAATTGTTATGCTAGATGAATCGTGGGCTGATAAAAGCCTCAATCGTCCTGGATTCTCTGTGATTGGAAATGAGTAACTATTCAAGTAGGGTGGGATGCTTAGTAAGAAAATATGGATCACCAGGCACTGGGTTGCGACGTCTGGCCATGTGCCTAATCAAAGGTGAGGAAGAACAAGGCTTCAACCAAGTAGTCATCAAAGTACCATTGATAATATCGTTAACGGGAAGCAAGGGCTGAGAAATATAGCTGGCTCAGACTGTGTGATATCTGTAAGGATTCCCGGTTAGAAAAATCCAAGAGCCCCAAAAGTTTGTTTTATTAAAAAATACATTTATGAGTATCCTTCATTTTATTCCAGCCTCTTACTCATAAAGATCCCAGCCACTGTATTTATTTTACAAACAGTTTTCCAAAAATGTCTGTTGATTGCCATTGCCAAATCTTTTATTTAATTGAATAATGTTAAAGAGAACTGGGGTGAATTTATTGATTGTGGCTATTGAGCAGGTGCGCCTCCTCCCATTAACACCTAACAAAGTATCTGTTTTTAAATTTCTTTATTTGACAGTTACTCTCAACAAAGGGTAACTGTACTCCTAGTGCCTCAGCTGGCCTTAAGACCACCGAAGCAAACAAAACACTCATTCAGTGGTGGCCCAAATGGCAACTAAAGCTCTGCCTCAGGCAAGGTATCTAGTCCATTGACAGGTTATAAATCAATGTATATGGTTGTACCCTGGGCCATGTTGGTTGAGAAGGTAGGCTATTGGGAATTCTGAAAAGTGGACACTTATGTCATTCGATTTGCCTGACCACGTCTTATGTATATCGTACTATTCTCTATTGAAGCATATGTTTAATGGTTAATAAAAAGAATAATACAAATAAAATGTATAAGGCATAATGAAAATAGTGAGGGGAAAAGGGAGCAACCCATATCCATGACCATCATCTTGGTGTGCTCTCTATTCTGACATAGGATCAGAGTCAGAACCAGAAATATAATGAAGCCCCTGCTGATAAGTGCAGTGTTGCAGAGGAACTGGTTTAGAGTCAAGTTGCAGGATGACCGGTTGCACTTTGCAATTAAGTTGCACAATAACAGCACGTCTCAAGCCTGAATTAGTCTGGGATCCGCCACAGACGTTGGCACTGAGCCCTCTTGTGGTAGGGACCAGCGTGGATCTCGTGGTCATAGTAGAAGTCTTTACCGGCGTCAGCACAGGCCCAGTAACAGGTCCCATGAGTGAGACAAATGTAATCTGGGATGGACACGCCAGCGGTAACTTGCAAAAAACACAGTTGATGGACAGAATGCAGAACAATGTCTTACATTCACCCCAGTACAAAGATCTGGGCCTAAATCCGTTTTTTTGCACTCCACACCACCCTAGGTCATACAATGGCTATATGCAAATCAGCCTTGACCCTGTGCCTCATGGGAACAGTCCAGCCCGAACTACCAAGCCATGTCTTCCTAGACCGGAATCAAGCATCCAAGGACCGGTTTCTGGCTATCAGCCTTCTTCAGCCTGGATAGCTTGACTCCAGTGGTGTGGAGAGCCTGGGACTCACGTCTGAGTATACACAGCACACTCGGGGTGAAAATTGCAAAAAACACAGTTGATGGACAGAATGCAGAACAATGTCTTACATTACCCCCAGTACGCCAGGAGTAACCCACTGTGGGCCCCTGGGGTTCTGTGGAGCCCAAGGCACACCCACCTGAGGGAGCCTGAAGCACACTGAAAATTACCAGCATGACATTCATGAAGGCATCAGTCTACTACAGGTGCAAGGTCACCTGTGTAATTCTGGGTGTGTCAGGGTCACCTGAGAAATCGTGGCTAGAGAACTTAAAGGGGTGCGACCGACATCGTGAAACACTTGCACCTTCTCTTTCAAGTCAGAATCGTGAGATTGCTTGAGTCCTGCTTCACTTTCCTATGCTTGTACTTGGAGCTGGATTTAATGATGGACTTTGAGCCCAAAGTTAAACAGTTGCGGAAATGACCTCAGGACCAGAGCCACAACATTGACTTGTATCAGGAGCAGCACTTATGACAAAGCAGCAACTTCAGCAGCATACAGCTTTGCCTCCAGGTGTCAGATCGTATTAGAGAGCACCTATAACACAACTTAAAATTGTGTCTCGAGCACCGACACAAAAGAAACATATTACTGCATGTAACTGCTTTCTGCAGTCGCAGCATGGCTTGAAAACCTTTGATTTGGATGTGGAAATTTTTCCCACACACAACAGAAAAAACATTTACAAGTAAATTGATAAAACTGGGAATACCACTCCAGATCCATATTAGAAGGCATGGAAAGAAAGGTTCTGATGCCAATGGACAGTGGTGGTGCTTACAAGCTGCTCTGCTCCATTACATCTGGCGTAGCTTGGAGTCTGTACAGAGCTACATGGTGCTTCTTAACAGCACGCTGGAGAGCTGCTTGTGGAAAAGTTTCCCGTGCCGTTCGAGGTCCCGGTCCAGAGGGAGGTCGAGGGACCGGTTGCGGAGCCACCATCAGTCCGGCTCGAAGTCATCCAAGTCTTCGCATTCGAGGTCGGGTAAGTCGAACCATAAGAAGAAGTCGAAGAAGCATTGACGCTCTTTGCCTTCTCCTCCTCGGTCAGCCGACTCGAGGGAGCGCCACTCCTACGGCTCCACGCGCGGTGCCTGAAGGGTCAACTCCGAGCTTCCCTCCCTTTCCGGGACCAGGAGCGACTCCCGCCCAGCTTCGTACGTTCTACAAGGCGATGCATGCCGTCTTTGGGAGGACTCCGCCGTCGTGCCTTTGGGCCCCGCGGACTCCGTTCGGGGGTCTAGGTCTTCACTGCTGGCGGCCCCGGTTGACCTTATTACACCTCCACCGGCGCCGCTTCCAACGGCACCACTACAGTGCCCCACGCCGGTCGACCCCCTGGCCGGCATCGACACCAGCCTCCTTCCCGACGTGGACACGGCGCCAGACCGGCGTCGACCAACACTGGATCAAGCAATGGGTGGGGTTTTCATGCCCATGTTCACTCCAGGGGCCCCTTTCCAACCACCGTGGCAACCAGAGGATGATGAGGAGGACTAGGAGGGGTCAGGTGACCCTTTAACCGACCAGCCTGAGCAGGACTGGAGAGAGGAACTGGGGGGTGCCAGTGGTCTTGACACTTCACCAAGACATTGGTATGTTGTCTACTCCTACCGTGGCTACAGAGGAGAGAGCGTCATATGCTGTGGTGTTGCGTAGGGCGGTCAGGACTAACTTCATGACTGAGGTGCTTCAACCTGCAGGGAGCTATTCAAAGCCCCTGCTGCCGTTTAATGAGGCCCTCACCGACGTCCTTTTGGGCACGTGGTCCAGGCCCAACACGGGGGCTCCCGTAGACAGGACGGGCGACCCAACTTTCCTCTCCCAAGACTCCACCTCAGAGACCTTGGTGGTCCAAGCCTCCACCTCCAAAAGCGCCTTCCCTACTGCTCCACCGGACAGGGAATCCAAGAAGCTGGACCATCTTGAGAAGAAAATGTTCTCTTCCGCCAGCTTATGCAGTCCATAAGCATCGCATGTCTCTTGGGCCGTTATTCGCACTCAGTGAGGGATACGGTGGCGCAAGTGCTGCTTAAGTATCTGGAGGAGGCCAGGCCAGTGCTCTCCCAGGCTATCCCTGCAGTGAGAGATGCAGCTAAGTTTACTATCCGTTGTGAGCTGGACACCACCAACCCTCTGGGCAGGACCATTTCAACTTCTGTAGCGCTCTGTCGCTACGCCTGGATGAGGTCCACTGGCTTTTCGGGGGATGTCCAGAACACCTTGATTGACATCCCCTTTTTGGCGACAAAACAGACAATGCCCTAGAGCGCTTCAAGGACTCATGGGCTACTGCCAAGTGCTTGGGCCTCTCCTCCCATCTGGCCCAGTCTACTTTTCACCCCGTTCGTGGCTAAGGAAGAAGTGCTTTGCTACGTCCCACTCAGGGCCACAGGCCACGCATAGTCACCCAACCTTCACCCGGCTGGGGACGTGGGAACCAGCGTGTGTTTCAGAGGGCCACCGGGCGGGCCAGTCCACCAACCCCTCCTCTGCAGCAGACCGCAAACCCTCCTAGTCCGACCTTTCAGGCCCATCAAACACCAGTGGGCGGCAGGATTCGCCATCACCTCCCCCACTGGTGCATCATCACTTCGGACAGGTGGGTTTTGCAGATAGTCCAAAGGGGCTAATCCCTCCACTTCGAGACTACCCCTTCAGCCATGCCACCTCATTGCCACCGCATTACGGAGGATATTCTTGCCCTTCTCCAGCAGGAAGTTACAGCTCTCTTGGCCAAGGGAGCCATCAAGCGTGTTCCTGTCCCAGAAGTAGGTTGTGGTTGCTACTCCCACTATTTTCTGGTTCCAATTAAGGACAAGGGTCTGCATCCTATCTTGGACCTCAGGGACATCAATCAATTCCTCCGGAAGGAGAAGTTCAAGATGTTGACTCTTCCTCAGGTCTTGTCTGCCCTCGACCAGCAAGACTGTATGGTAGCATTGGACTTGCAGGACGCTTATTTTCACATCCCCGTCCTGCCGGCCCACCGGCGTTACCTGCGGTTCACAGTAGGCCACGAGCACTTTCAGTTTATCGTGCTCCCCTTTGGCCTTCCCAGCGCCCCTCGGGTGTTCACGAAAGTGATGGTGGTGGTCGCAGCTCATCTGCGCAGATCAGGGGTTCCAGTCTTCCCCTATCTCGACGACTGGCTGTTGAAGGCGGGCTCGCCCCAGGCAGTCGTCTCCCACCTCCAGTCTACGGCCGACCTCCTGCATCAGCTGGGGTTCTCCATCAATGTGCTGAAGCCGCACCTGATTTCCTCTCAGAAGCTCCTTTTCATCGGAGAGGTTCTGGACACAACATAGTTTCGGGTCTATCATCCTGAAAAGTGAGTCCGTAACATTCGGGCTATGATTCAGTTCTTTCGGCCCTTGTCCCGGGTTTCGGTCAGAATGACCCTGAGGCTGTTGGTCTTCATGGCCTCCTGCATCCTGCTAATCAATCATGCCAGATGGCATATGCGAGCTCTGCAGTGGGCCCTGAAGTTCAATTGGGCACAGCACCAGGGGAATCTATCAGATTACGTCCAGATCTTAGAGGGCACTGTTCAACAACTGCAGTGGTGGCTCACGAACCAGGATTGGGTCAGTGGCAGGTCCCTCTCCCTTCCCCAACCAGACCACACAGTGGTGACGGATGGCTTCCTTTTGGGCTGGGGAGGCCACATGGGAGAGGCGGAGATCAGAGGCCTCTGGTCTCCGGCGGAGTCTGGGCTTCACATCAACATTCTGGAGCTCGGGGTGATTCGTCTTGTACTGAAGGCATTCCTTCCCTCTGTCCGGGGAAGAGTAGTGCAGGTGTACACGGACAACACCACCGCAATGTGGTATTGCAACAAACAGGGCGGGGTGGACTCGTGGACCCTATGTTAGGAGGCTCTCTGCCTCTGGACATGGCTGGAACATCAGTGCATTTCCTAGGTGGTTCAACACCTGGCAGGTTCTCTGAACGCTAGGGTGGACGAACTCAGCCACCAGTGCATGATAGATCACGAATGGCATCTTCAGTTGGAGCTGGTGCAAGGTCTCTTTCAACAGTGGGGAGAGTCTTGGTTACATCTATTAGCCACCGAAGAGAACGTGCAATATCAGGAATTCTGTGCGTTGCAATTTCCAAGGCGTCACTCGCTCGGCGATGCATTTCGCAAGTGGAGTTGCGGTCTGCTGTACGCTTTTCTGCCTATACCAGAGAGCTGAAGAAGATCAGGCTGACAGGGCCCAAGTCATTCTTGTGGCTCCGGATTAGGCGCGAAGAATATGGGATCCCGAGCTGCTCAACAAAACCATTGATCCTCCAATCAGACTGCCTCTTCAGGAGGATCTTCTGTTGCAGCAGCAGGGTTCGTTCCTCCACCCAAACCTGTCTAGTTTCCACCTCCTTGCGTGGAGATTGAGTGGCGGCAGTTGACGTCTTTCGACCTGCGTACCGAAGTCTGTGACGTAATCTTGATAGCCAGACGTCCCTCCACAAACACGATATACGCCTGCAGGTAGAACAAATTTGTGGCATGGTGCACAGCAAAGGCTGTGGATCCTATTTCTGCCCCTCTCTCTGAAGTACTCTTGTTCCTTCTCTCTTTAGCCCAGCTGGGCTGTGCTTTGAGCACTATCAAAAGCTACCTTTCAGCCATCTCTGCTTTCCTTCGGCTGCCAGATCAGCCTTCTCTTTTCAATTCCCGGTAGTTAACCGTTTCTTGAAAGGCTTAACACATCTCTTTCCTCCAATTCCTTTCGTTATGCCACAGTGGGACTTGAATATTGTGCTAACTTACTTAATGTGCGCTCCCTTTGAGCCGCTTCATAACTGTCCCATACGTCCCTTAAACCTTAAGACTGCTTTCCTAGTAGCCATCGGTTCTGCTAGAAGGGTGGGTGAGCTCCACGCTCTTTCTTCAAAACCTCCTTTCTTGTCTATTCATCCGGACAAGGTGGTTCTCCGGACTCGTCCGTCCTTTCTTCCAAAGGTGGTCACTGCCTTCCACATCGGGCAGACCATTACTTTGCCCACCTTCTTTTCGCTTCTGCATCCTTCAAAGGAAGAAGAGAGGCTTTATCGTGTGGGCCCAAACCGTGCACTCTACTTCTATCTGGATTGCAAAAAGCAGTTCCGGGTGGATGATCAACTTTTTGTTGGTTACATGGGTGCAAAGAAGGGTCGGGCCGTACACAAAAGCACTATTTCTCGATGGGTTGTGCTGTGTATTAAGTGTAGGTTACTATCTGGCTAAAAGGAGCCTCCAGTCGGGCTACACGCCCATTCCACCAGGGCGACAGCAGACACTACTGCCTTAGGAAGGGCTCTGCACACGTTTACGAAACACTACTGTCTGGACAGCAAAGTCCGGAGAGACTGCTTCTTTGGCCGTTCTGTTCTCCAGGACTTTCTGGTGTGATCTTGGTTCGCAGACCCACCACCGGGGTTGGTATTGACGGGGTATCTGTTCTAAGGTAAGGAATCTATAACTAACGTGTTTCTTTTAGATGCACAAGTTACTTACCTTCAGTAATGATATAGCTGTAAGAAAAATTAGTTAGTTATAGATTCCTTACCACCCCACCCATCCTGCCCGTTCTGCAAACTGATTTCTTGGGTTAAGGATATCCTTTCAGGGCCCTAGTTTTGTGCACCACTGGTCAGTGTCTTACATGGCTCTGTGTTTCTGGCACGGAAAGTTGTGTACAGAACTGACGCCATCGCGCAAGTGCGGCGTCTAAGTAGCTGCCGTGACGTCATCCTGGCGACCACGACGCCGATGACGGACGCAGAGCCGACCCAAGCAACTTTCCAACGCGCAGAGGTACTTCTGACAAAAAAACTTTCCGGATCCAGTCTGACGCCTGGGGGTAATTCTAAGGTAAGGAATCTACACCTGACTAATGTTTCTTACAGATATATCGTTATCGAAGGTAAGTAACTTGTGCAATGCAGATGAACAGTACATTTCCCTGGACCCCACAAGGGGGGGGGGGGAAATATTAAGATAGCAGGCTTGGATATTAGATCTTCTGTAGTGACCATGCAGCATAATAGTGGCCCTCAATGCCTTTCCGGTAAGCAGCTATTCCTTTGAAAAAAGCACCCAGGCCTTTAAACTACAGGTGGGTGTGGGTAACTGGAAATTGGAACTTGGGGTAAACAGGCCTTGGTGGACTAGAATTGCCTCTGCCGGAGTCTAAAAATTGGAGTGATCCTGTAATTCCATGCATTTTAGGGGGGGGGGGGCTGGGGGAATGGGGCACTCCAGGAGCGTGGCTCAGTTGAGGTTGGACGCTTTATAGGTGGCTTTATGCGCTTGGGGGCGCTGCCGGGTCATGCTTCTTGACGGACCCTGAGAGTGACTGCGTAAGCATGAGTGTGTGGAGGGGATTCTGGTTGTGTAGTCTGACTCACGTGTTCTAGTGTAGTCAGTAATGTTGGTGGCTGTTGAGTGCTGGCCATGTGATGGCTGAATTGCTGCAGTATTTTAGCCTATTCCATTGAGATGTGTTTTTTGCTTATAATCCGGTTGATAATGTCAGTTCACATCCTTTTTCTTGAGCCCTTAGGGGCCGGGATGAACCGAACATAGAAACAAAAAGAAGTGCAGAAAATTAATCAGAACTAAATAATGACAAAAACAACCTATGGCAAGCAGGAAAGCAGATAACTGAACAACCAAGGTGAGCCAAGCAATAGATGTCACCTGGAGTGTACTCTAAGAGAGAATTCCTAGCAGCCCACACATACAGCCACAGACAGTCCCACAACCTCAGGACAGACAAATGCATAGGGTAAAAGTAATAGCAAAAAGGTCAGGTACCCCAGAGAAACAATTGTTAGGGTCCAGTAACAACAGAAAACACGAACTTGCTTAGCACAGTAAATCAAGACTAGAGGGCTCAAGAAGCAAGACAACTTGCTTTCAAGGCATATATTCAGGGAGTTATCATATCTAAACAGGCCAGGGTTCTGCGGTCTATTTGTGGGAATCTTGCTAGGGTTGACGCTGACATTACTCTATTAGATGCTGCCCCACACGAGCGGCAAACTCAGGATAAACACAGTGCCCTCATTTTGGAGTTTAATGGGCATGCAGACAGAGAGGCATTGTTGCTTGGCAAATTCCAGGCGGCACGCAGGTACAGAGAGGGAAAACACCCTGGAAAAACGCTGGCACGTTTGGTGCGCACACCCAGAGGCTCTGTTCATATAGCAGCAGTGAAGCGCGCGGATGGCACATTGGTTATGGACGACACAGACATCCTGGTGGAATTAGTCGCATATTACCTGTCCCTTTATTCCACCACTCTTTCCCCAGATTTTTCCCAACACTTAGAATATTTAAAAGAGGTTGCACTGGTTTTGCTCACTAAGGGGCAAGCAGACTTTCTGGCCGACCCTTTCACTGTTGAGGAAATTACGCTTGCTATAGATGCCCTGACCGGCTCTAAAACTCCAGGGCTTGATGGACTGGCTATCTGGAGTTTTTCATAACGCATACAAGGAAAGCCTAGCACCACAGCTTCTGGAGGTATATGAGGAGGCGTGGGAGACAGGCGCACTCCTCCCCCTCCATGAGAGAGGCAGCCATCTCCTTGTTATTAAAACCTGGTAAGGACCCCACCAACTGCTCGTCTTATAGCCCTAGCTCCTTATTTAACTTCGATATTAAAATCCACGCTAAGATGTTGTCTTCCAGACTGTCCCTATTGAGGGAACAGATAGTTTCCCCAGTACAATCAGGCTTTATACTGCATAGGTCTATCGCTCTAAACTTAAGAACTGTCTTCTCTGACATAAACCGCATCGAACCAACTACTCCTGCAGCAGTGGCCCTACTGGATGCAGAGAAGGCCTCGGTTCTCTTGAATGGCCCTTCCTCACTGCCACGCTACGTAACCTAGGCATCCCAGGTAATTTTGTTGCCCTGATTGCACTGTTGTATTCATCTCCACAAGCTTGGCTACGGGTGAATGGCTCTCTCACTTTTCCGATTTCAATCACACGCGGGACGCGACAGGGATGTCCTTTATCCTTGCTGCTCTAAAAAATAGCCCTGGACCCTTTGATCCCCCACATGCAGGAGAAACATGTTTCGTGGTTTGCAATTTCCCTCGGGTCCTAGCTCATGTCCATGTACGCAGACAACATTGTACTATTTATACGACATCCCAATGATAACCTGCAACCCCTCATAGAGGAAATTGGCCACTCTAGAGCCATTTCCGGATTGAAGATAAATTGGGACAAATCAGAACTGTTTACTATTATGGCAGCAGCTCTGGCGGATGTGACTGAGCTTCCCTTGCTTAAGGCTGGCGACACCACCAAGTACCTTGGTGTACACCTGCTGAGGGATAAGGAGCAGGTTATTCGTTTAAACAATGGACCTGCAATTGACCAGCTTAGTACGCAGGTTGCACGATGTATTCAATTGTCCTTGTATATGGCCGGTCGAATCTCTCTTATCAAAAAAATGAAAGTGTTGCCCAGACTTTTGTATTTATTTAGCACAAGTCCCATTCCACTTACCAACGCTTTCTTCCGCCAACTGCAGGGACTACTCATACGGCAGGTATGGGAGGGACGCAGACCGAGAGTCTCTTGGGAAAGTTTACCACTCCCATATATTCAGGGACGTTTTGCGGTTCCGGATCCACAACTTTATTTCCTCGTAGCGCAGGCACAATTTGCTCATCATTGGTTCCAACCAGATGCTCGCATACCATACGCGAAACCTGAACACGAATTGGTGGCTCCCACACTGTTGGAAGCCCTACTTCTAAAGGGGATTCCACTTGATCCACATGACATCCAACCGCTATCAACTACTTGTTGGGCGTGGCGTAACCGTAACAAAAAAATAGGCAACAGAACTGTTTATTCCCCACCCATTCCTCTACCCAATAACCCTTTCCTGCCTCTCACCTCCGACACACACTCTTACTAAATTAGGCTTAGGTCCCTATTTCTGGAAGGCCGGGCACGCATACTAACAGAAATGGCTACACATCCCGAGATGACGTATATTGACAACTTCATAGCCGGCAGGCTACTAGGGACACTTAGCTCAACTGTCTCCTCCTTCCGATCCCCGCCGTCTGCTTTCAGCCCCCTGACTATGCTTATATCTGATAAGGAAGGAACACAGTTGGTTACCAAGCTTTACAAGGCTTCTTTGGCACTCAGACAGGCCAAGTAGTAGAGAGCAAGCATGTCAAGTAGGCGGGAGGAGTCAACCAACAACGCAGTTTGTGGTAAAATGACACTACACTAGGTGGAACATCTATGGAGGGAGAACACACTGTCAATAGTCTGCCAGGTATCAAGCAAACAAAGTACCTTCTGTTAGTAACTCAAAAGGGTTTAATCAGCTAAGTCCACTAGCACAAAGCTCAGTTACTGAAATCCATAAGAATGTCCTTACGGTACCCAACAGTGGCCCACACATCCAAAATGACTAGTCATCACACATATGGCGCTCAAACTGAGATCACACAGCAGGTCTTCCCAAAAAAGCCACAGCCTAGGCAAAACGAGGAACATCCAGCGGTCAATGGAAAGAGAAAACAAAAAGGAGGGACTCATAGGGATGTATGATGTTACAACGCGTACTTTTAGCACGCATACCATTACAACGGATTTTTTACAACGCAGGTCATGTTACAACGGATACCATTACAACGCAAAACACTACAACGCACATACTATTACAACGCATACCATTACAACGTAAGTATAGGTAAGTATATGATAATAATATATTATTTAAAAATATGTTGTAAATATTTATTAATGTTTAATTTAATTTAATTATTTGTTATATATTATTTTAATAAAAAAATTAACTAAATTATTTTTAATTTTTTATTTTGAAAAATAGGTTAAAAAATAAATACCCCTGTACCCCAAAACCCAAACCCAGCCCAAAAACCTAAAAATACCCCTGTACCCCAAAACCCAAACCCAACCCTAAAACCTAAAAATACCCCTGTACCCCAAAACCCAAACCCAACCCTAAAACCTAAAAATACCCCTGAACCCCCAAACCCAGCCCTAAAACCTAAAAATACCCCTGTACCCCAAAACCCAAACCCAGCCCTAAAACCTAAAAATACCCCTGTACCCCAAAACCCAAACCTAAAACCTAAAAATACCCCTGTACCCCAAAACCCAGACCCAACCCTAAAACCTAAAAATACCCCGGTACCCCAAAACCCAAACCCAGCCCTAAAACCTAAAAATACCCCTGTACCCCAAAACCCAAACCCAGCCCTAAAACCTAAAAATACCCCTGTACCCCAAAACCCAAACCCAACCCTAAAACCTAAAAATACCCCTGAACCCCCAAACCCAGCCCTAAAACCTAAAAATACCCCTGTACCCCAAAACCCAAACCCAGCCCTAAAACCTAAAAATACCCCTGTACCCCAAAACCCAAACCTAAAACCTAAAAATACCCCTGTACCCCAAAACCCAGACCCAACCCTAAAACCTAAAAATACCCCGGTACCCCAAAACCCAAACCCAGCCCTAAAACCTAAAAATACCCCTGTACCCCAAAACCCAAACCCAGCCCTAAAACCTAAAAATACCCCTGTACCCCAAAACCCAGACCCAACCCTAAAAATACCCCTGTACCCCAAAACCCTAACCCAACCCTAAAACCTAAAAATACCCCTGTACCCCCAAACCCAGCCCTAAAACCTAAAAATCCCCATGTACCCCAAGACCAGCCCTAAAACCTAAAAATACCCCTGTACCCCAAAACCCAAACCCAGTCCTAAAACCTAAAAATACCCCAGTACCCCAAAACCCAAACCCAGCCCTAAAACCTAAAAATACCCCTGTACCCCAAAACCCAGACCCAACCCTAAAACCTAAAAATACCCCTGTACCCCAAAACCCAACCCAGCCCTAAAACCTAAAAATACCCCTGTACCCCAAAACCCAAACCCAGCCCTAAAAATACCCCTGTACCCCAAAACCCAAACCCAACCCTAAAACCTAAAAATACCCCTGTACCCCAAAACCCAATGTTAAAAAAAAAGATAAACTTACCTATAATAATACTTACGATGTAATGGTATGCGTTGTAATAGTACGTGCGTTGTAGTGTACTGCGATGTAAAGGTATCCGTTGTAAAATGACCTGCGTTGTAATGGTATGCGTTGTAAAAAATCCGTGGTAACAGTTGCATACCCTCACAGCTACGACATAATGATGTGGTAGCTGCTCCCAATGTGCACACAGTTTGTGACATCTCAAAACCCTGCAGGACAGGGTCCAAGAACCATGGACACACTGTCTCTCAGGATGAATAGGAGGGGGGCCGAATAATATATACCTGTCCCTTGGCAATACAACACAAATATCGATTATCAGGATAGAAAAGGGGTGAGAAAATGCCTAAAAGATGGTCAGGACAATGTAAAACAAGAAACAAGTCACCAAGCCAATCTCAAACACATTTCAGTGTTAAATTTCCAAAAGCAGAAATCTAATTTCAGTGTGCAAATATATTTAGAAATATGTGCAAATGCATTGAAATCTGCTACAGTAAATCTGAAATTGTCTGTGGATTCCAAAAGCACCTGAAATGTAACTTAGGACTAAACCTATGTGAATTCAACTATAACTATTTGTTAACAAGGGCTATTTAACTTTTTAAGGAAATTGCATTTTGGTATTCAGATTTTTAAGTTGTGATGGCAGAGTAGTGGTCCAATATGCTCAAATGTATACTACACAACTAGCTATAAGACTCTCATGTCCAGTTAGACTTGAAGCAAAAGACACACAATTAATGGACGAAATGCAGAACAAATCAAAACATTCACCCCTCAGTCAAGAGATCTGGGTTAAATCCATCATTCTTTTGCTCACCATGCCACCCCAGTTTAGACCTGGCCATATGCAAATTAGTCTTGTACCTGTGCCTCATGGGAACAGCCAAGCCCGAACTGCCAAGCCAGGTCCTACCTGGACCGGAAACAATCATCCTAGGACCGGTTTCAGGGTTTCAGCCCTCTTCAGCCAGGATAGCTTGAATGCAGTAGCACAGTGAACCCGGACCCACATCTGGGCATTCCTGGCGCACTTAGGGCGAGAAAGCAAAAGACGCACAATTGTTGGACGGAATGCAGAACAAATCAAAACATTCTTCCCCAGTCAAGAGATCTGGGTTAAATCCATCATTCTTTTGCTCACCATGCCACCCAAGTTTAGACCGCGCAATATGCAAATCAGTCTTGCCCCTTTGGTTTTTTTTGCATTTGTCACCCCGAGTGGGATGGGTATGCCCAGACATGGGTCCCTTGCTCTCCATGCCACTGGAATCAAGCTATCCTGGCTGAAGAGAGGTGAAACCCGGAAACCGGTCCTAGAATGCTGGTTTCCAGTCCAGGGAGTACCTGGCTTGACAGTTCAGGCTGGACTGTTCACATGTGGCACAGGGTCAAGACTGATTTGCATATGGCTGGGTCCAAACTGGAATGGCATGGCAAGCAAAATAACAGTGGATTTAGGCCCGGATCTCTGTACTGGGGTGAATGTATGACATTGTTCTGCATTCTGTCCATAAACTGTTATTTTTGCAGTTGGCTACAAGGACAGCGGTTCGAGTGACGAACACCGGAAGGCACAGCAGTTTCTGAGCACTTGGTTGACATGATGAAACTTTGAGAGTATTTAGCATGGCATATTCATTACAGATCATGGGTGAATTAAAGCTTTCTTTGCGTGACTTCTGGTAGATTATTGCAGTGTGCAATCCAGTACAAGCTTCTGGCCTTAAAGTATGCTAAAAAAGAATCACTGCTATAGGTTAGTAGGTTTTACTACTTTATGCTCTTCACAGGGGAAGTTGGAGGGTGAAGGATTTCAAATTGATTAAATGAGGTTAGTTAAAGTAGGTTTGAACATACTATAAATGAGTGGCATTTCACGTATGGTTTAAATATACTGCTAGTTCATTTTTGTATAGTCATCGCTACCAATCATCAACCTTATTTCCAATTGATACTAGGAATACTTTTTAGGTCTTCAATGGACTGGACTACAGCGAATGGACACCCCAATAGCCTGCAAGCTATTCACTCTTTAGCCCCCTGACATTGTTACTTGAGAACACTTTGATGTCCCATTTTCCACTGCCAGGAGACTCAAGTGTGATATTGATATCCCAAAGGACTTCATGTACAGCCTGAAGAGCCAAAGTTAGTGGATGGACTCTAGGCACAGAGGTGATTTAATGTCTTAAACAGCCATGGACAATATAACATTTTGCATTTTAGTACTGTCCCACACTAGTTATTAGGTAATTTGTTAAGACATTTTCTGTAATCTAGCACCCTTTTACTGGAGCCCTTTAATCGAGCTGTAGGACTGGCTCTGCCTGAAACCACTCTGCAATTTATTACCATGTGTTTGACAGTGGCAAGAGCAATGTTCTTAAAATGTTGACATTGTTTCAAGCACTATGTCACACATTGTATCTATGGAAACTGGTTGCAAATGCAGTGCATTGGCATCCTATTTGCTGAATGCAGGGTACCATTCAGTGGTCTTCAACTGTTTTCATTTTATTGTCTGTTTGGATTTCAAACCTACCTTCTGGTGTATATGCAAACACATCCTGAGCAACATATTGCCATAATACATACACTCTACAGTGCATGCTTTTTATTGTGGTTTCCACACTGAAATCTAACGTACCGACTTTATCAAAACAGTTTTGAGTTCACTGAAATGAGTATTATCAACCATACTGGGTAATTTTTATAAAGACAAAGAAAACTTACTTTGGTGATTCTTGTTCTGATGACCTGTAAAATAGAACGTACATGAGTCAAACACCCAAAAGGCCTTTATCCCATGACTAATAAGACAGAAGCATTATCACATGATGTAATACTCAAATTAAAAAAACTATGGCAAAGGCAACGTTACATTATTAGCAATAAATATATGTGAATACTTGGCAAATACCAAGCAGTCCCTCTCCTCTCACCCGCCCAAAGTGGTTCTTAAATACGGATATTATCCTCCTTGCCAAAGGGTTTTTCCAATATGGGAAGAGGACACAATCCACATTATATTTAGAAGTACTGAACCTCTCCTTGTGCGACAAATGCCATCATGCTGATTGTAACGTTGAGGAACACTTCAACAGCTCGCTCACACCAAAATACTAGCTTGGTAAACTGTACTAGCCATCATTACTCTTCTTGTCTTCCTGGCGGACCGAACAACCATCTACATTTCATCCAAAGTGATGCTTAACATATTCTGTCACTTTTGAGGTACAGTCTCTTTTCTGTTACACTTCAGAGAATCCACAAAACATATAGACTCAATAAATAGGAGCAAGATATGGGGCTCAAGATATATGAAGTAACAGGATACTAAACAGGGATACTAGAAACTAAGTTAAGCTAAGCCATATGTTATTTATATAGTGTTTATAACATCTTATGGCTATTAAGGCTCAGTTGTAAAAGTGAGGGTACAGAGGTGAGAAAGCTCAATTGACTGGATATGCTGTGTGTAGCATATAACATCTAAGCATGGCATGGATCATGGACAGCCAGCATTTCGATGGTGATTCATATATGATGTCAAAGGAGTAACTGTGAGCAGTGCATGGCCACATCTAGTAATTAAGGCTCCCGGTTTTAAGGTATTTTTTTTTCAACATTTCCGTCTGTATTTATTCATATTCAATTTTTGCTATTTTTTTCTGCATTTATCCATTTTTATTTTGTGTTTCCTGCATAAATGAAGCTGCAATGGCTATTTTTACTTTTTAATAACTTATTTTATTGAGTTTTTATAGTACCACTTGGGCGGTTGCCCGACATAAACCATTTTGAGATAGAATAATGACAAAGTACCAAACATGGATACATCATTGAGTACAGTTTGAAAATATAACAACAATGAAAACCAAAACTTTGCGCAGACTTTACCACCCACCCACCTTGGCAGGAATATTTAGATATCAAGGTATGTCTGAATAGAGAAACCAGTATACAGTACATTATGGCCCATAACATCCGGTGAAAACTGCTTGTCAAGGAGTTTGGGAAGGTCTATGCCCCGGTATGTAGCCCATCTAGACCAGATTTTTCTGTGCTTCTGAGTGCAACCCCGTGCCTGGAAGACTGCTATCTCCGCACCCATGCATTTGTCTATTTTCTTTCACAGTTTCCCTATTGTTGGTGGGGAAGTTCCCTTCCATAAGTGAGCAATATCACGCTTGGCGAATGTGTGTTTGTATCGGTTCCCCGATATGTCAACAGTACTATGAAGCAGGAACAGTCCAGGGTCGTGTGGAAAATCCCAAGATAGTACCTCTTTTAGACAAGTTGAGACTTTGTGCCAGAAGGGCTGTATTGAGGTGCAGGTCCATACTGTGTGGGCACATGTCCCCTCCTCCCTTTCACAGCAGAGGTACGGAAAGGATGCAATAACCCCCATCAGTGGAGTGGTGTGGCTCACTGGTTAGAGGCGGCAGACCCGGAAGCAAAGAACGGCCCGGGACCAGGCTTCAATTCCCGACGCGGCAGGGTCGTGGACCAGGGTCAGCGGACTCGATAATTCTCGCCTCGGTGCCTACTCTAACCAGGGATCACACTCGGCAACTCTGGGCATTAGCTTGCCTCATCTCTACAACGGCCCCCCACATTCGCCGGGGATGCCTGGTTTCACCTTGGAGATACCCAGTAGGGACCATCGCACAGGGATAGCCAGAAAGGGTTCCCCAGCGGTCTACAGCGCCACGACGCCTCAGGGCAGCGGTGAGCTTCACAAGACACATACATTACATTACATTACATTACATCTTCCAGAGACAAAGACTTGTGTAATACACGCAATGAACATATTGAAATTGAATAAGACTGAATCTAGAAGACATTGCAGCACCCCAGGGGCTAGCCATGGTCTCCGCCCAATCATCATCAGTCAGATTTGGGATATCGTCTGCCACGCCCTCCTGATCTTATGGAGTCGTTGTGGAGTGTGTTGTCAATGTTTGATATATCTGCAGAATTTTGTGGGTGCCCAAATTGCCCATAAGGAGCCGGCCCTCTAAGGGGTGGAACTCTGGGTGGCCGCCCAGATTTGAAAGCAATGGGGGGGGAGCATGGGGTAGTTGGAGGTACTTGTTGAACTGGCTTTTATGGAGATGGAACTCCTCCTGTAATTGCTGAAAGGACTTCAGGGTAGTGCCCCGCATGACGTCCCCAAGTGTGGAGATGTGGATCTGGTCCCACTGGCGGAACCCCTTTAATCTTGCCACCTGGCGTCAGTATGTACCTTTCCACAGGGGTATTGTCTGAGTCAAACGCCCCTGCCACCCCATCCGCCGGACTGTATATTGCCACTGCTGAATCGTTGTTCTGCTGGCATGGGGTAGAGAGTCAAGATACTGCGCACTGTACAATAACCTGAGGAGGGGAGTCCTCTCCAACGCTGTGTGTTCTAGAGCAAACGCCGAGTCAGTAGGAGCATTGTACCACCATTCATTAATTACCAAACTATGAGAAGGGGCATAGTACGAATACACATCTGCCGCAGCAATACCGAAGCAGAACGGGTAGATTGTACATGGGTCTGTAGTGCCGCCCTAATCGCTCCCCTGCCCCATAAGAATTTATTATGTATGCCGTTTATTTGCGCAAACCATGATAACAGTATATGATATGGAAAGTTTTGAAGCCAATATAACACTCTGGGAAGAGAGACCATTTTGAAAATCGCTGATCGTCCATACAGTGAGAGGTAAGGATGACCATATGGAAGTCCTATCTCGGAGGCAGGCAAGAAGTGGATTAATATTATGCACCCATGCAGTCTTTGGACAGGGAGATATATATACACCCAGGTATTGAAAACCCTCTGTTACATGTTTTAACTGAGCTGTCCATGTATTTCTACCCTGCTGACTGCATACTGGAAATAGGACTGATTGGGAATGGTTGGTCTGGAGCCCGGTGGTCTGGCCGAAGACTCAGAGGATCTGTAGGATGCGTGGGCCCGAGAACCATGGATCAGTCATGAAAAATAATACGTTGTCTGCATATAATGCAATATGATCAAGGTTGTGACCTCGGCCAGTCGAAGCCTGGAAACACTGGATCCCGTCGAACTCATACTGCCAAGGGTTCCACCGCCAAGGCAAATAAGAGTAGAGACAAGGGGCAACACTGCTGTGTGCCGCGGCTAATGGGAAAGAAGGGGGAACGATGACTAGCAATACTCACTGAGGCCGTAGGTTCCGTATATAGTAGGCGCACAGAAGCCGAAAACAGCGAGCCAAAACTGATTGCCTCCCAAAGCTGGAAGAGGTATTCCCAGCTCAGGGAGTCAAAAGCCTGGTTAATATTAGCGAGGAGTATGGCCGCAGGGCAACCCAGCTCTGGGGCCAATGCCATGGCATTATGGACTCGGCAAATGTTATGACGGGTGGCTCTGTGTGGGCTAAAGCCTAGACTAGATGGATAAAATCTTGAATGCAGGTCTGCATGCGATCGACAAGGACTTTTTCCAGTAGTTTGGATTCAAAGTTCATTAGGGAAATAGGGTGGTATGAGGACAGGTCTTCCGGTGGCCGGCCGGGCTTTACAAAGAGGACAATCTAACCTGCTGCCAGTCTCGAGCTAGTAGTTTCTTTTCGAGGGCATTTTGTATTGTGTCCAACAGGTGAGGGCCCAGATTGGACATATGGGAAACCCATTGGGGCAAGGGGACCTCCCCAATTGCAATGCGGCCGATGCCGTAGTTAAGTTGTCCACTGTGATGGAGGTGTCTAGTGGGTCTCTCATCAGATCTCTAAATCTTTGGGGGGAATATCCCGAAGGAACTCTGCTATGAGATCCTCTGAGAGCTGTTCCCTCCGAGTATATAGGATAGAGAAATTGTGACCACTTCTACGGGAGATGTAAACAAGACAACATAGCTACCGCAGATGATTGGAACTGTGGCTGGGGCTCACGCTGTTTGGCATAGTCTGTGCAACATTTTACTTGATTTATCCCCCCACTGGTATATTCGGTGTTGAGACGCTAACCACATTTCTTTTGCCTCTTCTATAATGTGTTGTTGTAACTGTTGCTGCTTGTGGGATACATTTTGCTGAAGGGGTGGACTGGGATTGTATGTGTATCGTGTCTCTAAGGATGTGTACTGGGCCTCCAGCTCTATCCGCTGGGCGGAGCGCTTACGTTTGTTGTTAGCCCGGTAACTAATGTCTACCACTCGGATCGTGGGTTTCATGGCTTCCCAAAGGGTTTCTTTAGATGGAGCTGAGTCGACATTTAGGGTTAAATACTCTTGAATTGCCATGCTCAGACATTCCTGATAGTCAGGATCTCGAAGATGCTATGGGGACTTTTGCCACCTCAAGGGGGACTTTTGGAAGTGTCATGTTGACCGGGGAATGATCAGACAACCCTCTGGGAAGATGGGAGACCTGGGTGAACCTGTGGACATATCTCGTGGTGTAAACATATAATCTAAACGAGACATGGATCCATGGACTGTGGACAAGTATGTGTAGCCTATCTTGGCGGGGTGATATTCTCGCCATATGTCGGACCATCCCAGCGTACCAGCAAGTAGGGATAACTAGTGGGGGAAGGGTCTATCCCAGATCCTTGCCTTCTATCAAGTGATGACACAATATCATTCCAATCTCCTCCCAGGAGAGACAGTCCCTCTGGGAGTTCGCTCCGCAAACGAGTAATGCTATCTACAAAAGTGGTCCCCAGAGAGGTGCGTAAATGCTGCCTAAATTAATTGGTTCACCATAAAGTGAGCGCAACAGAAGAACAAATTGACCACCGGGATCTACCCAGTGTTTAGTCTCCAAACGTCCTGGACAGACTCAACCATACTCATACTAGCGCTGGCCATGAGACACTAATCTTTTAGCCGCGAATAAAAGAACAGGCAATAAAAGAACAGGAGGTACCTTCCCTATGTTGCACTGATTGTCTTGAGGGGTACGCGCCGGATATATCAATGTGAATATATCAGACCAGAACACGTAGAGATTATATGGTGGCTGACGCTAACTAGGAATTCTGTCAGAAACATTAACTTTGAGCCCTGAAGAAGTCACGGATGTGACGAAACGCGTTGGCAACAAGCAATGCTGTGAATTTTAACTAAGAGCTTGAATAAAGAAAATTGAAAAATCTACAATCAACTCTTTTTTGAAATTCTTATGTGTGGGAAGTTTCTGTCTAAATATCTATTACTGTGAAATATAGAAATTGGATAAATCAAATACGTGTGTATAAACCTTGGTGCGGGTCAATTTTTCATGATATATGTTTTAGTGACTTTGTCACTTTTAGGGGGTGTATACGGGTCGCATCCTCGACCGTGTCGCACAAGGAATCATCTGCTAAATAGGCACTTACCAATAGTGAAAATCTGTGCTGGTCATTATAGTTCTGACCCTTGAGTGTTTTTGTGAAACTACTAATTATACCACAGTTTTTATGTTTGCTTCCATCACTAAGGTTATAAAAGAGGACAGTACTCTCCACCTCGGTTGAGATATGTTCACCTTGTCTACTCATGATTCAAGAATAGTGATTTTGCTTCCAGGAAGAGATTTTAGAAGCAGCACAGTTGTTTTTCAAACCTTGACATGGGTATCACCCTGAAAGGAAGACCACAAAGTTCTGAGACCTTACTCTTAAGGACCTCAAACCTCACAATAGCCAGAATTCTTGTTGTGTCTTGACGAATTAGATTTATCTTTTGATTCAAAGTTTAGTGACCCGACTTGTTTTGAGAACTCAACTGTTACATAGCTCTATTTCTCTTGTTTTGAAAAGTAAAAACTGCTGAACAGATCATCTCCAGCCCATCCAGGGCTACAGTTGGAACAAGCCCTGCTTTGTTTCCAGATTTGCTGCAAATTCATGAAGCAGTTTTGCTGAGCGCCTGAGCAAACTTTGCAATGTGGAATTTTCAGTGGGAAAGACAGGTTTGGTTTAGGAGAACCTTCTAAGTTTTGAACTTTCACTCTGCAACTAATTCGCACAAAACTCGGTGAGAAAATACAAAGTGGGCAAACCAATACATCAGAACATTTTATACAGATTCATTAAATTGAGACATCAAAAATGTTTTTTATAAGGGGAACCATAACTCCAGTCACTACTGTTGAATCTGTGTGTGTCAACATATGTATACACAGGATACGGAAAGGTTAATTGACTAGATTGTTTGACTGTCTGTTGAATGTTGGACAAAGTAGAGAAAACATTTGATTATGTAGGAAAGAATACGCGAGAAAACATGCTTTGCTCTTGCAAACAAAACGCATTTTGTCTGCATAAGTCTGATCTTTGAAGCTAATGTAGAACTATGAGCCTCTGACAAATTAGAATGCTCATCTTTCATGGAGATACTGCCGATTCAACAATATGGCTAGAGATCTTTGACGTTGCTTCTGTAATATTCAGCTTTTGGGCAATTAAAACAGTGAAATGCTAATTTGGTTTTGTGAGAAGGTTGCTAATTAAATAATGAGCAGCAGTGAAGGTTTGTAGAGTGGGGCTGGAGATGCCATTAATTTAGCAAACTGTTCTGTATAGAGACTAATTAGCTGGAGGGAATTAATTCAAACTGAATCTAGGCCTCTCATAGGATGAAATCTTTATTTTACAGGTATCTGTAAAATAACATACTATATTTGTTACATGAGCTTTATACCACTGCATTTTGGTAAATGAAACTGTCAATGCATAATAAGTGAACTGGACACTATAGCGCTTATTGTATAAAAAATAAATTGAAACTCAACTTTGACAAATTCAAGGTTATGCAGAGGACACCAGCAAGAGAGAAAAGGGAAAGAGAAGGCTTTTCAAGTAAATAGTAGCTTATTCAATTACATTTTCTACCTGGATAATATCATTACAGAATAATTTACTTGGGACACCCACATTAAAACTGTTATCCAAATGGTAGACATAGATGTTAGTGGAATCTTCCACTTTGCAAGATAATTGAACAAAACAACCACCTACACTCAGAGCAATACCATCATACTAACAAGTTACGGCAAAGGGCATACTGACTAACTACGATTATATCTAGATTTTGATCAACAAGTGAGGGGACTAACTTGCAGCTAAAGGTCAAATAGCACAACAATTCTACAAGAGCCCCACTCTTTCTCAATAGCAGTACCTGAAGCCAACGATAAATATCTGCATTAGCTGTACCCTACCAGATGAGAAACCTCCACAATCTCTGACCTCACAAATTACACTTGGGAATAAAGAAAGTTCTATCCCCAAGAAACAGCTGATTACAGGATTGAGAAAATGCCCCACCTTAGTGGTTAAGTCAGGGAACCAATCAGAGAGTCAATTATTCTAACTACATAGAAATATCAAGAAGAACAGACAGGAGGCAGGATGGAAAATCTAGGAGACACAAGAAACCCACCCCGGTCTAACTTCTTTTACTTGGAAACAAAGGTGCAGAACTATCTGGAAAAAAACCCTGCAGAGAAATATCCAAATCTATGTAAGCCAAAGGGAAAATTTTGTTAGTGACATAACATGCACTTGTAAGATTCATATTCGCCCCAAGGGGCTTCTTAGCACTGATTTTTATTGCCACCCAAATGCTCATTTAATTGACTTTGGGAGAATTAAAAACTAAGCTGACCAGCCAAAATTCAAAGCTGTGACGACGTGGTCAAAAACTGCTCCTTGCATTGAATGCATTAGTCCAGGGGGGCGTCAATGTAATTGGGTAGCATACGGTTTGCATGCGGCAAAGCCCTCATCAGACTCTGTACTGGTAGTGCCAGTCTTTGACTACTTACAAAATTTCCTCCTATACTGTGGTTTTGGGGTGCAGCAGCGTATCCTAAAACTAGTACTAGGGCTAAAAGGCACCTTGGAGTAAAAGCCTTCCTTAAACAAGCATTTGCAATGCAATAGGTCTCGCATTAATTAAAGTTTGAGCTATTGGCATTGCTAAATATTGCAACACCAATTGCAACAAAAGTCTATAAATTGTAGGCCAAAAAATGTGTTTTTATTTTTGTAGCAATGTTGGTTGTGGTTGTGTGTTGGTTGTGGTTGTGTGTGTGGCTGTGTGTAGTTGTGTGTGTGGTTGTGTGTGTGTTGTGTGTGTGGTTGTGTGTGTGTGTGTGGTTGTGAGTGTGTGGTTGTAGTTGAGTGTGTGTGTGTGGTTGTGGGTGTATGTGGTTCTGTGTGTGTGTGTGGTTCTGTGTGTGTGTGTGGTTGTGTGTGTGTGGTTGTATGTGTGGTTGTGTGTGTGGTTGTGTGTGTGGTTGTGTGTGTGGTTGTGTGTGTGGTTGTGTGTGTGTGTGGTTGTATTTGTGGTTGTGTGTGTGGTTGTGCGTGTGGTTGTGTGTGGTTGTGGGTGTGGTTGTGACAGTAATACTAAAAGCATCTCAAAATAAAGGAACACAAACATCGAGCTTGTGGAAAGAGAAAGCACGTGGTAAGTCAAATGGGCGCAGCAAAGCATTAACACAACAACATGTTCTTTGATATTTGATGTTAAGAAAAGAATCTTGGAGCATATCCGGCTGTGAAAAATTCCAATCTACTGTATGCCACAGCCAAACATTTGAAATCGTGTCGAAATGGGGATTGGCGAGCCATGACTTTCTATGGATTAAGAATGCTGACAAAACTTGAAAGAGGAGGAGACACAGTGCGTCTCTTAAGACAAATGGAATCCCGTCTAATAATTCAATTCCGCACAAAACATCCCAGAGGCATGAACTTTGGAGAAGACCTCCATATACATCTGGAGTGAGGAAATGCCCAGTTGAACTTTTGATGAACTGTAACCAGGGTACTATACCCTAAAAATCCTTAAAATTATGGACTGTAAAATATAAAGTCCTAAGTGTAAATAACTTATGATGCTTAGAGTACTACACTCTGATAATTTCAGCACACTAGTCCTTTGTTTAATTTCAATAATTTTTTTTAAATGTGTGCAACATGTTGCTTGTAAAACTACATATCCCATAATGCCACTTAATGGCTAACATGGGGCAGTATTTAAACCAAAAGCAAGGAAGGACTCACTGACCGTGAGAAAAGCCGTGAGGCTGAAACGCGCTGGTGGAGTGTTTGTGTGAATAAAAGCTGAATTTAGTATCCAGTTGTGCCGCCCCCCTTTGTTCAAAAAATATATATATATATATATATATATATATATATATATATATATATATATATATATATATATATATATATTAATTTCAAATGAAAATGGCTCAAAACAAACAAAAACAAGCATTGGCAATAAAAAACAAGCATCGCGGCACCTGTGCTCCACATCCGGGCCGGGGAGGAGACAGAGGGGGATAGCAGCGTGTGGGCTGCTCCCGCATGCGCTGTTCCTGGATCTGCGGATCGTGCACAGTGGCGGCGATGCAGACTTTAGGGGGCTCCTGTGATCAAGACGGAGGCCCGCACGGTGCTGCAGTATGCTGATGAAGACACGAGACCAGCGCAAAGTCACCACAATTGCTGGTAAGTGGGGTATATCTACATTTTAAGACATATGTGGAATGCTGTGTTATTTACGTGTCCACTAAAAACCTGGTGTAAGTGCAGTGTCTACGCGAAAGTGAAACTGCATGCTTTTGCCTCGGGACAGGAGATGTGTGCGTGGCTGGACGTGCGCGTCCACAGACCACAATCTGCGCGTGCCCCGGTCTGTCTCCCTTGAGAGGCATCTCAACGACAATAGGTCTCGAGAGCGAGACCTAAAAATGAGGTTAGTGGTGTAGTGAGAGAGCAGGCACTGAGCCAGGAATTGTTACGTCATTCCAATTTATTTTCAATAAAAACGAGTACAAGGGGACGCCGCATCACAGCAACACAGTTTCCAGCACCATTGGGGGACTCCAGTATCCAGGCTGCAACGCACGTCATAAGGTGCTGACGCTTTCCTGCTTTTTCCGTGCCCGAGGCGCTTTAAACACGCAGAGCGGGACGCCCCATCACAGCAACACAGTTTCCAGCACCAGTGGGGGACTCCAGTATCCAGGCTGCAAACACTGCTAATGCTTTCCTGCTTTTCCCATGCCAGAGGCGCTTTAAAAAATCAGCGCGGGACGCACGCGGCCAGGCCCGTCTGCTCTCGTCAGTGAACGGAGGAGACTGGGCTGGCCCAGACCCCTTGGCTGTTTTCATTACAGATCCCTTTCATTGTATATCGGAAAAATGGACGGAAACGAAGCAAGGAACTTTTTAATTACCCTGTTAGCCCTGATTATCCCAGTATTTTATTGTGACCTCATACAGGAACACTAGGGCTTTGGGTCCAGCGTCTGCAAATGGGCAAAAGGAAAACACCTGCTTCGCATGGGGGGACCGTGGGGGTCTGTATGGTTGGTACAATTAATCCTTTTTTAACTAAAGCTGCACATGCGATCATGCAAGAGATAGCCCTGACTGAGAGAAGGTTATCACTAGGGGCAGGAAAATGTTTTCAGAACTATGCTGCAAGTGAGAAGGGGAACAAGGAAAATCAGCAGCCTTTGTAGGTCCTTTAGCTGGTTCAACAATCGCAACTGCCTCTGCGCCGTCATGTCAAATCCTCACCCCTGATGAACCCGACATGTCACCTAATACTTTGGCTGATAAAGTAACAGAGGGGAACGATGTGGCCTCAGACTTACCCCTGTTCAAGAGAAAACAAACTGCCTGTAATAAGACTTCAAGGAAATCCCCACAGACACAAACGTCTCTACAAGCTGGTTTGAACTTAGAGCAGTTACTGGACACTTTATTTACAAAGCGGGAGACAATGACTAAGGCTCTTTTAGCTCCAATAATGTTAAAGGTGGAAAAAGTTGAGAAACTAGTACATGACTCGATTACCAATTGTAATAATGTGCTATGACGCGTGTGCCAAAACCAACGGGGGTAGAGGCGGCGACTCCATCTTGGAATATGAATCACATTTAATCTTGCCCGTGTATAAATGTTCTAGGGACTGAGGGAACACCCAGTAGAACTAGTCAGTCAAATGCAACTGAGGAAATAGGATCTGTAGCCCAGAATTCTGCGGTAGCCCAGGCGAGTAGACCCCTAAACTCTGAGAGAGTCCTTCTGCCTACATGTATCCAACCCAATCATGTTATACCTAAAGCCATAACTCAAAGTATGCTTGATCTGCCCGCTGCATTTGCCCACTTAGTAGCAGTCTTATTGGAGGTCTCATCTCTCTCTCAAGAAGCTAGTGAAACCACCCAGGACCTAATAAACAAAGTGACTCATTGGTGTACTAAAAATGTTATAAATGGTTTGAGTATATGATCTGACATTATTATGGCCAGAAGAGTGGAGTGGATAGGTCATTAAACAAAAAAGATTGGTGTAGGAGATTGCATAGTTATCAACTTTTAGAGCCCGGAGAAAACCAAGATGCTAATAGGCTGTGCATACCAGAATAGTTCAAACTCCTTAATTAGAGTAGTCTTGCTACAACATTTTTACCCCCCTAGCCAGCGCAGATGCCCTACGCAATGGCAATAGCAGATACCTTGAAAACCAGGTAGGCCTGTCAACAAAACCAATATAGATGATAACTTACCAATGAGTAAACGGTTCCAACCCCTGGCTAGTCTCCAGAATCTGGATGAAAATGCCTGACTAGAGCGGCATGGCCGACTAGGACGCATATTCACTGAACTCCGGCCGCTATTCAACATCCGTATATAAATCCAGCAGTTTTAATGGCCTGAAACTCATCAACCAGCATTCTAACACCACCGGTCTCTAGAACTACTCGGGGAGATGCGGAATTATGGAGGTACAGCCCTGTAAATGACGATTCCGGAGCAGCCTGAGGCGTGCTCACCAAAATCCAAAATGGCACTAAGCAAGTGAGCCCCTCCCCCCCCCCCATTCCCCCCCCCCCCCCTGACAATCTCCCGGGGTAGTGACAGGCCCTAACCAGCTAGGAGGAGTGGGAGGCGCCCCGGAGGCTGTGAGCACTACGGCTGGCCGGGCCCCTCGGTCCTTGACGTTGAGTGTGACAGCAGCAAAAATCCACACAGCACCCCCCGGGTCTGCAGCATCACTGAGGTAACTTCTGCCTGGTGGGGGGGGTGTGCGCTAAGAACAGCTGGCGCCCTGCATGTTCATTACAAACATGATCGTGGTAGGACGGCGCCTAGACTTCAGACGACCCAGGTTCCAGTGCCTTCAATCTGAATACCCCTACAGCACTGGGAGACGGTCCATGCGCTGCACCCCACCTGTGCCTGAAGCACACATCTGTAGACAGCTCGCAATCAGGCCCTCATACCTAATACGATCAGTGGAGCCCTACTGGGGCAGTACATAATAGTCCATGCTGCAGTAAGGGGGCCTGCTGGGGTGGAACTGACCCTGTGAGAACCCCATTGGCGGCACTGGAGACCCTACATCTGGCTGTGGGGGAAGAGGACGGCCCTGACCAGATTGCGGGGTTCTGTGTGGGAGAGGGGCAGCTGCACCCTGAGCCTCTAGACCTCGCATTCCCTCTAGGGAAAATGCTCCAGCAAGTAGCCGCCCGAGGCGCCCCTGGCTAGTACTATATATCGCAGATATCACATAGCCGGTGGGGGGGCCCTGGAGGCCAGGGGGGATGCCTAAGGAGGCGCTCTACGCGTCGGGCAGGTGGCCTCATCCTGTCTATCTCATATAGGGCAGAGAAGACATGGACTACCACCTTCTGGGCCACCACAGCAACAAAATGGGAAAATAAAAGGACCCCAAACCAACTAAACAGGGGAAAATGGACCTGTATACCAAGGTGGTCACCCCGCCCCCGGAGGAACAACCGCCGCCCAGTACGGATATGGACACCCTACTGCAGGCTATCCATGCCTCCGGGGTGGCACTGGAGGTGATTGTAGAGGGGGTTGGTTCGGAAGTAACTTTCCTGCGACAAGGTCTCCGTAACCTGTCCGCTAGGGTCACAGAATCGGAAACACGACTGGGAGAATCGGAGGACCGGATTCAACATCTCCATAAGGGAATAGCGGCTCTACAGACCTCAAACAAGGACCTTCAATGGCGTGTCGATGATGCAGAAACCCTAACGCGCCGCAAAACGACCTCTGTTTTGTGGGCTTTAGAGAGGGTGCCGAAGGGGGGAGCACTGCGGACTTCCTATATTCTTGGCTCAAGCAGACCTTCCTTGCGGACAAATTGTCAACGTGCTTTGTCATTCAGCGTGCACATAGAGCCCTAGCAACAACCCCCCAGGGGGCGCTCCACCTGGAACCATTATAGTAAAATTCCTGACTTGATTCTCAGAGAAGCCAGAAAATAGGGAGATATTTATCACGAAAATGTGCGCATAATGATCTTTCCGGACTATAGCAGGGAGGTCCTAAAACAGCAACGCACCTTCGACTCCGTCAAAGCCAAGCTCAGAATCCTTAAGTTACCATACATGCTGTTGTTCCCAGCGAAATTGAAGGTTGTCTATATGGGGAAAAACTCACTTAATCCAGACACCCGAAGAGGCCTGGCACTGGCTGGAAGAGCGCCCCATTCTGAAACAGTCAGAAGACACACATCAGATGACCCACCACCTGAACAAATCGACTCAGAAACCAATTGGCTCCCAGAAAACTGTCCAGACTCAAAGTCACCAACGCCTACGGATACAAGGAGCGACACCCTATTCGCCGAAGGGCACGAGACGCCTGCGAAGACAAATTCCACGGTTGCAGGACCTTCAGGAAACGATAGACATACACACGTTCCGCCTCTTTGGGCAGATCGACCCCGGCACTGAAACAGACACTAGAGAAAGCACCTCTGACGAGGAAGAAGCTGGAAAGATGTGACACCCTTTGCTGGCTGAGATAGTAGATATGGAAAAAGACAATGAAACCTACCACACTGGATGAAGTGCCCGATTCTAATTCCTGATCAAGAATTCCAAGGGCCCACAGCAACTTCCCGACATGGAGCTTCAAGTGAGACCACTTCCATGCCCCCAGCGACAGCACCCTCTTGGATCTGCACAGAGACAGACATCTCGAATCCAAGAGCAGTTGATAGGCCAATCCAGGCCTGAGGCACTCATTGCAGCATCCCTGTTTGCCTTCTCCCCCAGGCTATCCTTTCTTCCTCCCCTCCCATCCTTCCCTACTCCTCTCCCGTCCCGATTCTTGTTAACTTGTTGGGTTTCTTTTAAGGCCCTTTGCTGTGTTTCAGGCACTGGGACCTCTTTAGTATTATTTGGTCAGGGTGGGTGACAGACCTTTTCACCCTTGTCCACAGCACAGACAGAGAAACTCTGGAGGAACGTATGATGGAGGGGGGGAGGTGGGGATGGGGGAGGTTGAGGGGGGGTTTTCATTGGTTAGAAAGTTGTTCTTGTTCTTGTTTAGGTATCAGTCTCCGTCTACACCAACATGTCCAGATCTCCTGCAGCGATGGAAACCTGCACGGTTCATTAGTACCAGACACAAATGTTCGATTCTGACAATATTCCCTTTACTGTCCAAACCTGGAATGTGAACAGCCTCGGAGATAAAATTAAGAGAGGGCTAGTGTCATCCTTCATTAAACGCAGACACCCCAATGTGGTGATGCTACAGGAAACACACCCCGGGGTACCAATTGTGGGTTTCTGGCACGGGGGCTTATATGGTCCTGGTACATGCGGGGTACACCTCCGGTTCCAGGGGGGTGGTGATCCTCATTAAAAAGTCCCCCCCCCCTTCGGTGTGCACCGAACATGGTTAGACCCCCAGGGTACGTATGCTGGAATGACCGGGAGAAGCGGCAGCAGGATAGTAACTTTTATTTCCATCTACGCACAACCGAAACTCCAAGCTCCCACACTAGACAAATTGACAGGGATCTTGCTGGAGACGCCGGGCTCCCTACACGTTATAGGGGGGATTTTAATTAGGTCATGCATGCTGCCGTAGACCAGACAGAGGATTTTGCCAGAGCACCTCATGCCTCCTAGGTCGCATGCCTTGCAGAGACTCTGGGGCTGGCGAATGTCTGGAGACATCTGCATCCGGACGTGAGAGAGACTCTGGGGCTGGCGAATGTCTGGAGACATCTGCATCCGGACGTGAGACAGTATTCTTACAACTCCGGAGCACACAAGGTTTACTCCCGTCTTTACTATGTGTTCCTACCGAAAGGAGAAATACAGGACAAATTTGAAGCCCAATAACTAGCTAGGGGTCTGTCAGATAATTCCCCATTGTACGTAAAGGTAGGTGATTAACAGCGAGACCGAAATAAAGGTTGGCGCTTAAATAAGTGGGACCTTCAAAATGACTGTATTGAAAGGCATCCAAGCTGAGTCTACTGTTTTCTTTGCTGAAAAATGAAGGGTCAGTGCAATCTGGGGTGGTACTATGGGAGGCCTATAAGACGGTATTACTGGACCGCACTCAGAACCGCATAGCGTGGGACAGGTCAAAAGACAGAGAGGAGCTGACACGGCTAGAAACCCAGATATTAGCCCTGGAAGACCGTAATGTAGCACACCCAGATCCCCAGCTTTTGAGGCAACTAAGTGACACTGAATGCCAGTGGAAAGACTTAGCAACCCTGGCGCCTAAAACACAGGCCCAGGCGACTCTGTACAAACTTTATGATGCAGGTGATAAATCAGGGAAACTTATGGCATGGCTTAGCCGTAAGGCAATAGAGGCCAGATGGGTAGAATGTCTTGTGGACCCACAGGGAGTAGTACAGGACAGGGACGAGTAGATCCTGTGGAGCTTTGCATCTTATTATGCGAGCTTCTATAACCCATCCAGATATTACTGCCTATTTACAGGACGTAGACACCCCAGAACTGGATGACACGGACAGGACAGGGCTTGACACGGAAATCACACTTGAATAAATCAAAACAGCTATAGCCCAGTTACGCCCCAGGAGGACACCAGGCCAAACAGTATACTGGAAGAACTCTATAAAAAATGTGCTGATCGTCTTGGTCTGCATCTCCTCATTCTTTTTAAAGATGCGACTGAAGAAGGGGTCCTCCCATTAGATCTACGAATGGCTACGATCATACCTATCCATAAGTCAGGGAAACGTAAGGATCAATGCGATTCCTATCGCCCAATATCCCTGCTTAATACGGAGGTAAAGATTCTGTCAACCATCTTGGCCACTAGACTGCGCCAAGTGATCACGACCCTGGTACACCAGGATCAATCAGGCTTCTTGCCTAACCGGGTGACCAGGCTGAACCTGCGGAGGACAAACAATTGGATGATGGAGGTTAAGGGTCGCGACACCCCGCATATGCTCTTATCGTTGGATGTGGAAAAAGCTTTGATGCAGTCCATTGGCCCTTTCTAAAAGCTACCCTGACTAAATTTGGCCTAGGCCCTAGTTTCAGGAAATGGGTGGATGGGTGGGTTTAATGTACACAGATCCCAGGGCCAGAGTCCGGGTGAATGGCAAAACATCTGAGCATTTTCCCATACGACGCGGTACGAGAGAGGGCTGCCCGCTCTCGCCACTGCTATTTGCCCGTACAATAGAAATTTTGGCCTGCCAGGTACGCCAACACCCGGGGATACAGGGGTTTTTACCCCAGGAGATAAAACAGCTGAAAAGATCTCCTTGTATGCAGACGACATACTTCTATACATTATATACCCAGACACAACAATACCGAACCTGTTCCACATTATAGATTATTATAGGCAACACTAGGGATACAAGATCAACTGGCATAAATCCTTGATCTACAGCCCAAGAGCGATGCATGTATGGCCCATGCATAGAAGCCTACTACTGGGCGGAGCACCTAACACCAATTAACAAATGGATACATATACCTGGGACATACCCTAAATACAAGCTAATGAGGGCAACCTTGAACAGTCGCACATTCCTACATTATTTATATGGGGCGAAGGCAGGGGGAAGCTCCTCCTGGCCACCCAGGTAACAATTGCATCCTGGGATAGAGTGACAAAAGCAATTGATGGGACCACAAGCCATCCAAAGAGACTCCCTTGTGGGAATGCAGTTGGCGTAGGGAACTACATAAATTGAAGGGCTTTAGAGGTTGGGATGATATAGGTATTTCAAAATTAGAGGACATCCTTTGTAAGGGGACGATCAAATGCTTTGATGCTCTCAAGACTGAATACTCTCTACACTCATCTCAGTTCCTGAAATACACACAACTTCGACATGCCTGGTTAGCTGAGAAAATAGATAGTTCCTCCCTACCAGAATATGCACCATTAGAAGGGGGACAGCTCCAAGAATGCATTGTGACTAAAGCAGACTCCTTAACATATAAAACCCTGAATAACAGTGCCCCAGATAGATTGGGTAGGCGGAGGACGACTTGGGAGGGTAATCTAGGCGCGCTAGAAAATGTTGACTAGGAGGCAGCCTTGATGTTCCCCAGGGAGGTAGCGATTAAATCAAGGCTGCGTGTCATCCAATATAAAATATTGCATAGAATATACTTTGACCGGGCTCGACTACACAGGATGGGATGAGCAGCAGATCCTAGATGCCAGAGATGTGGGCATGGAGAGGGCGACTTTTACCATACCATCTGGGATTGCGCACAGATACAGACCTACTGGAGAAAGATAACGAGGGAATGAGGGAAAATACTAAACGCTACAATACCCCTAAGATCCCAAACTTATACTGTTGGGTATTTCGTATGATGTTGATCTAGGCCGACCTCAGCTGATTTTCCTTGCACTAGCTTTGGCAGTGCCGATAAAAGATGTGGCACAGAAATGGGGAGCTACAGACACACCATGGCTGAGAGAATGGAAGGTAGGGATAGACATATATATGGCAGCTGAAAGGGTCACCTACAAGGCAAGGGGTTGCCCCAGGAAATTTTGGGTAATATGGGGTAACTGGAGAAAGTCCTATGGCCTCGATGTCCTAGGAGACGATACCCAATCAGACCCTACTGGACAGACCCACACAGGCACGTCAATAGCCCACTTAACCCGGGGGACCTAACAGTGGGAACCGTTTCAGGGAATTGTTTCCCTTTAACTACGTGTTGGTACAGCTGAAAGCTGGACGACTGTAATCACAGTTATTTATGTTATGTTTCTTTTAGAAAATAACAATAAAAAAATAAAAGAAAAACATAAAATGACTGACTAGTGCTAGAAGATAAAACATGTCAGGGTACACCTCCAGTTAACATGACTCAAAACACCCATATATCCTGAACCATGTCGAAATAACCATTACATCCACAGGAACTCCCCCTATTTTAACTCCCACTATGGATACTCATGAAAAGGTCCTTTCATGGAACATAGCGGGAATAAGGTCTAAAAGAGGAAACTCACTCTGGGAAAACTTTCTCTCAACGTACCATATTATTGCCCTCCAGGAAATTTGGGAAGCAAATGATTGTTTTTACTTAGATGCTTTCACCTAGTTTCAAAAACATGCTATTCCATCGAATATGGGTAGAGCCATAGGGGGCTTACTCTTAATGTTTTCACCGAAGCTCTCTTGTAGGACACGTCTGGTTGATTGTAAATCACAAAATGTTTTGGCAGTAGAACTTTCTTTTAAGAACTGTGCCATCGGATTAGTGATACATTTTTATAATTCCTTTTCCAGAGGACACAAGTTGGAACATCTCCAAGACTTATAGGAGTTTTTGGAATGTTATGAGGAGACAAAACAATCTTATTATGAAGTAATAATCCTAGGGGATTTTAATATTCATCAAGGTTACTTAAATTGTTTTACAAACCAGGACCAGGAGGAAGTTCTTTTCCTCATTTAGTCATTTTGAGCATACACCTTCACGTATTTTGCTTGAAGGCATTATTTCAAATCATAATTTATGTTGCCTTCAGCAAACAGACAGCTTGGCGTCAGTACCCACTTATGTAGGGAATGGAAGGCCAAGCACCATTGATTATATTTTACTGTCCGCTCCACTAGTTTTGTTCACTGAGGATTTAATTGTTATCTGGTCAGGTTTTAGCGACCAGAATCCCCTTACTGTTGCCATATCACTTCCTGTTACTGAAACTGAAGAACCAACCAGTTGTCTAACAAATAAAGATGTTAGCACCAAAGATCACTGGAAGGGGTCCCAGTAGTCAATGAACAGTTTACTACATAGTAACAAAAATAAAACAACCAAGAAACAGATCTGTCCACATTGTTTTAATCACAATGTGAAATGTATATAACAAATATATAATTATATGTCAGAACGTGAACACAATTTCACAGTGCCCCAGAAATAGTCAAGAAGCAAGGGAAAGGGAAGTGATCCTGTGAGGAGGAAGTGAAGGGAAAGAAGAAGAAATTCTCAAGTGACAGTTTAGTCAAAATATATACATCATTTGTCCTCACTACACGGTGTGTGCGGAGATAGGGACCACAAGGTTCAAATAATTATTTACACAAAACAACATACTCCACAAAATTCAGAAAATGAAAACAATGGGGAGTGGAGTTGATAATGCGAATAGTTGTCGACGTTTCGACCCCCTAGTATGCAGGTAGAGTTGCTATCCTTGCTGTGGGGTCTTCATCAGGACAGAGGTGGGGACACCTATTTAATATAAATGTATGAATTAATGTGGGAAGACTAATCCCTAAATGAATTCATCAGAAAACGCACATCAGTATACGAATCAAGTGGTAGAGGGAAACCATGGCTGTGCCATGTAATTAGCGTGAATTGGAGTAATACGCCACATGGTCCAAAAATATAATGGTCATTGGCAATTTAATCACGAGCGCATGAAGGGTAAGCGCTATTAAATTAAATCAAGACGGTTATTATGAAAAAAGGAAAAACAGCCAGTCCGAAAGGGAGGCAGCAAACAAACATCTCAGTACCCACTAAAAAGGGACCCTAACACATAGGCAAGAACGAACAATGTCCAGGTATGGCAATTATATTTAATTTAGACTTACCACGAAGTGGTATTCAACAAGGACCGTGGTGCAGTCCACTGGAGTGGTCCATATGAATCGTCAATAATAATGGTACTAGGTAATATACAAACAAGGCCCACAGTTAGACCAAGTTACTCATAAGCCAATTAGTTAAAAGATCTAACATATAGAGGAGGGTGAGCTTACCACAAGTTGATATAGGGACAGCCACGTGTTATTCAATTAACATAGTGCAAAACGTCATCGAATCAGGCGGAACTACGGAAAACAAATAGATAGTAGAGGAGAACCATTATCACAACGGACTGGGTAGATAACAATAGTCCGAGTGAGACTGGGAATGCACTCACCAAGGAACGCGGTCATAGGTCAGAGCGCGAGGCAGTCTGGACTAGTCAGATCAGGGCTCCGTTATTAATCTGAGGGGAGAAGGCGGAGAAATAATGAAAACCCTCAAAAGCGGGGTAGTCATTCAATTAGGTATTACTGCGAAGAAACGCACGCTTACCGGTCAAAGAGGTAAATCAAGTCCCGCAGTGAGCTGGATTCGCAATGGCGAGGCTCGTTCCGGGTTTGAAGATATCTCCATAGTAACAAAGTCACGTGGTGCAGAGCACCCGTGTAGACATGATAGACAGACTAAGTTACTGTAATGGGGTTACTTAGAACTGTCGACTTAAAACCGGGTCTAATAATAATTTTTAAGTGAAGATCCCTTCATAAAGTGACCATAATAGATTGATAAATTAAAACATTGCGTTACGCATTCAGGGGAAACGCCGTGTGGATATTGATATTCATACTGTACATGCATCGAGTCGTTGACGCCAGTACAGGGACTGTATAAAGTCACATAGTTAGATCATAGATAGCTTTAAACACGTTCCAAAAAAATAGTGAAACCTGTTCGAAAAAACCGGGCACGCCGTGGGAGACAATTGTTGTGACTGACAAGGATGACCTCATCCACTAATGTGAGACAATGGAAAAATGGAGTGGTTGCCACCACTACAAGGGCTTTGAAAGCGTTCGAAAGACACAACATTTAGTGGGAGACAAATATTATCGCCGGCCTGGTTAACATCGTGTATTACTGTCAATAAAAATGATCAATTAATGCCCTCATGATAACATAGAGCAGCGTACCTCTCACAAGAGGGTAAATGGCTGCAAATCAATATGATCCCAAACATAGTTAATGAATTAAATATTGAGTTAGGGCTGAAATCATAAACGCAGGACATGGCGTACCTCTCACAGGAGGGTAAAAGCCGTCCAATGTACTACTCCAAGTAGAAAGGCACACAAAGTACAGAGTGGTGGCGTGCCTCTCAACACAAGGGTAAAGGCCACATGAGATTTATGTATCTTCCAGCATTGTAGCAACCACAAGACATAAGGATCAGGTAGACGATAAAGTTGCCAATTGAGAGAAAGAGCTATCTTGCTCATTGAGCCCATTCTCAATGGAATCAAACTTTAACATCCATTTTAGCTCCCTGGTGTTTAAGATCGTAGCGATATTACCACCCCGGGGTCCTAAGGTGGCTCTTTCAAGGATTACCCATCTCAAACTTTCTGGTGTGTGACCGGCTGTGGAAAAATGTTCAACCAGGGGTGCACCTGGTGTTTGGCATCTGACCCTACTCATGTGCTGAAGGATCCTAGCCTTAGCTTTCTGCTGTGTCTGGCCAACATATATCATTGAACACGGACATAAAATAGCGTATATAATGTTTGATGTGTTACAGTTGGTGTGTGATTTTAACGGAATTTTATGATCACGATAAATGAATTCCTTGGTCTGAATGACACTGTCACATGCCTTGCACTGACCACACTTGAAATGGCCCACAATAGCTGGCAAATTCCAAAGGGTTGCGACCGTGGGGTCGTCTCTAATCTTCAGGAAGGAGCGGACTACATGATCCTTAACACTCCGTGCTTTTTTAAAAGCATGTAAAGGAGGGTTAGATTGCTCGATGTCATCTGATATCAATTCCCAATGGTGGTTAATGATGCGTCTGATTCTGTTACTCTGGGTGTTGAAGGTGGTAACGCATACAATCCTATCTTGCTGTTCATCCTTGTCAGTTTTAGGGGTGAGCAACTCCTCACGGGGATAAAACCAAGCTCTTTTCCTCGCTCGCTTAAGTAGTTGTTTAGGGTATCCCCTACTCAGAAGTCGTTGTTTGAGTTCCTCCGATTCGGTGAAATAATGGTCCTTGTTGGAGCAGTTCCTGCGAATACGCAAGAACTGCCCAAACGGTAAATTGTCTCGCAAAGCTCTAGGGTGGTGACTGTTATAGTGTAGTAATGAATTCCTCTCAGTGGGTTTGCGATAAAGTGTTGTTAGTAGGTGACCCGAGCATTCATAAATGGTTAGATCAAGGAAATTGATTTTGTGGTTGTCTGATTCAATGGTAAATTTGAGATGTCCCGATTGGTTATTGAGCCAACCAAAAAACAGCATCAAACCATCCAAGTCTCCATTCCAGATTAGCAGGATGTCATCTATATACCGCATCCAGAGACCAAGCTGGTCTCTGAATGGGTTGACTTGGTTGAGAATAGTGTCCTGCTCGAAGGCTGCCATGTACAAGATGGCTACATCAGGAGCAAAGGGCGCCCCCATTGCCACTCCGGACGTTTGTATATAGAATTTGTCTCTAAATATGAAAAAGTTCTTTGTCATGGCTATGCGTAGTAAGGCAACAATGAACTCAGTTGGGACTTGAACCGGAGCTGGGCGTTGATTCAGGCAGCGTGTGATGACCGATAATGCCTCGTGTTGGGGAATCGATGTATAAAGAGACACAACATCACAGGTGGCAAGTCGTTGCTGTGAGGAATCAAATGCAGAATTTTCAATAATATTAATGGTATGCATAGTATCCCGAAGGTATGCAGGAGTGTCTTCCGCCAGTGGTTTCAAAAAGAAATCGATGTATTTGCCTAGGGGCTCAAGCATGGAGCCACACCCCGAGACAATTGGACGACCAGGGGGGGCTACCATGGACTTGTGGATCTTAGGCAGAGTATAGATAGTTGCCAGACGTGGGTGCTTTTTATTCAAGAAATTGAATTCTGGTTCTGATATAAAACCCTGTTCAAGGCCCGCTTGGGTTAGCTCCAAGATCTCCAGCGCAATAGTTTTTGAGGGATCTGATCTCAATTGCTGGTAACTAGTACCATCATTCAATTGTCTGAGAATTTCAGACTCATAGGCGGTGACATCCTGCACCACGATTGCTCCGCCCTTATCAGCAGGTTTGATGACAAGTTGTTCATTGTTGGCAAGCGATTGTAAGGCCTTTTTCTCATTCTTGCTGATGTTATATTTAATAAATGGTTTAGTACTCAATAGTTGTAGCACATCTCTGATGACAACTGATTCATAAGCCAGGATCTTGTGCGACATGGTACTGTTGAATGGGACAAACGTGGAGGGAGGTTTAAGCGCCGTGACAGATGATTGTATCGAAGGTTCAGAGTTGCGAAAGAAGTATCTCAACCTAATCTTCCGGAAAAATTGAAAAAGTTCAGTGCGAATAATGAAGGCATCAGGATTATTGGTCGGGACATAGGATAGTCCTTTCCCTAGTACTTTAATCTCATCATCATTGAGAATTTGGTTCGATATATTGACCACCGGGCTGGACGCCACTGGTGGTGCTCCTCCTAGGAGTTTGAGTTTAGGATAAGTCTCAGAACTTTTCACCATCTGTAGGTCTTGTTCCGGGTAACTCGTTCTCCGTGCTGAGGTTCCGTCTGGAATTGCACCTGTTTTTGCGGTTGGCCACGACCTCCATTCCAAGTGTTGGTGCCTTGCTGAGATCCACGTTGTTGGCCTCGCTGCCAATTGTTGCTTCTGCCGCGTGGTGGTCGCCATGACCATTGGCGTTGCCCTAAAAAAGGGTTGAATTGATACTGTTGGTATTGGGCGTAGTCAGGGTAGTGTTGCTGGAAACTAGGACCGGGTTGTTCCTGCTCACCCTCAGAACTAAAAGAAGAGTCCGAAAAGGTTTGATAGTTACGTCTACCTCTGTAACCACCTCGTCCCCGATTCGTGAATCTGCCTTGCTGGTCTTGGCGGAAATAATCTTCCTGTAAATAAGGGTACGTTTTTTTCTTATCGTACAGTCTAATGTCCCTTGCAAGTTTTTCAAGTTTACGATTCTGCGTTGTTAAATCAAAATCCTTAAGGGTAGCTTCAAGATTGTTCAAGGTTTCTTTGGCACTAGCAAAGTTGGCATCCGCCGCTATTTCCGCTTTTAAAGTCTTTATTTCAGCTGTAATCACCTTAATCTGGTCCGCAGCAGTTTCCACACCAAGGACCATCCAATGGCGGCTGCAGTTATTCGCCACGTGGCTAAACCCTTCTCTGAACTTAGGTACCTCGACAAAGATTGCCGGTTCGATCTTAATTTGCAGCCCAATGGGGATGATGTTCTCCTTTAAATATTTGGTTAAGAGATGCCCATGCCACCTGGTACGGATCAGCTTTTTCTCCAATCTCTCTAAACGGGTGATTTTATCCTTTAGTGAAAAGTCAATGGTAGGGATATCGGATGAAATAAATAAATTGTTTGGATCCTCAAGGAGTTTATCTATATAGTCTTCGGAAAAAGATAACAGTTCCCTTTCTACCATGATGTGCAAAAGTCAAAATTAATTGAGCATAAGAAAAACCTCGCAGACCAGCGTCTGCACGAAGTAGAGTATTCACAAGGGGTTGTACCCAGAAAGTGTCACTGGGACCTGGGCTAACAACGTGATAAGTGGAAGGGGTCCCAGTAGTCAATGAACAGTTTACTACATAGTAACAAAAATAAAACAACCAAGAAACAGATCTGTCCACATTGTTTTAATCACAATGTGAAATGTATATAACAAATATATAATTATATGTCAGAACGTGAACACAATTTCACAGTGCCCCAGAAATAGTCAAGAAGCAAGGGAAAGGGAAGTGATCCTGTGAGGAGGAAGTGAAGGGAAAGAAGAAGAAATTCTCAAGTGACAGTTTAGTCAAAATATATACATCATTTGTCCTCACTACACGGTGTGTGCGGAGATAGGGACCACAAGGTTCAAATAATTATTTACACAAAACAACATACTCCACAAAATTCAGAAAATGAAAACAATGGGGAGTGGAGTTGATAATGCGAATAGTTGTCGACGTTTCGACCCCCTAGTATGCAGGTAGAGTTGCTATCCTTGCTGTGGGGTCTTCATCAGGACAGAGGTGGGGACACCTATTTAATATAAATGTATGAATTAATGTGGGAAGACTAATCCCTAAATGAATTCATCAGAAAACGCACATCAGTATACGAATCAAGTGGTAGAGGGAAACCATGGCTGTGCCATGTAATTAGCGTGAATTGGAGTAATACGCCACATGGTCCAAAAATATAATGGTCATTGGCAATTTAATCACGAGCGCATGAAGGGTAAGCGCTATTAAATTAAATCAAGACGGTTATTATGAAAAAAGGAAAAACAGCCAGTCCGAAAGGGAGGCAGCAAACAAACATCTCAGTACCCACTAAAAAGGGACCCTAACACATAGGCAAGAACGAACAATGTCCAGGTATGGCAATTATATTTAATTTAGACTTACCACGAAGTGGTATTCAACAAGGACCGTGGTGCAGTCCACTGGAGTGGTCCATATGAATCGTCAATAATAATGGTACTAGGTAATATACAAACAAGGCCCACAGTTAGACCAAGTTACTCATAAGCCAATTAGTTAAAAGATCTAACATATAGAGGAGGGTGAGCTTACCACAAGTTGATATAGGGACAGCCACGTGTTATTCAATTAACATAGTGCAAAACGTCATCGAATCAGGCGGAACTACGGAAAACAAATAGATAGTAGAGGAGAACCATTATCACAACGGACTGGGTAGATAACAATAGTCCGAGTGAGACTGGGAATGCACTCACCAAGGAACGCGGTCATAGGTCAGAGCGCGAGGCAGTCTGGACTAGTCAGATCAGGGCTCCGTTATTAATCTGAGGGGAGAAGGCGGAGAAATAATGAAAACCCTCAAAAGCGGGGTAGTCATTCAATTAGGTATTACTGCGAAGAAACGCACGCTTACCGGTCAAAGAGGTAAATTGCGAATCCAGCTCACTGCGGGACTTGATTTACCTCTTTGACCGGTAAGCGTGCGTTTCTTCGCAGTAATACCTAATTGAATGACTACCCCGCTTTTGAGGGTTTTCATTATTTCTCCGCCTTCTCCCCTCAGATTAATAACGGAGCCCTGATCTGACTAGTCCAGACTGCCTCGCGCTCTGACCTATGACCGCGTTCCTTGGTGAGTGCATTCCCAGTCTCACTCGGACTATTGTTATCTACCCTGTCCGTTGTGATTATGGTTCTCCTATACTATCTATTTGTTTTCCGTAGTTCCGCCTGATTCGATGACGTTTTGCACTATGTTAATTGAATAACACGTGGCTGTCCCTATATCAACTTGTGGTAAGCTCACCCTCCTCTATATGTTAGATCTTTTAACTAATTGGCTTATGAGTAACTTGGTCTAACTGTGGGCCTTGTTTGTATATTACCTAGTACCATTATTATTGACGATTCATATGGACCACTCCAGTGGACTGCACCACGGTCCTTGTTGAATACCACTTCGTGGTAAGTCTAAATTAAATATAATTGCCATACCTGGACATTGTTCGTTCTTGCCTATGTGTTAGGGTCCCTTTTTAGTGGGTACTGAGATGTTTGTTTGCTGCCTCCCTTTCGGACTGGCTGTTTTTCCTTTTTTCATAATAACCGTCTTGATTTAATTTAATAGCGCTTACCCTTCATGCGCTCGTGATTAAATTGCCAATGACCATTATATTTTTGGACCATGTGGCGTATTACTCCAATTCACGCTAATTACATGGCACAGCCATGGTTTCCCTCTACCACTTGATTCGTATACTGATGTGCGTTTTCTGATGAATTCATTTAGGGATTAGTCTTCCCACATTAATTCATACATTTATATTAAATAGGTGTCCCCACCTCTGTCCTGATGAAGACCCCACAGCAAGGATAGCAACTCTACCTGCATACTAGGGGGTCGAAACGTCGACAACTATTCGCATTATCAACTCCACTCCCCATTGTTTTCATTTTCTGAATTTTGTGGAGTATGTTGTTTTGTGTAAATAATTATTTGAACCTTGTGGTCCCTATCTCCGCACACACCGTGTAGTGAGGACAAATGATGTATATATTTTGACTAAACTGTCACTTGAGAATTTCTTCTTCTTTAGCTTCACTTCCTCCTCACAGGATCACTTCCCTTTCCCTTGCTTCTTGACTATTTCTGGGGCACTGTGAAATTGTGTTCACGTTCTGACATATAATTATATATTTGTTATATACATTTCACATTGTGATTAAAACAATGTGGACAGATCTGTTTCTTGGTTGTTTTATTTTTGTTACTATGTAGTAAACTGTTCATTGACTACTGGGACCCCTTCCACTTATCACGTTGTTAACCCAGGTCCCAGTGACACTTTCTGGGTACAACCCCTTGTGAATACTCTACTTCGTGCAGACGCTGGTCTGCGAGGTTTTTCTTATGCTCAATTAATTTTGACTTTTGCACATCATGGTAGAAAGGGAACTGTTATCTTTTTCCGAAGACTATATAGATAAACTCCTTGAGGATCCAAACAATTTATTTATTTCATCCGATATCCCTACCATTGACTTTTCACTAAAGGATAAAATCACCCGTTTAGAGAGATTGGAGAAAAAGCTGATCCGTACCAGGTGGCATGGGCATCTCTTAACCAAATATTTAAAGGAGAACATCATCCCCATTGGGCTGCAAATTAAGATCGAACCGGCAATCTTTGTCGAGGTACCTAAGTTCAGAGAAGGGTTTAGCCACGTGGCGAATAACTGCAGCCGCCATTGGATGGTCCTTGGTGTGGAAACTGCTGCGGACCAGATTAAGGTGATTACAGCTGAAATAAAGACTTTAAAAGCGGAAATAGCGGCAGATGCCAACTTTGCTAGTGCCAAAGAAACCTTGAACAATCTTGAAGCTACCCTTAAGGATTTTGATTTAACAACGCAGAATCGTAAACTTGAAAAACTTGCAAGGGACATTAGACTGTACGATAAGAAAAAAACGTACCCTTATTTACAGGAAGATTATTTCCGCCAAGACCAGCAAGGCAGATTCACGAATCGGGGACGAGGTGGTTACAGAGGTAGACGTAACTATCAAACCTTTTCGGACTCTTCTTTTAGTTCTGAGGGTGAGCAGGAACAACCCGGTCCTAGTTTCCAGCAACACTACCCTGACTACGCCCAATACCAACAGTATCAATTCAACCCTTTTTTAGGGCAACGCCAATGGTCATGGCGACCACCACGCGGCAGAAGCAACAATTGGCAGCGAGGCCAACAACGTGGATCTCAGCAAGGCACCAACACTTGGAATGGAGGTCGTGGCCAACCGCAAAAACAGGTGCAATTCCAGACGGAACCTCAGCACGGAGAACGAGTTACCCGGAACAAGACCTACAGATGGTGAAAAGTTCTGAGACTTATCCTAAACTCAAACTCCTAGGAGGAGCACCACCAGTGGCGTCCAGCCCGGTGGTCAATATATCGAACCAAATTCTCAATGATGATGAGATTAAAGTACTAGGGAAAGGACTATCCTATGTCCCGACCAATAATCCTGATGCCTTCATTATTCGCACTGAGCTTTTTCAATTTTTCCGGAAGATTAGGTTGAGATACTTCTTTCGCAACTCTGAACCTTCGATACAATCATCTGTCACGGCGCTTAAACCTCCCTCCACGTTTGTCCCATTCAACAGTACCATGTCGCACAAGATCCTGGCTTATGAATCAGTTGTCATCAGAGATGTGCTACAACTATTGAGTACTAAACCATTTATTAAATATAACATCAGCAAGAATGAGAAAATGGCCTTACAATCGCTTGCCAACAATGAACAACTTGTCATCAAACCTGCTGATAAGGGCGGAGCAATCGTGGTGCAGGATGTCACCGCCTATGAGTCTGAAATTCTCAGACAATTGAATGATGGTACTAGTTACCAGCAATTGAGATCAGATCCCTCAAAAACTATTGCGCTGGAGATCTTGGAGCTAACCCAAGCGGGCCTTGAACAGGGTTTTATATCAGAACCAGAATTCAATTTCTTGAATAAAAAGCACCCACGTCTGGCAACTATCTATACTCTGCCTAAGATCCACAAGTCCATGGTAGCCCCCCCTGGTCGTCCAATTGTCTCGGGGTGTGGCTCCATGCTTGAGCCCCTAGGCAAATACATCGATTTCTTTTTGAAACCACTGGCGGAAGACACTCCTGCATACCTTCGGGATACTATGCATACCATTAATATTATTGAAAATTCTGCATTTGATTCCTCACAGCAACGACTTGCCACCTGTGATGTTGTGTCTCTTTATACATCGATTCCCCAACACGAGGCATTATCGGTCATCACACGCTGCCTGAATCAACGCCCAGCTCCGGTTCAAGTCCCAACTGAGTTCATTGTTGCCTTACTACGCATAGCCATGACAAATAACTTTTTCATATTTAGAGACAAATTCTATATACAAACGTCCGGAGTGGCAATGGGGGCGCCCTTTGCTCCTGATGTAGCCATCTTGTACATGGCAGCCTTCGAGCAGGACACTATTCTCAACCAAGTCAACCCATTCAGAGACCAGCTTGGTCTCTGGATGCGGTATATAGAGGACATCCTGCTAATCTGGAATGGAGACTTGGATGGTTTGATGCTGTTTTTTGGTTGGCTCAATAACCAATCGGGACATCTCAAATTTACCATTGAATCAGACAACCACAAAATCAATTTCCTTGATCTAACCATTTATGAATGCTCGGGTCACCTACTAACAACACTTTATCGCAAACCCACTGAGAGGAATTCATTACTACACTATAACAGTCACCACCCTAGAGCTTTGCGAGACAATTTACCGTTTGGGCAGTTCTTGCGTATTCGCAGGAACTGCTCCAACAAGGACCATTATTTCACCGAATCGGAGGAACTCAAACAACGACTTCTGAGTAGGGGATACCCTAAACAACTACTTAAGCGAGCGAGGAAAAGAGCTTGGTTTTATCCCCGTGAGGAGTTGCTCACCCCTAAAACTGACAAGGATGAACAGCAAGATAGGATTGTATGCGTTACCACCTTCAACACCCAGAGTAACAGAATCAGACGCATCATTAACCACCATTGGGAATTGATATCAGATGACATCGAGCAATCTAACCCTCCTTTACATGCTTTTAAAAAAGCACGGAGTGTTAAGGATCATGTAGTCCGCTCCTTCCTGAAGATTAGAGACGACCCCACGGACGCAACCCTTTGGAATTTGCCAGCTATTGTGGGCCATTTCAAGTGTGGTCAGTGCAAGGCATGTGACAGTGTCATTCAGACCAAGGAATTCATTTATCGTGATCATAAAATTCCGTTAAAATCACACACCAACTGTAACACATCAAACATTATATACGCTATTTTATGTCCGTGTTCAATGATATATGTTGGCCAGACACAGCAGAAAGCTAAGGCTAGGATCCTTCAGCACATGAGTAGGGTCAGATGCCAAACACCAGGTGCACCCCTGGTTGAACATTTTTCCACAGCCGGTCACACACCAGAAAGTTTGAGATGGGTAATCCTTGAAAGAGCCACCTTAGGACCCCGGGGTGGTAATATCGCTACGATCTTAAACACCAGGGAGCTAAAATGGATGTTAAAGTTTGATTCCATTGAGAATGGGCTCAATGAGCAAGATAGCTCTTTCTCTCAATTGGCAACTTTATCGTCTACCTGATCCTTATGTCTTGTGGTTGCTACAATGCTGGAAGATACATAAATCTCATGTGGCCTTTACCCTTGTGTTCGAGAGGTACGCCACCACTCTGTATATTTTGTGTGCCTTTCTACTTGGAGTAATACAATGGACGGCTTTTACCCTCTTGTGAGAGGTACGCCATGTCTTGCGTTTATGATTTCAGCTTCGTCTGGGATCATATTGATTTGCAGCTTTTTTACCCTCTTGTGAGAAGTACCCTGCTCCATGTTATCTTGATGGCACAAATTGATCATTTTCATTAACAGTAATACATGATGCTAACCATGCCGGTCATACTAATAGTTGTCTCCCATTAAATGCTGTGTGTTTCGAACAATGCTGTAACATACATAAATCTCATGTTACCCTTATGTTGAGAGGCACGCCACCACTCTGTACTTTGTGTGCCTTTCTACTTGGAGTAGTACATTGGACGGCTTTTACCCTCCTGTGAGAGGTACGCCATGTCCTGCGTTTATGATTTCAGCCCTAACTCAATATTTAATTCATTAACTATGTTTGGGATCATATTGATTTGCAGCCATTTACCCTCTTGTGAGAGGTACGCTGCTCTATGTTATCATGAGGGCATTAATTGATCATTTTTATTGACAGTAATACACGATGTTAACCAGGCCGGCGATAATATTTGTCTCCCACTAAATGTTGTGTCTTTCGAACGCTTTCAAAGCCCTTGTAGTGGTGGCAACCACTCCATTTTTCCATTGTCTCACATTAGTGGATGAGGTCATCCTTGTCAGTCACAACAATTGTCTCCCACGGCGTGCCCGGTTTTTTCGAACAGGTTTCACTATTTTTTTGGAACGTGTTTAAAGCTATCTATGATCTAACTATGTGACTTTATACAGTCCCTGTACTGGCGTCAACGACTCGATGCATGTACAGTATGAATATCAATATCCACACGGCGTTTCCCCTGAATGCGTAACGCAATGTTTTAATTTATCAATCTATTATGGTCACTTTATGAAGGGATCTTCACTTAAAAATTATTATTAGACCCGGTTTTAAGTCGACAGTTCTAAGTAACCCCATTACAGTAACTTAGTCTGTCTATCATGTCTACACGGGTGCTCTGCACCACGTGACTTCGTTACTATGGAGATATCTTCAAACCCGGAACGAGCCTCGCCATTGCGAATCCAGCTCACTGCGGGACTTGATTTACCTCTTTGACCGGTAAGCGTGCGTTTCTTCGCAGTAATACCTAATTGAATGACTACCCCGCTTTTGAGGGTTTTCATTATTTCTCCGCCTTCTCCCCTCAGATTAATAACGGAGCCCTGATCTGACTAGTCCAGACTGCCTCGCGCTCTGACCTATGACCGCGTTCCTTGGTGAGTGCATTCCCAGTCTCACTCGGACTATTGTTATCTACCCAGTCCGTTGTGATAATGGTTCTCCTCTACTATCTATTTGTTTTCCGTAGTTCCGCCTGATTCGATGACGTTTTGCACTATGTTAATTGAATAACACGTGGCTGTCCCTATATCAACTTGTGGTAAGCTCACCCTCCTCTATATGTTAGATCTTTTAACTAATTGGCTTATGAGTAACTTGGTCTAACTGTGGGCCTTGTTTGTATATTACCTAGTACCATTATTATTGACGATTCATATGGACCACTCCAGTGGACTGCACCACGGTCCTTGTTGAATACCACTTCGTGGTAAGTCTAAATTAAATATAATTGCCATACCTGGACACTGTTCGTTCTTGCCTATGTGTTAGGGTCCCTTTTTAGTGGGTACTGAGATGTTTGTTTGCTGCCTCCCTTTCGGACTGGCTGTTTTTCCTTTTTTCATAATAACCGTCTTGATTTAATTTAATAGCGCTTACCCTTCATGCGCTCGTGATTAAATTGCCAATGACCATTATATTTTTGGACCATGTGGCGTATTACTCCAATTCACGCTAATTACATGGCACAGCCATGGTTTCCCTCTACCACTTGATTCGTATACTGATGTGCGTTTTCTGATGAATTCATTTAGGGATTAGTCTTCCCACATTAATTCATACATTTATATTAAATAGGTGTCCCCACCTCTGTCCTGATGAAGACCCCACAGCAAGGATAGCAACTCTACCTGCATACTAGGGGGTCGAAACGTCGACAACTATTCGCATTATCAACTCCACTCCCCATTGTTTTCATTTTCTGAATTTTGTGGAGTATGTTGTTTTGTGTAAATAATTATTTGAACCTTGTGGTCCCTATCTCCGCACACACCGTGTAGTGAGGACAAATGATGTATATATTTTGACTAAACTGTCACTTGAGAATTTCTTCTTCTTTCCCTTCACTTCCTCCTCCTCACAGGATCACTTCCCTTTCCCTTGCTTCTTGACTATTTCTGGGGCACTGTGAAATTGTGTTCACGTTCTGACATATAATTATATATTTGTTATATACATTTCACATTGTGATTAAAACAATGTGGACAGATCTGTTTCTTGGTTGTTTTATTTTTGTTACTATGTAGTAAACTGTTCATTGACTACTGGGACCCCTTCCACTTATCACGTTGTTAGCCCAGGTCCCAGTGACACTTTCTGGGTACAACCCCTTGTGAATACTCAGCACCAAAGATCAGGCCCGCAGGCTGAAGTGGGAATCGATAGTCCCAGTTAAATTTCTGAATAAATTGTACACAGTCTGCGCCCCTGAATTTGAGTCCTGTTTAGACCTCGATACACAGGGCAGTTCTATCTTAACAGCCTTCGGAGAAACTAACAAAACAAATACAATCTGACCTCACAGTTATGGGGGAGATAAGACGCACGAAGGTCGTAAGGTGGTTTAACTGCACATGTTCAACGACCCATAAGGAGCTTGTACAGGCCCTCAAATCCATCCCTAGAGACGCAGCAAAAATAAGGGACAAAAGAAAGGCCTATAAGATAGCAGTTCAGAATAGGAAGAAGGAGTTAAGGGAGCACGCATGGGATGATCTTCAACAGGCTAGTGAAAGATTGCTCTAATTTTGGGTTGTTAGTTAATAGTCCTTTCTTCTCCGAAACTCCCAATTCTAACACTGATTGCCTAATTCCAGCAGATACATTGGTATTGCCTTTTGGCAATATTTTCAGTGATGTAAACGTGGGTGAATCTAAGGAGTATAAAGTAGGTGGGCAAACTAGTACGCTACTCCACTTTAATGTAGAGGAGGTCCATAAAGCAATTGCATCTACATCTGGCAGAAAGGCCCCGGGCCCCAACGGGGTCCCGGCTGATTTATATAAAGCTGATCCTAATTTTTGGGCTAGCGTTTCGGCAAATGTTTTTAACGCTTCATGCTTAGATGGATACCCAATATCCTGGGGAAAGGCAGCCATTGTTCCCATTTTTAAAACGGGAGCGAGGGATGAGCCCACATGCTATAGGCCGATCTCACATCTAGATTCAGCAGCCAAAATAATGGGCAGGGTTGTACTTAACCGCCTAATGCCATGGCTGGACCATCAAAATGTTATTTCCAATCTGCAATATGGTTTTAGGTCAGGTAAAGGGACCTTGGACCGATGTTTAAATTTACACTTAGTGGTAGGAAAGTATACCATTGCTAAAAAGGGTATAATACATTTGGCGTTCATGGACCCGACACAAGCATTCAACTGTGTTAACAGATCAAAGTTGTGGTTAATTTTAAGTGATATGGGTCTCGAACCAGAGCTCTTGGCTTCTTTACATGCTATCCATGAGAATAACACAGCTGCTGTCAGATATAACAGCAATGGGGATCTGACAACCCCCTGGGATGCCAAGAGAGGGGTACGTCAAGGTTGTATCCTGGCCCCCTCTTATTCACAATATATATTAATAAGTTAGGGAATTTTTTAACAGCCAGTTTTAAAGACATCCCTAGATTTGGCAAAAAGAAAATCCCGGCACTATTATACCCGGATGACACAGTCATATTAGCCAGAACTGCAGTGGGCCTTTAATCACTGTTAGATGGCTTTATAGTTTTTATGGATTCTTTAGACCTTTCAACAAACCAAATAATAATTACTGACTGTCTAGCGTTAGACAGAGCTGAACATATCCTCTTGCTAAAGTACTTAAGGGAATTGACAAAATTGTTAGGTTGCCCTGACTTACTTCTAAGCCCTAAACAAATTTAAAACTAGAAATATTAAACAGCAGTTCATGATTAAACGCCAGGGACTAAGGGAAGAAAAGGAGTTGCTAAAACCAACAGTGAAAGGTTATGTTACATTATCTATATATAACCAAGTCCAACCTTACCTATTAATCGTTGGCAACCCCTTACATTGTCTTGTATTAACGAGATTTTGTCTGCAAATGGTTCCCTGGCTTGTGGAGGTTCCACAAGGCTTTACAAAACCTGGCCTTTAAAACCGTGTCCTTGTGACAACTTCTCTGAACAGGATACACTTCTTATTTTTTTGTGACTATAATGTTTCATTACGCAAGAAATTGATATTACCACTACTCAAAGATTCAATCAATCAATCAATCAATCATTGTACTTATAAAGCATGCTACTTAACCGTGAGGGTCTCAAGGCGCTGGTTGGGGAGGGGGGAGGGCATGGGGGTTGCTGCCACTGCTCGAAGAGCCAGGTCTTGAGGAGTCTTCTGAAGGTGAGCAGGCCTTGGGTCTGTCGTAGTTGGGTAGGGAGGGTGTTCCAAGTTTTGGCGGCGAAGAAGGAGAAGGATCTGGCGCCGGAGGTAGTTTGTTGGATGTGGGGGACAGCGGCAAGGGCGAGGCTGGCGGAGCGGAGCCGTCGGTTGGGGGTGGAAGCGGAGTCTGCTGTTGAGGTAGGCTGGTCCGGTGATGTGGAGTGCTTTGTGTGCGTGGGCGAGTATCTTGAAGGTGATCCTCTTGTCGACGGAGAGCCAGTGTAGGTCTCTCAGGTGGGGGTTGATGTGGCTGTGGCGAGGGACGTTGAGGATCAGTCGGGCGGAGGCGTTTTGGATGTGTTGCAGTCGTCGCAGGTGTTTGGCCGGGATTCCTGCGTAGAGTGCGTTGCCGTAGTCCAACCTGCTGCTGAGGAGGGCCTGTGTCACCGTTCTTCTTGTTTCGGTGGGGATCCACTTGTAGATCCTGCTGGAGAATGCGGAGGGTGTTGTGGCAGGAGGAAGAGACGGCGTTGACCTGCTTCGACATGGAGAGGGAGGAGTCGAGGATGATTCCTAGGTTGCGTGCGTGGTCGGTGGTTGTTGGTGCTGTTCCCATGTGGTCGGCCACCAGGAGTCGTCCCAGGCTGAGGGGGTGGATCCGAAGAGGAGGACCTCCGTCTTGTCCGAGTTCAGCTTCAGTCGGCTGCCTCTCATCCATTCGGCGATGGCCTTCATTACCTCGTGGAGGTTGGTTTTGGCGGTGTGCGGGTCCTTGGTGAGGGAGAGGATGAGCTGGGTGTCGTCGGCGTAGGAGATGATGTTGTGGTCGTGCTGGCGGGAGACGTGAGCGAGGGGGGCCATGTAGACATTGAACAGCGTCAGGCTGAGGGATGAGCCCTGGGGTACACCGCAAATGATGTCGGTGGCTTCGGAGCGGAAGGGGGGAAGGCGGACGCTCTGGGTTCGGCCGGAGAGGAAGGATGTGGTCCAGTCCAGGGCCTTCTCTAGGATTCCGGCTTCTTGGAGGTGTGTCTATAGTGTGCGGTGGCAGACCGTGTCGAAGGCGGCTGATAGGTCCAGGAGGATGAGGGCTGATGTTTCGCCCTTGTCTAGTTGAATCCTGATGTCGTCTTTTGCGGTGATGAGGGCTGTCTCGGTCTGGTGTTTTTTTTCGGAATCCAGATTGGGATGGGTCTAGGATGTTGTTGTCCTCGAGGTGGCGGGTCAGTTGCGTGTTGACGATTTTCTCGATAACCTTCGCCGGGAACGGGAGCAGGGAGATGGGCCGGAAATTCTTGTCATTTTTCTCAGGTCAGGCCTGCCCTACTGTACCTTCAAATGTTATCTTCCCCCATGGTCTGTTTTGGGGTTGCAAGTTTTTTTAACAGGAGCCATTAGGTGCAGGAAAAAAATAGTTTTTTAGCTGTTGTCACGTTTTTACATGTTTTTATTTTTAGGTCCACTATGAGTCATCAACGGGGACTATTGTATTTGACTGAGTTTGCTCTTTTGCACCTTCCACTTTATATAACACTTCTGTACTGTATGCATTTATGGTCTTGGTCCTCTGGTGATATCAAGGAATGCTTTTTTAAATTCTGTTTTTTTTAATTTGTTAATGAAATGTACTGATGTATGATATGTTCACTTTTATGGCATTAAGTTGCTGAATAAAAAATTCTCGACTGACTAACTGAGTACAAGCTATAAGCATCTACCATCAGTGGGAAGATTAACACAACACAAAGCATTCAGGTCTGCATACCAAAGAATACAGAAAAAAATACAACAGTTAATCACAACCTTTATTTTTCCTATGGTAAGTGCATGAATAGCCAGAGTCGCACAGAAACGTTTCTTGCACAAAAGATGCAATAACATACATTATCTTGGTAGGCCATTATTCTCCAGTACAATTCTCTTTTCCGTTTCTTTTTCCCTTCCCTTGTTTTAGACTAATTGTTTTATATGTAATACCTTTGCCTGACTCCTGAAAATGCTTAAAATAAAAAACAAAAATTGATTCTGTAAGTACTTCTTAACCTTCAAGTTCCTAAGTCATTGAACCTTTCAATCCAGTTCTCTTAGGTTGGTTGGCATTTTCTGTTCTGTGTGATGTTGCCGCAATGAGAATTCCAGACAATAGGATTGTGGTATCTGGCAAATGCTGGAACAGTCAGTAATCGTCCATATTTAGGCATTATAGAGTGATTTTAGGTGAAGGAATGATGAGCCAGAGGTTGAGGCCAGTATTGCTTACTTCCTTCCTTTCCATAGACCTACTGCTCAACGAGATCTGTTGGTCTGGCTTTGAGTTTGAGTAGGGCTGAGAAGGCCTTCACCGGGCTGAGAAGGCAATGAAGTAGAAAGGCAAATGTGGCAGAGTTGCGCTGGAATCTAGGCAGAACTGACGGTTAATTGAATCTGCCACATGGCAAGGCTTGAGAGATTCAACGGAAAATCTAGCAGTTCTTTTGGATCCTTTTAACGGTGGCAGGATCATAGTATTTGTTCCCACGTGAGGGGGATACAGTGCTAAATGCTGTTTTCTCATACATATTCCCTAGCATAAGCTTGTCTGGTTTTTGAAGTCCAATCATCAATTTCAGCAACTCTGTGGTCAACTTGTGCTGAGTCAAGAGGCTCTGACAAGTGTACTCTGGTACGTTTGCAAGTTCGATAACAGATCAAGACATGACTGTCTTTTGAGACTCTGGCCCTCCTGGAACGTTTATGATATACATCTGAATGCCAAATATTATTTGGTACATGATTTTGTAGTGGACAGGTTAATGAGGGCATGTTGTAGAGTATGGTAGCAGAACGTGCCCATGCTTAACACCTGTGCCTGGCTTGCTTTAGAATCCTGTTCACTCCCAACAATTGTTTGAGGCTAAAATGGATGAAAGAATGACAAGTATTCCCCTACTGAAGTCAGAATGTGAACCCAAGCTATTACAAACAAAGCTGGCTCATTATCTAAGTGAAATGCAAGAGGCAGCAAACCTTTTTGTACACTGTGTGCAGTCGCTATGCGTTGGGGTCAAACAAAAAGTTGGACTTGGAGCCAACCAAAACTTATTTGTATTGCCAATTGGGGGGCAATGGGAGGCACGATCTAAATACACCTTCTGGCTTTGAAGCTTTAGTAAGGGGATTGGTTTTGATCATACTAGAAATTCTAATTACATTGTGCTGCCACACAGGTGGTCACTGTCATTTTATAGCTGAATCAGCTGCATTGTCGATATCCCAAAACACATCTCTGCTAAAAAGGCCTTGGATTCTCTTCATTGGCTCCCAGTCGAGGAGAGGAGAAAATCCAAAACATTATGTTTTGCACTTAGAAGGCTGAACTCCAAACGACCCTCCCTGATTAAGACACGCTTGACACCATATATCCCTAGTAGGGCTTTAAGATCTTCCACTGCCGAACTTTTGAAGGTACATCATATTCACCGAACTAGATGCGGCGGAAGGTCCTTCTCTTATCTTATTACTAAACTTTGGAACTTACTGCCCGCATAATTAAGAAACCTAGACAATGAGGCACGATTTAGGAAACAGCTTAAAACCTGGCTGTACCCCTACCAATCAAGACCTCTCATTTGGACCATTCTTGGCTCATGTGCAACGGTATGGATCATCCAACGCTGGGAAGCCTTCGGGTAGCCAATCGCTTTAGAAATCTGAATAGGTTAGAACATGGAATCATGTGCTGTACAAGAGCTAGAGGTAAGCTCAACAGAGCATAGGCCAACACCTGTTTCGTGAACTTCCTAAATTAAATCATGTTGCTTCCTCAGGGACATCAATTCTGCTATTATGTTTGTGAGTGGGACACCTTTAGTGAAATTAGATTTAGTTTTTCAATATTCCATCAATCGTGTGGAGTCTGATAACTCAAAGGAAGGAAATCTCTTGGCGCCGGCAGGATTAGAAATTCTTATTCTGAATTCAGCAACTCCATGTTTTCTCCCTAAAACTTCTTACACATCCTAGCTCTCAAAATCTGTTGAAGGGTTCTCCGCCAACAACTCTCCGTCTGATAGAAATCATTGTTCTATTATACATTCTCCTTTGCCCTTATTGGGCTACAAACCTCTCACAGTCACTTGCGTACTGTATACCTTTCTAATCCAGTCATATCTACATAAGGTACAACTCATGAAATGAATGACTGACCATGGGATTGCAGGAGCTATTACTTTTGACACTCAAACCAACTCCCAAGAACTTGGGTTTTTAAACTAGACTTATAAATACAATCCTGGAATTCAACTAGTCTTGATAGAAAATTAGACAAAAGTCAACTCTTCTTAAACTCCAAAGCAGGCATCATCTGTTTGCAGGCAACATGGCGCGTTTTCAATTTTTTTACTTGTCAATTTCTTTGGGATAAGTAGACTGATATAACCAATTTCAAAGGGTGAATTAAATGGGATTTGTAAGTTCTTCTGTCCAGCCAAATGGCATAGACTATGATTTGATTTCCCTTCATGATGATAACCCACAAGGTATAATGGGTTTTTTTCCGGAGATTTATATAGCGCAAACTTGACCAGAAGGTATCAGAGCCCTTTACATAGCACCAGTTGCGTTACAGATGGACACATTCATTTTGTTTGTTTGTTAGGCACAGGGAGATTAAATGATTTGCCTAGAATCACAGGATGTTGAGCTTCCCTGCTGAGACTCGGGCCGGTTTCCCAGCGTCAGTTCAAACGCTCTAGCCGTAAGGCCAGTTTTCATATACAAGAAAACCACTCGACTACTATCGTCTACATCCCTCCACTCAGCAGGATTAATGCACATCTTCGGAATTTTTTTTCAGAATACATCTCTTCCTATATACACGCACCATCCTGTAAATTGGATTATAATTTTAGGAGACTTTAATGCTAAAATATCAAATTATTACCTGGAAGTATATGAAGATTACAATATCCAAGAAGCTTTGATAATTCCTCCAGCTGTTTCTTATACAATTTAAAGCTAAGAGAAACTGGGAACATGAGAGGAACCGGTTGCCTTGAAAATTACATCTCCATCAAGCCCACTAGTTGGGCTACAAGTTGCCCCCTCCCCTCCATAATAGATCATGATTCTTGTAATTATCCCTCAGATAATTCTAACTGCACTGAGCAATCCCTCCATTATTTCCTTCAAAAATGCAACTGGCAGTTAATGAGATTCGTACACAGAACCTGATGGGAGGCTCAAAAGACATTGAATCGTGGAGGCCATGTAACATGGAACCCCTCCTTTAAGTAAAGGTTGTTTTACCTACGTTTATTTTTCTAGATCGTATAGGAAATGCTATCAACACTGAGATCATCAAACATTTGGAAAAAAATGTCCTGTAACAATAAACTCCGAACCAAGGCAGGGTAAAAAAATCACAAATGTGTGCCCAGAGAGTTAACAGGATTGGTTCTTTCCATGAAATTTAAATATTTGATTGCAAAACATCAATTACAACTTTTTTTAAATCTCTGAAACAAACCTAGAACTAGACTAAATTGAAAACAAGCAGATATGTTATGGCAAGATTGAACAATTGCAAGTGACAACAATTGCCAAACCTTTTAGCAGATTATTGCAAAACAATGTTCTTTAAGGATAAATAACTCTGCTGTCATACTGCAGAGAGAATGGCGAGTTTACATTTCCAGTCTATACAAAACTAACTACCAACAGGTCTCAGACATTCCATCTGTTGCAAATACTTTTAACTTTGATTATTTTCTCCTAGAAATCTCCTCCCCTACTGTCACACAGATTACTAACTTCATTCACACTTCAAGAGATTCTAGTGCAAAGGGGCCAGATGACATCCAGATAACAGTTTATTTTCTGACTGCATTCTCTGGAGCAAAATGCGGGTTCCAATTTTTTTATTGCAAAACTGGAACATTCCAAAATCCTAGACTGAAAGTTTAATCCCTTTGTGCCACAAAAAAATGATCAAGGAAGGACTCACAAAACTAGACTGTTTGCCTTATCAGACTCAGCGGGGAAGTTCTTAACTCAAAGTATTCGTGAAAAGTTACAAATTGAGTTCTCGAATAAAACCTCATTTCATGCTAACAAGCTTTACATTTTCATTAATAAAATATTGAGGAAAAGATAAAAATGTTTTTTGAAGTGAAGAAAAATAGGTTAGCTTCCAGTACAGTAACACTTGAAAGTCTGTTTGTACAATACACCTTTAAATCTTGATATATTATCTTCCTTATACATGTATACCCTTTATATTTAGTTATGTATCTATATATTTATGATTTAACTACTACTGTATAAGAAAAGAAAGACAAAAAGAAAAAACACTTTTGACACTCCCCAATGCACTACTCTGTCTCATCGTATACCTCCCTCCTCCCAAAACTCATTCTACTACTATGATCTCCAAAATAAACCTTTCCAGACTCTTTCCTCCTCTATCCCTCCTTGGCTCACTCAAAACCTAATTATACTACTCCGATCTCCCAAGCAACCCTTACTAAATTCTCCCCTTATGTATCGTTCCTTTGATTCATTATAAACCTCTTTCTACTACTATGATTTCCCGAATCCCGTTCTAGAGACTCTCCCTCCTCGATCTCCCTTTTTAGTCACCCCAAGCCTCCTCTTACTATTATGATCTCCCAAATAACACTTTGAAGACTTTTCCCTCTTATATCCCTCCCTTATCCTGTTCAATCCAACTAACAAACTCACATGTCCACCGCTCAAATTAACACTTATTTCCCTATACTAATCCACCACTAATCCTTTTTGGGTACCTAAGTAGCATGCTAATCGCTGAAAAGGGCTTTGATGCTGCATCAAGGGTAGTAAGCGCTATGTATAAATACAATAACATTTTACCAGTTCTGTGTCAGTGGTACACAATTAGAGAGTCCGTATTGTTGCATATGGTGTTGTTTTTATATTACGCTTGACAGCAACAGAATCAGACTACTACTCCGTTAAGCAATTAGCATGGTAATACTCCAGAAGCTCAGCCTTACCATTTGCATTAAAAGTAGTACCCTAAAATTAGAGGCAGCGCCCTCCTTTTCTTGATAAAATCATAGACAAGGTTATGGTCCACCAAATAATTTAACTATCTAAATCCCAACATAAACTGACCAGTCTTTCATCATTTTTACCACTGCAGGACAAAGAAACTGAAAATGCTCAAAGCATGACAATCCAGGAACCTGGACATTACAAACAATAAAAAAGGTTTCCCTGGCTAAATTCAGAGCAGCATTCAAGTTAATGCAAGCATCATCACCAGTGGGGCTGGAGGTTCTTCTAGAAGGCATTCATGAAACCTTAGAAGAATCTATTCTTTCCCCACACAAGCAACAGAAGTAAAACAAGCCAATGGCACAATAGTCACAGACCTAGCAAATTTAAAAGAAGCAGGATGGAAACTGGAACAACTGATAATGCCTTGTATAAAGCTTACATGAGGTAGTTCTACAAGGGAATAAAGAGAGCAAGGTAGACTCATTAACCTGCTACGGTGAAGGAACAATGAGACAAACAATTTGTTCAAAATCTTCATACAGTGGGCAAAGCAGAGGTAGCGAACAAAAGCTGCCTTGCTACCACTCTACACTACTTGCCTTCTTTGATGACAAAATTGAGAACGTTCGAGTTAAGAATGAAGACTACCTTAAAATATACCCTTTCACACCAATTGTGCCTCCAAACTGCAGGTATCTGTTTTATCCTCCAAAACGCTGAACCTTGAACCAGTTATTTTTTACAGATGCAGAAAGAATTAAAATTTCTATGTTCTTAACCAGCGTTGTGTAATAAAGAAGTATGGGGTATGCACATTATTCATTAAATATTAGCTATTTTCATGCGAAACTATCTCATGACGTATTTACAAGTAGACAGGAGCACAAAGCATGTATTTGTAAAGAGGAAAACTCTCAGACACAAAATATTAGCTCCTAGACCCTTGTTCAGGAAAGTCATGTCAGCAGCATTTCCAAATAACATTTCCATTTTGTCAACTGGTTTCTTTTGCCTGTTATAGCTCGTTGTTATCGGGGTTTGTCAAGCCTGAAGACTGAGATAGAACCTGCCAACTTTCAGCAAATTGGGTTTACATGAGATTGTCTAATGTACATTGACAGAGGGATTACTTCACTGCACCAAAGAACAATATGTTATATTAGGTTGTTGGGAAACCTAAGCATGTCGTCATACAAGGCCGAATGGGTCATGGTAAGTAAGTGTGGCTAGATAATTGTAATTTTGACTCTCACTTTCCCCATAAACCACACAGTATGCTTTGTTGGTTCAATCTGCTTTACCGTCCAGAACAAATGTCCCATCCATCTAATAGTGTGGCTCACTGTGATTCAAACAGCTGTGTAGGATGTGGATCCATGTCACCATAAAGGTTGCCCAGTATATTATCAGTTACGGGATTCTTCTAATTTATCGCTCATGTACTCTTGCTTTGATCATCTTATTTTTCCTTGCAGGAGAATTAATGCATGGGAGCTGCCTTAATATGGATGCCGGCAATGTATTCTATTTATTTTCAGAAACTATCCCCAAAAGAGCACCCTGCATGGCAGACCCACCAGGAAAAATCTGCATTGAGAGATTTCCCCCCCCCCCCCCACCCCCCTCCAAATAAAGCACCTCACAGTGCATTAAAAGCAGTGGGCCTGTGACAGATGGGGTACTGTACACAAGTAGATGTCCCACAACTTCACAATCGGCAATCGGCAGTTCCCTACCTTTTTAAATAACAGGTTGGGAGTAGGAGTCCTGCTGATTAACTGAGTTCTCCTGCTCTGAAAAATGTAAATGAGCCCCTCAATCCCTCTGTGATCATGCAGGAAGGAATAAAGACTACAGTGATTCTGCACATGTTAATTCTCATGTGACGATCAAAACTTTAACAGTGCTAAAAAAAAAAGTCTATAATAATTAGTAAAGAGAATAATTCATATATTAATAAAAATGGTAGCAAAATAAGTTAGACAAAGAACAAGAACAAATTTTGAAAAAATCTGCACAGAATAGTAATTCGTCTGACAAAAATAAACAAATCCTTGAAAAAAAAGCAAAGAAAAACAGGGCTAGAGTAACAATAGAAATATACAATAAATCTGTAGAAATGCACTTCAAAAGGCAGAGGCAGGAAGTTCTATCTCAGTTCTCTTAACAGGATCACAACCAGAAAAATAGACGAGGTGAATAGGGTCTAATGGTGACGTAGTAGCAGATGTGGAGAAAACTCCTTCTACCTAGCAGCAAAGACATGGACTGAGCTACCCTTTCAAATACAGACCTCTTCATCCGTTTTAGTGTTACTGAAGACCTGGTCACTCAGCTAACCAACAGGACCCTGCCAGCGCCTGAATACCCTCATGGTGACAAGAAGCGCACTACAAATCTACTGCTTGATTGATTACTTGATTGATGGAGCAGTGATGAGAAGACTACAAAGAACAGCCGAGACACTGACAAAAAAAGAGGTAAACTGGTACGGCAGATAGAATTGGGGGAGGTAGATTGTAGGAAACGGGGGAAACTAAAGTAGGCAGCGAGAACAGGAAGTTAAAGAGATACTAATGAACTATAAAGAGAGATAAAGTGTTGGAGACGCAAGAAGGAAAACGGGGTTAGAGGATCTGGTGGCACAACAAAAAGAAGGTTGTAGAAGTGGGAGCCAGGAAGCCCCTCTCATCTGTAAGAGCAACAATATAAATTAAACCCCCCATTAGAAGAGAAAGAAACATAATTCTACATATTTTGGAAATAAAGAGAAAATGTCTGGCAGGGGGACATACAATCGAGAAGTAAACTGGGAGAGTTCAATAAGAAAGTTATGGGTGGGTAATTTGACATGCCTTATTCTTTTTCAGCTATTACATCTATATCACCTTTTTAAATTTGCACTTAGTCACTAGAGCTCTTTTTTTATAATGTGCACAGCTGCAGCAGACATTAATCAAAAGGAATTATCTGCCAAGATGCTGTTCAGCATAATTAAGAAACATGAAAAAGAATCCTTTGTGATACTGTTTGTTTATTCCACTTTAAAAAAAAATTGGCATCGTAAGCGAAGGTTCTTCATGGGTTAACTCCTCTTCACCCTTGATAGAACCTATTACATAAAAAGAGAAATCCTAACTTCAGCTGTTGAGAAATGTAAAGCAAAAGAGCCCTCTTCTGTTGGCACGACTGGCATATCCTTCCCCTTACATTTCTCACAAAGCCTGCATTGTACAGCATATGTTGTGCATGTCAAGTATGTGAATGCTTTTAACAGTTCAGAAAACACACTGGCCTTGAGATGTGTTGACTCAACTATTGTTGCCAACACAAAACTAAAAGAGATTTTATGTAATCTTTTCATTAGTGTAACTACTCTGCAACTATTCACATGGAACATAAAAATGTATTGTTTTGAACCTTTTAAGCCCATACATTCTAAAAGTGAGTGAAAGACAGTTATGAAAGCTATAATCTAGTAATACGCTGCTATTTCTATAATGCTACAGACTAAGAAGAAACTTTATAGTATGTTTTAATTATCTTAATAGCAGGTTTTTGGATCAAGGTTTATGCTTTGCAGCTTTAAAACATTACGATTTCTTTTAGTTTATTGAACATGTAATAAACTTAAATATTTCATCTTAGGAAAAAATCTCCAAATGAAAAGAATTATCTTCGAAATGTATGGAGTTTCCTACATGACTACCAAAAAATCTCTTTCCTCCGACAAAATGATTGTGACCGCAATAGCTGTGTTGTGTTTAGAAGACATTTGTTCATTAACAACACTAGCTGCCATAATATAATGTTTTACTGTTTTCCAATCATTTATGTTTTATTTAGGAAAGTATCCTGCTCCCTTCAGTACACAGTAGTATGCACTGTCAGGATATACCGATATATGACCTCAGTTAAGCAAACCAGAGAAAATTGTGTTTCAATGACCCCTTTCCATCCCTGGTCACCTTTGTGAGGCTATATCATTCTGACTACTGGCGTCGAAGATACTGAACATCTATGAATCTTATTGCTTATCATCATTTGAGTAACAGATATTGTGTAATAAACTCAGAATTCAACATGTTTCTTATAGTAAACGAGGATGGAACAGGGAAGACAGGTTGCCTCATTTTGAAGACAACTCAAGTGTGCAGCTACCTTATAATATACCTTATGCAAATAAGCCCAAAGTACTTTATTACCCAATTGGTCTTGGAATAAAGGACTTGCAGGATAAAATCTATGCTAAGCCCAGAAAGCTCAGGAGGGCCAGACTTACAATGAATGGGATCCTAATTCCTAGCCTATGACCAGGTAGCACAACACACAATAAGAAGGTAATATAGGGAAAGGGGAGGGATTTTGATTAAGGATCAGAGAACCTACCGAACAAATCTAAGAAAAAATTTAATTTGAAAAGGTCTTGAGGAATGTGCGCTGATTCTTACCCTTCAAACGACTGCATTTTTGAGCCGCTCAAAAATCAATCACAAATTGAACAGCGTATGCAGTCTGAAGAAAAATCATTCAGTCACGGTTCCGTTCAGAATGAAACATTTCATCTATGTTGTTACAAATATACCTTAGACCTGTTGGAGCCATCCCACTTTCAGCCATTTTTAATCAATATCTGTTCTGACTGGCAATGGCAAGGAAGTAATTTGGATTGGATGTCTATTCTCTACACATGAAGAGAAGCACACGAGTTCGACTCTACCAGAGGTGAACCTGTGCAAAGAATTTATAACAAGCACTGATTAGTCTGGGTATATATGTTATACTGACAACATGGCAAATCTATGTTTTATTGTATTAATTGCATAATACTTATAAGTCAATGACAACCACAAACTTTAAGGGACGGAGGGTTTGCAACTTGTGGAATTGGTCCTAAAAACGGCCCGAAGTCGTCTCTATCACCAATGTTATAGTGAATGTATATGTTCAGCCCAGTAAAAAAGCGAGGCTGGAGCTCAAAGTAACCCTGACGGACAAGCTCACGAGTCTCAAAAGTGAGATTTAATTTCATAGTTTAGGAAGGGGAATCGCTCCATCAGGGAAATAAAAAGACAAGTAAACCTACTCTGTAAGGCGCTGAGGATGGTACCAAGTGACCCAGAACTATGCCAGGAGCTAAGAAAATCTAAGAAAGCCCTTAAACAGTTGAAGTGGGAGCTCTTGAGAGCCTGACATAACAACTGCTGGGCGAAATTGCTGTGTGACATTGAGAGAAACAACCCTGTCAGCTTTTGGCAGACGGTGAAAAGAATTAACAGTCCCTAACCCAGAGTTTCAAGCTCAAACATGTCAGAATCTACCTGGGTGCACTAATAAGCCAATCGCTTTAATCTGATGGGCCCAGTCCACCCCATTTGAAACACCTTCCTGGCCAATTGAGATCAAAGGAGAAATATTGAAGTTCAATCTTCTGGTTGAGGCTCAGCCACACAACGTCAATGAGGATAAAGATCACACCTGGGAGGATGGGCAACACACAGTGGCGACAGGCCCCAACATAGATAAACCAGCAAGGAAAACACGCACCCCCATGACTCCAACGCTTAGCAGCTCAGAGTTGTTGGGACAGAAAGCTATCAATCTGCCCACAGACCAACCAGAGGTAAATTTCTAAAGGGAGTTGAGAAGCGGACCCAGTTACGAACGGGATTGCACCAGCAAAATACAAGGAAGAGCCCTCCTACTGGGGGAATCACCTTGCCCCGCTCTTTAATTTCCTCTTAGACAGTGGCAGGGTCCCTGCTTCATGGAATGGCTTGATCATCTCGCCAATCTTTAAAGGAAAACCAGAAAATGATCATCTACTAGCCCTAATTAAACAATTAAGCCAAATACTTTCCGAGGACCATGCTAGAAGAACTACAGATATGGGCTAAGGAAAATATTATAATTCCTTTGAAACAAACTGACTTTACAGAACAAACTGGGTCAATAACAAACATCATGACTCTTTCCCTGTTGAGTGACTTTGCAATGTGGTATAATCAACCGGTGCATCTATGTTTCATAGATTACAAATCTGCCTTTGACAAGGTTGACAGCAACAAATTATGGAAAGAATGGCTGCATGAAATATTCCAGATGGTCTTCTAAGGGTAATAGAAATGAGGTCAATAAATACGTTCCTCAGGGTCAAACTGGAGCATGGCTCCTGACCAGTCGAGAGTCATTCCAACAATGGAAGTACTAAAACAGTGTTGCATGTTGGCCCCAACCCTCTTTAACTTGTTTCTTGCTGACCTTCTACTGCTCCTAAACAAAGTAAATAGTCACGCTCCAAAAGTGGGAAGATTTACATTTTTTAATCTACTCTATGCAAATGACTTAGTGCCCGTTCCTTCCTACGCACCAGCACTTTCCCGGTACGGTAGCAGTCAGGGGTCTGCATCTCCCAATGACCTTTGCACCCAGAGGCACAGCACCATTGCAAACTAGCAGTGCAGGAGAGGAAGAAGCAGATAAGAGACCAGACCTGGGAGACTTTAGGGCAAGCAAGTGTGATGGCAGATAGCTTAAATTTTTGGCCGGTGGTTAACAGTCCTTTTTTTTCTGAAATGTCAAATTCCGACACTGACTGTATAATGCCGGCTGACCAATGGGTACAATACTTCCACTATATTTTTAGCTGCACTAATCTAGGAGAATCTGAGGCTCGTAGGGACGGTGTGCCAACCAGTGTACCCCTTTATTTTAGCGTAGATGAGGTCTATAATGCAATCACTTCCACATCTGGAAGAAAGGCTCCGGGCCCAGATGGGGTTCCAGCAGATTTATATAAGGTTCACCCAAAGGTTTAGGCCAAGATTCTAGCTCACATTTTAAACGCAGCATGTTCATATAGTTTTCCCCCAGCCGGGGCAACAGCAGTCATTATCCTCATTTTTAAAAAGGGTGCACAGGATGATCCCGCATGTTACAGCCCGATCTCACTTTTAGACTCTGCTGCTATAATTATGGGCAAAGTGATAATGGATCACCTTACGGCATGGCTTGATCATTTAAATGTCATTTCCGATTTACAGTAAGGTTTCAGGCTGGGTAAAGGGACTCTGGATAAATGTCTTAATTTACATTTAGTGATTAGGAAATATATCATTGCCAAGTTTACATTTGTCTTTTATGGATTTGACTCAAGCCTTCGACTGTGTAAATAGGTCTAAATTATGGCTGATTTTAAGTGACATGGGCCTTGACGCAGAACTGGTGGCTTTTTTACATACTACCCACGAAAATAACACAGCTGCGGTCAGATACAATAGAAACGGCGGTTTGACAAATACGTGGGCCGTGAAGAGAGGATTACGTCAGGGTTGCATCTTGGCCCCCCTGTTGTTTACGATTTATATAAACAAGTTAGGGAACTCCTTAATGACAAGTTGCAAAGATATCCCCAGGGTTGGCGCCAAGATGATCCCTGCACACCTTTATGCAGATGACATAGTCCTGCTTTCTAGAACCGCTGTGGGTCTTCAATGACTTTTAGATGGTTTTACAACTTTTATGGTCTCTTTACACCGGACTACAAATTTTACAAAATCACACACCATGTGCATAGGCCCCCGAAAGCCCTTAAAGGTCAAATTCTACTGTAAGGGGACTGAACTAACTAAAGTCCCAACCTTCCCCCTATTTAGGGGTACTCTTTGATGAGCATGGGTCTTGGTGACCACAAATTACACACAAAAAGAACGATTTACCGAGAGCAGCGGGGGCTACACAGAATTTTGCCAAAACATTAGGGTCAAATCCTTTCCCTGCCCCGATTAAGATCTATCAATAAAAGTGCATCCCCATGGCAACCTATGGCTGTGATGTTTGGGGTTACAAGGAAGGAAAGGATATCCAGGGAGCTGAGGATAAGTTCATGCATAGGCTTTTGGCAGTCCTGCCCACTACCCTGGCATTTATACTATATGAAGAACTAGGGGTGGGGTACATCTCGGATCTGATAGCGGTAGCCCCCCTGTTGCGTTGGCTGAGAGTTTGGGCTTGTCCCATCACTAATTTAAACCAACTTATAATCACTGACTGTGTAGAGCTGGAGGGGACAATGCACATCCTTTGGCTAAAATTCGTAATGGATCTGACAAAATGGCTTGGCTGCCCAGACCTGTACTTGAGCCCTAAATCCTTGGGTAAATCAACAGTCAGAACCATTAAACAACAGTTCCTTAACCAACACCAGGGGCCTAGAGAGGAAAAAGAATTAGCAAAGTCTACAATGAGAAGGTATGTTACACAGCCCTTGCACAATCAAGTTCAACCGCATCTACTTATTGTTAGTAACGCCTTTAATCGCTTTGTGTTGACCAGATTCCGATTGCATCTGGTCCCCTGGCTTCTGGCTGTCCCCCAAGGTTTTACAAAACCTGTTTCCCTAAAACCTTGTTCTTGTGACAACTTCTCGGAGCAAGATACCTTACATTTGATTTTTTTCTGTGATTTTTATCCCTCACTGCTTAGAACATTTATATTCCCGTAACTCAGAGACTGTCATTTCACCCAAGTCAGGCCCGCTTTATTGCACCTCCAAATGTTATCGTCCCCTATGGTTTGTTTCGGGGTTGCAAGTTTTTTAACAGGCGCCATTAGGCATAGGAAAAAGTTTTTTTTATAGTAGCCGCCTATTTTTATCTTGTCTTGATCCCAGGGCCTGTTTTATGTTGATTTTTGTACATTACGATATACTGCCTATTGCATTTGGTCTTTAGCACTTTGCACTTTATATGATACGCTCCCTCCCACCCCATAACCTAAATTCTGTACCTTTCCTGATATTAAGGATGTTCTTATTTTTATCTTACTTAAGTAACTAAGGCTTTTTTATTTAAATCGAATATATGCTGATGAAATGTATCCTTTGTAACATGTTTGCTTTTTATGGCTTTGAGTTGACGAATAAAGCCCCTTTTGACTTAACTTAACTTAGTGCTAGACAGTAGGACCAAGGTAGGGCTGCAACCGCTCCTAGACTCAACTTTGGAATACTCCAAGAGCAACAGTATGACTAAAAACATGAAAGAGGCTAAAACTATAAAATCCCAGGAAAAAGATTGAATAACTGCACTTGGTTTTGAGAGGAGACAAGGTTGAATCTGCCAATGCGTACAGGTACCTTGGAATGGTATTTAATTCCAACTGCAGGTTTGAAGCTCAATAGGAATAAGGAAAAGTAAAGCACTGGGAGTAGGCCTAGCGTCACTGCACAGGAAGTTGCAAGGCTTATAGTTAACTCAAACATTACAAGTGGCCCAGGCCAAAGGTTTCACCTATGTTGACAAATGGGAACTAATCTCTGAAGGGGCTGTTATAGCACTGTGTTGGACAACAGGGTAATAAATATTTCCTGGTCCATTTTACAATCTGCAGGTGTACACGTCCTGCACAAAAACTAGGCTGGAGTTTGGCCTTGTAAAACAAAATGTGTCTCGGCAGGCGGCCTTCGGGAATTACAGGCAGGGACTCAAACATGCAAGGGAGGGTTCTCTAGGCCACTATCTCTGGTTGGACATCCACGGCATGTACTGTTAACAAATGAGAGCCTTTCTGCATCAGTCTCTAATGACTTTTGGCCTTTTGTCTGTCTGGGTCTTACACTTGAGCCCAAGTGAGATAAAAAAAGAAAACAAAGCTGCACCCTAAAGCCCTATCTCTTCTGGAGGATACGCAATCCTTGGCAAGGCGGAGTCATGGGTGGCAAACACTCAGCAGCTCTACGAAGGTGTCCCCTCAGGACTATCTAGCTGTACCCTAGAGCAAAAATACAAAGGAAAACTTCATAAAATATAAACTGAGTGTATTGCCTGTTCTAAAGCATTATTCAATCACAAAAAGGGTACAGTAGCTTCAAAAGGGGAGAAGGTCGACTATATGGGAATACAAGTCAAAGTCCAAGTAGGGACGTCACAGAATTGCTGTTAGAGCATGGGGGAAGACCATTCTTTTTGGAAGAGGAAGTCTTTCACACATATTTGTGTCATGCTTCATTATCGGCAATCTCTCTCCACCCTGGTAGGACAGCACCACCAGGGCAGACTCAGCCTCGTGACGAACCCTGACTGGAGGAAGTTCTTAGATAAAAACTACTGGACAAAGGCATAATCTAGATTAATTAGAAGTACCTTGAGGTCCCCTTTAATAGTGGGAACCACAGGTATTTCTGAAAACCGAGTCAAGACAGTATCTTTGAGGGCTATGGCTCAACTCGTCTCTCTAAGCCAACATGTTTCTGCTCTAAATTTTAGCCTTAACTGGTCTGGGCCATTCTTCAAGGCAGTGGATCTCTAACTTCCTCAGGCAGAACAAACAATGAAACACCAGTGGTGTCCTACCTGATTGTAGAATTAGGTATATTAATCTATAAGAGTACATTTCAAGAAGGGACAAACATTAGCTCTGAGTGATCTCCACTGGCTGCCCATCAGGGACAGAGTCAGCTTCAAATCTCTATGCATTGTGTACAGAACAGTGCATAGTACTGGGCCTCTATCCATGCACCCTCTATCCATGCAAGAGAGATTTACCTGGTACAGGCCTACCAGACACCTTCGCTCCTCCAGCGCAAATCTAGTAATAACTACCTGATTTAAGAAATCTCGGATGGGAGGCAGGGCTTTTGGTACAGTAGCATCACGCCTCTGAAATGAGCTACCTCAGAGCATCCGGCAAGCTAGCTCTTTGCTATGCTTTTGAAAGAGCCTGAAGACCTGGCTATTTCCCAGAAATGAGAGCAACCCCCCCCCCACCCCCACTAACAATCAGGTCCATCTCTGTTGATTCCATCTGTTCAGGTTACAGCGCCAGGATACCCGTAGGGTGACAATTCGCACTATATAAGAACGAAATACAATACAATACAATACAATTAGGACTTCCCTACAAGAGCACACATTAACATTGTAATCAAGCTGTAGGCATACAAGTGACAATACACCTTATAGGGTCTGGCTAATAACCACTGAACAATTATCCTATATCGATGTCATTGTGAGTAAACACAGTGTTTGTTGAAGTAAAATCTATAGGGGATCACTTAATTAAAGAGTGTATGATACATAAACAAGTATACACTCATATATATATATATATATATATCACACAGTCTCTCTTTGACAATTTGCCAGGTCGTAAGAAAACACTTGGACACAAATCACAGGCCAGCATAGGCTTGAGGTAGCCCACTTATTTTGATACCCCTGCCACTGAATCATAAGATTCCTAAATCATTAATTGTGTGCATCTCTCATACCCTGACTGCCATAGATAAATAATTGAACTTTGTTGTCCATAGTGCATGTGCGTTGTATATGCATGTGCCTGTATCATCTATTGTGTGTTATTTTACAGTAACGTGCTATGTGGTGTCACTTGTATGCCCACAGCATGATTACAATTTAGAATGTATGCTCTTGTAGGGAAGTCCTAATGTTTGTCCCTTGTTGTAATTTACTCTTATAGTTTGTTAGTGCATGTCTCGGAGATTTCTCTGCCTGAGGAAGTTAGGGAGCCACAGCGCTGAAGAATGCCCCTGACCTGTTAAAGCGAAACACAAAGGCAGAAACGTGTTGGCTTAGAGAGACGGTTGAGCCATTGCCCTCAAAGATATCGTTACGTTTTGGTTTTTAGATATACCGGAGGTCCCCACTATTAAAAGTGATATACCGGGAAACCTCAAGGTATTTTTCATTAATCTGGATCCCACCTTTGTCCAGTAGTTTTTATCCAGGAACTTTGTCCTGTCAGGGTCTGTCAGGAGGTCGAGCCCGCCCTGGTAGTACTGTCCTTCCAGGGTGGGTAGAGGTTGCAGATGATGAAGCATGACACAATTATGTGTGTGGGGCTTCCTCTTCCATACGAATGGTATTACCACGTGCTCTGACAGTAATTCTAAGCCGTCCCTACTTTGGACATTGACTTGTATAACCAAATAGGGAGATCGTTGACTTTCTCCCCTTTTGAAGCTACCATACCCTTTTTGTGATTGAGTGTCTAACGAGGGAGATTGTAAGGTTGCCATACCTCACCTCTCCCGTCATGTGTTAAAACAAAAGCATTACTCCCCGTAGTGAAGAATAGAAGGGTAGGTAATTTGCAGGCTATGTGGACAAGGCCCAGACAACGTCATTCATGTGCTGTGCCTGTGCTTAGCTACCTGGGAAGATCACTGGGAACTCCTACGTAAGAAATTCAACACAAGAGGGACAAGAACATGCAGGGAGACGGCAGTAGTGCGTTTTAATCACACTTATTTAGTACTGAATTGTGCGTTGATAAAATTCCTTTAGATGGAGGAAAAAAATGGGTGGTGGCTAAAGAACAGGATGAAGCTGGGTACAGCCCAATAATTGGGCCTCATTGGAGCAATTGGAGGGGAGGGGCGCTGCGCTGGAGTATTTTACATAGCATTAAGACTTTTTCGCGACTTGGCGCAAATGTGGCGCTCTCCAAAGGCATGCCTCTGCCCTCATCCTTACTTTTAACCTCAATGAGTACGTAATTGATGGGCACCTAGGCACAACAGCATTTTATTCCCGGCCCCCCCCCCATATTGCATATTTTTCTACTGCTTCTTCCAGCCATGACATAAACATAGCAGCATTGTACGAACTCTTGTCATTTTCTCTAGGTATGCATTTTGATGGTAAACCAACAGATGTTTGTGTAGGATAAACTGCACTTAATTCCTGTGATGCTTCCAATAGCATGTTCTCAGCAGCTACCTGCCACCTCCAACTTAGTTGTTGCAGCATGCGAATATAATGGGTGTATGGGTGTTTAGGTAATCTTTTTTTTAATTTTTTTATTACTGTGACCCAGGCTCGTTGGGATTACACCTGAACAGAGAAAAGCTGGCCAAGTATGGTTTTAACCCCTTGCACCCGATTTGCTCGGTTTTAAGCCTGGTTCATAGATGCATTTCAGTGGTTCACATTACTGAAAACAGCAGGGCACGCACTATTTTAATGTTTTGCAACTGACTTGTTTCATTGCATGAAACGACCTATGTATTGCAATTGTTTTAATTCATCATGCAAATAAATTTGAAACTGAAACACTCACATTTAAAGAGCTATAGTGCATAAGTCAACAAACAGGATCCAAACAAGCATGATGCATTTTTACCTATTTACTAGGCCAAAGCACTAAATGTTCAGTTTGTAACTGGTTTTTATACTTCAGTTTCCATAGTTTCAGAAAAACCCTTTAGACGAAATGAATGCCCTTATAATATACAACATTTGTATGGACGATCATGAAGTAAGGTCGTCATTGGATACCAGGATATTTGAACCACAGCCACTAAATTCATTACGTTGCAATTGATCTATTACAGTACCACAAGAAATGACTCAGCAATCATTGTGTCTGTCCATGAACCTATCAGATTATGCCCTTCTAGAAGAGCTCATTTAAGCATTTCCATCGGGTCGAGCACAACCTAGCTCAAACCTTTGCTCAAATCTCAAAGATAAATAGAGAGACCTACAAAAAACATCCATTCTTTCCTTGGCACTGATTGATACATTGTTGATCCATTCTTCTGATTGTCTATTCTTTTGATCATCTGTGCCATTCTTCTTGTCAAAAAAAATGTTCTTACCCTAAATGCATCTGTTCGTAATGTTTAGTTCTGTAGAGTCACATGCCCTGCATGCCCCTGCCTTTTATTGTTGAACTCAAACATTTGCAAATTGTTTTCTTCGCACTGGCTTTCACGTCACAAGTTGTGATGTGACTCCTTCCTTAACGGGGAAGCGCAGGGGCACCAACTGAATGTTAGATTATTTTTCGCACATCAGGTAAGGAGTATGGACTATGTATGGAGCATAACGTGAACACAGCATTGAGCACAGAGTACATTGTCCAGTATTACTTAGTTAATAGGGGAAGAAATCTACGATGAACACTAAAAGACTTAAAAAAGAGGAAGATAAAATCAAGGACCGCAAAACATATAAATGTTTCCGCGACAAAACGGACTACGAAATGGGCCGTATTTTTACTTTCTCCAAGAAGTACGATGTAATCAGAAAAAACAAACAAAGCAACAAACAAACAGTGGAGAAATCTAAACCAATTAGAGCAGATACCTCTTCATCCGGCAGTTCATTATCGATAGCTATTTCCAAACCTGAAAGCGATCCGGAGATAGGAAGGCAGAGTCGCAAAGCGGGTCCAATAAACACTTTGGAAGAAGAACTTGCCCTTTTTTGCGAGGACAGAAGGCAAACCCTACGTCCTCGGACACAACGCAAATACTACAACACAGCAAAAACTGGAAACGCCGACAACGAAGGAAAGCCAACAAGCGGCGCAACGACGCGCAAAAAGAAAGGCGGTTGGGGCAAAAACAAACAATGATCGAAACAGACTTAGATAAGACCATTGTCAATTTATCCAATATACAATACAATCAAACCGAGAAAGAAATTCTGAGCTTAGGTTTGACATATTGTCCTTAACGAGATTTCAACTATGCCAATACCAGACTGGATATTTTCAAAAGTACACGAAAATTAAAATTGAAAAAATACTATGTCCTGAATACACATATCAAGGATCAAACACCTATACAGACTGGTATCAATACATTCAATGCAGCGCTCTCTCAAACCACGGAAGCATTTATGGAAGAGATGAATGAACTTTGGGAAATGGAATCTATCAATGACAATGAGGCCTCACCAAGTCAACATATACGGACTGCCACAACAACCCAAGCTAGTGGATGCCTTATTAAACAACCATTGACTAAGTTCCGTGCCAAATCCACATTCAACCCAGTCATGTTGAAAGATGGTATTGATCTATTTCATGATCAAGTATCGAAACAACTGAAAGATCTCAACATCAAGATACGCAGAAGTAAATACAAATACAATAAAGAGACAGCCAGCTACAACGCCCTCATAACCAACTTACCAACAAAGTAATCATGAGAGCCTCGGATAAAGGGGGAAACATTGTCATCATGCACAGGGATATGTACATTACAGAAGCGCATGCCCAATTGAGCAACATTTGTTGCTATACCAAATGTACTGGAACTGAACTTAAGGCCATGTATGCCAATTGCTACAAAAAACTATCCAAATGGAAATGTGAGGGACTAATCACAGGACAAGAATACAAATTCTTAAAAAATGAATACCCAATAACACCTACAATTTACTTCTTACCGAAGTTACACAAGGATGCCAAGAACCCACCCGGTCGACCGATCATTTTCGCTAGAAATGGATGCCTGGAACACATGTCCCAGTATGTGGACTTTTTCTACAGGGGGCGGTCAAAAATGTGGCTTCATTTGTAAGTGACACTAGCGATTTTTTGTATAAAATCAAAGATATTGAATGGGAAAATCGCTATTAACTGATTACCCTGGATGTAAGTGCACTATATACCAGCATTGTGCACTCGGATGGCTTGAATGCACTAGACTTTTACCTGCAAAAATCCATGGGCAATATGTTGAAACACAGACAAATGTTGTTGGAAATGGTTGACTTCTGTCTGAATAATAATATATTCATTTTCAATAATGTGTTGTACAGGCAGTTGTAGGGTGTTGCTATGGGGGCCAGCTTCTCCCCCAGCTACGCATGTCTTCACATGGGTTGGTGGGAGGAGCTGGTCCTCATGGTGGAACACCGCACAGCAATGGAGTGTCACATAATTTCTTTGTTACGTTATATAGATGATTTGTTTGTGATTTGGGATGGCAATATGGAATCAGCAGAAAGGTTTGTCCAGAACATTAACAGAAACAACCTTAATTTACATTTCACTGCCACTATCAGCAACTCATCTATAACTTTCTTTGATACAGAGGTGTTCATTGAAAATAACAAAATTGAGACCAAACTGCACCGTAAGCCCACGGCGGGCAATTCCACCCTACACGCCAAAAGTTCTCATGTTAAACATTTGATTTACTGCATCCCTTATGGGGAGATGTTGAGATTAAGGCGTATTCACAGCAAGGAGAGTGACCTGACCCTAGCTCAAACAGCCAGCAAAGCTAGATTATTGGAAAGAGGCTACTCTGAAAAAATAATTAATACTGCCATTTCCAAATCTATGTAGCAAAATAGGTTAGATCTCCTAAAGGGAAGCCCAAGTACTACTATGATGGCTGTGGACAATTCTGATAATTCTACTGACTTTAGAATCATTGTTAAATATAGTGCCCAACATAAACAAATCCAATCCATTATCAACAGAAACTGGCCTTTGGTTTTAAGCGATCCTATAATTGGTAATGACCTTCCTAAAAGACCCTCTATAACCTATAGTAGGGGTCAATCTATGAAAGATGCACTTGTAAAAAGTAGCCCTGGAGTCATGGAATCCAACAATTGGCTCCAGACACATGGTGGGTTCTTTAATTGCAAGGTGTGCAAAGCCTGCTTACAAGCAGTAAACAAAACCAGTTACCTCTCACCATTTGACCTGAAAACATAAAATCACCAAATTACTCACATGTAAAACCGATATGCTATTTATGTCTTGTCCTGCCCTTTCAACTTGCTCTATGTGGGGAGCACTAAACTCCCCGTACATTAGAGCAATTTGCAACCAAGACATACATACCCAATGGCAAGACATTTCAAGGCCAAACACAACTCTAAAAGCGGTGAACTGAAATATTTTGTAATTGACTGTGTTCTTGCAAGCAAACGAGGCGGCAACAGAGAAGAAAAATTACGCCGCCTCGAGACCCGCTATATATTAGAACTCAACACCAAACATCCATCAGGGTTAAACAATACAGAAGATCTTTACACATGCCTCTAATGTACTCACAAACTATTTTATTACCAAGCAAAGCTGTGCTATAGTGATGTGTATATAGATAAAAATGTAATAACTTTTTATGCTTTTTTAGATATTTATCAAAAAATGTATATATTTATAAATCTAATTTTAAGATTGATTCTCTCATGTGTATATTTCCTTTTAGGTTTTTATGTATGTGACATAATCACAATTTTAGCTGTCATTTAACCATTTTAGGGTTTTTATCAAATTGTATGACATTCGCTTTAATTGTTTTATGCCACATCTAAATCCATTGTAAGGAGTTTATATACCAATGGAAGTCACATCCGATAGGCCCAATTCCGGGTTAATCTACTGCACAACTTTGCGAGGTTAACTTCAATTTTGATATGCCAATCAGCTGGTGACCTCTTAGGTATTTGTACCGACATATGAACAAAAAACTCTCCCTCCCCTTTGCACAAGCACGTAGCACTTTAATAGGCATAACCAACATCGGGGCTCCGATGTTGGTCTACAGGTTCACTTTGTCTTTGTAATTTAACATGTGACTATAAAAAATACACACAAAGAAAGGAAAAAGAAAAAAAGAGAAAAAAAGAGAAATAAACTATACAACTAAATAAGTTTACAACTATGAAAAATAACCTAAAATAAAAAAAGAGTAAACATCAGTAACCAACGAAAATTAATTAGCTGCTTCTTATTAAGAAACATGAATTTATGGTTTTCAAATAATATTCTGTTCTGTGCACTTGTACATTGACTTTTACAGGAGCTTGGTTTTACTTGAAATAGCGCATGTTTTAACTATTTTTTATCACAGCCAAATCACATATTGATTGATCAATGTATCGTTTTATTTAGACAAATAGATTGTAGTTTTTTTAAACTACAAAACTCTTCTACGTCTATGGGTTACTCAGGCTGCAACATGTGACCTTATAATGTGATTATTTAAACCAATACCTGTCTATGCACTGTGTCATGTGATCAAGCGCTCGGGAAGCGCGAAACGCGTCATGGCGATTTGAAATAACCAGCACGAAATAAAGAACCAGTTTTTGCACCTATTTTGGGACCGTATCTGTTTCTGCAGCTTTGATAACTCTGCTTTTGGAATCGGATATCCTTGGAATATATATATATATATATATATATATATATATATATATATATATATATATAAACAAACTCCTGACATTCGCTCCCCTTCACGGCATCAGGTACGGACCACCTCAAGCTGGATTTAACCAGTTGGCTGCTTCATCTTTTTTGCTGCAGTGCGGCCGTTTTAAAAAATGGGCGCGGTCGCGTCGGCCATTGGCCGACGCCAGCACTAGCGAGGTAGTGCTGCCGTCAGCCAATGGCCGACGGCAGCAGCCAATGGGTTAAAGTGCTTTTATTGCGGCTTAATCCCACAGCATGCTGTGTTTCGACCGGGTCTCCCTGGTCTTGATCACATATATATTTATTTTCCAGGTCGGTAAAAAACAAAGGTTACAGGGACATTATAGTTATGAGTTAGAATTTTAAAAAAAGTAGAAATTCACAGAACAAAACAAAGGTTACAGGGGCGCTATAGTTAGACTCAGATTATACATGCACAAAACCATAGAAATTCAGCAGTTATAGTTATCTGAGCCAACTATAATTTACGCCACTGCAATGCATTGCTTACGACCTCACATATTACCTCACTCATGACATCTCAAATGACATCACTGATGAGATCATCCAGTGAGTGTGAGAGTTTCCTAATTGTTTATAAGTGTTAAACATATATACTAAGGTACTACTAAAGTTAAATTAATATACATTGTGTACTACTGAGGGATACTATTTCTAACATATTATGTGAGTGGCTTTGTGACTGTATTCATGTGTGAGTGGGCGAGTGTGTATGGTGAATAAGTGGGAGTGTGAGTAGCTGAACGGATGAATAAGCGGGTGTGTGAGTAGCTGTATGGGTGTGTGAGTGGTTGTATTGGTGAGTGAGTGGGTGAGTAGCTGTATGGGTGAGTGAGTGGCTGTATTGGTGAGTGAGTGGCTGTGTGACTGGCAGTATGGGTGAGTGAGTGAGTGAGTGGCTGTGTGAGTGATGCTATGAGTAGGTGATGGCTGTGTGAGTGGCTGTATGGGTGCCTGAGTGGCTGTATGGGTGAGTGACTGGGTGTGGTAGTGGCTATTTGATTGGGTGTTTGGGTGACTGAGTGGGTGAGCCAGTGGCTATATAGGTGAGTGAGTGGACATGTGAATGCTTGTAACAATGAGTGAATGGATATGTAAGTGGTCATGTAGGTGTGTAAGTGGCTCTGTTGAGAGGCTATTGGGGTGAATAAGTGGGTGTGTGAGCAGCTGTATGGGTGAGCGGTAGGTTCGTAGGTGTATGGGAAAGTGAGTGCTATGTGAGTGGCTGCATGGGTAAGTGAGAGGGTTTGTGAGTGGCTCTATGGATGAATGAGTGCATGTGTGAATGGTTGTATGTGTGTATGAGTGGTTGTGTGGGTAGTCCTGTGGATGATGTCATCAGTGGTGTAATTTCCGATGTCATAAAGTGATGTTATTGACCATGTCATGAGTGATGTAATATGTAAGGTCATAAGCAGTGCATTATGGGGGTGTAAGTTATAGTTAGCTCAGGTAACTAAAACTGCTGACTTTCTATGGTTTTGTGCATTTATAATCTGAGTCAAATTATTTTTTCAAAATATCGTGTAACCTTATTATTTAGGTTTTTTAGGTAATTTCTGAGGTCAATGTTTAGTAAGAAGTATACTACAACTTATTTTGCTTATTAATGTATATCTTTTTTTAAAGTGAAGACATTTAAAATATATATATTTTCCGAACCTAAATGGAAAAAAGCACGGTGCACACTAACGTGCACACAAAAGATAACCCTTCTAAACATTGTCGTGTGACAGACGTGAAAATGCTGTAATGTCCCAAGTGAGCCACACCTACCCAAAGAAAGCCCCATCCCTTGCTCTGCAACATCTGCCTCTCTGGAAGGTTCCGAATGGAAGTTTCAAGGTGAGAAGACACATTGTCCCTGTGAAGTGCAGCGTACGTATAAAGCAAATCACCCTGTAGTGCTTTATGACACATACAAATCCATAGGATGTGGCCTTGGTCGTGCTTTACTGCACAGTACACCAACTGGCCATTATCAATGACATCCTTTTTAGAATGCGCGACAGAGGAGAGCAAACCCAAGGTATGTATTGTGCACTGATGTGACGTCATCCGGGTACTAAAGAGACACCCACTTAACAGCGCCTGCTTCCTAGAGCAAAGAGCCCACTTCACCGTGAAAGAAAGCACTTAACATTTTTTGCACTTCAAATCTGACCTACTAAGACGCTTCAAATGAAAGGGCCTGGTTTTAAACTGCAAGCAAAAATGTTTTTTAAAAATGTGATCCCAAAATAGCGACTAATTAACAATTGAAAGGCTAGTATTTAAAAAAAAACACATCTTGTTTCCTTTACAAGCAGTGCTCTGTCATCTTTTTAACCATCAACAAAAAGAGCTGTTAATAATAACCATGTATAGGATTCACACAAAGTGGAGTTTTTCAACAGTGCAGAACTTCCGACTGGGCCAACAAAATTTCACCAAGGCCTAACTTTAGTTTGAGATGTCTCTGAAAAGCACTCGGGTCACCGTCCTCTCCCTACAGCCCACCAGTGACGGCGCGGTCAAGGTTCAAAGATGGGTTTTGTCAGAAACATGCGAGTGACCAGACAACTACGGGTCTGACTAGGAGTACTCAGAATTTATCATGGCATAAAATCTGACACCATGGGGTTCAACATTTATGGGATGCAATAAACAGCACCTATTCAGAGTTTTTCCCGCTAGCAACATGCATCAAAATCCAAGTACCGCTAAATTCCAACCCTTCCCTCCCTAAATTCCATCATTTTTTTGACCTGTCGAAATTTAACAGAAATCAGATTTTACCGCTCTTGCTACCCAAACAGTGCAATCATTTCACAATTTTGACCCCTGCGCGATGTGCCGTTTGTCCGTGGACCAGAATGATCATAGCCACGTGGAATCGGACCCTTGGCCGGATATCTCTGCCACTATCATAGGGCTGATGCTCACGCCTCAAGGCGCTCGCTGCTGGTTGCGCTGCACGCTGTGTGTTCACTGCACGGAGCTTGCCGTCCCACAGCACATGTTTCCAGAGTGGAGATGTGCCCTTGTGTAGAAGGCACGTGATGTACCGCGGCAATAGGTGCATTCGGAAGGCGGGGATAAGAGGGTCAGAAGTTGAAACCCTGCCCAAGGGTATGCAATGGCGGAAAGCATTCATGCCCTGTGTGCCGTGACAGCGGGAGTCGGGGCGGGAACGGGCACACGGACAGCGGGAGGGGGGGGGGGAACGGGCACATGGACTGCGGAAAGAAGACCTAAGCAGACATTTTATTAAATTACCAAATGTTAACCATCGTCATAATCTCAGCCATTCTGCGGAACTTTCAAACTACGAATCGCAAGATAGCAGCAAGTACCAGCCTGCGACCCCAGTATTTGTTGCCACACCCCGAACACACATTCTGGGAAGGAATGTGGTACATAGACACCTGTGACTAAATAGTATATATATATATATATATATATATATATATATATATATATGACGAGGACCCCAAACAGACCCTTTATTTTTACCTACAAAAACCTCTCCACAAAGCAAGCAGGGCGCTCGCGCTGGGGTAAAGCCAGTCACGTCGCGGGCAAGGATGCCATCTGCCCGAGTTAGTTTGGTGGCAGTCTGCCGGCCTCAAGAGCACCGCGCGCCACTAGACTTGGGGAGTACCTAGGCCTTCATGTAGCTCCTCAAAGCTTGCAGTCTCGCCTCATTCGCGACCCAGGTGAACGGCCAATAAAGAGTGAATGTACGGTGTGGCGGTAACGAGCCTGTTGGTATGGAAGACGCACAATGGGTGCTGATGGTGAGGGGATACATGCCAGGCACTTAACAATAAAAAAGTGAAACCAGGTGTGCCAGGCTGGGAGGGGGGGGGGCATTTGATTTGGCCTACTTGCACATGGTTACAGAGTAAGCAATTACATGGGGAAGCGGACGCTGCCTACGACGGGTGCCAGCTGTTCTCTGAGTGCCAATTAAGCATATAGAGAAGCGGCGATCGCCCTGCCAAGGAGAGACCTGCCAATTGCCAGCCTGGCCCCAACCCCACCCGCCTTAGCTAGGATCCGCATCTTGGCAGGAAGCCTAGATAGCCCCCTGAAACAGCACTGGGGGAGGCTAATTCGGCTTATTCAGTACACGTGGTAGAGGTGGGGCTGTACACAGCAGGCTCCCCACTTAACGCCCACCCCTAGCTCGGCTCCCCCGAGACGTGTACAGCCGGGGCACGAGCCCCACCGCCAGCTAGGGTACTCAAAGCGTGCGCAGTGTGCCCAGTCTGGCCCTAAAGGGAAGCGACGGAGCCGAGTCAATCATTAAACTATTAACAGGGGCCGCAGGGAGTGGTCACTGAGGCGGGCAGAAGAGAGGCCGCAGGGAGAGAGAGGGGTCAATTAGGCGGACAGAACAGGGAGCGGTCACTGAGACAGACTGAACATGGGCCGCAGGGAGTGATCAGGCAGGCGGAAGAAGCAGGGGCCACGGGGGGGGGGGGGAGAGAGAGGTCACGCAGGTGGACAGAACAGGGAGTGGTCAGTCAGGCGGAGACTCGTCTTAGGGCCCAATACGGAACTCTCATCAGCGCCAAGAAGCCGAACAAACACTTAAAAAGGAAGTGACAATCCGTTCTGTGCATTTAGTCGATAAACAAGGGTAGATCGGAACCGAGGCCTCGAAAACCGTAAGATTACAAACATTGCTGACACTTCCCAAGGGGTCAAATTAAAGAGCATTCATGCCCTGTGTGCCGTGACAGCGGGAGGGGGGACGGGAACGGGCATAGGCAGGGGGGGGATGGGCATTTGACCTACTTGCACAGCGGAGCTTCTCAAGTAAGCTACTGCCCGGCCGCCATCTTCGGCGAAATGACCAAAACAAACTTTGACCAAAAAAAAAAAAAAACACCCGCCCACCGCCGCATGACGTTTTAAAAAGGGGCGGAGAGGGAAAAAAATCGCCGGAACACCCACGAATCGCCTCGCACAATGACAGACGCCTCTTTCTTCCAATGGCTAGCCTCCATTTATGGAGCTAGCCAAAGGAAGACAGAGGCGGGACACAAGCCACATACTGTTCTCAAAAGATTTTGCCTGCGCGAAACGCTGCTGTGCAGCTTTCGACAGGCGAAACCTAAAAAAGCAGTTTCCTTTTTTGTTTTAAATCCAGCTTTTTTCCTTAAAGGAAAACGGGATGCATTTAAAAAAGAAAAATTTAACTATTTAAGGGCAGGTTGTGGACCCTGGGACCATTAACTGCTCTTTTCGCACCCACTCACAAAGGGGCAGGAGTACCCTGGGAACGCCTTCCCGTTTGCGATTTGTTTAACACCTACTTGAAGTAGGACTCCTCCCCTTCCTCCACATACCCCCTGATGGGCATAGTTGCTACCACCCCTATGATCATCCCAGGCCGCACCCAACATACCTTTACTGAATGTTGGAGTACACATCTACATCTTCTTTAAAGCATGGGTTTGAGAACTGTCTACGCAAATTTTTGTTGTTATATATTTTTATTACAGTTAACAATGTATACCAACAATGTATATCCGGATTATCATGGTATCTATGTATTTTAAGGCGTTGGCCCAGCAGGTATCACGGAAATCAATACAATGTGTTATTATGAAAAAAAAGAGGGCACAGAACAACAGAGAAGTCTTATTAGAGATTGCCTCACGTAAGGATTCAAGGTCAAGATTAACGTGCGTCAATACTTTCTGCACTTTTTCCAACCAGATTAAAAAAATCAATCTGCAAGAATTGGCAGATCTTGAATAAAGGTGCAATATTGATCAAACGTCCTCTGTTTGTTTTAAACGGAGCAGGAACCTGAGAGACAAACTGATACATGCTGGACCTTGAAGTCCAGGAACCTCGGAGCAAGATACACTTTGACGACTCCCAGCAGTAAAGGGTCGCTATCCCTGTGGCTCTTGTGGAATATGCACACAAACCTCCCACGCTACCACAATTGATTTCGGCACAAATAAACCTTGGGGATTGAGACAACATATTAAATGCAACAGTGATAACTGATCTACTTGATAATGTGTCCGTGCCAATTACAAATTGTGGACATGACAACTCGCAAAGTTAAGATCTGCATTATGAAGCATAAAAGCACCATACAATGCAAAAAACAGGCAACAAAACTGGCCAATCATTTTCTGGAGAAGGGTCACTCAGCAGAGGAAATAAAATGAACAGTATTAGACCAGCCACACATTCATCCCTCTATGTCAAACATCACATGTTTTCTCTTAATCAAAGAACATAAATGGGTGTACAGGCAGCATAGTGACAAGAATGGACTCAATGATGATATTCCTAGGACTTCCATCACAGCGAGATGATTGTGATCTATCTGACTAGATGATAGAGACTCCAGACCAATAACAATCCTAGCTATTCAAGTGGCTTATTAAGATGACCATAACATAATTATTTGCCACTTAACTTAGGTTGCATAACAAATATGACAAACACACATTTAATCTTGAAACCTAGTATTCATTTAACATAGACAGGTGCCCAAGGGAGGCCGTCTGTCCTGAGGTTTGATGTGCAGTTTCTTTATAACCTTGACAATCTGATTTATACCAACTATTTCAATGCAACACATGATCGTACAACGTCTACTTATACTCAGGCCATATTAATATTCAGTCTTTTAAAAAATGATGACCTGATCATCTGCAAGAATTTTTAGCCCAAGACACAATCGATTATGTGTCTCATTACATGTCTCCTAACGTCTTTACTAGGCAGGCAGGTTAGGTTTATACACCATCACCCTCTAGATCACAAAAAGGCACCGGACATTTGGAATCACGTATGTCAAATAATGATATAACCCCTACCAGGCACTATAATCTGGCACCACATAACACTTCAACATCGGAGACTACATCTCCCACAATACATGCCAATCCGCTGATGGCAATGAGACAGTAGCCACTTTTGGAACTACGGCACACAGTACTTCAACATTAGGGGCTACCTTTCCCAAGACCAGCGTTTGACCGCTCACAGCATTGTGACGTATGCTATTCTGTGACTGCGGAACATTCCTACCTGTATGAGGTGGCAATCCAGACGTGACGAACACCTCGTCCCCTCTTGGCTGCAGATCTTAGTGCCTGGATCACTGACTGTTAGGTAAGGCAGACTCTGTTCTTTCTCGCTCATGTCATCCGACCCGTGGCACCCTCGTGACATTTTTCATGAGGGGTCAATACACCGGATGTAAGCGCTGGACTGACAAAGCCCTAAAATACATAACAGGTCCTGATTTTGGAAGATATGGTGTTAGATCTGGGGGTCTCTAGTTGGCAATGCTATACAGCTTTGTCCAAATAGGGACCCTTGCTTCTAAGTCAGAATAAGGGGATTACACTACTGGATAACCACTGCTCACCCCCTTGGAAGCTTGGCACAAGCAGACAGGCTTATCTCAGAGGCAGTGTGTTAAGCATTTATGAATATACACAGTAATATAGTGAAAACACTACAGATGGACACACACAGGTTTTATAAAAATAAGTATGCTTTATATAGACTTAACACAAGACCACACACGGCTGTACTTAAAGTTGACTAAAAGATGGTAGAAGTTGCTTAGTTCAAGTAGGTGATAAATGCGACACAGTTCTCACAAAAGTACCTAGATGCGTAACGCAAAATAAAGAAAAGGCTTGCAGAGGGAGATACGTCGGTTCCGTGCTCCGGGGGAGATGACGCCTCAATGCTTGCGCAGAGTAGGGGATGCGTCGTGATCCTTACCGGTGCGAAGGTGATGCGTAAGTTCTCGGCCTGCGGCCCGGTTGCGATGCACAAGATGGCGCATCGATGCGATGTGACAATCCTGGTGCAATGCGAGAAGATGGCGCCCTTGACGCGACGGTGCGTTCACGCCCTGGCAGCCTTGCGACGACTCTGTACTTTGGAGCCGCGACAGGCCCTGCGACACGCTTCTCCAGCGATCCAATGGCAATCCTCTTGATGGCGTCACGCTTCTCCGGTGTTGCGACAGCAGACAGCTTCGACACAGACACGCTTCCAGGGAGATGCAGCGGCACGCGTCTCCAGTGATGCGACTACTACAGATGCGGCGGCGTAACGCTTCTTATCGTTGCGTCGTACTTTCAGCTCCCAGCGACACGCAGACTTCTGCAGATAGAATCCCCAGCAAGGGAATTCCGAGGGGAGCTAGAGGTGAAGTCTTTTGTCCCTGAGACTTCAGCAGGAGGCAAGCGCAAGTTCAAGCCCTTGGAGTAATATTCTGCAAGATGATGAAAGTTCTTTAAAAAGTTCCTTCTCCCTTTCCTTGGCAATAAAGAAACCACTGCACACCAACCAAGCAAACAGCACACTGGCAGAGGGGCAGTCTAAACTCCTGCAGCTTCCTTGGTTCTTCTCGGCAAAAGGTTCGCCTTGTTTCCAAAAGTGATCTAAAGTTCTTGGGTCTGGGTCCCAATATTTATACTGCTTTTCTCTTTGTTCTCTGACGGCAGAGGGGCCTTTACCCAGTCCAAGCCAGTTATGGAGCACTCTGTTTACAGGACTCCTTCTTTCCTTTCACAGTGCAGGGCAAAAACATCAGACGTCCCACAGGAGGTGGAGCCAGCATTGTGGAGGGAAAGCACAGCCCTGAAGCACTTTGTTGACATGATTCCTTCTCTTATTTCACAGTCCAGGGCAGAGACATCAGCCGCACCCCAGGGGGTGGAGCCAGCATTGTGGAGGGAAGGCCTAGCCCTTTTAAGGTTCCAGTTGCAACTTCTCCCTCCCATCTAGATGCAGATCTCCCTATTCACCACTGGGCTGACTAATTCTGTCTCCTGGAATCCCCCAGCCCTGTCACTCAAACTCCAGATAAGGAATACACAACCTAGCAGAGGCAGGCTTGGATAGTTAGACAAGAAAATACCTACTTTTTAAAAGTGGTATTTTCAAACACAGAATGTTAAAACCAACTTTACTAAAAGATGCATTTTATCATTCTGAGTTCAGGCATACTAAATTCGAATTTCTACCATGTTCCCTGAGTCAGTTAGGATTATAAAATGTAATAATCTAACTGCCCATTCTGGCCTATGGAGAACAGGTAGCCTTGCAATAGTGAAATACGAAAATGGCTGTAATTCACTATTAGGACATGCGGTACACACCAGGGCATGTCCTACCTTATACTTACAATGCACCCGTCCCTTGGGTCTACCATAGGGGTGTCTGATATGAAGAAAAGGGAAGGTTTAGGGACTGGCTAGTGGGTGCACTTGTCAAGTCGACATGGCAGTCACAGACTGCACACAGGCCTTGCAATGACAGGCCTGAGACACACTTTACAAGCTGCTTCTGTGGGTGGCACAACCAGTGCTGCAAGCCCACCAGCAGCATTTGATTTACAAGCACTGGGCACACATGGTGCACTGTACTAGGGTCTGACAAAAAATTTAAAAAACCTAATCATGAAGTCACTAATCAGTACATCAATTTAACATAGGGAGCACTTGCACTGTGGCACTGAATAGCAGTGGCACAGTGCCCAAAGCATATAACCAGCAAAAACATATCAAAAACAGAGGAGGCAATCCGACAAAATAGAAGGGAGACTCACGTCAATGATACCAGGTCTAACACATGGCTACTATCCCAGATAAAGTATCCGGCTCTCGCCTGACCAGTCCCGATGGTGCCTCTATTGTCTCACCGATAGACTCACTCCAGCCGTTGTTTGCACAAGTGAGTGGTATGCTTATTTTTAACAGGCACATCAATAAGAGTAACGATGCTGTTAGAACCAAGTTTACTTGAACATGAGTAACTACACCCATGTATCTTACCATATGGCTAAGGCCTTTACTAGCTGTTCCACTCACCCGTGGTACAACTTTGATTTGAACACTTTTTCACATATATGTGAGATATCCAGTAGAATAAACGACAAGACGAGACTACTAACTAACCTTGATGTACTTTTTCAGAGCGGAGACCCCCTGAGCTGGATGCCAGGTTGAGGTGAGGTCTGTTACCCGCAATGTACGGGTAACCTGCAATCACTTATGTTTACTTTACCTATAATATTAGGAGACAACGGTACCTACCACTGATTATGTTTGAAATGTTCTGACTTATAGCCCCATACTACTATCATTGTATAATTTAGAGAGAAACTGTCTGCGATTGTGATTTAGACTCCATGAAAAAAAATAATCTATATATTTTTTTCTCTTCATATACACTTTCAGGTATCAGCGGTGAGTCCCTCCACAAACAAAATTAAGACGGATTAAAGATCACTGGTTTTGTATAGTTGCATATATATTTTTTTTACTCTTATTACTGTGATTATTTGTATCACTTCACGTTAAATAGTTTCATAAATATATAGACTGTCGAACAGCAGTACAAGTTGGTCCTGACGAAAGCCAAAGTTTGGAAAGCCAAATGAGGGTCACCAGGCTGAAACATGGTGACCACCTCTGTCACTAACTGCTGGTATTTGTTTCTGCTGCCAGTGCCCTGTTTTTAATCCTCACCCAAGGTAGTTCTAATAAAGACACTTCTCGTACCCTAGAGCTAGTTTTACTCCAACACACCTAATCACATTTTTTCTTTGCGCTGCTTCCCCCACCAAACCGAACGCTCATTATTGTGGTATTTAGCATGGTAAACAACGTTTACCCTGAAACGTTTACAAAGCAGGGAATCACAACGCGGTTGTTACAACGACTGCGTTGTGAATACGCATACCATACTCCTCAAGTCGGAACAACGACTTGCGGAGGGGGGTGGGTGTTGGATTTAAAATCCAACACCTTCCCTAGTGTCCGCACAGACTGGAGTTGGAATAGTAAATTATACTATTCCAATATCCAGCGCCCCCCCTTCGCAAGTCGTTATTCTGACTTGCGGAGTAATGGTATGCGGAATTACAAAGCGTTTGTTGTAAGAACCCCGTTGTGATTCCCTGGGGGGGAAAAGCCAGCGGAATAACGTCATAGATTCATTTAGCATACCTCCCAATTAAAATCAAAACATCCCTGGCCCCCTCCCTCTCAGTGAGGGGGTTGTAGCCCATGCCAGGAGTAGGCATCACAGCACGAGGAGAATCCCAATGATGAAGCATGCCAGCATTCAGGGCTGGACTGGTAACAGCAACCAGCCCTGGCGGAGGGCGGGTGTGTGTGCTAGCGAAATGCAATTCTCCCGCTTTTGTTACAGGGGGCCGATATTGCAGTACTGCTGCAAAACCGCCCCCCCCGTAACAAAACCGTCCCATGCAGGCACAAAACCGGCCCCCACTGCACCAGCCCAAAGGGGAAATGCCCAGGGCCCGCTATGGTCAGTCCGGTTTTGCCAGCATTGGTGGGTGAGGGATTTCATCCAATTAAAGGGACCTTCTATTTTCGCTAGGTTATTCCTCTGGACATTGTTTACAGCTCTTAGACAGAGGTTTCTTTCTTATGATATGTAAGCCCACAAAGCCTTTCCCAACCAGACAACTGAGCTGTCTGATAGGCTTGCCCTAAAAAGAGTAACTGCAGGTGGAATACTTTCTTTATATACTTAACTTTCTATGTCAATGTTAACTGCCGTACTCATGGCAGTGTGATGGGCTTCCAACTAAAGCACTGTATCATCTGTTAGTATTTAAGGTACAAGGTTAATTATCATTCGCATATAGTCTCCTCCTGCGTGCACACACAACGGTACAAATTTCCCTTTATTTGCACGTTCATGTTTACAGTTGAGGGCTTTAAATAAGAAGCACTGACAAAGCCAATAGGCCTGGACCATAAAGGTCGAGATATTAGCTAACCTGTTCTAAAATAGTAAATTAAAAGTGAAAAATGAAATGTGAATAAGGGTGGAAATGGTAGTGAGCCGCCCTGTAGCACCTTGCAGGTTCTAGACCCTCCTAACCAGTTTGTTTTTTTCAAATTAAGAATGAGGGGTGTGTGGGATAGGAGGGGCAGGCCTGACAACCTAGGTTTACAGGATGAACATGTAAGATGGAGGGTAGAAAGTACAACAACACGTGGAGGAATTGGAGAGGTTGAATGATGAAAAGAGAACCAGAAGCATGGCGGAGATGGGGAGGGAAAAGCAGAAAAAAAAGAAGCGGGGTGGATGTCAAGAGTACAAAAATACACATTTCCAGGGAATGTTTAACAGGAAGAAAAATGATTCCCTTAAGTCAGCAGTGGAAATATTTAACTAATTGAATCAGAACACTTGACTTGGCAAAAAGCTACTGCCCACCGTGAAAAAGTATATGAGATTAATGAGCTAGTCGGCCATCAGTTGGCTATACGGATGAGACAGCAGACATCTCAGAACATCATAAGGGAGATACAGGACCCAGTAGAGGGCAGGATATCCGACTCTGAAAAGATCAGAGAAGCATTTTGGCGCTTTTATAGCACTTTATATAAGGAAGAGCTTGAAGTAGAACTTGGAAAGATTAATGAATACCTTGAAATTGATCATTTTAACAAACTTAATGCAGCTGATCAAGGAAACTTGGAGGTAGCCCCTAACTTAGAAGAAGTCATAAAAACTGTGAAGGATCTTCCCCGGGGGAAAGCAGCCGGGTTAGACGCTATCCCTCTGGAATTCTATACCGTATTAGATCTATGTACACACATATTTAGAGGAGGGCAACCTCCCATTTCGTGGTCCAGGGCAAAAATTGTCATCTTTCCCAAAAAACAAAAAACAACTGACTTAATGGGGTCATATCGTCCTATCACCCTAATAAATGTTGATTCAAAGATTTACTCTAAAATATTAGCTAACCGTATCTCACCTATTATCCATAAAATCATATCTGAATCCCAGCACGGCTTTGTCCCCGGGAGGGAAACCACAAATCACACTCGACGAGTGATCAGCTTGTTAGACAAAACTGAGGTGGCAGGAGACCCAATGGCACTAATACTTCTCGATGCCGAGAAAGCATTTGATAGGGTCTCCTGGCCATTCCTGTGGCAGGCAATGTCCCGGGTGGGATTTAAAAAAGGATTTATAGGGGCTGTCCAGAAATTGTATATCAACCCCCGTGCCTCGGTCATGGTTAATGGCAACCTCACCAAAGAACTGACAATTACAAGAGGCACTAGGCAGGGATGCCCCTGCTCCCCGTTGCTATTCGCAATCTACATAGATCCTTTTATCCGACGATTGGAATGCAACGGGGGCATAGCTCCCATCTCAACACAAGGTTATTTAACAAAAACATTAGCTTATGCCGATGACATCGCCATAGTGACTGCTGATCCAAATTCGGCCATGTCTATTATTGAAACAGAGGCAAAAACCTTTGGGAAACTCACAGGCTATGCTTTGAACCAAGGAAAGACACAAATCATATTAAATAACAAGTGTGACCTGAGAGACTCCCGAGTAACAGATAAAGCTACTTATCTAGGGATAACTATCACATCCAAACTGGAAAACCTAGTGGACTTAAATCTAAAGCCTTTAGTAGATACAATGCAAAAAGACCTCCGCCGTATTAATAATTTACATCTATCGCTGATCGGTCGGGTAAACGCACTCAAAATGGTCTACTTCCCAAAAATCCTGTACATGTTTAGAGCTATAAATCTGGAAATTTCAGATCACTGGTTTAAAACAATGGAGCGTGCTTTCTCAAGCTTTCTTTGGTCTTACACCCGACCTCGACGTGCTTATAAATCTTTGACGCTCCCAAAAGAAAAAGGAGGACTCGCCCTCCCGAACTTAAAGGTATACTATTGGGCAACAGTCTTGTTATATAGCCATGAGCTCTATCATCTCGATGGGATAGAAACACCACCGGGCAACAGCTGCCCATCTATTTATCAACTAATCCTGGGTCACAAAAGTACGGGCTATCTATGGAGACACCTTTTTGACAGCTACCACAAGAAAGTCAGGTTAAAATCACTCCTAGGATCTTTCAAAGTATGGAAAGCTGTGAGAAAACTACTTGGTATAGGACGTATATCTTTCTACTCCCCTCTTCAAAATAACGCTGTTCTACCTGAAATATTTAGCGGGGTATGCATGAACAGATGGAAGGCTGTGGGAATTACCCACATAGGATGTATGATCTCCTCAGGAGGGTTATACTCCTTTGAGGATTTACGAGAAAAATATCACCTGGAATGGAGAGACTTTTTCAAGTATCTCCAAATAAGAGACTTTATATTGCAACATAATAGAGAAAATAACCTATCTTGTGAGATTGATATTGCTAATATATTAAGTAACCCCAGGAAAAAAATCAGGATTGGGGGGATGTATGCTCTTTTACTGTCTCACTTTCCGGATGATTTACAGAAAATTACACAAAAATGGCAGAACAAACTTAATATCACATCAGAAGAATTTAAACTTGCATATGATCACTCACAATCTGTTTTAATGTCAACAAAATTACAGACTCAATTTTACAAAATATGCTTTTTTATGTACTATACCCCGGACAAAATAGCCAAATGGGGGAGTGGGAGAGGTACATGTTGTTTTAGATGCAATTTACCAAGTGCTGATTGTTTACATATATTCTCTGCGTGTGACTGCTTAACATCTTTGAAATTAAGTATTGAACGCTTTTTATCATCGGTTTTAAATGCAGCAATCACCCTCCCCGATGAAACAGTTATGTTGGGTATAACGAATCTGACTAATCCAATAATTGGGCACAAATTAATTTTTATAGCAATGGCTGTTTTAAGAATCTGCATAGCCTCTGCCTGGCTTGACCCCATCGCCCCATCATTCCAACAATGGTTTTCAAGACTGCTAGCCATATATAATTTAGAGATGGCTATTTACAAGACAAAAGGCAGGAAGCGACGGATAAAAGGGTTCCAAATTTGGCTTCCTCTAAGGGAATGGTCTCAACGCCAAAATAGCATTTAGCTACACTACAGATTATATATCAGAAAATCGAAGTATCTGTATATCTAAATCATGTTTAAATAACTTGCTATACTTTAATTGAAGAGCACAATCTCTCAATGTTTTTTTTTTCTCTTTGTTTCTCTTACGAATTACTAGCTTCCATTTCTTTCCTCCTTTTACAAAAATATTGTTTTTCTTATCATCTTCTAAATTCATATCAATATTGCCTGTCCCGGAGGGGGGAGGGGGGAGACAAAATGCATGTTTGTTGTAAAAAACCAAATAAAGATATATAAAAAAAAAAAAGAAAAAAAAGAACACTTGACATCGAAATGCTCCTGGTTGGGAAAAACACAAAAATAGGGAGGAAAGTGCAGGAGCAGAGACGGGAGGCAGACAACAAAGCCACTGAATCATGAGCAAAGGGCTTTCCCAAAACCCACCTTAATCATATGTAAATTATTGAGGACAAACAGGCGACATGCGGCTAAAGCGGTCTGTAGCCGAGACCTAAAAGTGATGTACATTTGTCACATAACATGTATTTCACTCACATTCAATATTCTATGCACTTGGGTAAATCAATTTTGTTTGATCCTTTTACTACATATGGCAGTACCTACAGATCATGTTTATATTTTGACTTTATATTGCCCCAACACTTACAGATATGCACCTCTTTCTTTACACTTCACAGATATCCAGCTTTGGTTAATGGGTTCATTTACCCCAGTGCAGTGCAGTTCTCCCCTTAAAGTAAGAGCATGTTGTATTATAGAGATGTAATAACTGTTTCCTATAATGATTGATGTGATACAAATGACTTACCTTTTTCGAGGACTCCGATTTTGGAAGTACTCGGAATCACTATCCTTAGATGTTGGGGAGCCCTTGTATGTGTAAAATACATCTTCAGTCTCAGTAATGTACGTCATTTCATTAGCCAAGTTATCTGCAGAAGAGTGTCTTGGTTTTGTAACTGGATGCCTTAATCTGGGACTCCGCCTGTGGGGAATAAAAAAAAAAAAAGAAAAGAAATAAATCACAAAAATCATACTGCTTAGCAAAAATAAAAGTATTATTAATATTGTTTATGCATTGCCTTTAGTACCATTCTTCTGTTGTTACTAAGAGAAGTACATCACAGTGGCATTATTACTGAATGTCCTAGTACTCAATTTACAGATCTTGGAAGGATGGGAGGTGGAGTTCCATTAATAGGATTCAAGTTCGTTACCTGCAGATCTCAGCAAATGTCAAGAGCAAGCATCTACCTCAAAGAGCTATCTTGAGTGCCTCTACTTAAAATAAATGGAAACCTGCAAGAACTTTCCCAAACCTGGATCTAAATTATTTATAAAAGTTTTGCTGTGATAGAGCAACTCGGGTATAATTAGGCAACGGCATCACTCATTTACTGTTGTAATTAATTTTCGCATTGAGTCAAGTAGGGACATGATGACTGCTGACAGCAGAATGTAAAATGCATTTCACTGGGCGATTAGTTACACTTAAGGAATTGCAAGTTTTTCTTTTCAGCTCTCATTCATTTGTTATTTTTTCTCCTCAATAACCAGAGTCAATCTTCTGTTGTCCCTCCCATGGAGCATTGTATCTTTACAATCTCTTTGATTGGCTGACATTGTTGCTTCCACTACTTTCTTTTCATGTGCTACTTTTTCCTTTTGTTGTGAGAAGCACTTCAGTAGTGTACATGTGTTTTCGCGCCATCTCTCTCAAGTTAGTCTCTCCCCACATCTGTTACTCTCTGTTGTCTTGCTGCTTGTCCCCATTGCTTCCCCTCATCACAGATGCTGTGAAGTGTGGCTAAAAGCATTGACAAAGTCAACCGACCACTAAGGTGACAAGTAATTGGTCTACTAATGCTTGTATATTGCACTGCTATAGCTCTTTATGAAAGCACGATTTGTCTTGAGGTCAAAACACAGTCTAATGCACAGATGATTTGGAAAGTGGCTTACATTGAGTTTGTTTTTTCAAGTGTGTTTGTGACAAACAAAAAGCTGCATTCTGTTGTGTTCATTTGAGCACTAATTCCACATTTATTCCATGTCTTCAGCCAGTGCATCTCTTTCACAAGATACGGCAAGAGACCAGGAATTAAAAAAACGGTGTGGAATAGGGTAATGGAGCACTGGTGATTTTTTAGGAATAAAATAACTGCAGGTCACTTCATAGCACGTCACAGCCGTGTGTCATCGGCCTTTCGTCCTCTATATTTCTGAGGTGTACAACAGAAGTTTAGAAGGGCCAGGTCCATGCCGGATTGTCAGGATTGCTACGTGAGGTACATTTATATACAGTGAAGCAAGAGGAATGAATTCACATAGTTTTCTTTATAACTGTTTTTATTGGGATTTTCATATACAAAAAAGACAGTATAAATTCACTTGTAGTATTCTGAATCAATATACAATTACTGTTAAATTGATTGTTAATCAGTAGCATACATATACATCGGCAAATTATGTTGTATAGCCACTAGAATGTTACTGTATAAGGTGATGAAGATAGGTGTGCTAATCTGTTGTGTGTCGATATGTCTACCTGGCTAAGTGCGGTGGTACCCCTAAATTGGGGGAGGGAGGTGGCAATTCGAACTCAGTGGTGGGCGGGGCTGTATATGTGGAGGACGTAGGAGTAAAACCACAGCAAAGCTCCAACTAGGTCGCGGCTGGCGTCCCAAGCGGTGCAAAGGGTTGGGCTGGCATCCAGTGTCTCTGGGCCAGAATGGTGAGCAGCAGTGTAGTGTAGCAAAATACCTGAAGGCGCAAACGCGGGTGGGAACATTGAGGGTAATGAGTGAAGCTGGACCCGAACCCTTCCAGTGGAGGACGAGGGGAGTGGCAGATAGAATGTGTACATCGCTGACTTTAATGTTAAGTTCACAGGGCAGGTCATCATTTCGGGTGAGTTGCTCTAACTGATCAAGGAGGGCATCCCAGGACATTGAAATGGGTCACTTTAGAAGGTGTTGGATCACTTTGTAGCAAAGGGCCTCCCCCTCGGCATTCTCTTATTTTCGCATCGCCCCATGCCACACAGCCATTGATAGGGCTCGTTCTGCCCTCCAGTGCAGGGTGAGGACTCTATTAGGGAGCAGAAGGGCCATACCAGAGAACTTTGTTCTCACTTTGTGCTGCGTCCGTTTAAAGATGCCAAGGCCATCAGTCTCCGATGCCTTAATGTCAGTAAGTTCGGTGACCTCTTGTAGCATGGACCACAACATATGCTGCAAATCTGCAGAAACCAACCAGCACCAGGGGCAGCTAAGGCGTGCATGCGGAAAGTAGCTGTTGAGCTGTTCTGGCATCAGGTAGGCCCTTTGTAAAATAAATTATTGTATACATTTAAACCAGGCCTTCCAGACATGTGTTATGTTAATGTTAATGTTACTGACATTTCTAAAGCGCAAGCTGATACCCGAAGGTGTCCTGGCACTGTCCTAGATGATAAGGAGAAACCAGACAGTGTATAGACAGAAAAGAGCCAGGTCTTCAGAGCCTTTCTAAAGGCAAGCAGGCCTGTCATGTCTATAAGATGCAACTGAAGACCATTCCATGCCTTAGCTGCACCAACCACAAAGCTTCTGCCACCCCATTTAGCTTTTTTTTTTTACAAAAGGTACCTTCACCAGTTTAGTTTCTGAAGAGCGCAGACATCTAGTTGGTACTTACCAATGGAATTGCGTATTCAAATAGTGGGGACTGGTTACATAAAGGGCCCTATGTAATGTAAACTGAACCCGTTTTTGCACCGGCAGCCAATGAAGCCTTCTGATCTAGGCAGGGATGGAGGCAAATATTGGGGGTGCAAGTAAGCAATCTGGCAGCTGCATTCTGCAATAGTTGCAGTATGTTTAAAAGTCCTTCCTGAATATTGACATAGAGACTATTACAATAGTACAGTCTGGACATGACTAGAGCCGTAATGACTAACTGCTGGCTTTCTTTGGGCAAGGATGGCATAATTTTCTTGCAGGATCTTAAAATATAAGAGGTGGAAGAGACCACTGCATTCACTTGGTCCTTAAGACTAAGCCTATCATCTATCCAGACTCCCAAATGTTTGCCTTTTTTACAGGAGTGGGGAGAGGACTTAGTGTATCAGGCCACCACTTTGGGGCCCAGAAATTAGAGTCATTACTAAACAACACTACCTCTGTTTTACTGGAGTTCTATTTGAGGCAGTTTTGGGCCATCCAGATACCCACCACTAACATACAATCATGGAAACTAGAAGCCGTACCCTGCAGCTTTCCTGGCCTTAACAACACTACAATTTGGGTGTCGTCTGCATATGAATTCAGATTGAAACCAAAAGATTCGATCAGGGGAGCCAATAGTGACACATAGATGTTAAAAAGTGTCGGGCTTAAGGAAGACCCCTAGGGGACCCCACAAGGCAGAGAATAGGGTTTGGCTGAAAATTCGCCTAGTGAGACTGTCTGTAGTCTATCAGATAAAAATTATTTCAGTAATTTCCAAGCAAGATCTTGTACGTCACACTCTCGCAGCCGGTCCATCAGCAAGGCATGATGGACCGTATCGAAAGCCGCAGAGAGGTCCAACATGATCATAGCCGCTTTTCCTCCCTGATCCAGGGTGGCCCTGATCTCCTCAGTGGATTTAAGCAGAGCGGTCTCCGTACTATGGCCACCACTGAAGTCATATTGAGTATGATCTAGCACCTTGGCTTCTTCCAAGAAGGCACTAAATTATACAGTCATGATTTTCTCCACTATTTTAGCAGGGAAAGGAAGTCTAGATATAGATCTAAAGTTATTCACATCTTTAGGATCTAGACTTGGCTTTTTGATCAGGGGCAATATAGATGCCTTTTTCCACATTTTGGGAAAATAACCTTCTAAAAACATGGCATCTATAATGGAAGTCAGGGTCAGAGTAATAGGCTCAGCTGCCAGTTTTAAAATCGAGACCGGGCATGGGTCAAGTGGTGAGCCAGATTTCACCTTCATAAGTATCTGACTGGTGGTAATTACAGCAAACCTATCAAGGTGTAAACCAGAACTCGTGCCTGACTTTGAATCTGTTTCCTGATCTGTGGAGGTCTTACTCCCTGATCCAGTGAATGTAGAAAAAATGGCATCAACTTTGTCAAAGAAAAAGTTAGCTATTTTGTCGCATAATTCTTGACTGGCCATAACAGGAGGGGGGAGGCTGGATATGCTGGAGCAGTAACTGCTGTGAATAGTTCTTTAGTTGAATTATTAGCTTAATTGATTTTTTTCGCGAAGAACTCTCGCTTTGTTTCGTGAAGCATCTGTTTATACAAAACTAATCCTGTTTTATATTCATGTTCTTCTTTGTCGTTATATTCCTTCCTCTAAGTTCTCTTGAGGTGCATACAGATCAATTTCTGGTGAGAGAATTCCAGAGCGTATTCCCAATCTTTAGCAGGTAGTGCCTGACCTATATTGTCTTCCCATTTGTCTCTCAGTGTCACCATTAGGAACCCAGTGTGTTCCCGTATAGCCTTATATATCCATGTTATCAGGTGACGTCCTATCGTCATGTGTAGCAGACTCTGTGTAACAGAGTGTGTTTGGGGTTCATTGTCTTGTGTGGACCAGAGTACTTGACATGTGTTACTCAGCTGTATGTGAGAAACTGTCCCCGCAGAATAGCATGGTTAGAGACAAATTGGTCGAAGGTGAGGAGGTGGCCATTGGCAAAGAGGACCCCGACTGGGGTTAGGGATCACTTATGCCAGCTCCCCAAGTAATAGGCAGAAAAGTAACAGGAAATCGTAGCAGGACCTGCAGTAGAAGTGTGGATGTAGGGTGGAATGTGGTGTGTGAGGTAATAAACCCTTGCAAGACATTTGCGCGCACCATGTGGTTCAGGGCGTAACTTTGGTGAGGAGGAAGTATAGAAGCATAGTTAACGCAAGTGAGACATCTGTTGCATGTCTCTCAGTTAAGCTGCTCCTCTAGTCATCGTGATACCCACTGTAATTGTGCCGCTAAGTAGTACACCTCAACGGGGCACCAAGCTTGCCTTTGCCAAATGGCGATGTCAGCTTTTTCAGTGCAATTCAATGACGGTTGTCTCCCCAGATACGTTTCCTTAACATGATGTCAAGATCACTGAAAAAGCGCATCCCAGGCAATGGGAACATTTACAAAGTAGTAGAGTAGCCTAGGTAAGATCTTCATTTGGGATAGGACTATTTCACCGGTTATAGCTAAGGGCAGATTTGTCCAGAACTGTCCTTGAGATTTAAGGGCAGAAAGGTTTCTCTTTAGGTCACCTTATCGTCTGGGGAATGATAGAGACTAACTCCAAGGTAAGGGTCGTGTCGCTTTTCCAATTCAGCAGGGTAATAGAATTAATTTACGTAGTTAGTAGTTATCATGAAAGGCCCTTCTGGATCTATGTCAGACATCACAATCCCCTCACTTGCACTGTAATCGGTACTTCACCGCCGCTTGTGCGGGTCCGGTTCTTGGGGTGGGTTTCCTTTTTGGGCGCCATCTTGGAGTGGGGTGAGTGTTGGTAGAGGAGTTACTATCCGCCTGCGCTTTAGTGCGCAGGAGCCAGCGAGGGAACACCTACTTAAGGCGAGTCCCTTAGATTCCTCGCCCTGACAAGGTAGCGTACTGCTGCTGGAGCGCTTCGCGCGCTTTTGCTGATATCTCGTTTTTAAAAACCCTTTTTCCTATTTGCTTTCTATTTTGTTGGTTAACCCCTGGTTTTAAAACCCCCTCACTTGCACTGTAATCGGTACTTCACCGCCGCTTGTGCGGGTCCGGTTCTTGGGGTGGGTTTCCTTTTTGGGCGCCATCTTGGAGTGGGGTGAGTGTTGGTAGAGGAGTTACTATCCGCCTGCGCTTTAGTGCGCAGGAGCCAGCGAGGGAACACCTACTTAAAGCTCCTCCTCCAGCGCAGCGTGATCGCGTAGCGGGCGTGCCTTCGCGTGGCTGGAGTCGTGCCAGAGTCCTGCCCGTCTGCGCCGTCCGCGCCTGGCGCACAGGGCAGGGCCCTGGTCTATGCCGCTGGTTGCTACGAGGCACACAATGTTGTGCTATTCCAGGGATTCGTTGCTCACCATCGGTCAACGGCACAGGAGCTGTGATGTCACGCGAGTGGAGCCGCTGTGTGGCCCTCACTCATGTGTCTGTGGGACATTGGATCTCCCCGCCCCTTCTTTATGTGAGAGCATTGACACCGCCACTGCGGCGGACAGCGCCAGTCCATCTTTTCGCATATGGAACCTGAATGTCAGGTCGATGGTCAAGCATCATCAAGACATCTTCGACCTGCTAGGTAAGGAGCCGCCAGATGTTTTTTGTCTAACAGAGACCTGGCTTCTAGACGCTGATACGGCCGTCATCAACTTGGCCTTCCCGCCTGAGTACTCGGTGTACACTCTTAACCGAGCCTCTAGAGGAGGGGGAATAGCGCTTGCGGTTAAGTCCTGCTACCCGTGCTCCTGGCAAGGGCAAAAAATCTCTGGCTGTGAAAGCGCGCTGTTTAAAATCGCTATTAAGCCTAATTTTTCTTTTTCTGGCCTTTTGATTTATCGCCCCCCTGGTAGCGATGTGGCCGTCAGGAAGGCACTCCCAGATGCTATTAGCATTTTGGCAGCAGGCTGCTCCAATTTCTCCATCCTTGGCGACTTAAATCTACACTACGACAATATGTCTATTCCAGCGGTATACAGCTCTGTCGCTGATCTTGAGGCTCTTCAGCTTGGTCAGTTGGTGTCACAGCCCACCCATGTAGGTGGTCACACCCTAGACCCTTTCTTCACTAATCTAGCGGAATCCAGGATTACCACTATATCACCGCTGGCCTGGACTGATCACTACCTGGTGTGTATCCAGTGCCCCCTGAATGAGCCGCAACTTAAACCCACGGTGCGTGCTATTCCCAGACGGCGCTGGAATAAATTGAAACTTGATGACTTTTTCCATCTCTTGTCCACCGACCCGCTAGGCTCTATCGAGACTGTGGATGTGGGCTACGACCGCTTCTGTGAGTGGGTTACTAGGGCCCTTGACTCCCTTATTCCGATAGTTTCGTGTAAGGGTGGGTCAAGAGATCCGAGTCCGTGGTATGATGATTCGCTGCGGGCGCTTAAAAGCACCTGTAGGCGTGCCGAGCGGGAATGGCGCAAAACCTATAACAGCGACAAAAAAGTTTTGTATATGGCAACTGTAAAACTTTACCATCGTGCAGTTTGCAGAACCCGCGCGGCCTTTTACGCCTTGCAATTTCGTACCAGCATCAACCCCTCCAAAACTATCTTTAAGGCCCTGAAAGATCTTACGGCCAAAAAGGTGGTTGCGACTCATCAGAGTTCTATTGCTCACTGTGAAACCTTGGCGGCTTTCTTTTTGGAAAAGGTTAACGCCATCTATAGAGCCTTTCCTTCGGTTGCACTTTCTGGTGGCAGACCTCTCAAGCCTCTAACTCTGGATGTTTTACACTCTTTCCCGAGCCTAACATCTGAAAGCTTCAGTAAACTGGCCCAGCAGGTTAAGTCAGGGTCTCCGGCTGATCCTTTACGGCCAGTATTGTTTAAAGATCTTGCATCCCACGGTCTCTCGCCGGTTTGCTCTTTGATCAACACCTCATTAGCATCCGGCGTGGTTCCACTGAAGTGGAAACAGGCAGTGGTGATGCCTATTCTTAAGAAACCGTCTTTGGACGCCGGCAAGCCCGAAAACTACCGCCCTATTTCACTTCTCCCGTGGCCAGCTAAGGTGACGGAGGCGCATGTCAACTCTATCCTCTCGAACCATCTCCTCCAGGCAAACATCTTAGACAATACGCAGAATGGATTCCGGGCTGGGCACAGCACGGAGACTGCTCTACTGTACATGGTGGAGCATTTACGCTCCGTGCTTGATGCGGGTCAAACGGCGGCGCTGGTGCTATTAGATCTGAGCGCCGCCTTTGACACTGTGTCCCACCCTATCCTTCTGCTGCGTCTGGTGGAAGCTGGGGTCTCGGGCCTGGCTCTCCATTGGTTCCGTTCCTTTCTTGCCAAACGTTCCTTTTGCGTGACCGTCCCGCCCTATCAGTCTAAACTCCATCCTCTGGATCTGGGGGTCCCCCAAGGCTCCTCGCTGAGTCCCACGTTATTCAATCTGTACATGAGACCGCTGGCTGAGGTGGTCAGGCAGTGGGGTATGACCATGGTGTCATATGCCGATGACACTCAGTTAGCGGTCACGATCAGCGGGGATGCGGATGTGGATGCCCCCAGATTCCAGAACGGACTTCGGGCGGTCGCCAGCTGGATGACCTCCAACTGTCTCCAGCTGAACGCAAGCAAGACGGAGGTTATGATCTTTGGCAAGCAAACGGAACTCTGGGGAGATAGGTGGTGGCCGTCGGACCTGGGTCCTACGCCAACCCCGGTCGCTGAGTTAAAAAACCTTGGGGTTTGGCTCGATCCTACACTCACCTTTGTCTGCCATACCAAGCGCACGGCGGCCTGTTGCTTTGGTAACCTGCTTGGATTACGGCCTGTGCTGAAATTCTTTGATGCTACCACCAGGCAACTTGTGATTCAAGCAACCATGATCTCCCGCCTTGATTACGCCAGTTCTCTCCTAGCGGGACTAAATCAAGCGGAAATCACCCGCCTGCAGCGGGTCCAGAATGCTGCTGCGAGAGCTGTTGTGGGGCTACCTGGATTCTGTCCAACTTCGAACACCTTGCGTGCGTTGCATTGGCTACCAATCGCACAAAGGATCCAGTTCAAGGTCCTCTGTGTAGCCTACAAAATTCTTAAAGGATCCCCTGCTATGATCCTCTCCAACCTCCTGTCCTGTTATGTTCCTGTCCGAGCTTTAAGATCTTCAGATTTAGAACTCGAGGTGGTCCCCCGCTTCAAGCTCTGCAGGGCAGGCGGTCGCTCGTTTCAAGTTCGCGCCGCAGTGTTGTGGAACTCCCTTCCCCCTGCGATTCGCGCTTTAGGGGACCTGTTTTCGTTTCGCCGTGCTGTAAAAACCTTCCTGTTTCCTTAATTTTTCTTTCTCTGCTCTGCCCAGTTATGTTGTGTTGCTATCTTGTCGGGCGCCAGGACGCTCCTTCGCTGGAGCATCTGTGCGCATAATAATAATAATAAATTTGCTTAACATATGGTAAAGCTTTAACTCTGTAAGTCGCAACATATTACGCATGGAATAGGATATTCTACAACTTCCTGTCGGTCACTCTAAAAAGTGTGTAAGCAACAAAGAGGGACTTAAAAAGGACAATATTTACGGGGGTCCAGTGTACCTGTCCTAAGAGCATATAACCAAGTAATGTACAAAGTTCCCCAAGAGGTAATGTTAGTGTAGCAAGGTAGTCTCCCTCTCTATGAATAAATCTGCAATCAATAGTCAAGGAACCAAAGGGGTCCCTTGTCGGAACTAGGAAGCCTCACACAACTAACTAGCTGGATGACTTGTTTTCATCCCGCAAGATGGTTATCTTGCCTCATTAACGGCTTCCTGCTCCAACGTCAAGCCGGCGCTGCAATGCCTGACGGGTAACAAAAAGTGCTACACTTTTATGGAGTTCTTTTGTTCCTTGCCGTTGGTGAGTGCGTGTGAGGGGCCTGGGAAAGTGAAGTAGTGAGTGTGGGAAAGTGTGTTAAAAAAGGTTAGTTTAGTCCACTAAGTCAACTTTATTCGCGTGGCTAACTGCCTTATTAAAAGAGTGAAAGGAGGGGTACTAAGACGCAAAATCAATGTAGTTTGGCCTCGTTCAACCCTCGCCTGTGGTCAACATGTTTCATGCCCTATAGGCAATTCTTCAGGACCTAATTGTGCTCATAAACTATTAAGGGGCCCGGAATGGGCTACAGTGTATGCAGTATACAACCTGGTGGGTCAGTAACCAGAGCAGGCCGATGGTCCTGCGTGAAAATCAGACCTAGAGGAATAAAAAGAAAGTGTTATATACAGAAGAGTACATGCTAGTTGTTGCATGACAGAAACCATATAAAGTCTAGACACATCAACCGAGCGTTGATTATCGCCCAGCGGGGTCATGTGATGTGATCATGAGAGAGAGACTAGGGATGCTCATCGCATTGTTAAAAAAGTGTATCAACATCTTGTGGCTAACTGAGACTGATAGCCTACATCGTATTCATAAGACAAGCTCAGTCAGTTAGTATTGCGAAGGTGAGGGGCCATTAAAGCCAGTAAGGGGTAAGGGTTGGAATCCCAAGTGCAGAATGTTTAGAACTAGGATCTTACCCTAAAAACCATGAGCAAAATCCCTGCAGACTGTTCTTGTGGGACCTGTGCTTCTAGGTGATTACCTGTAAGGTGGAGCGAGGAAAAAGGCGGGGTTAGTTGACCCAGTCAAGGGGCAGGTGGGGGTCAGGACCCGACCAACAGCCCGTCTGAAGTCTCGTCCCACCAAACAGAAGGTGCCCGTCAGACGTACCTCTCGACTCAAGAAGCGGCGCCGGCAACGACGCCGCAAGTACCGCCCGAGACCCCAACCCTCTCCACCGGAACTCACCGAGATGAAATGCGGTCCAGTCTAACCCCTAATGGTGCCTCCGGGCGTAGCAGGCAGGCACCCCTGGGGACTGGTAGTCCGCTTGGTAATATCTCAACAAGGCCAGAGGGTGGCATGTGACGTGGAGGCACCGCGTAGGTCGCACCAGCGCCGCTAACCTGGGTGAGGGCAGTCTCCAGTCACCACAGAGTGGCGGCGAACCGAGAATCAAACGGCCTCGCTAGAAGGTCCGTGGGCAGGGGAACAAAATTGCATATCCAAACACACAGGCTTACCTGGTCAGCGCGAGGCCAATGCCTCTAGGAACCTACCCCCACACTCCGGCGTGGCAAGGCACGCAGAACAGCTGGTAGCGGTCTGGGAATACCGCCGCCATTAAGTACGAACGGCACCGACCCTTGAGCACGTATTGTGGGGGCGTGTCCCAGGAGACGTCGCTAAGCGACGCAGCCAATTGGATGCCTTATGTGTGTGTGGAATAGGCAGGAGAAAGAGTCTATGTGGTTTGGTGCCATCAGGGCGCGCCATGTTGGAAAGGGGTTGCATGCTCAGAACTGACAGAGAAAGAAGACCCCATCATGTCTACTAGCCTCATGATGCTGTAGTGCGCCAAACCCTCAATTTTTAGGCGACAGGTAGTCGAGTTATCTGGCTAACAAATTCCAGGGGACAGAATCATTAAGTCCGTGGGTGTCTAATTGTAAACGATGCACCCACCTCTGTTCGATTCTATGTAGTGCTTGCTGACTGATGGAAGGGTGCCATTCCAAAACGACCCATTGCATGCTTTCGGCAGCATGACCATTCTGTTTACAGTGTTCATACAAACGTGTATGTGTCTTAGCGCAGCGGATGTTGCTGTTGTGTTCCATAATGCACACTTTGACAGTGCGCATCGTCATTCCAATGTATTTTAAACCGCAAGGGCATGTCATCATGTAAATGCATTTGCTACTATTGCAATTTGTATGCTTGTTAAGGTGCCATGTGAATGTATCCGACAGTATGATTTCTTTACCTTGTGTAGACTGGGGACAGGCGACACAGTTATTTCCCGTAGTTAAGAAAATTCCATCCTTTCTCCAGGACACCAGGGATGTCCTACGCCTGATTAACGACGTGGATGGTAGGGAAGATGTCGATCTTCTACTGACATTGGATGTGGAAGCCCTATGTACAAACATCCCCCAACAGGCAACTCTAGAGGCAGTTGAGTCCGCTTTGAGGTCGGAAGAATGGACATCCCCCACCCCGATCTCGTTTATCATGGCATTGGCCAACATAGCTCTAACGGAGAATTTCTTTAGATATGAGTCACAGCTATACCACCAGATCCGTGGCACTTCAATGGGATCAACTTTCGCACCGAGCCTGGCATGCATATACATGGCCACCTTCGAGAAATACTTCATCTACTCTCCTGACAACAACCCGTTTCTTGAACACCTTACCCTATGGCGACGCTATATTGACGATATTTTGATTTTTGGAAAGGTGACCGGACAAGTTGCGAGGCTTTCTGCACATGGATTAATCTCCAGAACCCATTCCAAAAGTTCACAGGTACCATATCTGAACACTCGTTGCCCTTCCTGGACCTGACAATTATGTTGGGGCCCACAGAGATCACCACCACTCTCTACAGAAAAGAGACCGACAGAAATAGCCTCCGGCTCTACAATAGCCATCACACCAGGGCACTGAGGGAAAATCTGCTGTTCTGTCAATTTCTGCGGAAATTGCACTTGGGTAACGGACTACAAACGGGAGGCAACCATCCTTCAACAGAAACTCCAGGATAGGGGCTACCCTACGAGACTCCTGAAACAATCAGTGAAGAGAGCACTTAATACCAATAGAGAATCTCTACCGGAAACACATACGAAGGATACAAAAGATGTCATTACCTGTGTAACTTCCTACACAAAAAACTCTACATTCATCAAAAAAACAGTGAACACTCATTGGGGTATCCTTAATTCGGCTGGATTAGATATCCCACGCCCACGCTTTGCTTTTAAAAGAACAGCAAACCTTAAGGACATCCACACTCGACCAAAGAAGACGAGCACACTCCCTCAAAACACTCTGTGGGGGTTACCACCAGTTGTAGGTCATTTTTGATGTGGTAACTGTGTCGCCTGTCCCCAGTCTACACAAGGTAAAGAAATCATACTGTCGGATACATTCACATGGCACCTTAACAAGCATACAAATTGCAATAGTAGCAAATGCATTTACATGATGACATGCCCTTGCGGTTTAAAATACATTGGAATGACGATGCGCACTGTCAAAGTGCGCATTATGGAACACAACAGCAACATCCGCTGTGCTAAGACACATACACGTTTGTATGAACACTGTAAACAGAATGGTCATGCTGTCGAAAGCATGCAATGGGTCATTTTGGAATGGCACCCTTGCATCAGTCAGCAAGCACTACATAGAATCGAACAGAGGTGGGTGCATCGTTTACAATTAGACACCCACGGACTTAATGATTCTGTCCCCTGGAATTTGTTAGCCAGATAACTCGACTACCTGTCGCCTAAAAATTGAGGGTTTGGCGCACTACAGCATCATGAGGCTAGTAGACATGATGGGGTCTTCTTTCTCTGTCAGTTCTGAGCACGCAACCCCTTTCCAACATGGCGCGCCCTGATGGCACTAAACCACATAGACACTTTCTCCTGCCTATTCCACACACATAAGGCATCCAATTGGCTGCGTCGCTTAGCGACGTCTCCTGGGACACGCCCCCACAATACGTGCTCAAGGGTCGGTGCCGTTCGTACTTAATGGCGGCGGTATTCCCAGAGCGCTACCAGCTGTTCTGCGTGCCTTGCCACGCCGGAGTGTGGGGGTAGGTTCCTAGAGGCATTGGCCTCGCGTTGACCAGGTAAGCCTGTGTGTTTGGATATGCAATTTTGTTCCCCTGCCCACGGACCTTCTAGCGAGGCCGTTTGATTCTCGGTTCGCCGCCACTCTGTGGTGACTGGAGACTGCCCTCACCCAGGTTAGCGGCGCTGGTACGACCTACGCGGTGCCTCCACGTCACATGCCACCCTCTGGCCTTGTTGAGATATTACCAAGCGGACTACAAGTCCCCAGGGGTGCCTGCCTGCTACGCCCGGAGGCACCATTAGGGGTTAGACTGGACCGCATTTCATCTCGGTGAGTTCCGGTGGAGAGGGCTGGGGTCTCGGGCGGTACTTGCAGCGTCGTTGCCGGCGCCGCTTCTTGAGTCGAGAGGTACGTCTGACGGGCACCTTCTGTTTAGTGGGACGAGACTTCAGACGGGCTGTTGGTCGGGTCCTGACCCCCACCTGCCCCTTGACTGGGTCAACTAACCCTGCCTTTTTCCTCGCTCCACCTTACAGGTAATCACCTAGAAGCACAGGTCCCACAAGAACAGTCTGCGGGGATTTTTCTCATAGTTTTTAGGGTAAGATCCTAGTTCTAAACATTCTGCACTTGGGATTCCAACCCTTACCCCTTACTGGCTTTAATGGCCCCTCACCTTCGCAATACTAACTGACTGAGCTTGTCTTATGAATACGATGTAGGCTATCAGTCTCAGTTAGCCACAAGATGTTGATACACTTTTTTAACAATGCGATGAGCATCCCTAGTCTCTCTCTCATGATCACATCACATTACCCCGCTGGGCGATAATCAACGCTCGGTTGATGTGTCTAGACTTTATATGGTTTCTGTCATGCAACAACTAGCATGTACTCTTCTGTATATAACACTTTCTTTTTATTCCTCTAGGTCTGATTTTCACGCAGGACCGTCGGCCTGCTCTGGTTACTGACCCACCAGGTTGTATACTGCATACACTGTAGCCCATTCCGGGCCCCTTAATAGTTTAGGAGCACAATTAGGTCCTGAAGAATTGCCTTTAGGGCATGAAACATGTTGACCACAGGCGAGGGTTGAACGAGGCCAAACTACATTGATTTTGCGTCTCGGTACCCCTCCTTTCACTCTTTTAATAAGGTAGTTAGCCACGCGAATAAAGTTGACTTAGTGGACTAAACTAACCTTTTTTAACACACTTTCCCACGCTCACTACTTCACTTTCCCAGGCCCCTCACACGCACTCACCAACGGCAAGGAACAAAAGAACTCCATAAAAGTGTAGCACTTTGTGTTACCTGTCAGGCATTGCAGCGCCGGCTTGACGTTGGAGCAGGAAGCCGTTGATGAGGCAAGACAACCATCTTGCGGGATGAAAACAAGTCATCCAGCTAATTAGTTGTGTGAGGCTTCCTAGTTCCGACAAGGGACCCCTTTGGTTCCCTGACTATTGATTGCAGATTTATTCATAGAGAGAGAGACTACCTTGCTACACTAACATTACCTCTTGGGGAACTTTGTACATTACTTGGTTATATGGTCACTCTAAAAAGACAGAGGAAAATAGCAAGGACTTAAAACAGGATTAGGTGACAAAGAATTGTGTACTCCGTATTAGAAGGAACAAAATACCTTACATTGTACATATCAAGAATATTAAAAGTAACCAAAGAGGTCAGCTTTTCAACCTCGCTCTGCTGACCGGTCACAGAATCCCTGGTAACTTTCAATCTCTTTAGATTATAAGACTAGGCTAGGTTACCCCATGTATATGCTTATTTTACTCGAATACGAGTTTGGGTTCTGGAAAAAAAATCTCACGCTGCCACTGTGGTGAATAGATGATGGTATTCACTAGCCAACTGACATTTCCCAGTCTACATGTCCTGACAATACCGAAAATCATTAAAAAATCTCTACCATTTTGTTTTATAATGAACAATTTACTTTCATTCAGTAACACTCTTTCTGGTGGATACTTATCAAACTGCAGATTCAACTTCATCTGAATATTTCCCCCCGCATCAAACTGGATGCGGAAACTCAAAAGCAGTATTCCTGCATGTTACTAGGCGGCATGCGGATTGGCACCAACATCGTTATGCCCTGGAAGTGACATGTGTGGCGACATATAAATGCCATCCAGACCTTTTGACATCAATTGCTTTCTAATGCTTGTCCGTGCAATCAGCTGCAGAGTCCATTAGCAAATTGGCTTGACTGCAGCGCAGATCTCAATATTGAGACCTTTACAGATGGGTAAAGAGCCCATTTCATAGAATGGTGAGGTAGGAGGTACAGTGAGGAATCTCCGGTTCAAAGGAGTATCCACAACAAAGAGTGTTACCGAAGGTAAGTAACTTGTTCTTCTGAAGCAGACTTCTAATCGTAGATTTCTCACCTTATGAATAGATACCAAAGCAATACCTCTGCTGGTTGAGGGTCGGTGGAATGCTTCAGACTACGAAGTCCTGAAGGATCAAATGGCAAAATGCCCCTCCTGAAATTCCTGACTGTCAAGGCAAAAGTATTACATGAACATGTGCACTGATGCCCTTGTAGCCACCTGACAGATATCCAGGGGGAACTTCTGCTGGCTAAACGCTGTTGCTGCCCTGACGTCCCTGTGACCTGCCGGAGTCTTTGTCTTCTGCTGCTTGCCCTCCCGCCTCCCGCTGCCCGACTCCACTGTCACCTGGGAGTACGTGGTGGCCGAGAGGAGCGCGGTTGAGGGAAACGGGAACTACATTTCCCAGAAGCCCAAGCGGCGCACACCGCGTCACCAGCGCGCCTGGAGGCGCTGAAATAGCGCATCACCCCGGTCGAGGGGGGGAACTTCTGCTGGCTAAACGCTGTTGCTGCCCTGACGTCCCTGTGACCTGCCGGAGTCTTTGTCTTCTGCTGCTTGCCCTCCCGCCTCCCGCTGCCCGACTCCACTGTCACCTGGGAGTACGTGGTGGCCGAGAGGAGCGCGGTTGAGGGAAACGGGAACTACATTTCCCAGAAGCCCAAGCGGCGCACGCCGCGTCACCAGCGCGCCTGGAGGCGCTGAAATAGCGCATCACCCCCGTCTCGCGGGACGCCGGGCGAAGCCCGGGCAAAGGGCGGGCCGTCTGAGGCCGTCCGAGGTTGTCCAAGGTTGGGTTGGGCCTGGTCTCTTGGCTCGCTGCTCTGGAGCTGACGCCTCTGCATATCAACACTTCTTTGCAGATTGCTACGTAAGTTACATTGACTTTGGTTGTGTATAAAGTGTTTTATGCCTCCCAAAAAGTTAACCACTCCTAGCAACTCTATTGAGAACTATCTGGTACAAGTTGTTGAAAAAATTAACAACGACAGAAGAGCTTCCTTGGGAATAGACTCATCTACCCAATCTCCCTTTATTGACATCGAGGCTGACGATCCCTTTGGCCTTCTAATCAACAATAGCACTAATAGTGCTACACCTGACTCGTTTCCGGATACTATCATTATACAGCCCAGTGGTACTGTTGCTGGACCTGAAGATCTTAGTGTTAACGAAGTACTGACTGATATAACTATCAGTCATGATCCTTCCACCTCACCTCCAGCACCCGTCCCGGGCAAACGGGAGTGTCTCAGGTCAGCTAAGAATAAAGTAGCAAACCCCCCGAGGAAACACTCTGAGGAAGAGGAGCATGACCTGACTAATGAGGCGTATGTTACACTTTCAAATGCCCAATTTAATAAACTACTGACTCTGATGGACACAAAAATCAAAGGTGTGGTCAAACCCCTGGTTAGCAAAATAGATAAGTTAACTTCTGAGGTTAACCGACTGGAAGGTCTATTACAAAAAACCATGGGTGAGATAGGGAAACTTCCGGAAAATGTCTCTGCAAAGATAGAGGAATCTTTAAATAAATCAGTAATTACAGCTATTAGTGGTCTCATCCCTGCCCCTGTATCAAACCCCCTAATGGCAAGTAATAGTACTCTACCTGGTGATTCCCATATTACCTCGATCCCTGCTCCTGCTGTTGAGGACCCATTTACTGAAAAAGGGACTTTCGAGCTTGTGGTTGAAGCATCCCCACTGGTACTTGTCCTTGCCAATGTTCCTCCCTTGGCTCAAGGTGAGCGGGAAACAACATCTTCTCTAAGAAACAAATCTTTATCATGGTTAACCACCAACATGGTAATTACTCCCTGGGGAAAGCAGCAACTCTCTGAAGAGCTCGTCAAAGCAAGAAGGGTACAGTGGATCGGGGACAGGGTGAAAAAATTCAAAGGGGAGTGTGTCGTTCTCCATTTCTCTGACCCTGGGGTCTTGCCTAACATCTTACCTAACATTTTACCACCACAAAGGCGAACAACTTCAATCGTTCCATTGACTTTGGACTTCTTCTATCCTAGAAAGGGAAGCGGACCAAACTCAAGTATTTTAAGAACCAAATGGAACATTGTGACTAAGAGGGGGAGAAAGGATGTCGCTTCAGTGGACTGGGGTTTGGGGTTGGAAAATCGTTTTTCTGCATTGTCTAACTTAAGCGATTGCGATTGACAACCATCTACCTGTAATTCTGTTACCTTGCCCCTTTGTGCCAAAAGTACACCTGATTTAGCCTGTAATCTAATAACAACTAGCCCCCTGGGGCTTTTGACTGATGATTTACCTGGGCTATCTATCGTTACAACCACAAACCAGGCTACTGGGGGTAGGATGTCAAACAAGGTTATTACAAACCCCGGTACCCTTAAGACACCTATTTCAGGGAATCTTTTGTCATGGATTGTGGCTGGAATATCTTCCAAAATGGACAGCGCTGATTGGTTTGAATTTATTAACAAGTACGACCTCTGTATCTTCCAAGAGACTTGGGCGTGTGAGCCTACTTTTGCATTGGGATATGTAAATTTTCATGTTCCTGCTATTAAGGGACCTAAAGGGCGGCCGATGGGGGGCCTTACCATATGGGTTAGGCAGTCTTTAAAAATTGCTGTAAAATGTGTGGAACTTGACCAAAAAGATATCCAGCTTATCAGATTGACCAGTGATTTACCCCTCTCCATAGATATTTATAATATCTATGCCAGAGGTGGCAGCAAAGGTAGATCCGAGGTTCTTATGTGCCTTTTTACACTTCTTGAGACCTAATCTGCAGGAAAAAACATTCTAATTGCAGGTGATTTGAATCGGACATTCGAACCTCTCATCACTGGTGATTCTCCTCTAGGATCGGAGGAAGATAAGCTTTGGGACATTCCCACACTAGAGTCCCCCCCCGATAACTCGGTGGACGGCTGACATCCTAGGTCTAAACGCTATGTGCTTGGAGCATGGGCTACGAGCCCTGAACGGCCGAACCCAATCAGACCGTGTTCCCGCCATGACGTTTAATAACGGGCGAAGTAAAAGTCGCATTGACTACGTCATCTGTAGTATATCGATATGGTCATCTCTCAGTGACATGGTAGTTACAGCCAGGATAGAAAGCGACCACGACCCGTTATGTGTTTCACATAATTGGTGGACACCTAACGTAATTACTCCAAACCCTTGTGACCTACTTGTGCCCCCAACGATCACGCCATCCAATAACATGCGTAGGTTAAGATGGTCTGGTGTTAAGACTGACCAGCAGGCCCTGGAAAAGATAGGAGCAGCGGCAGACAAGGCCATTTTGGCACTGGAAAATATTACTGCTTATGTACAAGGACATGAAGATATTAACATAGTTCATACGACTTTCTTTAATGAAGTTAAAAACTTCTTCTTAAAACCCGCACAAAATAATAGGGCTCGTCCATTTAAATCAGCAAAGTGGTACAATCAAGATTGCAGGGCAGCAAGATTTAAATTAGGAGCTGCAATTAAAAGCAATAATTTGAGTGAGATTTCGGTCTGCCAGGAAGCACTATAAAAACTGCATTGCCAGGGCAAAAAGAGACTGGGATGAAGATCACTGGCAGAAACTGAGATGTGCTAGTGAAAGTAAAAACTCTAGACAATTTTGGCATATTGTCAAATGGGGCCATGATAGATCTCCAGAGCCTCCCAACAATAATGTCCCTCATGATGCTTGGGTTAAATTCTTCAGCGAGCAGTACTCTTCCAGAGATCAGCCCGTTAGCAACTCTAGCCTAATATATCTGTTCGCAGATGAAGATATCTTTATGCTAAGCGAGGTCCTGATTGCCCTGAAATCTGTGCACAGGGGCCGAGCCCCGGGTAATGACGGTGTTCCGGCGGATGTCTTCTTAGATGACACCGACAGGTGGAGCAAGTACATCTGCCTTTTACTAAACCATATAGCCAGGGGCGCTGAAATCCCGGTATCCTGGCGGGGTGCTGTCATTATCCCAGTATATAAAAAGGGGGATCGTGCCCAACCCTGTAATTACCGCCCAATCAGCCTAATAGACACGGTCCAAAAAGTGGTAGGACGTGTAATCATTAATAATCTGCTTGATTGGGCTGAGGAGCAGAACGTCCTATCTCCCTTTCAGGCTGGGTTTCGCAGAGCAACTAGCACTGTGGACCAGGTCTTCCGCTTCCAACTGATACAATGGCGGACTGTGGTCCTGGGCGGATGCAGTCTCTACGCAGCTTTTGTTGACCTACGGGCTGCATTCGACCTGGTGCCGAGGGCAAAATTGTGGGAGGTGTTGGCAGCTCTGGGGGTCCCGATGACTATTTTAACTTTGATCATGAGACTCCATGAGGGCACTTATGCTAAGATCCAATGGGGTGGCTACGGCAACGATACTATTGACTTCCCTGTCGAGCGTGGGGTTCGACAGGGTTGTTCAATGGCACCGACATTGTTTACTCTTTTTATAAACGGAATTGTTCCCCGTATGCAAGATGAGCCCGTAGATGCTCCCTCACTCGCAGGTGCAAAAGTTCCTATTTTAATGTTCGCAGACGACACCTTAATTTTATCAAAATCCCCTAGCGGTCTGCAAAAGGCATTGATAATTTTTGACAAATTTTGTAGTGATCATGGCTTGGAGGTAAACGCAGCTAAAACAAAACTCATGGTTTTTAATCCTTGTAGGAACTTCAAATCTAAAATATCCATGAGTGGGCGCTGCCTTGAAGTAGTGAATTCATTTACTTATCTGGGGATACAAATCTCAAATGATAACAGATGGAACCACCACTTAAATCTGGCAGTATTAAGACACAAACAACTGGCTGGTACCATCATTAAGGAGCACATGAAATCCTTAACTAAACCAATCAAACCGCCATTAATCATATATGAGGCTAAGGCAATAGGGTCTGCACTGTATGGGGCAGAGCTGTGGGGGCAAGAAAACCTCCAGGAGCTACAGAGGTCAGAGAATAGCTTCCTCCGAAAACTAACTGGCACCCCACAGAGCAGCCCCCTCCTGCCACTCAGATATGACCTTGGCAGGAAGGAAATCTCGGCTATGTGTAAACTTCGACCGATATTATATTGGCGTAGAATCTGGACCACCCCTGAGTTGTCACAATATGCAGAAGGATTTGCTGATGTGATCAAAGCAGATCGATTTCATAAAATTAAATGGTTTAGATCATTAAGAACAGCATTAAGTGAACTAGGGTTAAGCGAATTGTGGTCTGATCCAACCGGGTCATCCTTCCCATCCAAGTTGTTTATAAAAAACCTTTATTGGGAACAGGCTGAAAATAAGAGTCTCCTTAACAATAACAATGGGTCTATGACGACTGCCTTCCTTGAAGCTAAACTGTTTCCAATGTTTGAAATCTACTGGGATATTATAACCAAACCCATGGACAGGAAACAGTTTTTCCAAATGAGGGCTGGCTCTCTACCTCTTGGTAATTTAACATCTAAATGGAGAAATGGAGGTCCAGCTATTTGCTCAGTTTGTGGGGAAGGTAAAGAGACGCTGGGTCACTTCTTGTTTGTCTGTCATGTATATTCTGTTCCTAGACGTGTTTGGTTGGCTCCCATGTGTAGAAATTTGGGTACTAAAAGCAGCATGGTAGCTCTACGCATTGTTAAAACTACCTCCTTAAATTGGATTATTATAGCGACTGCTAAGTACTTGGGGTGGGCGTGGGTAACTAGGCAGAGATTGCTAGCAGGGTGACTACTCTCTGCCTAGCTGATCAGAGACTGCTAGTTTATCTATTCTCTGTTCCCATGCCAGGTGTCTATCTGACGAAAATATTTTATATTAATTTTTAACTATGAAATAAGATTGCTTCTAAATATGACTTGTATTATATGAACTTTGCACCTTGATGGTAAACAACTGGATGAAATGTTATTTTAAACTCCTTTTTTAACGTGTATTGTGCTTAAAGTCATGTCTGACTTTGTAATTTAATTGTATTTTATTATGTGTTTGTTTGTCTGCTTTTATGAGTAAATACTCGAATAAAGCACTTTTGAAATTGAAATTGATATCCAGGACAGGCACACCACGTGCTAGCGCAGTGTTGGCAGCTTTGGCTTCACTTGAAATGAGCCCTCAACCCTTCAGATAGCTGCTTCTTTTGTAGCATGTAGTTTGATTTTTTCCAGAGTACAATCCACCTACAGATTTTTTGTGTGCACTGCCTGACCCTTCTGTTCTGTTAAGAAACCCACAAAGAGATGTTCCTTGATACTATCAATGTAGGAACTGGAGGCTCTCTTGTTATCCAATTAAAACAGTCTTGTTTCCTCTTTCGAGGGGTGAAGTATTGCAAATAAAGTAGGAAGAGTAATAGCCTGCCTAATGTGAAAAGGGGTATCACCTTGGGCAGAAAGGCAGCTCACCAGCCTGTTTAACGCAGCTGAACTCAGAGGGAGGGCAGCTAAGTCATGTGACAAGCTGAAGTAATTGAGAGCAGAAAAAAACATTTTCAGAGTCGAAAGACATAGTGGACAGTTGTGCACTGGCTCAAATGGGGCAACATAAAAAAAGTGAGAAACAAGTTCAAGTCCCTCTAGGGCATCACAGATGGCTTCGGTGGAAACATGCGCTGTAAACTTTAAAAAAATCTCATCACAAGAGGTGTCCTAAACGAAGAAGGCTGACCAGGTAACCTCAAAAGAGCCAACAGATAGCCATTAACATTCACCCTCACCCAAAGTGCGAAGAACCAAATACCTTACCCAGTTTGGAGGAGCAACGAAGAACCTCCGGTCCCTATGGACGCAGCACCGCATATGAGGCATGCAAATAACTAACCAGAGAGAGCCACTGCAGCACCAGTGTCTACGGAGTCACTACAAACCTGCTGGTCAGGGTTAGACAGATTTCGGGCCCGTCAAACCCACGGGAACTGGAACATACAGAGTGGGACTCCTGAGACTCGGACTACTGGTGAGGCTTCACCTGAATGTCATCTATAGCAAATGGTGAATAACCCCTACTGCGAGAGCTGGGAGGAATGGGGACTCAGGAAACTGCATAAGAAACACTAGCACCCTAACCTCATGGGACTGAGTTGTTTGTGAATCTTGTATCTTACTTTGTGTTCGTATTTGACTGGACATTCTTTTATTGCTTCTACAGTCCATATTTTGAGTTGTAAACCTGTGTTCACCCTTCTGTCCCTACCACGCCACGAGAAGCCTTGGACTGCTGGACCCAAGGTACTACTGAGAGTCGGTGCTGGCTGAGAGGGTGCTTAGCTCAATTACACTGGATAAATGATTTAAAAAGAGCACTCACTGTGAATATAATTTAATCAACTTATCTTCTTTTACCAGGCATGCTGCTGAGGCATGCACACTGTGCCTGTGTGCCTATAACTATACTAATTTGACTTCAAATGTTTCCACTTGGCCTCTGTGCACTGTTGCCTAACGTTATCTTGGTTAAAGTCTCATTTTAGGAGTATATGCTAATAATATACTTTTTCAACATTTGACTTAAATGTAATTTCCACAATGTAATATTCTTGTCATCAAAGCAATCTTTTTCTTTTTATTTTGTTTACATCACAAAACCTTTTATTTTATAAGACATAAATTACATATCAATCACAATAGAAAAATTGTTTGTAGAACTGCCTAATGCATTTCAGGCCCCATCGGCCCTTCTATGGGGGCTTAATCTGTAGACAAAAATAACAGAACATACTCTCATTTTCATCGAAACCATGTATCGGTAAAGCAGTCAATATTTATATGCATTATGTACATTGAGAACAGTGTAGTAACTTTCGATGCAATGCACTAATAATGCCCAAAGTGATAAGATGTGTTTCATGGAAGATCCACGTAATGTTAGAAAGACATGTGAAAGTAGACAAACACAACAAAAACAATCGGTGTTAAATACACACTTCAATAAAAAAAATACAACACTACTATCCACCAAGTGTCACCGAAACACTAACCAAAAGCCTGTTTCTTGGTGAGAAGTGAACCCCTTAGGATAAGATGCAGGCTTACTTTGATATCGCTCCAAAATTGTAAGCACAAATCGATGGAGTAATTTTAGTCCGTCAGCAATTTTCATGATCCCTTTCATTTAGAGGTGTCGAGCAACAGTGTATCACGCATGCGTCGCGTCTCATCGTGTCTTCATGACTACGCCAATATGAAGGAGAGTTGAACATTATTTCGTGATTCTTCAGTTATACACGGTTAGTAATATTGTCGCATGACCTTGTAGTTATTACTCGCAGTTCATTTAGCGGTGGTAGAATACATTTTATTTATATTTTGACAGTACGTGTCCTCAATGAAGGAAAGACTTTGGATTACCATTTTAGAAGCAGCAGCCTGAGTTTTGAGATAGAACACCCAGGTTAGTAGCGAGCCTGGTTCTGTTGGAAAGCGTGGTTTATATCTTGCCCATTTTTGCAACTTGTCAGGTAAACATGAACATGTGTTTTTTGTAGATTACTCCATCGATGTGTGCTTACAATTTTGGAGCGATATCAAGTTTATCTACTTTCACATTTCTTTCTAACATTACATGGATCTTCCGTGAAACACATCTTATCACTTAGGGCATTTTTAGCGCATTGCATCGGAAGTTACTACAGTGTTCGCAATGTACATAATGCATATAAAAATTGACTGCTTTACCGATACATGGGTTAGATGAAAATGAGAGTATGTTCTATCATTTTTGTCTACAGATAAGCCCCCGAAGAAGGCATTGGGTAGTTCTACAAACAATGTTTTTTATTGTGATGTATATGCAATTTATGTCTTATAAAAGAAAAGGATTTGTGATGTAAATAAAATAAAAAGAAGAAAAATTGTTTTGATGACGAGAATATTACATTGTGGAAATTACATTTAATTCAAATGTTGAGAAAGTATATTATTAGCATATACTCCTAAACTGAGATTATAACCAAGATAAGGTTAGGCAACAGTGCACAGAGGCCAAGTGAAAACACTTGAAGTCAAATTAATCAATTACACTGGACCCATAGAAGGCCAGGCCCTGGGACATCAGGAGTAAAAATCCTCAGCCCTTACTGCTTAGCCCAGTAGCTCATGCTTGCCCTGTGGCCGTCCGGATTCTGACAGTCCGGATCGCCTTGTCCCAATCTGTGGCAACGAGCTACCTGTGTATTAAATGGGCCACAGAACATGGTTTAGCTCAAGTGCCTAAGAGGGTGTCCGTTAAGGCCTCACCCACTGAACGGAAGAGAGGTTTAGTGGGTGTCTGGCCTAGGCTGAAGAACTCCCACAATACATTAGTTTTAACCTCCAGTGCAGGGAGCTGCATGTCAAGGACCTCTGCAGCCAGTCTCATGAGTGAAGCAAAAGAGGCACTCTTCACAGAGCCAGGGCCAGGAGGTGAGACAAGACCACTATCAGGGGTAGTGTCCAGGCTACTGGCATCCTGTAGTTCAGCATACCAATTGTCTTCAACATATGCAGGGTTGAATTGATCCCTTTTATCATAATCGCTAGTAAGGATTTGATCCCAATAGCGGATGTAAGGTATGAGCTCTGCCGCATGGTAAGTACAATGTATCTGAAGGATAGCTTATAGCCTGCCTCCGCAGTAGGATTGGAGCATGGTCCTGGTTGATTTAAAGCCGGATCGGAGTCTGAGACCGGTATAGGTAACAGCTTCTCCTACTGCGCCCACAATGAGAAAGGAACTGGTGCAGGGAGTGGCACTGGAAGCGAAGTCTGTGCGGAACTTGATGAGGGTTCCAGAGGCACAGACGGCACCCTGACTGAAAGCTTCTGCTTCTTGCGGAACAAAGTCCGGCCACAGTGAGCCAGACGTGCGCCAAATATGGACAGCATGGCCTCCCTAAAATCCTCTATTTGTTGAGACGTCACTTATTGACTCGCAATTTCACGTTGCATCAGGATGAAACTTGCAATCAGCTCCTGTGGTGTTTCAGAGCGAGAGGAACAAGTTACTTACCTTAGGTAATGCCTTATCTGGTAGATGCTCTATTTAGCCCTTATTTTTAAAACTATCCTCCGGCGGCCTACTGGGTCCAGATTATTTTTTTGCAGTTTCGCTGCATGCCCTTTGGTGGTGTCTTTCAGATCAGCGTCTGCGTCACTGTCTTCCACGCTATAAGTGACATGCGTAGTTCCTATACAGGCGTCACCCCTGCACACAATTAACACTTACTTTCGTGACGAGTGAAAAGCCACAATGAGAACTGACCACTGGTGTGGAAAAGACTAAGGCCCTAAAGGGGTGTACATCATACCTGAACTAGTTTTCCGAGCGGGGAGTCTCTACCATATAAGGTGTTCCTGAGAGTATGTCACTAGTTAATCTGAGAGACTTCTAGACATACGAGTTACTTACCATCGGTAACTATGTATCTGGTAGCAACGATTCTAGCCGAAGATTTCTTCACGTAGAATTATCCCCAGGCGTGAGACTGGATCCGAAAACTTTTTGCCACAGCATCCCTGCGCGCCGGGGCAGGGCGACATCACGCAACTCCGCCCAGGCGTCGTCCAAGCACTTGATGTCAGCGAGGTCACATAAGCCCCGGCACGCCTACTTTAATTTTATTCGGAGTACTTTTCCACACCACAACGCGGAACCACCAAATAAAAAACTGTGGGAGCATGGGAACAGAGTATACAAAAAGGAAACCCCATAGAAACAGTGCAACACCGCAGTGTCCAAGGGCAAAGAAGAGAGGAAGAACAGAGCAGAGCCCCGAGCAGCCACCCAACCAACACATAGAAAGCAATCCCCCGCCTCTTCCCTGGGACAGGGAACCAGCGTAAAAGTCATGTCACACGTAGCAGGCCTACAACCACCCCCTGAAACAAGGAAGGGGAGACAGTCCCAACAGGCAGGAACGACCAACCTCCATCCACCCCCCCCAAGAGACAAGGGTAAGGCACAACCAGAGAGCCCCAACCCAGAGGTGGTAGAGGGGCCAGGCCCCTAGCAGCAAGAGGAATGGAGGAAGGAAAAGATGGGAGAAAACCTCCCCGACCTGGAGCAGCCACAGCAGCGGGGCATAGGTACACCAGAAGCCCCACCTTCCCAGAACCAAAGAAGAGGGAAGCCGTCAAGAGCAAAAGGAAGTACTCAGAGTACATGGTCCCCATCGGGAGGCGAGTACTAAGGACCAGCCCAGGGGTCCTCGCAGAACGGGAAGGAAGGGCGGGCCGTGAAGGAATCTGCGTCAAGAATCGTCTCTACCAGATACATCGTTAACGAAGGTAAGTAACTCGTACATGTGATAGAGACTACTAACCGCCGATTTCTATACGTAGAATAGATACCCTAACAATACCCACGGGGAATGAGGGTCTGCGAAAGGACCCCACCCGTCTGGACAGGACAGAAGGCCCACAGGGCACAAGCCCCGTAGACCAGGGAGGCAACCTCGTCCCTACCAGGCAAGAGGACCCCCACAAGTCAAACGCCAGCAGCCCCAGAGGGATGTAGGAGGAAGAAGAAAGAGTTGAGGCCCAGAACGGCTGCCAGAAGCATGAAGGACACTGAAGCATCCCAGCTCTCAGCACAAGAGAAGGAAGTAGAGGAATAGACGGACCTACCACTACAAGGGCCGCACACACAACCTCAAGAAGCAATAACAACATACAGAAATGCCGTGGAGAACGGGCACCAGTAATCAACCAGCACTCCCCAGCAGAGCAGAGCTATATAACAGCTACCACTACCCCACATGTGGTACGGTAAGTCCAAAAACACAGGAACTGTCTTCGGAAGAAATTCCGCAGCAGAGGAGAAAGCAAAAGCGAAGCGGGGGGAGGGGGGAGGGGGGGGGGGGGACCGGGCCACGGAAGGCTTGACATCAGCCCAATGAAAAACAGAAGGGCTAATCTCAGGGCCAAGTCTATGTAACAAGTCCAGCAAAAACACACACACAGGCAACAAGGGGCTTCCACCAGCCAACAATGCCAAAGTCCCAGCAAGGAGGACTCAAAGGCCAGCAAATACCACCTACACCAAGGGCATTCAAAAGGTCTAAATCCAGCTCAGTTCAGCAGTCACTGAAGAGGGGAAGGAGAAGGAGGAGGACAGAGCCCCGCCAGGAACCTCTGGATGGCTGAGTCAGCCGGAGCATGGAAAAACAGGCTGCCATCAAACGGAAGATAAATGAGTCGCTCCTGAATGTTCTCAGGTAACACGCCATCCCGAAGCCAAGCATGGCAACAGAGGGCGACTGAGGAAGCCATAGCCCGGCCCAACACCTCCGATATGTCCAGAGCGGAGCGGAGAATAAACACCGCTAGCTCCCGGCCATCCAACGCATGATGCTGTAAGTCCACCTGAACAGTCTCCTGGGAAACCGCGGAACCCAGAGACTCAAGGCGTTAAGGGCCCGCTGGTCAAGGCGAACATGTTGCGCCCCAAGAGTCCAGCTAGCGGGCCTCCCAGGATGGCGGAATCAACAGTGGCACCAGGGAGGGAAAAGCGGTCCTCAAGAGCGGACTGGCAGGAGAGAGGTGAAGGGAGAGGCCTGTCGGGTCACGTGGCGCCGGATGGTGACAGTGCAGAAGGTGGTGAGGCACCGGATCTCCTGAGGCAGGACGCCTCCAAGCTCCCTCCAGAGAAGAAAGGAGCGAACCCTTGAAGGGGAGTAAGATCTCCTCCCACCAGAGCCCTCGTGGAAAACCTCCAAGAGATGGTCCGCCTGAAAATGAGCAATCGGGTCCCCAATGCGCAGAATGCCCACAGATGTGGACACCGTGTATGCGAAGGCCACACCCACCTCTATAGGGCCCTGCAGAGAAGAAATCAGCTCCTCCGTGGGTGACGGCTGTAGACTAAGACGGCCGTCCTCGAAGCCAAGGGGGACGGGCAAGGGCCAGACATGAAAGCCAGATGGCACCGAAGAATAGGGTACCTGCTGCTCCTCCGACGAGCACCTTGGCCTCAGAAAGGGCAGGGAGCCACCCTTTGACGCCGGTGAAAAAGACACCCCGCTGCGGCCAGTCTCCGGGGAAGAGGACACCAAAATGCAGCCAGCCTCTGGAGAAGAGGGAGCGTCCGAAGACTAATCCGCTGCACGACCTCTGTGTGGAGTGTGGAGTCGGCACCCTGAGATAGGACACCAGCACCATCCGGCACCGAAGAAGAGACCGGATAGGGCTCCTCCAAGTCACACTGCACTGGGGACCGGAGTCGGAACCAGAGTGGGGACAGGAGTAGGGCTGGAGCCGAAGTGGTCAAAGGGCGGTGCCGGAACGGCGCCAACTAGACCTCCGCCGAGGCAGCCGCTTGCGTGGAGGGATGGGAGGGACCGGGGGAGTGACCCGAAATCCTCCGCCAGCCTAGGTCCAGAATGTTGCAAAGGCGGTCTGGCGACCCATGTGGAGGCGCCAGAGACGATGCAACCTCCCACTCGCCCCGCGACGAGGCAGCCCCCTGCGGGGAGGAACGAGAAAGGCCTAGAGGGGGACGAGGAGCCCCCACCCCACCTCGGCCAAGATCGGGACGAGAAGAGGTCATCGACCCTTGTGGCACTGCCCGAAGCAGATACCGGCGCCTGGACGGCTTCAGCTCAGCCTTGAACAAGGCCTTTGCCTGCCCAGAGGGCTGAGCAGAGCTCGGGTATGTGACCCGAGCCCCGGCGACCTCCCGCGACACCACAGGGACTCCCGCAGGAGTTTGCTGTGAGGCAGAGGTGCCGTGGCGCGAAGGAGGGACCCCAGAGGAGCCGCACCATATCCTCCAAGCCTGGATCCAAACCAGCCGGGGCCGGAGCCGCCGGCGGCGCCACAGAGGGATCCGTCGGTGCCCCAGGAGGGGAAGGAGGAGGAGAAGCCTGCGAGGCCCGCATAGCCGCAGCGTATGTCTACATCTGGACTCTCGTCGCCCCCTCACCTGGAAACGGTGGATAGGAGGACGACATGTGGGGCCGCATCACCCACGGAGAGCCCACACCCTAGAAGGCCGAACACCAGCCCCCGGGGACAAACTGCGACACTTACGCACCAGGGAGCGACGCTCTTGCGACATCGGAGAAGGACGAGGACAACGGCCACGGCCGTATCTGAAGCCATCTGCCGAAGCTGATCGAGGGGAGCAGGTCAACCTGGAGAGACGCGCCAATAGAAGTTTCATTTGGCACTCCCGCCGCGACTTCGGCTTCAACTGTTGACACGCCTTACAATCAGTGGAGCAGTGATCCTCCCCCCAAAAACCACATACAAATGAGATGAGGGTCCGTCGCCGACATAAGACGCCCCCAGGACGTGCAAGTTTTGAAGCCAGAAGGCATTCGCATACTGTTCTCCCAGATAAAGACAATTGGTGAAGAAAAAAGGGCCCCAAACAGGCCCGGATCCGCGTTGCTGTGGAAAAGGAAAAAACTGACGTAGGCGCGCCAGGGCTGGGCTTATGTGTACTCGCTGACGTCACGTGTGCAGACGACGCCAGGGCAGAGTTGCGTAATGTCGCCCCGCCCCCCGCGCGCAGGGATTCTGTGGCAAAAACTTTCCGGAACCGGTCTCACGCCTGGGAATAATTCTACGTGAAGGAATCTGCGGCAAGTAGTCTACATCAGATACAAATTCCTTACTTTTAAATAGATACCCAAGTAAAACCTCACCGTGAGGTGGGTTAGCGAATCTGAATAAACCGAAAGATCCTGAAGGACTTAACAGGCGAAGTGCATATCATGAGAGACCTGACTGTCTAGGCAGTAATGTTTTGTGAACGTATACAGGGATGCCTACATCGCTGCTTGACAGATATCCAGGAGAGGAATGCTGAGCATTAACACACTGGTAGCAGCCTTGGCTCTGGTAGAGGGAGCCCTGCAAGTCCTCATGGGTGCAGTTTGTTGGCCAATGCGTAGCAGATCTTAATACACAGGACAATCTATTGTGAGGTGGTTCTTTCCTGTACAGCTTTTCCTTTCTTTGCACACAAATAACCCACGAAGAGTTCATCATCCACCAGGAACTCTCTTGTGCGGTCTAGGTAGAACAAAGACACTCTTTTTGGGTCCGGGTGGGGAAGACTCTCCACTTCTTTGGAGGGATGAGGTGCAGCAAAGAAGACAGGCAGGGTGATGTTCTGGCCAATATGGAATGGAGTGACAACCTTTGGAAGGAAGGAGGCATGTGTCCAGAGGACTAGTTTGTCTGGTTACAAGGTGGTATAAGGAGGGTGCGCCAAAAATGTTTGTAGTTCGCTGACCCTCCTGGCTGAAGTTATGCCACTAAAAAGGCAGCTTTGATCATCAGTACACCAATAGGATAATTGTGCAGAGGCTCAAATTGTGCACATATGAGAAATGTAAGCACCCATTTGAGCTCCCACTGAGGTATGAAAAAGGGTTTAGGTGAAACATATTTTGCAGTCCTTTAAGGAACCTAGCTACAAATGGTGACGTAAAAAGACAGTTGCTGAGATGACAGACAGGTCAACCTCAAGTGTGCTCAAAGCAGAGCCCGCTATGCCACAGACAGAGCAAACAAAAGAACTTGTGAGAGACGTGCAGAGACACGGTATGGGAGGCAATCAGAATCGAGACTTTTCACAATGGTAGGCTTATACTGTCCTGGTGGAGGGACGCCAGGCTGCTAGAATAACAGCACAAAATTCGGGAGAAAGGTCGGAAGCGGTCAACTGTCACCACTCAATTTCCATGCTTGGAGGTGGAGGGTGCGCAGTTTTGGGTGAGGGACCCTGCCCTGTTGATATGACAGAAGATTCTCCGGAAGAGGCAGCCTGACCAGAGGTCAGATGGCAATGCTCAACAGCTTAGAATACCAGACTCTCTGAACCCAATCTGCCACAAGAATGACTTACGTCGGCCGTTCCTGATCTTCTAGAGAACCCTGAGCAGGAGTGGTATTGGCATAAAGGTGTACAGTAGTCCGAAGCTCCACTAGAGATGAAAAGCATCTCTGAGCGAGAAGTGCCTTGGTAACTCCAGTGTGTACAACAGCTGACACTGCACATTCTTGCCGGTGAACACATTTAACCAAGGCTTTCTCCACTGCTGAAGGGGACCTTGGACCACCTCTGGGTGGAGACAACATTTGTGATCCGGTAGTCATCTTCGAATGAGTTTGTCTGACCAGGCGTTCAAAATCCCCTCTATGGTTCCAGCCATGTCCAGAGGTGCTGAGACACTTGAACACATGGTTCGCAACCCCATCCCACCCTGTTTGTTGCAGTACCAAATGGCGGTGGTATTGCACATGAACACCTGCACCAGCCCTCTCTTGATCAAAGGGAGAAATGCTTTTAATGCTGAGCCAATCGCCCGAAGATCCAACAGGTTTATGTCCAATAGGGATGTGGTGTCCACCAACCGCAATAACATGCTGGTGGAAGAGAACATTCTCTTTACCGAACATGTCCACCCTATGCAGGGAAGTGGTAGGGAATGTGCCAGTGTGAAGACTGGATGAGGAGACTTGCACCACTAAGCTCTCCGGAGTGGGTAGCTGTGTAAGGAAACTGGGATCCCCAGGAGAGAAGCAATGGCAGCGGCAATCGTCATATTCATAGGAGCCACTGTGGAGGGCTTGGACAAGGCCCCAAGTAGGACATCCACAAGGTCTTCAATAAATACGAGTATGGGTTCTGAGGGGGAACTTCCTGGCTGCAGCATCTCTGTCAAAACATTTGTTTTGACTGTCACTGAGGGTAGGTCAGGGTATAGGATCTGATCCGTCCTGCACCGCACCATAGCAAAAGAAGCTCCTTCGTCGTAGCCAGGGAAAACGAGGCCAGAGTCATGTGAGATGTTTAACCCACTGGCTTCACCCAGATCCTCATATCAGTTGTACTCCTCAACTAGGTCCTCTCCATACGGGTCCATAAACCCCTCTAAAAGGTCTCCATCTCCAGGCCGATACATTAAATAAGGTTCTGGCTCTGCTCCAAGGACGATGTCCTCAGTCGGCACTGGATGCGCCCATCCGGCTCCATGTTGAAATCTGGTATGATAATGGGGACGGTGCTGCCTTGGGGCATCAGCGGCCCCGGCAAGGCGGCACCAGCATTGGGCCGGGCACCGAGGAAGATCTCGGTTTCACCGATGGCTTCGCTCCAGATCTGGCGCGGGATCTATAAGTCAAAAAAGGCCATTCAAGAAATGACTGGGGGTAGCTTAATTGGGATCAGCACTATCTGATATGGAAAGCAAAAAACTAGCATCAGTGCTCCAAGGTAGTGCCTATATAGGTACTGTGCACGTCACTTCCAGTGCGATCGACACTGTACCAAATGAGGTCTCCTACCAGAGCGCAGGGGTACTGCTTGAAAATGTACCAGATCTAGTCTGACACCTAGGGATATTCAAAGGTGAGGAATCTGTGGCTAGAAGTCTTGGGAAGCATGTTGACAACCTGTGCTCTATCTGGAGTTTGAGACCAGCGGGGTCCTATTCCCATTTTGATTTCTAGTGCTTATTTTGAGACTTACCCAAAGACTGACAAGAACGAGGATCGGCCATGGCAATGACTTGGGACTTGAGAGCTTATGGTGTGAAGTCTTCTGATGCTCGGTAGCATAGAATTTTGGTCCCATATGGACTTTGGGTTCATCTATGCACAATCCTCCCAGGTACTGGACTGATGCTCTGGTCCTAAGCACCACAGGTATACCTCAAGGTGCATTTGTCACAGACGTTTATTTGGGACAGTACCTGCAAGTTTTAAACCCTATTGTTTTGGGGGGTGACATACTGTCCCTTGTACACCGGTAAAAGAAAATGTAAGAGAAAATTACTTGTCAAATACAAGAGGAGTAAGCTGACGATCCATGTCTAAAGGCGCAGAAAGAAAGGATGTGATATAGAGCGTGGGAGGCACTTCTATGTGCTTCGTCTTTTCCAGAGCGGATCAACTTTGCGCTGAGCAGCAGGACGCCACCTACCGGTGTGCCGAGGAACTACCTTTGAGAATCCGGATACAGTCTGACACCTAGCGAAATATTCACAAGGGGAGGAATCTGAGGTTAAAAGTATCCATCAGAAAATTATGGTTTATGGAAGAAAAAAGTCAGTACAATCAGAAATGTATTACCTTTTAATTCATTGCATCTTTTGGGAAACTTCCCTTTGTGCTTTTTGGTGCCAGGACCTTGGCATGCTGAAAGGGTTGAGCCTGGTGCCATCATGTCCACCAACAGCACAATTGTCTCTCCAAAGAGAGGAATATAAGACCAACATACCCCCCTTCTAAGTTACTTTTAAAACAGCTGCACTGGGGAGCACCTAGTGTGTATCATGCAAATTGTGTTACTGCATCCAAGATGTAGCAGAATAATATGACTGACATTAAAAAAAACACTGATGTTAAGAGTCCTGAGATGTGCCTAAACACACTCCAGACATCCAGGTACACAACCCAGGTGCTGGGACCAGAATGCTTAAAAAATGAGAGAAGCCTGCACACGCTCTAGCACGACAAACACTGCACATCCTCCAGCACATTAAGTGCCAGCTGCAATTGGAACTGCATTAACAACATCCTTCACGGCATGTGCTGTTGTGGATGGGAACAGCCTGCAAACTCTACAGCATACCTGGCACAGTACGCCTTGCAGCATCTCTTGGGGAGAGGAGTTGGCTTAATGGCTAGGGTGGTCGACCTCAAATCTGGGGAACTGCAATGAAGCTGAACATCCTGTGATTCTGGGCAAATCACTTTATCTCCCTGTGCCTCACTAAAACGAATGTGTCCTCATGTAACTCAACTGGTGCTATGTAAAGCGCTCTGATACCCTATCCAGGTCAAGTACGCGCTATATAAAACTCTTCAAAATAAAACATTTCATGGATTAATACACCCACCAACATGCCAGGCGTAGCACACTTTAAAGTATGTCACCACTGGCACCAAGAGAAGAAATGTACATACTCCCAAGCAGGTGAGAAGCATTGTGCACCCTCTTGCACACAAGACACCAGGAACCACAGGGAACAACGTATGTACCTTCCACTATACGAGGCAGGAGTGGTCCCAGCACCCCCCAGTAAACCAGGGCATAATTACACTCCAGCACTGGAGACTGAGAGCAGCTTAAGCAGGCATATCACTGTTCATCATTCAGAGCTCACCAGCAGTGCTATACTTCCGACAGTTCCGAATTATGGCTGCTACACTGGCTTCGATGTGTGAGGCATGCAGGTATCACGAGCAAAAGAAGAACTGACAAAGTCAATAAGTCTGGTATGACAAGCAGGTGCAATGCAATATATTTTTTAAACTGTGAGTATATACCACAAAAGTAAAAAGAAGTGAAAAAGTTGAAATGCGCCACTGCCCAAACATTGCAGCCATATACTTACAATACACTTTTTTAATTAAATAACTAATAATAACCAGGCTATACTACTGTAATAGAACAGTACCCGTTCTTACTTGTAGGTAGGTGTATGTAGAATAGCGTAGAATTCCTTAGTTTCAATGTACAATCTAGGAAAATATTCCCAATCATGCAAGTAAAATGTTCTATTGGATTCCAATTACGGTAAGACGAACACAAAAGAAGTACAAAAAAAAAAGGAAAAAAGATAAAGAGGGGAAAGAATAATACAAAGAAAGAAAAAATCGTAGTCAAAGAAAAGTTATCGGCTCACCATCCCTGGCTGTGAAGTGCACTTCATTTCATGTGTACAGATGAGATCAAGGAAAAATGTTAATGACAAATGAACAGAACAATTAACGTCACTCTATTTATGTATAAATCTGTGTTATTTTTAGTTTCGTTTTTTTACTACATGAGCCAACAATATAGTTGATGCCGTCCCTATAGCAAATTTAAAACAAACATAGGTCTAGCTTTTGCAAGAGTTAGAGCTATTGATGTTGTAAATGACAACGTCTTTTACACATGTGTTATGGAGTTAAGTGGAAATGTGTGGTGTGGAGTGGTATTATGTGGGTTACATTGGAATTGTTTGTTGGGAATTGTCTGTCATGGAATAGTGTGAAGTGGAGTGGACTTATGTGGTATGGTGTGTGTTAGAAATGGTGGTCTTTAGATGGCAGAGGTAGGTACCTTTGACCATGTAGGGGGCCTGGATTCTAGTCAGGGAAAGGGGGTACACTCCTGGATAACCCCCGCTCACCCCTTGGTAGCTTGGCAAAAGCAGATAATCTCATCTCAGAGACAGTGTGGAAAGCATTTGTGAACACATACAGTAATACAGTGAAAACACTGCAAATATGCACCACACCAGTTTAGAAAAATAAGTAATCTTTACTAGATTTAACACAAGACCAAACAACAACAATCCACAATACTGTGATCAAAAATAAGTCTGTAAAAGGGTAGAAAATAGCTTAGTTAAATGTACCTGGTAAATGAACACTATACTCTCACAGTACCTGGGATACGTCACGCAATCCAAACAAAAGGGTCACAGGGAAGTTGATGCGCTGTTCCTTACCATAAGGGGAGTGGATGCGTCGGTTCCTTACTGTAGCACAGGGGAGGTGATGTATGGCTTCCTTACTGTGTGGGGAGTTCATGGGTTGTTTCTTACTGCAGCCCGGTGACTATGCAACAAGATGGCGCCTCAATGCGATGCGATGATCTGGTGCGATGCGACAAAATAGCGTCTTTGATGTGATGCAACAACGTGGATGCGATGTGTGCATGTACGACGGCGACTCCGTGAACTCATGAGCCGTGACAGGCCCTGAAACACACTTCTTCGTTGATGCGATGGCAACACACCTCTCTGGGGAAAGAGAATGCTTCGTCTGTGATGCAACAGCGAACAGCTGCGGCGGCGACACACTTCTTTGGCGATGCGACTGCAACTGCTGCGGCAGCGCGCGCTTCTTCCTCGATGCGTCACGCTTCCAGCTCCCAGCGACACGCAGTCTCCAGAGGGCCCAAAACAACAGCAGGCACCTCTCTGCAGGCAGAATTCCCAGCATGGAAATTCAGGGAAAGCTGGTGGTGATGTCTTGGTGTCCCTGTGACTTCAGACATGAGTCAAGCTCAGCATCAAGCCCTTGGAGATCTTCCTCAAGATAGTAACAGTCCACACAAAGTTCATTTTCTCCTTTCCTTGGCAATAAAGTAACCACTGCAGGCCAACCGCAAACAGCAAACAGCACAGGGGCAGCCTTCTCCTTCAGCTTCCTGGGATTCTTCTTCTTGGCAATGGTTTGTCTTGATTCCCAGAAGTGATCTAAAGTTCTGGGGTCTGGGCCCCAATATTTATACTGCAAAGTCCTTTGTCCTCTGAAGGCAGAGGATGCCTGTGCCCATCCAAAACCAATTATGTCCTCCTGGGTGCAGCTTCCTGGCACAAGGTGGAGACAGCATTGTTTGGGAGCAGAACTGGCCCAGGTAGCTGAAATGAAATCTTCTCCCCCTACTCTCTATTCTATAAGGGCTCAGGTCAGTGAAAGGAAATCTCCGCCCCCTACTCTCTATTCAATGCAGGTCCTATTCAGCCCAGCTCTGACCCATTAGACTGCTGGAGCCAAGGTCCTCTCCAGCCCCCTGTCACTCACAAACCAGACATGGAACACACAAACCTAGCAGAGACATGCTGGATGGTTAGGCAAGAAAATACCTACTTTCGAAAAGTGGTATTTTCAAACTCAGAATGTAAAAATCACCCTCACTAATGTATTTTAACATTCTGAGTTCAGGCATACTAAACTCGCCCTTCTACCTCTTTCCCTGGGTCAGTTAGGATTATAAGATGTTATAATCAAACTGCCCATTCTGGCCTATGGTTACAGGTAGCCTTGCCATAGTGAGAAACGAAATTGGCTGTAATTCACTATCAGGACATGCCACACACATCAGGGCATGTCCTACCTTTTACATACAATGCACCCTGCCCTTGGGCCTACCTTAGGGGTGACTAATATGTAGAAAAGGAAGGGTTTAGGGACTGGCAGGTGGAAGCACTTGCCAAGTCAACATAGTAGTCCCAGACTGCACACAGGCTCTGCAATGGCCGGCCTGGGATATATTTTAGAAGCTGCTTCTGTGGGTGGCACAATCAGTGCTGCAAGCCCACCACCAGCTTTTGATTTACAGGCACACATGGCGCACTGTACGAGGGTCTAACAAGTAAATCAAATAGCCATCCATGGAGTCACTAATTCATTACAATAATTTACAATAGGGAGCACTTGCACTTTGGCACTAAATAGCAGTGGCAAAGTGCCTAAAGCATCTAGACCAGCAAAAACATAGCAAAAACATGGGAGGCAACAGCAAAGAATGGAAGGGAGACCCACGCCAATGGTGCCAGATCTAACAGTGTGCAGTGGAATTTTGTGGCTAGTAATTATGTGGTGCAGAGTGTACCGGAATTATGTAGAGTGAGATTGTGTGTCATGGAGTGTAACTTGGGGATTGGTATATTGTGTTTTAGAGTGGTATGTAGTGGAGTTTAATTATGCAGTGTGCTATTGAATTTTGTGGCAAGATGTTGCATCTGTGGTGCGGATTGGATGTATGTGGTGTGTTTTGTAATTGTGTGAATGATGTGGTTTGCTGTCGAATTATGTGGTTGGAATGGAAATGTGTGAAGCTGAATTGTGTGGCATGGAACTGTGGTGTGGCATTGAGTGACATTATGCTAATTGGAATTGTGTGGCATGCTGTGGAGTGTGTTTATGTGGATTGTTGCTATGTGGCATAGAGTTGTTTTATGTGGGGTTTATTTATGTGGTATTGAGTAGAGTGTGATTAAGTGAAGTTGAATTATGTTGTGTTGTGTGGTATTATGTAGAGTGTAATCATGGTTTCTGTTGAAATGTGTGTCAGTGAATTATGTGGTGTTGTATGTCACATTAAACGTGCAGGTAAGCCACAATGTACCAAGGCAGACTACAGCTCATTCAGTGTAACGCTGATGGATATAAATGCATCTGACAAAAGTAGCACGAATGAATAAATACTGAAACAAATGGCCTAGTTCTCGCCTCTGTATTTAAAATCTTCACATAGATAATATCGCACAATTTACTAACCTTTTGGTAACAATGTATCTGTAAGAGACACCGGTTAGTTATAGATTCCTTACCTTAGAATTACCCCCAGGCGTCAGACTCAATCAGGATTTTTTTTTTCTAAGCAGTAACCCTGTGCGTCAGATGGCGTTGGTCGACTCCGTGTCCGTCGTCGTCATGGTCGCCGGGATGATGACGCAGTGCCTACTTAGATGCCTCCCTTGCGCGCTGAAATCAATTCTGATGAGACTTTCCACACCAAAAGCCCACAGCCATGAAATACACTAACCACTGGTGTGCCACAACTAAGGGCTCTGAAAGGAAGTCCCTATCCCTCAAAGTCAGTTCACAGAGCGGGGAGGATGGGTGGGGCGGTAAGGAATCTATAACTTACCCATGTCTCTTACAGATACATCCTTACCGAAGATGAGTAACTTGTTCATCTGAAAGGGACAGTTAATTGTAGATTTCTTACCTTAGAATAGATACACCAGCAATACCAACCCCGGAGGAGGGTCTGCAAACCAAGTTCACACCAGAAAGTCCTAGAGGACAGAACGGGCGAAAATAGCCGTCCTACCAGAGTTCACTGTCCAGGCAGTAATGTTTGGTGAATGTGTGCATAGATGCCCATGTTGCCCCTGGCAGATGTCAAGGAGTGGGACTCCACATGCCAAAGCAGTAGTTGCTGCCATAGCCCTAGTGGAATGAGCACGCAGCACCACTGGAGGTTCCTTTTTCAGTAAAGCCTAACAGATTTTAATACAAAGAACAACCCATCGGGAGATGATACGCTTTTGGACAGCCCGACGTTTCTTTGCACCCACATAGCCAACGAAGAGTTGATCATCCTCCCAGAACTCTTTGGTGAGGTCAAGATAGAAAGACAGTGTACGTTTACGGTCCAGACGGTGGAGTCTCTCCTCCTCCTTGGAAAGGTTTAGAGGTGGGAAAAAGATGGGCAAAGTTATCTTTTGTCCTATGTGAAAAGGTGTAACCACTTTAGGAGAGAACAAGGGTCTCGTCCTAAGCACCACTTTGTTCGGATGCACAGAGTAGAAAAGGGGCTTAGAGGAAAGAGCTTGAAGCTCACTTACTGAGCGAGCAAAGATGATGGCAACAAGAAAAGCAGTTTTCAGGGTAAGGAGCCTGAGAGGACAGTTGTGAAGAGGCTCAGAGGAAGCACACATAAGATAAGTTAAAACGAGATTCAAATTCCATTGGAGCATTATGAAAGGAGATGGAGGAAAGAGATGAATAATGCCCTTAAAGAATCTTTACAATAGGGGACTTGAACTGGTAGCCGAAGGAAATTAGTAATAGCAGCAAGGTAGCCTTTTAGAGTGCCTACAGAGCAGAGCCTTGCTGGCCAAAGAAAGGATGAACAAAAGAACCTCAGAAAGAGGAGCAGAAAAGGGATCCACAGCCTTTGCTGTGCACAATGCCACAAACTTATTCCATCAACAGGTGTATACCGTTTTCGTGGAGGAACACCTGGCTTCCAAGATGATGTTACAGACATAGGGGGAGGGGGGGGGGGGGGGGGGGTCAAATGCTGCCACTCAATCTCCACGCAAGGAGGTGGAGGCTGGACAGGTTCAGGTGGAGGTCCGTCCCCAGCTGCTGCGACAGAAGATCCTCCCGAAGGGGATGTCTGACCGGAGGATCAAGGGCCATGCTCAGGAGCTCGGGGTACCAGTCTCTTCATGCCCAGTCCAGAGTCACAAGAAGGACTTGGGCTTGGTGAAACTCTTGATCTTCTTCAGCACTCGGGGCAGAAGTGGTACAGGCGGAAAGGGGTACAGGAGGCAGCAACTCGACTCAGCAAAAGGCGTATCTGAGCGAGTGCTGCCTTGGAAACTCCAATGAGCAAACCTGCTTGCATTGCGTGTTCTGTTTGGTGGCGAACAGATCTAACCAAGGATCTCCTCTCCCCACCACTGAAAGAGACCCTGCACCACCTCTGAGTGAAGACGCCATTTGTGATCTACCAGGCACCGACATCTGAGTTAGCCCGCCCTGGCGTTTAGGGAACCTGCCTGGTGTTGAACTACCAGGGTCATAACCTGATGTTCCAGCCATGTCCAAAGGTGAAGAGCCTCTTGATATAGGATCCAAGACACATTCCACCTTGTTGCAGTACAACATGGCAGTGATGTTATCTGTGAACACCTGTACTACCTTCCCCTTGAGGGAGGGAGGGAATGCCTTCAGTGCCAGGCGAATCGCCCAAAACACCAACAGGTTGCCGCTTTGGAAACTCCAACAGGTAAAACTGCTGACATTGTGCATTCTGTTCGTAGGCGAACAAAACGCAACCAAGGCTCTCCTCACCTGTACTACCTTCCCCTTGATGGAGGGTGTGAGAAGTTGGCCTGGTATATGCTGTCCACTAATTAAAGTGGGCACCTTGCACAACTCCAAACGAAATGTATTGATGATTAGGTTAAAGACAACCTTAATTGAAGATATCCTAGTGGTAGCTATGGAGAGCAGCATTCAGGCTAAGTCTCGAAGGAATGTAAAGCAGCCTGTTTTACCAGATCATAACCTCCTGAATGATCAAATGAAAGGAGAACAATACAAATGCTATTATAAAAAATATGTATTTATTGTTAAACACTCTCTACTAATCTCTTTATGAGATTAGAGCACAAGATACACAATATTAAATCACTAGAACAGTAAATAGCACAATGCACAGTTGCCTCCAAGGGGAGACCAAACCATATAGTAAGAAAGTGGTAGAACAACCACGACTTGACTAGACACAGTACCTAGAGCCCGTAGAATCGCTGGGACCCCAAGGAACCACCCAAGGTAGTGACACAGGAGACCCACGGAGGACGTTTGCAGTGTGAGAACCCAGACGCGAGCTCCGTACAACTCCATGGGAAAGTCGCAGTTGGAATTTTAAGGATTAAAGGACACTTAGGAGAGGACTTTAAGGTAACCCTTTCAAACTTAGAAGGTTCTAAGGCCAGCACCCTTGAGAGTACCGGAGTACCTGTGTTACCTCGTCCTGTGAAGCCGGGTACATAGATGTCAAGTCGTGTTGGGCATCTTCGTCGTTTTCAATGGCGTGTTGCTGAAAAGTGCTGTTGCCATGAAGAGGAAAAGTGTCCGGAGTGATCTAAGCCTGGATTGGCGCTGAAGGGAACCTGAAAGCAGAGGGTGAAAATTGCAAAAAACACAGTTGATGGACAGAATGCAGAACAATGTCTTACATTCACCCCAGTACAAAGATCTGGGCCTAAATCCATCGTTTTGTTGGACTCCACACCACCCTAGGTCAGACAATGGCTATATGCAAATCAGCCTTGACCCTGTGCCTCATGGGAACAGTCCAGCCCGAACTACGAAGCCATGTCTTTCCTAGACCGGAATCAAGCATCCAAGTACCGGTTTCTGGCTATCAGCCTTCTTCAGCCTGGATAGCTTGACTCCAGTGATGTGGAGAGCCTGGGACTCACGTCTGAGCATACCCAGCCCACTCGGGGTGAAAATTGCAAAAAATACAGTTGATGGACAGAATGCAGAACAATGTCTTACATTCACCCCAGTACAAAGATCTGGGCCTAAATCCATCGTTTTTTTGCACTCCACACCACCCTAGGTCAGACAATGGCTATATGCAAATCAGCCGTGAACCTGTGCCTCATGGGAACAGTCCAGCCCGAACTACCAAGCCATGTCTTTCCTAGACCGGAATGAAGCATCCAAGGACCAGTTTCTGGCTATCAGCCTTCTTCAGCCTGGATAGCTTGACTCCAGTGATGGGGAGAGCCTGGGACTCACGTCTGAGCATAACCAGCCCACTCGGGGTGAAAATTGCAAAAAAACACAGTTGATGGACAGAATGCAGAACAATGTCTGGGCCTAAATCCATAGTTTTTTTGCACTCCACACCACCCTAGGTCAGACAATGGCTATATGCAAATCAGCCTTGACCCTGTGCCTCATGGGAACAGTCCAGCCCGAACTACCAAGCCATGTCTTTCCTAGACCGGAATCAAGCATCCAAGGACCGGTTTCTGGCTATCAGCCTTCTTCAGCCTGGATAGCTTGACTCCAGTGATGTGGAGAGCCTGGGACTCACGTCTGAGCATACCCAGCCCACTCGGGTGAAAATTGCAAAAAACACAGTTGATGGACAGAATGCAGAACGATGTCTTACATTCACCCCGGTACAAAGATCTGGGCTGGGAAAGCAGAGGGGGCAGAGTCTGGGTCACTTCAGAGTGACCAGGGGCTCGGTAGATGAATGCCCACCAATGTCGGGTGCTTCAGGTGAGAAGAGGTGAAGCTTGACTCTGGAGCCACAGGGACCAGGAGACGTCGAGGATGACCAAAGTCTGGAGGTGAGCTGTCCCACGAAGGGTGTCGAGCGCTGGGGGGTCAATGTCTGGATTGAACACCAACAAGCCTTGGAAACTGCAACCCACGGGGGTCAGAGGAAACATGCTTTAGTTAGGACCAGAAAGGTCCTGGGGACTCTCCAAGCAATGGAGAGTCAGGGCATGTCTGGAGCAACCAGGAAAGCCCACAAAGTCAAAGTTACCTTCACAGGGACCCACAAGCAAACGGACCAGGGATCGTGTAGGGACCTCGAGAGGAATCCCAAAATACCAGCCAACGTAACACTCGTGGAGTGTAGGCCAGTAATCTACAGTGGAAGCACTGCTCGGGGTCAGGACTACAAGTAGCCCAAAGCGCAGCCTCAAGGATCACCGAAAAACATATGCTGCTGCAAATAGACACAGTGTCCAGGGGTATGGGTTGCACGGTCCCCACGAGGGCTGCGGGTTTCAGGTTTGATGAGAGCACTAGTCGATCTCGAGGACACTTGGGAACCCACCTCCTATGTTGCAGAAATCTTCGGAGTCCTCAAGAGCTTCGTAGATGCAAACCGGTTAGATACTTCTTTGGTGCCTGCCTAGCAGGGAAGCAACTCCTTTACTCCATGGGAGATTCTTCAGTCATCCAGCATAGTGTAGATAGTCGAAGGTACTTGGTTTCTGTAGCAGAGTTTTGTCCAGGTAAATTTAAAGTGCTGTAGTCAGGGGTTCCTACTTTATACCCGAGGAAGGGGTGGGACAAACTCTGGGGACCCACCTATGGGAGGGTCAGGACAGAGGGGTGGTAACACCCATGTCCTTTGTCCAGTTTTGCGCCAGAGCAGGAGCAAATGGCTCCTGCAACCTGTTTGAGCTGGACTATGCATAGGGACACCAAATGTGCCCCCAGTGCAGACATCAAAGCACTCTCAGAGTGCACCCACCCAGCCCTAATACACTAAAGCCTGTCTGGGAGGTGGTTACACCTCCCTGTGACAGGAAGCCTATTGTCATACCTTCCCCGCTCCTACTCCAGATAGAGACAGAGAGGACAGAGAGAAAGAGAGAGAGGGAAGGAGAGAGGGAAGAAGAGAAAGGGGGAAGAAGTGAAAGGGGGAAGTAGAGAGCACATCTGGCTTTCAGGGTGGAAAGTACATGCAAGTGACAGGGGAATACTCACAAGATGATTGGTCTTTGGGCTTCTACCTACGTTTCCAGGTAAGTTCAGTCAGAAATACCAACACACCAAAGCTAATACAAGATTTGAATAGAATTCAGCATACTGATAGAGGTTCACATTTACACTTTACACATGTAATGTTTCACCATTCACAATTCTGTGAATTAGAAGGCATCAAATACTTGTGGGCCTTGCTTTACCTGTGTCACTGTGGGCTAGGAAATGCGCCGTCCAATTAGTGTCGTCACTAGGCCTCAGCCGGGTGAGATGGAAAAGCCTTGTTTGCAAACAGAAAGGAATACACACTTATCTTTCTTCCCACTTTAACTGTGCCCTCGTCTACACCAGAAAATTAGAAAAATGGCTGTAGCTGATTTAATACACAAGGGCAAATGTCTGAAAACCCAATTTAAACGTACACAAATGCAAATTCACAGATTTTACGTGAATAAATAATGTGCACATGTGAAGATATACTACCATTTTCATGCAATGTTACATATGTTTTTAACATATGCCAAAGAAAACTGGCAACCCTAGGTTTATATAGAAAGCAACACTTTATTGTCATAAAACCCAATTTACCCATCCTTTTAAACCGCTGACCCAGTGTGAGCACAATGTATTATACTATTGTCAATATATGTTCTTAAAAAAGACGTTGCCTATTATAGTTAGAAAATACTTCCTGTTAAGTTATAGCAAAAGCAAAAGCAGTAAAAGCAGTAAAAACAGTAATTGCTTCTCCCGGATGCAGGTGAAGGGAGAGGCCAGAGGAAGTCAAGGGCAGCATGGAAGATACTCAGGTAAAGAGTACAGGCCTGGCCCTTCACAACAAACACCATATGAATACAGGACACTTTAAATATGCAAAACGGATGCTAGCTCCTGTGGTTATCCTGCATTGCGAAAACGGTCCAGGCATCTCAGGAAGTCACAGATTTTTTTTTTTAGGTCGAACCTAGGCAGCATGCATGCATTCCCTACAATACATGCGGTATGTACAATATGGGCTTAAATCACACCCATTGATTGCCATTGGTTCTTTGTTGTGCCAGTCAAAAATGCCCAGCTCAGCCAGTTCCGCTGCTGAAGCGCTCTCTCTCTCATGCTCCTAGAGACACTCAGCCTGAGCTGGGCACTGCCAGATCACGGAGCAGATCCTGCTCAGTCAGGGGCAGAGCTCACAGGAGCAACCAGCGAGAGTTTCAAAGAGATGTGCCTAAATTCATTCCATTTACTGAGCAGTAAAGCTGTTTGGTGCATTCTAGGGTCTATTCACTGCTACAAAATTATCAAGATATTAGTATCTCTTCTAGTTGTACTTGATTTACGTGTGATAGAAAGCTTGCATTGCTTATCACCATTTTTGGAGCGTGTTAACACCACGTGAATGACTTTCATATCGACTTGCTATATGTGTATTCTGTGCTTTATGTCTCGGCAGTCCTTTGCATGTGCTTTGTGCTCGCCATGTTTTCTGAGCTGGACACTAACGCATGTTTCCTTGTATTTTGTGACCTGCCCTATTTTGTGGTCTCAGTGCTTATACAACTATTCACAATTAAAACAAGTTTGAAGGGTTGGGAAGGAAAGGGGGGTCTGCAACACAAATAAATAGTGGGTGTGAGGAGATTCTAAAAGCGGCAACACTGAGAAGGGAAGAGCATGTGGCGTAATGGCCAGAGCTGCCGGCTTAGGATCTGATCAACAGGGTTCGAGTCTCGGTCTCAACTCGCAATCCAATTCTGGGCGGATCACTATTTGCTTGTGCCTTATGTAACCAAGTTGTTTAGCTAGCGTTCATGTAAAGCGCTCCAATACTTTCTAGTCAAGTTAGCGCTATAAGCAACTTTAAAAAATGAAGTGTTGGTGGGAGTGTAAAGCTGCAACAAAGTTAAAGAAAACAACATGAAAGTTGTAAAACATGTACTCACGGAAGAGTGCTTAGCGCTGACACAAGATAAAACTTGTAAAACACACACTCTTATCACGAACAGTGAAGAAAGAAAAAATATAGTCCTACAAACGAACAGATAAACATCTAGAGCGTAAAGATATAGTACTTCACCCCTGCTACTTGGGAGAAAAAGGAGGGACAAAGAGGAAGGATTGACCACTAGGAAGCAAGGTTTTTTAAAGGGCACTGAAACAAACAAATGAAAAGCAGCTAAGCCCACAAAGAAGTATAGACTAAAGTATATAGAAGAGTTCTCAAAAGCCCGGCCAACAACAGTTTGTGACTGGAATGGGGGAGGTTTTGCAAGTTGCTCCTATGAATATCAGCAGCACATGCCAGAAGGAAGACTATGTGAGCTGTTCTCAGGTTTATTTTCAAATCAAAACATAGCAGAAATGTGTTTACCAATTTGGTGTCATAGGAGGGGATCGTGATGGGAGGCTTTTCGTTTCCAGGTGCTCAACTGACAAGGATCTCCTTAAGGTAGGATTCCATACCATCCCGCCCATCACCTTCCTGCAGAACTGGCTGCTGGCCGACCTGAAATGAACATAGAGAAAGCATAAAAATAACAGAATCACAGGTAAAGAAACACAATTCTTGACATTAACTAGTGTACTACAAAACAGGAATATGGTGTGCTTTAGCCCAATGCTCAACTTCTCTTTAGGATTGTAACATTTTATTTATGTTCCATAAAGGCAAAGGATTGGGAACAACAGCTGTCTCCTACATCCATCGGACGGCGAGGAATAAAAATGTAGGTATTGATTTAATTTACATCACCCTGTGCTTACATCCATTGGCCGGAGAGGTACTTATGAGGCCGGGGGGAGAGAGGGTGGAGGTGGATAGGGAAACATAATCCAAATCAACAGCAAACAGTGGATAAAGCAAACAATACATGCTTTTGTCGCAAGTGTTGCAGTCGTCACTCCTTCTTTTCCCCTGGGTCCACTGAGGGAGTAGAGGGTGTAATCTGCAGTATGCACAAATATATTGGGCATGTGAGTGGTTGAAATTCTCCAAAAAGGTGTGTAATGTATGTTCCCCATCTGTTTCTTTACTTTGGTAAAGTGTGGCTAATGGTGGCTGTCAAATTCTCCATCCCCAGTAAATCCCAGAGCTTATGAAGCCAGTCCGTGTGGGTTGGGACTACTTCGGTACCCTATTTTGATTGCAGGACTTGCTTCGCTTCGCACAGTGCTGATGTAATGGCCTTACCTCTTCCAGAGTGTAGTGGGTACGTTTGGACATTGGATAATCCCAACAATACATAGCTAGGAAAGTGGGGTATTTCTGTATTGAACATCTTATCAATGTGGACCTCCTTCCAATATCTATGAAGTTTAGGGCAGTGCCACAGTAGGTGGGTGAGTGTGCCAGAGTTAGCGCAGTGTCTCCAACAAGTGTCGACCCTTACCCTCTGCCTTTTGAGCCAGTCTGGCAGGGGTATACCAGTAGTGTGTTAATTTTCTCAGTGTTTCTTTGCCCGCAGCGCTAGTGGCGGAGGTGATTGCATGGTGCAATATATCTAACCATTCCTTATCAGTAAAACTGCGTTTGCACTCCCACTCCCATCTCATCCTAGCTGGAGTCTCCAGAGGTGAAGTCTGAGTATTTAAAAAATAATATATGTCAAACAAAATGTGGGTATCATCTTTACTGGATAAAAGCCAGCGTTCAAACAACGTGAGTTGCCTACTAGCATGTGACTTGATTGCAGGAAGAGACACCCAGTGTCAGACGGCTAGATAGTACCAGTACTCTGGGTCTGGGAACCCAAAGTCTTGTTGGAGTGCATCAAAGTTCAACAAGCCTCTCACATCAAATAGGTCACCAATCCTCTTGGACTGCACCTCCTGCCAGCAAGCAAAATGCTTTCTCTTGCCTAGCCTGAGGGACATCTGGACTTCCTATGATTGGTTAAGTGGAGAGTTCTGCGTGGATAGCTGTTGATTGGAGTATACCTTATCCCAAAACCGAACGATTGCTTTGACCACTGGCAAGATGTATACGCCTAGAGGGTGATGTTTACGCTGTAACCACGGGATCAAATATGGATTCCTGCGACTGCTTGATCCCGGAAACACCAGTGTTTTTTGGTCATTGGGCGCTGCCATTCGACTATATAGCGTAACTGGGCAGCCTGATAATATTTTGACAGATTTGGCGTACTGTGGCACCCCTTGGCAAGTGGCAGATATGCTCGCTCTTTTGCATCTGGGCCCATTTACCCGCCCGTATGAAGGCTTCAAGAGCAACCTGTAACTTCTTCAGAATGAGTGCAGGGGTGGAAATGACATCACCTGCATAAGATAGAGAATTTTTTACAGCAGGATAATTTTTACCGCCGCGATGCTGCCAACCCAGGAAAAGGGACCACCATGCCACGAGTGAATAAGAGATCTCAAGGTATGCAACAGGTCCATCTATTTATGTGTGATTGAGCTTTCTATTGTGGGAAATATTTGAATACCCAGATATTATATACCTTGCTGTCTCGATTGAAAGGGAAACTCTGACTCCAAGCGGATTTGTTCCTCATGAGGAATGGTGATATTCAGGAATTGTGTCATGGCTGTGTTTACTTTAAAACCGGAGACCTCCCTGAACCGTGCAAGTTCCTCTAAGAGAGGAGGCAGTGAGTGATGCAGGTTTGTGATGGTCAATAAGACGTCATCAGCATACAGAGCTATTTTATGGGATTGTCCCACCATCCAGACTCCCTCTATCTGTGGATGGTGTTGGATGATTTCCGCTAGCGGCTCCATATAGAGCGCAAATAATAGTGGTGAGAGAGGGCAGCCCTGGCAGGTCCCTCTTGAGACTGAAAAGATCGGAGAATGAGTATTGGTCACCCCGACCAGCGCTTTTGGATCCACATAGCCAGCTTCGATCCAACGCCGGAACTGGAGTCTAAAGCTCACTATCTCCAGTACCTCGTGCAAGAAAGGCCAATGCACGCGGTCAAAGGTCTTTTTGGCATCTACTGACAAAAACAGCGTCTGAAATTTTGACCGCCTAGTTTTGTCCAATAGGTGAAAAAGCTGTTTAGTATTATCACAGCAGGTGCGACCCGGTATGAAGCCAGATTGATCAGGCTCTATCAAACGAGGCATATGTCTACCCACTAGAATTACTGTAAAAATCTTGCCATCTATGTTCAGGAGTGATATGGGGCGATACGAAGAGAAGTCCTGGATTTAGTAGCACCGTGATTATTGCCATGCGCATTGATTTCGTGAGCTCCCCAGAGTCGCTAAATGAGTTATATGGTCGAACTAGAATCGGGGATAAAAGCGAAGCATACTGCTTGTAAAAGGCTGCTATGAACCCATCCTGCCCTGCGCTTTTTCCAATTGCAGTCGACCTATTGTGTCCAGTACCTCCCTTTCAGTTATGTCTTTCTCCAAGTGCTCAGCGTGAGGGGTCAGCAGCTTTGTTATTGGGGCCTGCTATATCCTCATCTCTGGCAAGGTGGTGTCTGCTGCTATCTATAATATCCTGTGCCAGCAGCTTTCCCGCCTTGTTTTCCCTGCATAATTAATACTTCTGTCACATTCGCAGCAAAGCGCTCTAAGCAGTTTCCGCGCTATATTTAGTTGCCGTCTATTTTTATGTGAGCCTACACATCGATCAAGTCTTTCAGTTCTTTCACACTAGCTTCTAGCGCAGCACGATTTGAAGCTCGTTTATTATTAAGTTTGGCTCTTATTGCTATATATGTGCCTCTAACGACTGTTTTGAGAGCCTCCCCAAGCATTGCTATCGCTGTATCTGGTGTGTCGTTGACAGATAGGTAGTCTACTATGACCTTCTCCACTTCCTTTACCGCAGCGTCATAAGATAAGAGTTTAGGATTGAGACGCCACGTTTTGTTGTTCGATGTGTTGTCGGAAGGTGCAAGTCTAAATTGACCGGGCATGGTAAGATATGGCTGCGACCTCAATCATGGTTGGAATACTCTCGGGCATAATGGAGCGGAGACCAAGAAATAGCAGATTCTAGCATGAGATTGGTGGGCAGCAGAAAAGAAGGACTAAGACCGTGAGCTCGAGTTTAGTGCCAGCCAAATATTGGCAAGTCCAGCCTCCACAAGCCAGCTCACCCCTTGTAGAGAAAACATCCCTGTGTGCTCTGGACGTGGAGGCGACCTATCTATGGTGGCATCCATAACCAGATTAAAATTACCTCCTATTATCAAATTGGGGACTGGGGAAGCAAGCACCGCACCTAGCGCCTGACGGATAAAAGGTTCCTAACGTTCATTGGGGGCATAGATGGAAGCTATAGTGAGTGTATTCTGAGTAAGAGATACTCTCAGGGAAAACAACCGCCCTAGAATTTCGGATTGTACCCATCAACTTTCCCTTGAAAGTGTGTGGCCACCAGGATCACAACCATCGCCTTTTTACCTTGGACGGAGGACCAGTACTGACAATCAAACCAGACCCCTTACATTAAGGTTCATTAAACGCTCCATGGGTCAGGGAGGGTTGAGCGGCTATGAGAGCCCCCGGCAACTCCTTCATTGCCCCCACCCCCAACCAGTGTATGGAATGTGACAGTTTGATTAAGTTTAGAGCACAGAAACATTGAGTGAACATGAGAACAATACAGGAAATAAAACAAAGGCACGAATTGGTGCACAACTTGCAATTCTGTAATGATGGTCTATGTCGTTGGTCGTCCGCAGCAGGTGTATATAGGAGTAGGCGTTCACGGCCCCGGCCGCAACTGGTCAAATATGATAAGAATACACGTAGGCCCCGGGAGGAGCCACCCGTCCCCTTCTACTGAAGTTGAGGTCCGTTCGGTTTGCCATTAATCATCACCGAGTTCCGGAGATTGGTGGTGCTCGGAAAGCTGCCGCAACAAAGCTGAGCGTTCCTTAATGCTTTCAGTTTTCGTGGGCCTGGTATTTTGCTACAGTGGAAGGTTTCTTAAGCGTCGTCGTCTTCATGATTCCGGAGCTGATAGTTGCATGCTTGATCGTTAGGGGGAAGAGTCCTGAGCCAGTTCTATTCCCAGAATGTCCACTGCCTCCGAGGGTTTGCGCGTCGCTCGTGTCTCTCCCTGCCACACGAAGACCAACCGGAAAGGGTGGCCCCACCTGTATCGCACTCCTTTCTCCCTCAGAAATGCTGTCACAGGTTTTATTGCCCGTCATCTCTGGAGTGTAATGACCGACAAGTCCTGGTACAAGCAAACTTTGGTGCCTTCAAAGATGACATGAGGTTGAACCCGCACTGCTGCTATAATTATTTCTTTTTGTTTATAGTTGTGAATACATGTCAGGATGTCTTGCGGCGCATCTGGTGAGGCGGAGGGGCCACCGCGTTCGGTCCAGGAGGAGTTCCTTCCCGTCCAAGGCCGGGACTATGTGTCGGAAGAGGCGCAAAATGTAGTTCTCCAGGCGACCCGCATCTGCTTGCAAAGGCACCCTTTAAAGCAGATGTTTGATCTGCGTGACCTGTTTTCCAAGTCCCCCAGGTGCAGGTTGAGGTCAGCGCTATGGTCCCTAAGTTCGAAGATCTCTCTGCGACACTCCTCCATCTCTTCTTCTCGAGATTCCCCTGCACTCTCTACAGAGTCCATCCTCTGCTCTAATACCCCCATGTCATGACGTAGATCTTTAATTTCAGTGGTCAATTCTGCTCAGAGGGCTGCTATATCATCCCGCAGCGTGCCGAAGAGTGCTTCCATTAAGCCCTGTGTGATCGGGGCCTCCTCGTTCACCTCCTGTTACACTGGGGGGCTCGCCCCACCAACATGCAGGGAGGCTGAGACGTTCCCAGCTTTTTTGGCGGCGCCCTTAACCAGGAGGTCCTTAATATTAGCAACGTCCTTCTTTGACCTAGAGGTGGTCATGGTGGCGCCGAGGGTTTTACCGTGGAGACCCTGATGTGAGAGATCCCAGCTCAGCGGATGTCAAACGAGTTGGCAATGCCTGGCAGCCTCCCAATGGTGAAGTTCCAGTCCCTCAGTGTCGGCCCTCCCACACTGAATACAAATACCTCTGTCTCAGGCGCTCGGGGATTCTCACGCGCCTCCAACCTTACAGGACTCAGCAATGCCTGTATGTCAATACTCTAGTGTGTTACCATTGTCTTTGTAGGCCCGAGAGCACTGTACAGTTGCCCTCTGCCGCCTAACTCGATGTGACTTGTCACGATTTGGCTGTGCTGGACCCCACCTGGGCGCTTCTGTTCTCAGATGCTGTGGGCACATGGCACTAGGTTGGAAGTTTGAAGGGTAAGGGCCGCAGAGGTTGTTGCACTAATTTGCGCCAGGCGCCTTCAGTTCTGCTGCGCCTTCTGTGCCCCTGCTTGTCAGTCCCTTACTCTTCAGGGGCCTACCACGCAGATCCTGTAGAGTAGCTACACAGGACCCAAGTGGCCAACCCTATGCCACTCCTGGTCCGCGCGAGCTTGAGAATCAAACGGCCACCATCTTGGCTCTTCACTGGCTGGCTGCACGTCCTCCCCCACACCATCGAGGGATTCTGGCAGGGCCCGCCAACGCCCCTGGACGCCCCCAGGTGCCTCCGCTCACCTTCTATCATATTGTGCTCCACATTGCTGGGTTGTAGTGCCGATGGACAGGAGTCGGTTCGCTGCCCACAGTCGTGAAGTCACTCCACGGACTTCCTTTGCCTGCACCAGTCGCTGCCAAACCTGTGGCGCCATTTGCTCTCGAGCTCGCCAAGTCTTCTATCTGGCCTACGTTCTTCTTAGGCTGACTTGCCCAGGAATATGAGACCCACTCTCTAGATCCCGGTCATTTCGGCGAGCCCCGCCCGGGCCAAGCGAGCCGCATTTCACCTGCAGGGTCACTCCTGTTCGGCGCGGCTCGGGCACTTATGCAGCCGCCATTTTATCACCTCCCCACTGGCTGCTCGACCATCATAACAACTCAAGGCGGCCCCAGCAGCAGCCGCCAATGCCACCAGTTGCGCAGAGACTGATCCACTCACTTTCCGCACGTACTGCAATTAGTTAGGGACAGACACTCCCCCCGTGTGAAAGATGAAAAATTAATTAGCCCCTTTGGTGAATGGATATATTAAAGTGAACCATAGTTTTACATTAATTTCTGTTTTTCACCTGCTTGCAAATAATATGTGCTCACTCATTAGGTACAGCTCCATGATACACAAATGGTTAAACAAAACTGTCTGAAATTCAGCAAGAACCAAATGGATTGCAAATGTACTGTGTACATGTACGTGTCCCTTGCTGGGCCTAATTAGCCCCTTTGGTGAATGGATATATTAAAGTGAACCATAGTTTTACATTAATTTCTGTTTTTCACCTGCTTGCAAATAATATGTGCTCACTCATTAGGTACAGCTCCATGATACACAAATGGTTAAACAAAACTGTCTGAAATTCAGCAAGAACCAAATGGATTGCAAATGTACTGTGTACATGTACGTGTCCCTTGCTGGGCCTTGCTCAAATTCTGAGAAATGGCTCACTAGCCTTCACCTGTGTACAGAAGCCAGTTCAGCAAGTTAATTCTTAGAAATAGTTCTCTGAACGGGAACATGTCAATCTGCTCTGCTCCTGCTTGGGTAAAGTGTTTGTTCAAGGCAAATATCATGTGTGGAAATTGTGCGTAGAAAGCACAGAGCACGAGCATCTCCTAACTATATCAAACAGAGCTTTTTTGACAAAAAGAAGATAACAAAATTTCTGTGTTTCACCTGTTTGCAAATGCTATGTGCTCACTCATCAGGTACAGCTCCATGATCACAAATTGTTAAACTAAACTGTCTAAAATTCAGCAAGAACCAAATGGATTGCAAATGTACTGTGTACGTGTCCCTTGCTGGGCCTTGCTCAAATTCTGAGAAATAGTTCACTAGCCTTCACCTGTGTACAGCAGCCAGTTCAGCGAGTTAATTCATAGAAATAGTTCTCTGAACTGGAACATGTCAAACTGCTCTGCTTGGGTAAAGTGTTTGTTCATGGCAAGTATCATGTGTGGAAATTGTTCAAAATACAGCAGAGAGCACAAGCATCTGCTGACTAGATCAAACAGTGGATGTTTGAGAAAAACAAGAGAACAGACTCAAGCTCTAGGTCAGGAGGGAATAGCGTAATGAATTGGCTGGATATTAGCATGATCATGTGCGTCACGTATAAAGCAATGTACACGTGGACATAGTTGTGAAATGCTCACACCATGGTGCTGATGTTAATGATTAACATGTCGGAAGGTTCTGAAAACTGTATATAAGGACTGATTTTTCTTTATGCAATCAGATCTCTTTGCAGTCTTATCTGCAAATTGTCTCAGCTGCAGTTCATTGGCAATAAACCCACTCAACCAGCCTTTGTGTGTGTCCATCTGGTCTACCACTAAAGATTTGTGCTTTTATTTTACAGATGGTGCCGTGACTCTCTGGGGACTGTTGGTCTCTGTAGGGGTTTGGTGTACTGCGGTCCCAAGACTCTTCGGGGCCTTCCAGTCTCTGTGTATGCGCAGCTGCTGATTTGACTTAGTTTCCTGCAGAACCCAGGGACAGGGCTCTCGTTAACCAGACTGTGACACCAGACAAGGACAGCTCCCTTCGAGCGAACAGGTTATTTTTGCCACAGAACAGAAGGACGCACACAACAGCGTTACTGGTAAGATGATCAGATAGGCAGTGCGTAATGCACTGAGCCCAATTCAATAATTGTATGTTGTTTTCCAAATATCTCAAAGGGTATGCACTGGGATTCATTAGGGATCCCTAGGGGAGGTCTGAGGAAAAGAGATAGGTGCCTGAGGAGGGCAGTCCAGTCTGTGAAAGACCACTAGGGTCTCGATGACAGAAGAGGAGCCATGGGAGGTTGCCTCAGGAGGGGCCGTGTGTGGTTGCATCAAGGCAGAGCATGACTATGCGTTCAGCTCTGAATGACATCTAAAGTACATGCATATTCTATAATTAGGTTCTACAACAGTTTCTTTCAAGGGTATTTTTATTATTTTTGGGAGTAAAAGTTCCCTTTTGATTCGCAAACAATTGTTTTCAATTTCCAAATAGAACTGTTACACAAGAAGGATATTTAATACCATTAGAGAGGGACATCTGCGGCGTCCCTCAGGGATCCTCCCTCAGCCCGACGCTATTCAATATCTACATGGCACCGCTCGCCCATGTCGCATGACAACATAGCCTCAACATCATCTCCAATCTCCACAGAGGAATGAAGGCCGTCGCTGACTTGATGAAGGACAGCAGACTGAAGCTGAATTCAGACAAAACGGAGGTCCACATCCTCGGACCCACCCCATCAGCCTGGGACGACTCCTGGTGGCCCACATCACTAGGCACTGCCCCGGAACCCACTGACCAAGCATGCAACCTGGGGGTCATCCTCGACTCTGCTCTCTCCATGACCAAGCAAGTCAACGCCGTCTCCGCGTCCTGCTTCAACACCCTCCGAATGCTCTGCAGGATCTTCAAATGGACCCCCCCGAAACGAGAAAAACATTCACCCAGGCCCTCGTCACCAGCAGACTCGACTACGGAAACGCCCTCTACTCAGGAACAATAACCAAGCTCCTGAGAAGACTACAACGAATCCAGAACGCCTCGGCACGACTGATCCTCGACATCCCCAGACGCAGCCACATCACAACCCCATCTGAGAAGCCTACACTGGCTCCCCGTCAACAAGAGGATCACCTTCAAACTCCTCATCCACGCACACAAAGCGCTACACAACACCGGACCTATATACCCCAACGACAGACTCAGCTTCCACACCCCCACCCGCAGCCTTCGCTCTGCCAGCCTCGCCCTCGCCTCGGTTCCTCGCATCCGGAAAACCACCGCCGGCGGCAGATCCTTCTCCTACCTCGCCGCCAAAACCTGGAATGCTCTCCCTACCAGCCTACGACAGACCCAGGACCTGCTGGCCTTCAGAAGACTTCTCAAGACCGGGTATGTAGCGCGCTTTAGAAATGCAGTGATTTGGTTGATATTAAAAAGAAAATGTTCAGTAAACTATTTCTAAGTGCAGCCAAAGGGTGTAGAGCAGCCTTGGACACCACTCAAAGTATGCCTCCCTCACGGTACACCAGCCTGGTATGTGATACGCAAAAAGGGATACACTGTGGCTGTTCATCTAGATCAGTGGACTCATTATACCAGAAAGAATCCTGATTTGCAATGGCCAGAGTATGGCACTTTTGATAGATATAAGTTGCTTAATTTAGAATATTGTTTGAGGGAAAGAGAAAAGAGAGGGAAGAAAGTATGTTATTACAATGGGATGCATTTCATGCATAGCGAATATATGCAGCTGGAAGATGGTCAGGGGTACCGAGGACAATAAGGGGAAAAGTCATAAGATATGATATTAAGAATGCACAAGAACGATGTACAGCCAATTGCAGAGCCAAAGAAATGGAAATAGACAAATGCTTCACAGTTCACAAACCTATACCAGATATTTATCTAATATTACCCAATGCTCCCTTACCCCAGGAGGATACAGAGGATCCTGTAATAGAAGCCCTAGTTAACTACCCCACCACCATACAGTCCTTAAACATCACAACCTCAAATATTATTAGACTTGTCACAAGAACAAAAACACAAGACACCTACACAACACGAAGAGATATACTCTAACCCTGATTTCCAAATAGGGAAAAAAGGTATGCAATCACAGCTTGCACTTTCACAGAAAGGCCAGAATGAGGTACAAGGGTGGTTAGACGAAGTTATGAAAAAAGGGTCTTCTTTGTGGTCGATTAAAAGGTGCAAATTCGCAGCACACTATACACCTGCATTTCACCATTTTGCCTTGATAGATTTAGAAAAGAAGGCGTTTCACAGTTTTAAAAATTGGGAGAGATTTTGGCCCTCTACCGACAGATACCCAGTAGTAGAAAATGTGCCTAATAAAATATATAATAAACTACTAGTAGTACTAGAAGATACAGTGGCAACAGAAAGAGAAAGATTAGACGCACTATAAATATTAACTGAATGGATAGACACGCAAATATTAGTAGAAAGAAAATGTGACCCCAATACCTTTGAGTTGAGTTAGCGCTAAATAAAAAACACACAAAAGCTGGATGATAAATAGAGAAGTGTAGAAATGAAGGGAGAAAGGGATGACAGAAAATGTGAAAAAGAGGAGGGAGAACAAGAACAGTCATCGATTTATTGTGTTCTTTCACCTAATTTCACCATGCCCTTGAGAGAACTTCCAGGAAGTCAACCAGGGAAACACACTATTACAGTTCACACACTATGGTCTAATGTTGAGTTACACAGATTTGCTCTTCAGTTTCGAGATATTAGCAAGATAGAGAAGAATGGTATAGACAAACAGAAATAATACTAAGAGTTGGCACTCTTACCCTGGAGGACATAAAACAAATGTTTTCTATAATATTGCCAACAGATATTTGGGGAAAGATAAGAAGAGAAGATGATGAATGTTTGGAAATAAATTGGGAAAACATTATAACAAGCATACAAAATGCAATAGATCTCGACTTTTATTAAGTTAAAGCCATTTGCTTTGCTACACAATACCTTTAGCAAAGCAAATGCCTTTAACTTAATGAAAGGCGAGACCTATTACATTTTCAATGCTTGTTTCAGCTGTTATCTCCACTTGGGAAAGAGCAGGTCTAGTGCAAGAATATTTAAATTCTCAGGTTAAATGGCCTGTTGCTGTTAAAGTGCTCCTTTTTCCCTAAGCAAAAAGTCCTTTTTGGGGCCATTTCAATCTGGGACCACCAAGTGGTTGTCTTTGGTGGCATTCTAAAGCTGCTGTTGTTAACCCCTTCGATGCTGATGACGGAGCGAATCCGTCATCAGCATCGGTTGGGTTGTGCTGATGACGGAACCGCTCTGTCATCGGCACAGCCCTCGGGGGGAGCGCTGGCGCTCCCCCCCTGGGGCATCGATGTTGGAGTTTGATGCAGGGGTGGCAGCGGAAGACTTTCCGCTGCCACCCCCGGGCCCCCCCACACTTCCTGGTGACGTCAGCGCACGCCGACATCATCAGGAAGCGCTGGAAGCCATTTCTTTCCAGCGCGCCCAGCGAGCAGGTGAGGTTTCTGCTCTCCGGTAAAGCGGCGGGGGGCGTTTCTCTGTGCCTTGAGGCATCGGGGGGAGGAAACACTGTTTCCTCTCCCCTGATGTCCCAATGCAGAGCATTCCTGGTTCAGGATCGCGCACAGCGTTGCGATCCTGCACAAGTAATGCCCCCACTAGACACCAGGGATGTTTGTTTGTGAAAAAAGAAGCGACCCCTTGGGCAAGGGTCGCTTCCAGGGGCATGAAATTAGTAATCAGAATAATCAGATCGCACATTTTTTGACTGAATCTGGCCCCAGGGGAGGGGGGGGGCTCAGAAAATCCCACTAGACACCAGGGATTATTTTTTTTTGTGAGAAGGAAGTGACCCCTTGGGCAAGGGTCGTTTCCAGGGGGGCCAAAATATTTTTTTTAGACTTTTCTGCCCCCCCCCCCCCCCGGGGGCAGATTGGGCGTTTTGTTAACCGAATCTGGACCCAGGGGGGGCATAAAAGCCCCCTAGACACCAGGGATTATTGTTTTTCTGATAAGGAAGCGACCCCTTGGGCAAGGGTCGTTTCCAGGGGGAAAACATGTTTTTTTAGACTTTTCTGCCCCCCCTGGGGGCAGATCGCCCGTTTTTGTGGCTGAATCTGGACACAGGGGGGGGGGGGTAGAAAAGCCCACTAGACACCAGGGATTGTCTTTTCTTTAGCAAAGGAAGCGACCCCTTGGGCAAGGGTCGCTTCCTGGGGGCAAAGTAGTTGTTTTAGACTTTTCTGCCCCCCCCGGGGGCAGATTGGGTGGGTTTTTTTAACCGAATTTGGACCCAGGAGGGACATAAAAGCCCACTAGACACCTGGGATTGTTTTTTTCTTGAAAAGGAAGCGACCCCTTGGGCAAGGGTTGCTTTTTGGGGGCAAAATAATTAATTCCGATTTTTCTGCCCCCCCTGGGGGCAGATTGGCCCCTTTTTTGCCGAATCTGGACCCGGGGGGTAGAAAAGCCCACTAGACACTAGGGATTGTTTTTTTGTTTGCAAAGGAAGCAACCCCTTGGGCAAGGGTCTCTTCCTTTAGCCCATAGTTTTTTTTAAAATATATTCTGCCTCATAATTTTGCTTTTCTGCCCTCAGGAGGGAGGCAAAATCCCTACTAGACACCATGGATTTTTTTTTGTTTTAAAATGGAAGCGACCCCTTGGGCAAGGGTTGCTTCCAGGGGTTCAAATTTTAAAAAGTTTTATATTCTGTCCCCCATTGGGACAGACACCCCATTTGTGACATAACCTGTGACATAGCCTGTTGTAATGTGTATTTTTTGTTTTCTAAAGTGCAATGTTTTCTTTTCTCTTTAGACTGTTGCAATGTGCGGTTTCATTACTGGTGGTTCTGCTGTTTGTGTAGTTGCATGTGTTTGGTAAGAGACCTTTTTTTGTACAATATTAATGTAAATGTTTTTTTGAAAAATCTGTAGTAATAAGAGTATGTTTGGTTTCTGTTTTTTGTGATTGTGAAACATGTTTTGCATTTGTGCTTGATGTGTATTTTGCTTTTTGTAGATTTAAGTTATTTTTTCTTCTTTCTAGTGGGATATCGTTGACTATTTGCTGTGTCTTTGCAGAGTAGGTGCTGGTGAGTGTGGCTGTATTTTGTAAGTGAATTGTATAGTTATTCAGTTTATAGATCTTTGTGATAAAAGCTTACATTTTTTTACCTACTTTGCACAGTGTTGGTTGTTGAGTTGTTTGTGCAGTCTCCTTTCTTAGTGAGCATAATGGCTAGCCGCCGGATTACTGCTCAGCAAGTTGTTGGAATGCTTTTTGATTCTACCTCGGACCATGGTGCTGAGAGTGACTCTGATTCTGAGGCAGAGGTGGGAGGTGAAGATTCTGGTAGTGAGTTGTCTCTGCGCATGGCATCGTCTGATGATGAAGATACCCTGAGTGCTGATGAAGCTATTTTTGGTGTGGATGAAGTGCCTGTGTTAGAGGAGGACTTTGCTGTTCCGATAGTGCGGCAAGAGGCATCTGGAGTGCAGCCTGGTGCTGCTAGACTTCATGTTGGTATAGTGCGGCAAGAGGCAGCAGCCTGGGGCTACTAGACTTCCAGTTGGTGTAGTGAGACAAGAGGCAGCTGGGCGGCAGCCTGAGGCTGCAAGACTGGTCAATGAAAGTTCTGACTTCTGGGTTGCCCCAGGCATGGTGCAGCTGGCATTGCCTGAATTTACTGGTGTTCCACGGTGTAGGGTGAACACTGAAAACTTTTTGCCAATTGATTTTTTCAAGTTGTTTATGGATGATGTGTTTTTGGCGGTATACACCTGTAACGGTATGCGTTGTAACAGTCCGCGTTGTAACATCATATATCCGTTTTTGGCAGAGATTGTAGAGCAGACTAATTTGTATGCAGAACAGTTTTTGAGGGAGAACAGTGCCAGCCTTAAGCCCCACGCTAGAGCTACCCGGTGGACTCCCACAAATTTGGAGATGAAAAAGTTTTTGGGTTTAACTTTTTTGATGGGCTTGCTTAGAAAACCATCAATGGCTTCATATTGGTCTACTAGTCCCTTGATGGCAACAGCTATATTTCCGGCAGTCATGAGTCGTGATAGGTATTTGCTTCTGCTTCGAATAATGCCTTTTGTTGATAATGGTTTAGCTTTGCCACGAGATCACCCTGATTGTGACCGTCTTTTCAAGATTCGGCCTGTCATTGATCATTTTGTTGATCGATTTCCTGAGATTTTTGCTCCTGGGAAAGAAATTGCAGTGGATGAGTCTTTGGTGTTGTTCAAGGGCCGCTTAGTATTTAGGCAATACATTCCTAGTAAGAGGGCACGCTATGGAATTAAGCTTTATATGCTGTGTGACAGTCGGACTGGATATGTCTCTAATTTCAGGGTGTACACCGGTAAGGAATCCAGGATTAACCCCCCTGGTTGTCCGTCCACTTTTGGAGTGACTGAGAAAATTGTGTGGGAACTTGGTAGAGGATTTTTTAACAAAGGCCATCATTTATATGTAGATAACTTCTACACTGGTGTGCAGTTGTTCAGGGAATTGGCCAAAGTGGACACTGTTGCTTGTGGCACAATCCGCTCTAACCGTAAAGGTTTCCCAAAATGACTTGTTTGTCAAAAGCTTGCTCGGGGACAGTGCAGTGCATTTCGTTGTGAGGAGCTTTTAGCTGTGAACTTTTCAGACAGGAGAGATGTCTACATGTTGACTTCCATACATGATGAAAGCACTGAAGCGGTGACTGTTTGGGGTCAGGTTGCAGAAGTGAGCAAACCTGTGTGCATTATGGACTATAATAGGCACATGGGTGGTGTTGACAGAGTAGATCAGAGGTTGGAACCGTGTGCTGCTCTTCGTAAGTCTTACATTTGGTACAAGAAGTTGGCTATCCTTCTGTTCCACTTGGCAACCTTTAATGCTTTTGTTGGGTTCCAGCAATCTTGTCCTCAGTCAAAGATGACTTTTGTAAAGTTTCAGGAGTCTGTAATAGGCAGCCTTGTTTTAGTGGAACAGGCAAGTGTTCCTAGAGTTGGAGTGATGGAGGATGTTGCAAGACTGAAAGATCGCCACTTTCCTGTTCAAATTCCTCCTACAACCTCAAAAGACTTTCCCAGTCGGAGATGTAGAGTCTGTTGGTGAAGAGGTTTGCTGAAGGAGGTTCGTATGTACTGCCCAGACTGTCCTTCTAACCCTGGGCTGTGTGTACCTGCTTATTTTAGAATGTACCACACACAAAAGAATTATTGGGAGCATCCATGAGTGGTGAAGTGAAGAGGCTGGTCTCTATTCTTTAAAACTTATTGTTCAGTGTTAAAGATGGCATTTGTGTAGTGTATTTAGATTTAGTTGTTGTGTTAGTAGATTTGTATCAATTTGCAATTTGTTTTTTATTTGTATTGGAAAAAAACTAAAGTATGATGTTGGTTTGCGTGTAGTATCTATTGTCTGACGGTGTGCATGGTTTGGCGCTTGGCTGGCGGTGTCTGTGGACTGGTGCTTGGCTGGCGGTGTCTGTGAAGTGGTGCTTGGCTGGCGGTGTGCGTGGTCTTGTGCTTGGTTGGGGGTGTGCGTGGTCTTGCGCTTGCCTGGTGGTGTGTTGGGATTGGTGCTTGGCTGGTGGTGTGCCTGGGCTGGAGATTGGCTGGCGGTGTGTGTGAAGTGGCGCTTGCCTGGTGGTGTGTGTGGACTGGTGTTTGGCTGGTGGTGTGTGTGGTCTTGTGTTTGGTTGGCGGTGTGCGTGGTCTTGCACTTGCCTGGTGGTGTGTTTGGATTGGTGCTTGGCTGGTGGTGTGCCTGGACTGGTGCTTGGCTGGCGGTGTGTGTGCAGTGGTGCTTTCCTGGCGGTGTGTGTGTGTGGACTGGTGCTTGGCTGGCGGTGTGCGTGGTCTGGTGCTTGACTGGCGCTGTGTGTGTTCTGGTGCTTGGCTGGTGGTGTGCATGGACTGTTGCTTGGTTGGCGGTGTGTGGGAAGTGACTTAATGCTGCTTACTACACACAGTGCTAGCTGAGCGCCACTCCATGTAATCCTTGGCTTTGTGTAGTTGCTGTGTCAGGAATGTGTGCGTGTGAAAGTGATGGGCCCTTGACTGGCGTTGTCTGCTGGTGGAAGTGTAGTAATGTGATGGGTCCGCGGCTGGCGGTGTTAATGTTTTGTATGTGTCACATGTATGAAAGGTGTATGAATGGCCTGTAAAGAGGTTGGTGCCTTGTCGTGGCTTTACAGCTCACGAGCTCTGAGTCATTGGTTCCGTTTCTTGTCCTTTCCATTATTAACAGTGTATTTCATTTTTTGTGAAATCACATGCTAATACAATTGTATATACTGAACCATCACTCTCCCTCGTGCCAAATCCAACCAGTATGTATGTGTGTGTGTTTGAAAACTTGTTGTCTGTGTATTTTTTTATTTTTTTTAAGCAGGATGCACCTTGTCACTTTTTTTGTAAATGTTGTGATGTGTAGATTTTGTCCCTGGTGGTGTGAATGGTCTTCTGTGTGTCTGGTATGAAAGGTGTGTGAATGGCCTGTAAAGCGGTTGGTGCCTTGAAGTGGCTTTACAGCTCACGAGCTGCGAGTCATTGGTTCAGTTTTTTTGTCCATGTAATTGACAGTGCATTTGATTTTTGTGAAATCTCTTGTTAATTAAATTATATATACTGAGCCATCACTCGCCCTCGTGCCAAATCCAACCAGTATGTGTGTGTGTTTGAGGAATAGATGGCTGCGCAGGGATCTTTTTTTTTTAGTCTCTCTGCCAAGGTGTACATTCCGCCTACGAATAACCTGCCAATTGTAGATATTGTTAAACCCATGGGACTACATGGTGATGTCTCTCTGGTGAAATCTAACAATTAATTTTATCCACAATATCCTGCAAAACTCACAATGTCCGTCATATTTTCCTTGCAATATTGCGCCCGAATTGACACGCTGCACAAGTAAACAACTAATTTTGTCAAAACTAATTGTTTTACCTAGGGGGTTCACATGGGTTTTTCACTCCTTCCTCGGTTGCCATCTAGGAAAACCTAGCCAACCCACACATTTTTGGAAAGTAGACACCCGGGGGCTTTCAAGGGGGTATGGCTTGCATGGATCCTCCAATGTTCCTTTTCTCAAAATCCCTAGCAAACTTTAAATGTCGCTGAAAAAAATGATTTTTTTTCAAATTTTTGTGTGTAAAAGTGTGGCATCACAGGGATCACACAAATTTCCACCCACCCGGCGTTCCCCCAGGTCTCCCGAAAAAAATTGTATCTCACTTGCCTGGGTCTGCCTAGTGCCTGCGACAGGAAACAGCGCAAAACGCAACGTGGTCTCACCTCAATTTCGCAGTGAAAAGGGGCCCTTTTTTGGCACAGTGCCTACCTTTCGTTTTTGAACCCTAGCTCTGCCAGCATCTAGGGAAAATTTGCAAACCTATACATTTTCGAAAACTAGACACCCAGGGGAATTCAGGATGGGGTGACTCGACTGCCTCCCACCAGGTTCTGTTACCCTGAATCCCTTGAAAAGCTAAAAAAAATAAAAAAAAAATAAAAAAATCGACAAAAAAACGCATTTTCCTCACATTTCTGTGGTGGAAAGTTCTGGAATCTGCGTAGATCAACAAATTTCCACCCACCCAGCGTTACCCCAGGTCTCCAGAACTTTCCACCACAGAAAACACTACAGCTAGGCACTTTGCCATAAAAGGGTCAATTTTTATTTGCAAACTTGAGGTGTGACCATGTTGCATTTTCGCCGTTTCCTGTCGCAGGCACAAGGCCAACCCACACAAGTGAGGTACCGTTTTTATCGGGAGACTTAGGGTAATTCAGATTTGCAAATCAACTGTTATTACCTATTGAGTTTTCATGCATTTCTCCCTTCCCATGAAAGACATTGTGTAAAAAAAAATTATTTTGAAAAATGACCAATAATTCTCAACCTAGTATGAGTATTCCCAATTTTGAAAATGTGCAAATATATACTGTTTCTAAACTCTATAATTTGTACCCAATTCAGAAATACATAGGTGTCTTTCGTACCGATTTTTCCATGTATACATTTTCCAAGAATAAATGCTCTATACCCGGGAAATGATAAAATACCATTGCAAGTTGCTGCTCAGTTTTTGGCTCTGGGTTCGTCGGGTTCTTGGTGAATCTACAAGTCCTATATATCCCCACAACCAGGAAGATCAAACGGATGTAACAGTATATTGCTTTCAAGGAGCTGTCAAAATTACAAGAAGTTACAGGTGAAAACGTTGAGACAAAAGGCAGTTTTTTTCAACTAATCTTTAATTATTCCAATATTTAACTGTTAGTTTCTATAAAGAAACCTTCATGGATTCAGACAAATGACCCCTTTCCAAATTCAGAATTTTGTCTACTTTTCGAAAATGTATAGCTTTCCAGGATACAATATTGCTTTCCAACACATTTCTACCATTACCTGGAAGGAGGTTGAAAGCTCTAAAATAGCAAAAAAAGGGCTATGTCCCAGAAAAATGCCAAAACTGTGTGAAAAATGTTGGTTCTCTAACAAAAGACTGTCATTCCCTAATAGCTGAAAAATGGAGATTTCAGCCCCACAACCCCTTTTTTGATAACATTTGCAGGGAAAACCCCAAAGGCTTTCATTTGCAGTCCGTTTTTCCCATTTTTCTGAAAAAACTAAAATTTCACTGTATTTTGCTTAATTTCTGGGACCCCTCCTTTAGTATTGAAATAGGCCTGTAAGACCCACAGGCACTCTTAGGTTTGCCTGGTTTTAGAATGAGGGTAATGGAAGCATTATCCCACGATGCTGGGGGGTGCTGGCTTTCGAGTAAGATTTGGTTGAAGAGGATAGTGAGGAAGGGAACTATTTCTACTTCCAAAGCCCTATTAAGTTCAGCTGGCAGCCCATCGGGACCGGCTGCCTTCCATTTCTTGCTTTTCCGGATGGCAGCCCTCACCTCATCCTCTGCAATCACGCTGTCCAAATATTGAGATTGTTCAGAGGAAAAAGAGGGTAAATCAATATTCCTCAGCCAACCTACGATAGACTCAGGTAGAATTACATTATCCTCTTTGTATATATCTTGAAAAAAACTCTCTGAAGGCCCTCCTAATATCCTCATCCGACAAGAAAGTGTCATTATCCACCGTAATCGCAGCTATATTGTTGCAGACCTGATCTATTTTGGTCTTCCAAGCAAGTAATTTCCCCGCACCCTCACTATATTCAAAATGTGCCAACTTGCTCGCCTCCCATCTCTGTTGGACTCTTAGATTTAAAACAGAGGCAAGACTGCCTTTCAAGATCGATAGTTGGTCCCGGAGAAGATCTAAAACAGATTCTGGAGCAGTATGATTAATATCTATCTCATGTTGAATTTGCTCTATCTCTGCTTCAGTTAAGGTGATTTCCTCCCTATATTGCTTCCTACGATAGGCGACTTTCCCCGTAATAAGTCCCCTCAAAAAAGCCTTAAAAGAGTCCCAAATAATTCTATTTGTGGCAGAGCCACTATTCGATATAAAAAATGTATGGGACTCCGACTTAAGGTCTGCAATGTCCTCTGGATTGGAAAGAAGAGAACGGTCAAAAGACCATGAGCTGGGGGGCTTCTTAATAGACCAGCCCAAATCCATCACTACTGCTGAGTGATCGGATAGATGTGATGGGAGATAGTTGATGGTCTTAACAGAATCTACCAGTCTCTGACTAATTAGAATGAAATAAATCCAGGACTGAAGGTGATATTTAAAATTACGCAAAGAGACCCCTTGTTGTTGCCCGTACCTCTGTCGCCAGACATCGACATACCCATACTGTTTCATTGCAGCCTGTAAGAAAGATCTGGTCTTAGAAAGGACTAGGGAGCGACTCATAACAGGTTTGTCTAACACAGGATCCAACACAACTTTAAAGTCTCCGGCAATTATAGTGGGTTCAGGGAAGGATAGCAAATGGGAAAAAATAGACTCCAGGACTGAAGGGTCATCTTGGTTTGGGCCATAATAACCCAAGATTGTACATTGACGCGATGGCCCATCTGCCACATGAGTCCACCAACCTAGCCTTGGCCCCTTTTTAAAAGATAACCGATACACCCCTGGTTTTTGTTGTTTGAGTAGTGAGACAGCAAAGTCAATCCACCTCATCCAAGTCCCGCAAATATTTCAAGATTCTATTAGCTCTAGGCTTGGTGAGGAGGCCATTAACATTCCAGGAGATATATTTTACACTACCGATCCCTCATACAGGAAGCAAAAAAAAAAAGGAAAAAAGAAAAGAAAACCAAGAGTGACCATTGTAATTTTGAATCTTTACCCAAGAATAGTCTGTTACCGTCCCTTATAACACATTTTGGCTTATCGAGGACATTTTTATATTTTTGCCACCACCCACCACCAACCCTCCCCCAGTGCCCCCCCGGCCCCTTACTTCCCTCCCCATGAAAAACCTTTGCAATATCTAACCGGAACAATGTCCAGTAGATAGTGCCCCTCCGTGAGCTCCTGCCAGGGTGTCCCCGCTATTCCAAAGAGGGGTATAACAATCAGAAAACACCCTCAGACCCAAAAGATAAACAACTCAGCCATATAGCAAAAGAGGATTGTTGATAAAAAAAATATACTGTGTACCGTTTACAATGTTAATGTTCTGTATTGATGAAAAGGATTACTCCTTAACTGGCCATTCAAATCGGCTTATACTCCCTATTTGCCCTCATTGCCTAGCTCCATAAGTAATTCATCGGCTCCCTGTACCGACCTTATGTTGAACATTTTATTGTTATACATGATCTTAAGGGCCGCCGGGAAGATAAGCTGAGCAGTTGCTCCCAGCTTCCTGAAAGCATCCAAGCGCCTCCCGAATTCCCATTGTTTCTCCAAGGTGACTCTTGAGAGATCAGATCTAATTAGGAAAGTAAAGCCCTTCCCAGGCAGTGTCTTCTGTTTCAGAGCCATGTTAAGAATTTGCTCCTTCAGCACGTAGATATGAAAATTGACTAGAATTTTATGTGGTTTGGACCTCTGGGGGTTCTGCCTAAAGGGATCCCTGTGAACTCTGTGAATGTCCACTTCCAGTTCTTCTATGGAGTGCCCTAAGCCTAGGGACTCCTTAAGTAGTACAGTGATATACTGCTTAATGTCTGACCACTCAGATCCTTCTGGAACATTAAGAATACGGATGTTCCCCCTCCTAGCGTTATTTTCCAGGGTCTCCATCCTTTCACTGAGAGCAAGATCTTCCCTGCTGAGCTTCTGTATATCAACTTTCACCTGATCTATATGGGTAGAGAGTGTTGCCACGGTCGCTTCCAGGACACATGAGAGAAATGTTATGATGTAATCAGAAAGAGGCCGGTACTTCCATGTAGATTAAGTAAGTTACTTTATTTAAGTTAAGATGTTAATAAGATAAAACGATAACCCCATCAGGCGCAGCTGTCCTGCTTTTCAGCCCTCACCCAACTGACATTCACAAACCTCTAACATTCCATTCATCCAACATTCCACATCACATGCATTCTAGCTGAGCAGCAGGTAGATATAAGATACAACATATCTCCCTTCGTTGGAGAACAAAATATAATGGATGAAACAATTAAGATAATGACAATATGGAGAGTACATATTGTCAATAAGTTGAAAACAATGCACTCAATAAGTTTTAAATACAGCACAAATAATAAATATGCAATATAATGAATATGCAATACAATTCCACACACCTCGCATCCCAACCAGTCACAAACTGACATAAAAGAAACATCCTGTCACACACCATACCACAACTCATCAAACTGACAAAGAAGATACATCCTGATACCTTATATTACATCTCTTCTCACACACAACTATGCTAAGGATTACACACCACACTATAATCTGAGCAGAGCATCACGTAACTTCCTGAAATAAACCACTATCCTACATCTTACACCAACAAACCCATATGCCACAAATCATACCAGTTGGCCAGACCAGTACAACGAGCAACACACACAGGAACACACCTTAACATCATATAAATCAGGAAACAAAGTATACACTTCAGACAAATGAACAAGCATTCACAAAACTCATTCATACACCAAACAACCCAACCCAACCCTGACGTGTGAGGGACACTCCCAACGCAACCATGACATGCAAGGGACACTGCCAACGCAATCTTGATGTGCGAGGCAAAAGACATTCCCATCGCAACCCTGACGTGCGAGGGACACTCCCAACGCAACCATGACATGCGAGGGACACTGCCAACGCAACCTTGAAGTGCGAGGCAAAAGACATTCCCATCGCAACCCTGAAGTGAGAGGGACACTCCCAACGCAACCATGACATGCGAGGGACACTGCCAACACAACCTTGACGTGCGAGGCAAAAGACATTCCCATCGCAACCCTGACGTGCGAGGGACACTGCCAACGCAACCTTGACGTGCGAGGCAAAAGACATTCCCATCGCAACCCTGACGTGCGAGGGACACTCCCAACGCAACCATGACATGTGATAGACACTGCCAACGCAACCTTGACGTGCAAGGCAAAAGACATTCCCATCACAACCCTGACGTGCGAGTGACACTCCCAACGCAACCATGACGTGCGAGGAACACTGCCAACGCAACCTTGACATGCGAGGCAAAAGACATTTCCATTGCAACCCTGACGTGCGAGGGACACTCCCAACGCAACCATGACGTGCGAGGGACACTGCCAACGCAACCTTGACGTGCGAGGCAAAAGACATTCCCATCGCAACCCTGACGTGCGAGGGACACTCCCAACGCAACCATGACATGCGAGGGACACTGCCAACGCAACCTTGACGTGCGAGGCAAAAGACATTCCCATCGCAACCCTGAAGTGCGAGGAACACTCCCAACGCAACCATGACATGTGAGGGACACTGCCAACGCAACCATGACATGTGAGGGACACTGCCAACGCAACCTTGACATGCGAGGCAAAAGACATTCCCATCGCAACCCTGACGTGCGAGGGACACTGCCAACACAACCTTGACGTGCGAGGCAAAAGACATTCCCATTGCAACCCTGACGTGCGAGTGACACTCCCAACGCAACCATGACGTGCGAGGGACACTGCTAACGTAACCTTGACGTGCGAGGGACATTCCCAACGCAACCCTGAAGTGCGAGGGAAAAGCAAAACAAAACAACACAGGGTACATAACCACAAAACATGCTTGGACAAACATGGTACATTCCCCCACAGGCATTTTATAGAAAAATCTCAATAACACACAACACCTGTAGTGGGACAGCTCTTGGTGACTTCTGCACCTGCTACCAAACTACACCAATACGGAGAGACTATACTGCATTCACCTCATACACACTCAAACCAACAAGTGGCCTAACAACCTGACACCACTCATACACAACACTTTAGGGATCCTAGACCCTGTTGTGGTAAAGTTCTGGGACCTGTGTCCCCAACATGAGCTCTTCAACCCTGTATTTTGGCTTTCCGTTGCGTTCCAAGTCCTATGACGTTGTCCAGCTTCCATTAGCGGGACCTTTGTCCTATCACAGCATCCACAGTGTTAAAAACCAGCTTGAAAATACCATTTGCTTTCCTTTTTTTAATTTTCATCCAGGCTCTTAACCTTCACACTGCCGATATCCACTGAACAATGTTCCACACAGATGTAAGACATGTTGGTGACATCCTTTGGAATTTTTTAAATACTCAGCGTAACCCGTTTACATGTTTTTTAAAGATGAAATCTCTGGCAATCTTAATTCAAGTACCTGATATACATCAAAGAGCCGCAGTATTCTCTTCAAAACTCATCTTAATAGCACACTGTCGACAATAGTACGTTTTCCATAACCAAAATCGATGCACGCAAATCGACGTCGTGCCGGCTGGTTCACGGCACGAACTTGCACCAAAAATGCTGCACAATAGTCTTTCATGTATAGAGTGACGTGTCGTCACAGAGGAAGACGCAGAAGGTAAGCCATTTCATGTTTCGGCTGTCTCGTGCAAACCATTCTCAAAATGTAACCGTTTGCTCGCCATGACCCAATTATAACAAAATGTCCGTTTAACTTGTATTTTTCCTTTCAGAGATTCAGTTCTCCACGCACTACCAACATGCTTTTATTTATCCTTTAAATTCTGATTCTTTCATTCTTTCTTAAAGTCTCAGAGTATTTCATCAATTTTCAACAATGAATAAGCAGCACAAAAGCCCGTTCTCCGCCTTTCATCAATCCGTAGTGTACAATTCACAGGGAATATCGTCCCTTCTAATGTACAAAGGATAACTGCTATCACATTTTAGCTCACCACACTGAGGCTCGATTTTTGCCCCCGAACTGCAATCAAACCAAACCGGCTTGTAATTAGCGCTTGTTTAACGCTAATGATAATGGCAAGTAATATGCACGCACTAGTCACTGAAGCTCGATTCCTTGCCCCCGAGCCACGCTTAATTAACGCTAATCTTTCACGCTGTTGAATCTGGCACACCTGGGATTACGGGCGACCGATGGCATAGTCACTGATGGGGTTTGATAGCCAGTCAGCGTTAAACAAATACTCTTAGATAGCGTTAACAATCATTTACCTTCATATTTCTTTACTAGTTCTTTTTTTTTTAATACTTCTCTGCTTCCAGTCTATCCGCTTGGAGTACTCTACTAAGTTTCAGTCCATTTCACGACGGCTAATTAGCTTCTTCATAGTTGCACGCGTGGATTCTTCAACAAAACATCGCCAAATGATGTAATCAGAAAGAGGCCAGTTCTTCCATGTAGATTAAGTAAGTTACTTTGTTTAAGTTAAGATGTTAATAGGATAAAACGATAACCCCATCAGGAGCAGCTGTCCTGCTGCTCAGCCCTCACCCAACTGACATTCACAAACCAGTTTTCAGTTTTTAACGTCTTTATTTCGAATATTCTTCATAAAAGACAAAATATGTACATACATATGAATAATAACAATATTACATAATCAATGACATATGAAAATTAAGCGTAAAGAACAATAGAACAAAAAAAATTAAGAATTGATTAAAACCTCAATTAAATATGTGCATAAAGACGACAAGAGAAGATTATTATTGAACAAATGCATATAAAAAGACAACATAAATACTGGTCGGAGACACAATCTAGTAAAGTAACGTACTATATGGGTTTTTCATGACGGTATGTTACAAACTGTCTTAGACCTTAATAACCAAGCCCATCCAAGGAATTTGGCCAATCCAATGGCTTAACTGCTCGACCGGGTCTTTAATCTATAGCATATAGGCTTTAGCCACTTGTGGCGTGGTTCACGGTAAGCATTACAAACAAACAAGAAATGACCTATTGTTTCTTTATGGTCAGTACAACATGGACAAAGTGAAGTCGCCGGCTTCTGCCAACCACTGGTGAAGGCCCGTAATGGCAATGTACCTAGACGGAACTGAAAGTAAAGTTTCCTATCTAAGGTTTTGACAATTACATCCCAAAAGCACTCGGTATTAGGGACTATTTTATGTAGCAGAAACAGACCGGTCAGGTTCGGTTTCTCTGAAAGAGCAACGTGTTCATCTTTAACCATAGACCAGAAGAGAGATTTAAAATCTTTCTTAGAGGGAAAGATGTGAGAGCCCGGCTCAAACCACAACTGGGGGATGCCCATTCCGATAAGAGTGTTTCTAATTGACTTAAACCATGGAATTTCACCTGCCCCCTGTTGTGATCTAACATCCTGAAGCTCTTGGGCAAACATGGCAAGTTCCGGTGTGGACCATATGCGTCTCCATAACGCCACCATCCTGTACTGGGCTTGATGTTTAATTGAATGGAACCCCATATCCATCAATAGTGGTAGAGCGGGTGTTGATGGAGGAAGACTGACTAGGTTTCGGAAAAATTTGTTCTGTATCCTATCAAGGACAGCCAGGTCCACACAACCCCATATATCAGCCCCGTATAATATGGCAGAGCTGATTTTTGCACTATATATTTTAAGAGCGGGCAATACCCTTTTGGTCAGAGAACTCCGCTGCTCCTTGCCCAGACAACCGGACAGACGCGTAGATTTCAAGCTAAGCGCCGCCATTTGCTCTTTCCAGCGTAATCTATAGTCCATTGTCACACCAAGATAGGTCATAACTTCAACCTGTTCCAGACTAGACCCGTTCATCGTAACGTTGCCCCTCTGTGGTTTTTTTTAAGTTACTTTGTTTAAGTTAAGATGTTAATAGGATAAAACGATAACCCCATCAGGAGCAGCTGTCCTGCTGCTCAGCCCTCACCCAACTGACATTCACAAACCTCTAACATTCCATTCATCCAACATTCCACATCACATGCATTCTAGCTGAGCAGCAGGAAGATATAAGATACAACATATTACAAACTAGAACGTTTCAAAAATAAACATGAGAGGTAGGGTAGAGATACCCTCTGCTGGCTTGGGCCTGTTCCTAAGGAATGCTCACTCGAGCCAGGACAGAGTCCATTCATATCAGTCACAACTGTGCCACACTGTAGATACGTGTCACCGGTGACTTTTCACTCGAGCTACCAAATATATAAACCAAGACTGGCCGAGTTTCCATCCGTTATAGAAACTCGAGGCCTACTCATGTCTGTGGTGACTGCTCATCTAACCACTGGGCCTGGTTAGATTGCTCATTATGTCACGATGGAGCATCTTCAGCTCGATCGTGAGCACTCGATTAGGTGACTGAGCCTTTATTATCAATCGCAACCATCCAACAGAGCCACGATATCAATCGCAATCCTTTCACCGTGGAAGTACTATGCGTCTCCTTTTTAAGATTGAGGCTTTTCATAACGATGGTCGGTACTCAGTCGAGTGACTGAGCCTTTTCATGTCGATCGTAGCTCCTCGATAGCACCAAAGGGCCCTTTCATGACGCTGACCACAACTTGATCGCCCCCCTACCCCTGTTCGTATAACTCATGACGACACCATTGAGTCTCTAGCCATCAACCGTGAATGCGGAATCACGTGACTCAGTCTATCCCAATACGTCATGACAGCTCAGTAGAGTCACCCCAGTTTTGTCTGCTCGTGGCCGCTGTCATGACAGCTAAACCGCATCCAGGCTTGTATCCTGCAACAGTCTGCTGCACCCACGACCGGTCAAGCCCCAGATCATGAAACCGAGACAGAGCGCGTTCATAACACTGCACAGTTTCACTGCTTTTATTGATGCAGCAGGTGCAGTGGCCCCTGGGCAGAGGCACTTGAGGGGCCCACAGCCCCCAATCAGGCCTGTTTCACGACCAAAACAGTTGCAGTGGCAGGAATATTCCTTGCTACTCCACTGTTTACTGGCAACTCTGAAATAAATGTACATATGCCAGCGCTCAGATGCTACCGGAAGGAGCCATCAGGTACTTTGCAGCACACCTAAAATATGTATGATGGAGGGGAGCTTTTAAATTGACATTCTTTTGACAATCTGAGTGTGCAATATGTGAATGTGTGGAAGGGCAGAGTGAGACAGGATTAGGAGATTTATATTACAAGAAAACCATTGTAACATACATTAGAAAACTTATGAGGTATGAGAAAAAAGAGAGGAAGGAATGGGGGCGACCTTGAAGGAGGAGAGGAGGGAAAGCGGAGAAGGAGGAGAGGAGGGAAAGCGGAGTAGGGGGGAGAGAAGGGATGGGTGAGGGAGGCGGACCTCCTGGGTAGGAAATGGAGAAGCTAAAGTGTTAACGAGAGAGGGTTGACAGAGTGGCAAAGGTGAAATAAGTGTATGAGAGAGAGAATGAAAGAGGAGGGGAAGAGTTGCTGGTGGAAAGGGGTTAAAACAGATAAAATGGGAGCTAAGAAATGGGAAAAGAGAAGGAAGGCGGAGAGTCAACATTGAAGGTAGTTGGAGAGGAGAAGTGTAGAAAAGAGGAGTGGGGGGCAGACAAAATGAAGCCCGGGAAGAGTTATAGTGCAGGGATAAGAGGGCAAGCAGGATTTGGGGTAGAGGAAACAATCGGGTGAGAGGTGAGTAGCAAAAGACAAGAAGAGGGAAAGTGAAGGGTTGACATAACAAGAAAAGGAGTAGAGGGGGTGGAGGAAGAAGACATGGTGGAGAGAGGTCAAATGAAGGGCGGGTGGAAGAGAGAGCAATAAAACAAGAGAGAAAAATGAACACTGGGGTGGGTGCAGGGGGAAGGGGGTATGGAGGGCGAATAGGAAAGCCAGTGACAGAAAAGAGGAGACAATTAAGGGAGAGAGAAGCGAAGGGGGAAGTAGAGAGTGAGAGTGGGGCGGATAGGGAAGGGGTGGAAAGCAGCAGCTGGCGTAGAGGGCAATCGGAGAAGACAAGATGAAGAGGGGGGTTGATTCAGTGAGGGGGTGGATTCAGTAAATGCGAGAGAGTCAAGATGAGAGGAAGGTGGACAGGGTGGGGAAAGGTGGCATGATCGCAGAAGGGAGAGGGCTTAGCCAAGGAGGGACGAGAGGAGAAAGGTGTAGAAGAGAGGTGGGCTAGTCGGAAAAAAAGGGGCTGATGAGAGAGGGCGAGGTGAATGAGGGGAAAGTTCAGTTGATAGATAGGTCGGAGGGCAGCTGAGTTTGGGAGTGAGAGTGGTGGAGCGGAGGAGGAGAGGCAGGTCCATCCAGGACACAGGAGGAGTGGACGAGAGCGGGCAGAGAGGAGTAAATGCGGGAAGTATGCTGACGAGGGAGGGTGCAGGTCAGTGAGGCTTATGGGGGGAAGGAGAAGAGATGAAGAGGAAGGCTGAGGATAGTGGTGATGAAAAGGAGGATGAAAACATTGGAACTCTCAAAAAAGAGGACAGCAGGGGTAAGGAGGGAGCGTCGATGGGTAGCGAGGGGACGGGCTAATGTGGGGGGAGAGTAGTGGAGGAGGAGAAGGCGGGATGGTAAGTGAAGTAGGAAAAAGTTGAAAAGAAAGAGGAGTGCGGGGAGAGGGAACAGACCTGGTGGAAGTGACGAGAAGGGAAGGGGGAGAAGAACTGGGTACAGAAGATGAAAGGACGGTGAGAGAAATATAGGAAATGACATTAAGGGTGTCTAGTCAGCAGGAGGCGCGAGGGCGGTAGTGGAGGAGTAGGGAGACATGATATAAAGGAGGCAGTGGAAGGCGAAAGTGCATTAGAGAGGAAAGAAGTTGGGGGGGTGTCAAACTCCAATACCTTCGGGTCGAGTTAGCGCTAAATAAAACTGCAAAACAAAACACACAAAAAGCTGGATGTTAAATAGAGAAGTGTAGAAATGAAGGGAGAAAGAGATGACAGAAAACGTGAGCGAAAAAGGATTTGGGATTTAAAAATGACAAAATAAAGGATCTAAAAACAAAGGTTTTAATGCAGCAGGCACACCAGTATAGTGAGCGTGGGCAAAAAGGCAGGGGGAGAGAAAGAGGCCGCGGAGGCCCACAAAGGTCATTTTAGTCTCCCCCAGCACAGCAGCAACATCACACCACAAATGAGCAGACACACACAGGGGGATGTTTTAATTGTGAGGAACAACATCATTGGAGAGCCCAATGCCCAGACCCCCAAACAGTCACAAAGAGTGGGTGGGATGGGAAGATCAAAAAACAAGGGAAGGAGTATGGGAAGAGCTGGATATCAACAAAAAGGTTGTGATTCACTTCCTGGCCCAACCCAACATTCCTCCCAGAAAACATCTTTGATAATACAGAAATGCCAAAAATGCAGGTACATCACCCCTATGATGGGATCTTTCAGGAAGGGCTCCCAGGGGACTGGGACTATTATGATCAATAGGGAGGCCCAAGAGAGTTAATACAGAGGATGGTAGTCCCTGTAGATCCCACTAGACCATATGTAAAGAGCAAGGTTGAAGGTACACCTGTGGAATTATGAATAGATACAGGGGGCACCAATTCCTCCTTGACAAAGAAAACATGTCTAGATAGTTCTCTCTTGGGAAAAATGATTGAGTCAGTGGGATTCACTAACATACGGATAAAAAGCCAAATTTCGACACCCTTGAAATACAGTATAGACCCAATACAGGACACCCATTCATTTCTAATATAAGAAAAATTTGCATTTAATTTGTTGGATTTTGACTTGTTAAAAGAGAATAATGCAACAATTAAGTGTCGTATAGAAGGAGTTTTCTTGGAAGTGGATGGGCAAATGACAGAAGAAAAGGGTAACTGTCTTCTGTCATTCGGAATAAGGAATATCACAGCACAAATAATGGACCAGATAGATTCAAGAATTTAGGCAAAACATAGGAATGATACTGGGAGAATGAACATCACACCTGTAACAATTACAGTCAGACAGAAAGTGAAATTACCAAGGATACCACAGTACAAAATATCTCCAGAAGGTCTAAAGGGGTTGCAGGATATAGTAACAGACTTACTAAAGGAAGGGATTGTGAAAGAAATAACAGGCAGTCCTTGCAACAGTCAAATTCTACCAGTCTTGAAAAGAGGGGATGAAAATACTGATGAAAAGAGTTACAGATTTATAGTTGATGTCAAGACAGGATTTCAGTGGCCGGCAGGATGAAACTTACAGACGGAAGGCGCAGAAAAAAGTGGTCACAGATCGCTCCAGATTTATTCCATAGTGAGGTGAAAGTTAAATGCGCAGCTGAGATTACATCTTGTGTGTCTCCTGATACCTGTCCCGGGAGAGTTCTTAGTTCCTTTGATGGTATCATCTCCAAGGTAGGGAATTTGCTAAGTGCCCCTTACCACAGATCTTTGCCCTCTGAACCTAGATGGTTCAATGCTTCCTGCTCTAAGGCTGCAAGACTTCTAAAGGAAGCCTTAAAAATCACACTGAGAGATCAATCTTCAACTTTGCCGCCAAATGGGTAAGCGCCCTGTGGCGGCAATGTTGAAGTTATACCAGGCGATAAGTGTTGCTATTGCAAGCTATCGGAGTGGATTATGGGGCTATGCTACAACTGACGCTATTCAGGTGGTGGAGAACAACTTTTTAAAACGCCTCCTTGGAGTGCCAAGTGGTACATCTAATTTGGTAGTCCACGAAGAAGTGGGGCTGCCTTATATTAGTGACAACCTGGCTATGCCCCCCTTGTTGCTCTGGCTCAATTGTTGGCTGAATGATGAGTTAGGTCTTAACCATCAGATTCTAAGGGATATTTTAAGTCTGGATTTCATGCTACGAATCCCATGGTTAAAATATATTCAGAGCTGTTTTGAAGAGCTAGGGTGGCCTGATTTATTTTTGAAACCTGATCTTATTACCTTGGAGGATGTGGGTTATGTCAGGAAGACTTTTATGACAATTAAAAAGCTTGAGAGAGATCAAATTGAACTGGGAAAACACAGTGTTCGCAAATATGTGATACTCAAAACCATTCCCTCCATGGAACCGTATCTTTTGTGGCCTCTATCAACTCATGAGTGTTTTTTATTGATCAGGTTTCGTTTGGATTATTTTCATTTGCTTTTAGCGGTTCCAAAGGGGAGCTTCAGGGGACAGGTGCTAGCACCCTGTGGCTGCGACGGAGTGTCTCCACAGAATTTGCTGCACTTTGTAGATATTTTTTAATTCCGCTTTCAAAGAAGCTGAACTTTATTCAGGTCCGCCCTGCTCTATTTTACCTACAATTGCTGAAACCAGACTGTATTCCATTTGTAGTAGGTTTTTTAAAGTCTGCTTTGCCATCTAGAATATGTATGGAGAATTGATAGTCACTTTATGCTTTATCACATTTTACCTTCTGTGTCTGTATCTTGGACAATGTTTGCTTGGCCCTGTTTATCCTCCACAATCATGTGTCAGATGCATATATTTTAACCCTATCGTACTGTAATCGGATTTATTACAACTTTTAAAGATATGAACTGTATTTTATAAATTGTTTTATGGTGTTGTGTAACTTTCATGGTTTTATTCATAAAGCTGAATAAAGTAGTTTAAAACTGAAACTATAGTTGATGTCAGAGAAATAAACAAGATTGTAGTGCAACAGTTTCCGGTTGTCCCAAATGTAGTATCAATTTTGTCAACATTGTCACCAGAAATGGCATACTTTTCAATTCCAGTAGATGACGGTAGCATGTATCTATTTTCATTCTCTGTAAACGGACAAACTTATTGTTTTACAAGAATCCCTCAAGGATTCACAGAGAGCCCTAGTATTGACAATTAGGCCTTGAAAAGAGAACTAGATACAATCAATTTTTCACCCGATTTTGTGCTAATTCAGTATATTGCCGACCTGCTGATTGCCAGCACCTCTGAGGAACATTGTACAACTGACACCGTCAATCTGTTGAATTTCCTAGCTGAACGTGGTCACAAGGTTTCCCCAGAGAAAATACAATTTGTTCAACAGGAGGCGTCCAGAGACATGCACCCAAACACAGGCCTTCCTAGGCATGGCCAGCTATTGCTGACATTTGATTGCTAACTTCTCCTTGCTTTCAAAACCTTTATTGGCCTTGACCCACAAGGACACACCCAAACCACTTCAGTGGTTGCCAGAACATAAACAAAGCTTCCTTGCCATTCGGCTCTGCTCCTGCTTTGGTCCTACCAGGCTATTCTAAGTCTTTCCAACTTTATGTTCATGAATCTGAATGGTGTGCTCTTGCGGTCATCTGCCAGCAGTACGGTGACCACAAAAGACCATCCACATATTTCTCTGCTACCCTGGATACTGTAGCCAAGGCTTTACCTTCCTGTATACGTTTGGTTGCAGCAACTGCTTTATCACTACAAAATGCAGGGAGCATAATAATGGGACATGCAGTTGATGTCTATGTTCCACATGCTGTGGAATTGATGCTGAATAAGGCACATACTCTGCACCACACAAATGCCAGGCTCACGCAGTATGAGATCTGTTTGTTTGCAGCACATGTAACACTTGACAAGTGTACTGTTCTAAACCCTGCCCCCCGTCACCTGTTTCCACTGCTGATTTAGTGGACTCAGACCATGATTGCATATTGTTAACTGAGGAACAAATAAAGGGTAGAATAGATATGACTGATACACCCTATGCAAATGCTGAAGGAGAATTGTGGGTGGATGGATCCTGCCTGGTGACAGAGGATGGCTTTACATCAGCAGCCTATGCACTTGTAACAAATAACACTGTAGTTGAGTCCTGTAAGATACCAGAGTTGTCCGCACAAGCAGCATAGCTTTTGGCACTGACACAAGCTTGTGAATTATCTGTAGGAAGGTGTGTTAACATATTCACAGACCGTCAATATGCCTTCAATGTGGCACATTCCTTTGAGAGGCTCTGGAAGCAAAGAGGTTTTATTACCTCACAAGGAATAAAGATACAGCATGGAGTACTTATCACCAATTTACTTAACTCTCTGGCACTCCCAAAGAAATAGGCCATAGTTAAATGCAGTGCTCAAAAAAAGTGACTGACAAAGTAGGCCTGGGAAATGCATTTGCAGATACCGCAGCAAAACAGACAGAACAAAGTCATTCAGCACTAAGATTAACAGCACAAGAAGTGCCTAAAGAAATGAAGTCACTACATCTAACAACTGAAGGTGTGAGGCTAATGCAACAAGGAGCAACGGCCGGAGAACAGATGAGCTGGTCAAAGAATGGGCCATTTGTTCAAGGATGCTGCATGAATAAGACAAAGGAGAAATACATGTTACCAGATAGAATGGTCTACTCCATGTGTTTGGCCATGCATGGCCACGGCCCACATATGCATGGATGGCATAGTAAATTGCATGGACAAATTCTGGGTGAACAAGAACATAAGAAAAACAGCACAGGAGATATGATAAACATGTATGGTATATGCACAGTACAATGTGGGTAAGACTGCTCCAGTACCCAAGGACCATTTTGAAAAACCAACAATGCCATTTGAAGCCCTGCAAATAGACGATCTGGAAATGACACCAACCAACAAGTATATGTATATCCTTGTGGTGGTGTGTATGTACTCAAAATGGATAGAGGCATATCCAGTAAAAAAAATGATGCCATCTCCACAGCCAAGTGTCTGATAAATGAATTGATACCACGTTTTGGGGCCCCAAAAACAATATGGTCAGACAATGGCAGCCACTTCTGTAATGAAATAAAAAAGTTGACCTGCAAGGCTCTGGGAATACTGCACTGTGGCTATCATCTAGAGGCCGCTGGTGCAGTGGAAAGGAAAAAATGGCATATTAAAGAATAAAATAGCAAAGGTGTGTGCTGACACAAAATTGATCTGGATGGATGCCTTACCAATTGCCCTAATGAGCATGAGGAGCACAACAGATGCCAAGACCAAATTCAGTGCACTTCATATAGTCACTGGGTTGCCAATGGTTGCGTGGGGAGATCCAGACAAAAATGCTCTGCCTAAAATGACCAATGAATTGTTGAATGATTACTGCATGTCACTTACACATTCTCTTGCTTCTACCACCAGCAGGTGAAGGGGACCTTCCAGAGCCACTGCAAGTTGAAGAGCACAAGTATAAGCCAGAAGGCTGGGTGCTGATCAAATCATTCCAGAGTTCTAACTGTCTCCAAGCTCGCTGGAAGGGTCCGCAGCAAGTCCTGCTAACAACACAGACCGCAGTAAAGTGCACTAACCACAAATCCTGCTTCCACACCAGCCATATCAGGAGGGCATCCCCCGAGACGGCGTCCAGCAAAGATCCAGGTAAGCAACACATGCCAAGACCAGAACTGATCAAAGTGGAAAAAAGGTATAATTTGAGGTCCATAAAGAGGAAGGAGATGAAATGTCAGTAACTCTGGTATCTGATCTTCTACAGGAAAATGACAGAGTATTACTGCTAGATATTATCGTAACAAATATTTTGACACCCTTCCTTGAATTCGAGAATAGTAGTGAGGTAAACTATGAAGGCGCACTTATTTACCTTCAGGAAGTATTTGATCAGCTAGAATATCAATTAATGCGAGAATTAAACAGTATAGCATTACAAGAAGCTTTGGGTAGAATACTTTCAGACTGAGAAAATTCAACTGCGGTATATTACACACTACCACCAGGCGTAATAGCTTGTTTGCATTTAAGAAAAGTGTAAGAACATGCATCAGGGAGTGACTGGTCCAACATAACCCTGTGTAGCAAAGAGTGTGCCATTGCAGTATTGAATAGATGAACAGATCCAGGAGGTATTTGCGAGTCCTCCTGTTACTGCGAGCACCCATGCTGCTGCAGCATCCAGCAAACAACTTTCTCCAGGTCGTCAAGACCGCCAACTTTAAACAGCTACTTTTGGGTGAGGTATAGTGGACACTCCTGTAAAATAAGTGTGGCTGCCCTAACGGTCGATATACATGACCAAAGGGTGATTCATTACAAAAATTGCATGCATATTTTTGGGAGGCGGAAAGTACCAAGGGGTTCTTAAAGGCCCTCTGATGTATTAACGAATAACTGTTCTCAGTATATGGTGTACTATAGTCTCACCTTATATGTTTATGCTTTTAGTGTGTTTAGTTTATATTATTGTGCAGATTTATAGTGATAATTCACAACATAGTGTCGATAATAGTACTACATCTAATTGAAGAAAGGATAAAAATACATAGGTATGCGTAGGGAATATACAGCTTTAAAAGAGGAGAAAAAATGGTACAAGTCTAAAATGTGCGTACCTGGGGTAATATTCTGCCTATTATTGCTAGCATTAATCACTGTGTATCTATTAGATGTGTTATATCCCATGAAACAGCTAATCCCAACACCAACACCTCTGGCTACCACACCTGCATACACTTTGTCACCTGAAAATATTGCCCACAGGGAGGAAATGCATCACAATTCCTTTGTGACTTTGTTGCATCATACCAATAAGGTATTAACAAGGGGGGATTGCTGGATATGTTTGCAATTCCCAGCTTCTGTAGACCCAGGTTTGCCCCTGGTTCAAGTTCCTTTGCCTATTGTATCCTGTTATGCGCTATATATAACAATAGTAAAGATAGAGATAATCGCCGTTTTGCAGAATGTAAAGAAAAGTACTGCTGGTGCAGGGACTCCTACAGAGAAGTCTGCAGGAGCATTATATAACAAATATATGGCAGATATTCTGACACTAGGGAACTGCACAGAAGTAGAAGAACAGAATGCAACATTTCCCCTGTCTGACATCTTCATTACACGTGTTCCCTATAAGAATACAAGCACCAGAATAGCTGGCCCATCAAAAGGGGCAGACAAGGATATACCATTTTTGAAGTTAAAAATAAAAAACACAACGCAGTAGGGAGTATTTGTATTAAACGTAACGGTACCTATAAGGTAGGCCATTGTGCAAATTGAAATATGACATTCAAAATGACGGCTAAAAATAATAGCATTCCACTTTATATAGGTGACTCACTTTATTTTATTTGTGGAGAAAAAGCTTATACATGGCTTCCAACAAAGTGGAGTGGTTGTTGTCCCCTGGGTTTTGTACTACCTGCTATAGCAATAAAAGACCTAAAGGATGTACAAAGGGACATACAAAGACATGCACCACCACGTAAAGGCAGACGAAGTGTGGATCAAAAAGATACGGCATCAAAAATCGCAGGTGATATACTTAAAGGGGTGATACCATGGATTGGTCTACCTATTAACTCCAGCAATATACGTAGATTATCCAGACTGCTAGAAGAAACAATACATGAAACAACAAGTATATTAGACAATATCATGGTTGAACTTCAGGCTGTGAGATTACTTTCCCTACAAAATAGAATGGTTCTTGACATGATGCTGGCAGAGAAGGGAGGATTCTGTACAATAATAAGGGTGTTGTGTTGCACCAAATACCTGACTCTTCTGTTATTGTTACAGAAGCAATATTATAGGGATAGAGGCACAGAGGGATTGTGGCACATGGGATATAGGAGGTTCACTCTGGGGTTCGTTGAGTGAATGGGGTTGGAACATAGGAATGGTGTTTATAACAATATTCATATTAATAATAGGCTGTTGTCTGTTAATTAATTGCCTGCCGATATGCTGTCAACTATTGGGACAGCTGACAAAATACTCAGTGATGGTATCAAAAGAAAAAGATCAAATACTGATGTGAACAGTAACTACTGAATTGATGCAGATAGACATTACTGACAATGATAGGAATAGACAATATAATTATTGAATTTTGATATGCTTAATGATGAAATTATTTTAAATTGAGGTTCGAAGGGTCATCTGTGAAAGATGAAAAATGAATTAGCCCCTTTGGTGAATAGATATATTAAAGTGAACCATAGTTTTACATTAATTTCTGTGTTTCACTTGCTTGCAAATAATATGTGCTCACATCAGGTACAGCTCCATGATTCACAAATGGTTGAACAAAACGGTCTGAAATTCAGCATGAACCAAATGGATTGCAAATGTACTGTGTACGTGTCCCTTGCTGGGCCTTGCTCAAATTCTGAGAAATGGCTCACTAGCCTTCACCTGTGTACAAAGCCAGTTCAGCGAGTTAATTCTTAGAAATAGTTCTCTGAACTGGAACATGTCAATCTGCTCTGCTTCTGCTTAGGTAAAGTGTTTGTTCAAGGCAAATATCATGTGTGGAAATTGTGCGAAGCAAGCAGAGAGCACAATCATCTCCTGACTAGATCAAACAGAGCTTGTTTGACAAAAAGAAGATAACAAAATCAAGCTCCGAGTCAGGAGCCAATAGCGTAAGGAATTGGCTAAATATTGGCATGATCATTGCGTCACATATAAAGCAATGTACACGTGGACATAGTTGTGAAATGCTCATACCCTGGTGCTGATGTTAATGATTAACCTGTCTGAAGGTTCTGAAAAACGTATACAAGGACTGATTTTTTCTTTAATCAGATCTCTTTGCAGTCTTATCTGCAAATTGTCTCAGCCACAGTTCATTGGCAATGAAGCCACGTAACCAGCCTTTGTGTGTGTCCGTCTTGTCTACCGCTAAAGATTTGTGCTTTTACACCCAGGGACCGCTAAAATACAATCCAGAGAGGCGGAGCTCCCTAACTTTGCTACTGCATGGGCACCATCTTGGACACGGCCCCCTCAACGTTTCTTTATAGGAGAAGCCCGCCACTTTAGTAGCAGGTGGTTGTCCTTGGTTCAAGATGCAACCTTAATAGCACCTCAAGTTATAAATTGGCCTTCAGCATCCATATGAATTCCAATGTGAGTAACCCTTGTAATATGCTTTTATCAAACTGCAGCAAAGAAGAACATCACCCTAAAATTCAAATAGGCTGTAAAGGCTTTGCTAAAATACAAGAAATATTGTTAGCAGCTGTCTAGGGCACTGACTGTAGGAGAGTACCTTAGTCCAAAATATTCAGAGGATGGAAATCTTAGATACCCTAACAATCTCCTTTGTGTACCCAACTTAAAAAGAATGTGTGATGTGTGTTGGCTGGGTATGACTAACTAGGGGAACGTTTATGACTAATATGCGAGTGGTGGAAATTGGTGCTAGAGGGAGGTAGATCAGAGCATTCCTGAAGTCCCTGAAATCTGCCCACGCCTAAGGTGTCTGCATTGTATAAACAAAAGCTTGAAAAAAGTGGACAGTAAAAAGACTGATGAGATGAGTACACAACATACAAACTACAACCAGTCCCAATACATATCCAGAAGGTGCAGTATATGCTGCAGTATTTTGGGTAAAAACAGCCAATCAAACATGTTACTTACCTTCGGTAACAATATATCTGTAGGAAACATTAGTTAGTTATAGATTCCTTACCTTAGAATTACCCACAGGCGTCAGACTGGATCTGAAAAGGTTTTTCATCAGCAGAACCGCTGCGCGTCGCAAGGTGGCATCGGTCGGCTCCATGTCCTTCGTTGGCATCGTGGTCGCCGGGATGACGTCGCCGTAGCTACTTCGACGCCGCCCCCCCGGGCTGATTTCAGTTCTGTACACAACTTTCCACGCCAGAAACGCAGAGCCATGCAAGACACTGACCACTGGTGCACAAAACTTGGGCCCTGAAAGGATAACCCTAACCCTAGAAATCAGTTCGCAGAACGGGGAGGATGGGTGAGGCGGTAAGGAATCTATAACTAACTAATGTTTCTTACAGATGTATCGTTACCGAAGGTAAGTAACTTGTTCATCTGAAAGAAACACATTAGTTATAGATTCCTTACATAAAATAGATACCCCCAGCAATACCACCCACGGAGGTGGGTCTGAGAACCAATATCACACCAGCAGGTCCTGGAGAACAGAACGGCCGAAGAAGCCGTCTCTCCGGACCTGGCTGTCTAGACAGTAGTATTTTGTTAACGTGTCCAGTGATGACCATGTAGCTGCTTGACAGATGTCATTCAGAGGAATTTCTCATCCCAAAGCATTAGTGGCTGCCATCGTCCTGGTGGAATGGGCACGTAGCCCCACTGGAGGCTACTTTTAGCCAGAGAATTGCACGCCTTCTTACACAAAACGACCCATTGAGAAATGGTGCACTTGCGTATGGCCCGACCTTTCTTGGCACCCACATAGCCAACAAAGAGTTGGTCATCCACCCGGAACTGTTTTGTGCGATCCAAACAGAAAGAAAGCGCACGTTTTGGGTCCAGACAGTGGAGTCTCTCCTTCTCTTTCGAAGGATGCAGAGGCGAAAAAAAGGTGGGCAAAGTGATGGTCTGCTCGAAGTGAAAGGCAGTGACAATCTTGGGAAGGAAGGATGGACAAGTCCTGAAAACCACCTTATCCAGATGGACAAACAGCAAAGGAGGCTTGGATGAAAGGGCCTGGAGCTCACAAACTCTTCTGGCAGATTTGATGGCCACCAGAAATACAGTCTTTAGCATCAATAGCCTCAAAGGACAGTTGTGAATCGGTTCAAAGGGAGCACACATTAAGACAGCTAAGACTAGATTCAAGTCCCACTGAGGCATAACAAAGGGAATAGGAGAAAAGAGATGAGTTATGCCTTTCAAGACACAATTATTAACAGGGGACTTGAAAAGAGAAGTCTGATCTGGAAACCGTAGAAAGGCAGAGAAGGTAAAAAGATAACCCTTGATAGTGCCCAGAGCAGAGCCCTGCTGGGCTAAGGAAAGAAGAAACAAGAGAATCTCAGAAAGAGGGGAATATGCCACAAACTTGTTCTACCGGCAGGCGTATACTATCTTAGTGGAGGGACGCCAGGCTGCCAAGATTACATCACAAACTTCACGAGGCAGGTCGAAAGATGCCAACTGCCGCCGCTCAATCCTCACGCAAGGAGGTGGAGGCTATACAAGGCTATACGAGGCTATACAAGTTTGGGTGGAGGACAGTACCTTGCTGCTTCAACAGAAGATCCTCCCGAAGAGGCAGTCTGGTCGGAGGATCAATGACGATGTTGAGCAGCTTGGGATACCAAACTGTTCATGCCCAATCCGGAGTCATAAGGATGACTTGGGCCAGGTCGCGCCTGATCTTCTTCAGCACTCTGGGCAGAAGTGGTATAGGTGGAAAGGCGTATAACAGACTGCAACTCCACTTGCGGCGAAAGGCGTTGCCTAGCGAGTGCAGTCTTGGAAATTCCAACATGCAGAATTGCTGACATTGCATGCTCTCTTCAGTGGCGAATAGATCTAACCAAGGCTCTCCCCACTGTCTAAAGAGACCATGCTACACCTCCAAGTGAAGCCACCATTCGTGATCTATCATGCGCCTGTGGCCGAGTTTGTCCGCCCTGGCGTTCAGGGAACCTGAAAAAACGTGAAAAAACAAAGAGAGAAGACCAGGTCAAAGGTGGTGTACTGACTTGAATGGTGCGCGGGAATCACATGGGTACAAATGTGAAAAAGAGTATTGAGTCCTACTGGGCTGGAAAAATCCCATCAGACCACCCATTTGGCGGCATATCATCATATGGGGATTAGCAGTCACTCCAAACAACGCCTAAACCTTCAAGTGGCGGTGCACACATGGAGAGCGGCAAATTCAGCCACAGTAGCGCCCTTTTTTTCCCCCTTCTTTCTGTTTCAACAGTGGTTTGCCTGTGTTGAGCCGGCCTCTGAATATCTTTTCAGTGCCGTGGCATGTTGCATTTACTTTGTTAACATTGTACTCCAACACTCCTTTGTGTCTAAGCACTTTTTTTACATTTATCGATTATCGAACCGGTTTGAGCATTTTTGCCTTAACCAGATATACTTCTATAACACTGGTACTCCCACTATACCTTTTATAGCACTGTTTTATGCAATACATTGACCTGACACTCTCTATCTACAAATGGGTGATTTCATTTCCACTTTGGATACCGTTGAGATCCACTGTGGTTTGACCACATAATTTTTATAATAATCAAGAGGGTTTACCTCTGTCCCCCCATCTAGTACAGGTACAACGTATACCTTTGAGCACCATTGCATTACTTAGATTCGATGGGTTTGCATTCTATTTATCAAAACTACATCGACGCCCCCATTCAGCTTAGCGCATGTGCGAGGGTATAGTGTTCTCTCTGAACACTTCCGCGCATGCGTTTCCTGATCAGTGCCAGTACTGCAAAATCGGGTCTAGCCCGGTTTCTAATTAACTCGCCTCTTACCAACGGAGGAGAGTATTTTTCCTGCACGTACGGAGACAGACTCGATTTGTGATCATATGGCCTTAATGCCTGCCTTAATTGGCTGACGAGTGAAACAGCCCCAATATAAAAACGTACCGGTTGGACCCATCGGTGCCTCCCTTTCCGCTCGGATCGGAGCGTTGGGTACCGACGGATAGGTAAGTTTAGAGAGCGTACATAGATTAACTTGTAGCGCTCTTGCCTTTTAGATGAGGAGTACCGGTAGCGAGTGTTTTCTATTTTTAGTTGTAGCAAAGGTTTTCTATTTTTAGTTGTAGCAATGCTTTCAGACTGTTTTCCGGGCCCGTCTGATACTCTTTAGACTTGGGCCAGTTTCTGTTATACAACGTAGCAGTCTGTGTTGTACACAGCACTGGTAACTGGGTAACATATGTTTGCCAATAGCATTAATATGATTGTAGTTTTCCCACCAGGGGCATTCATCAATCACAGGTACCCAGCACTATATATTGCATTAGCATTTGGCATACCTTTTTGTCATCTCAGGCCTCTTCCGTAGGGCTTTATTCTAGGATAAACTGTGGTGGTAAAGCGACGGAGGGAGTTCTTTGGCGGGTTGGATAGGAGTCTATCACATTTCAATTGGGTCTAGTGTGTGTAGAGCAATCAGGCTGGACACAGAAGGATGGTGCACTAACTGTGTCCTTTTCTTTACACACCAGAGCGGGGCCTCAATTTCCCGAGCAGTTGCCGGGCGAGGTGAGGTTTTCACCCACACAAAGCTGGGTGAGTATCACTATTAGGAAATGCCTCTTAGTGGTCAAGCTAATATGCTTAATTGTTGTGCAGAACGCAAATTGTTCTTGCAGGTGTTTTCTGTCTTGGTGATGTGTGTGGTGTTACATGGATTCATGTGCGTAAATGAATACATTGTATTTTTTTTTGTTCTTTGACAGGAAGAAGATTTTTCCTGTGATCAGTGGACACTGGGGTTCCAAGTTCTGAGGGGCAGATATGACTCTCTTAAGTATATTACATGATATTAATACAACTTATTCCCTCTCACATGTGTATACACCCCCCACACTGTTTTGCAGTAGCTTATTATGTTTTACAAGGTCCTGAGGAAAGCTGGAGCAACACTCGTTCTAGCTGAAACTAGTCGACCACTTTGCACAGCGCCATAATGTAGTCTTACTCACCCACTACCAGGCGTGTTTTTAATCTTGACACCTAGACTATTTTCTGCAAGCCGTTCCTTCAATCTAGGTAGTCAATTTTAGCAAGCACTTTTTCAACAGCACTGCACTTTTTCCATAATATTTTTTGAGCACTACTGTGGCTGAATTTGCCGCTCTCCATGTGTGCACCGCCACTTGAAGGTTTAGGCGTTGTTTGGAGCGACTACTAATCCCCATATGATGATATGCCGCCAAATGGGTGGTCTGATGGGATTTTTCCAGCCCAGCAGGACTCAATACTCTTTTTCACATTTGTACCCATGTGATTCCCGCGCACCATTCAAGTCAGTACACCACCTTTGACCTGGTCTTCTCTCTTTGTTTTTTCACGTTGTTGTAAGGGGCATGAGTAGACAGGTCGTAAAACTATTTCCCCTCTTGACCCTCCGCACATTTGTATTTTTAGTTCAGGGAACCTGCCAGGTGTTGAACCACCAGGGATAGGCCCTGATGTTCCCGTCATGTACATAGGCAGAGGGCCTCCTGACATAGGGTCCACGACCCCAACCCGCCCTTTTTGTTGAAGTACCACATGGCGGTGGTGTTGTCCGTAAACACCTGCCCTACTCTTCCCCGGACAGAGGGAAGGAATGCTTTGAGTGTAAAACAAATTGCCCGGAGTTCGGAAAGGATGATATGGTGCTGGACTCCACTTGAGACCAGAGTCCTCTGGTCTCTGCCTCTCCCATGTGGCCACCCCATCCCAGAAGGGATGCATCTGTCACCACTGTGTGTTCTGGTTGGGGAAGAGAGAGGGATCTGCCATCGACCCAATCCAGGTTTGTAAGCTACCGCTGCAACTGTCGAACAACGCTCTCTGAGATCTGGACGCAAGCGGAGAGATTCCCCTGATGCTGCACCCACTAGAACTTTAGGTCCCACTGCAGAGCCCACATTTGCAACAGGGATGATCGACCAGCAGGATGCAGGAAGTCATGAGGTCCAGCAGCCTCAGGGTCATCCTGATCGAAACCCGGAACAGAGGTTGAATTATCGGAATGATATCTCGAATATCCCGCACTCGCTGTTCAGGAGAATAAACCCGAGACCGAGTCGTGTCCAGAACCGCTCCGATGAAGAGGAGCTTCTGAGAGGGAATCAGGTGCGACTGACACATTGATGGAGAATTCCAGCGAATGCAGGAAGTCGGCCATAGTTTGGAGGTAGGAGACGACAGCCTGGGGTGAGCCCGCCTTCAACAGCCAGTCGTCGAGATAGGGGAAGACTGGAACTTCTGATCTTCGCAGATGAGCTGTGACCACCGCCATCACTTTTGTGTACATCTGAGGGGCGCTGGTAAGGCCGAAGGGGAGCACGGTAAACTGAAAGTGCTCGTGGGCTACCGTGAACCACATGCAACACCGGTGGGCCAGCAGGACGGGGATGTGAAAGTAAGGGTCCTGCAAGTCCAACGCTACCATCCAGTCTCCAGGGTCGAGGGCAGACAGGACCTGAGCTAGCCTCAACATTTCGAACTTCTCCTTCCGGAGGAAGCGCTTGACGTTCCTGAGATCCAAGATAGGACGCAGGCCTTTGTCCTTCTTGAGCACCAGAAAGTAGTTGGAATAGCAACCACGACCTACTTCTGGTGCAGGAACTCGCTCAATGGCTTCCTTGGCCAAGACAGTCGCAACATCCTGTTGGAGAAGGGCCTGGTGATCCTCCAACATGCGAAGGTACTGAGGTGGCATGGCTGGGTGGGTAGTCTCGAAGAGGAGGGATTAACCCCTTCAGACTATCTGCAAAACCCACGTGTCTGACATGATAGTGCGCCAGTGGGGGAGGTGATGGCGCATCCTGTTGCCCACTCACGATTGGTGGCCCTGAAATGTAGGAGGGTCTGGAGGATGCTGCAGAGGGGGCGGTGGAGGACTGTCCCGCTCGCTGGCTCCAAAACCCACGACGGTGGGTTCCACGTCCCTGGCCATGGAGGGGTTGGACAGCTTGCGCTAGCCTGTGGCTTTTGGTTGGGACGTGGTGGGGCACCCCTTCCGGAGCCAGGAAAGGGGCGAAAAGCAGACGGCGCAGGATGGGTGGTGGGGAGGCCCAAGGACCTGGCCGTAGCCCGAGAGTCCTTGAAACGCTCTACCGCATTGTCTGCTTTGTCGCCGAAGAGGCGACAGCCATCAAAGGACATGTCCATCAGGGTAGTTTGGACATGCCTGGAAAAAACAGTCGACTTCAGCCAGGAATAGCTTTCAAGGGCTACCGACGTTGAAATCGTCCTGCCCAGCGAGTTGGCGGTGTCCAGGCCACAGCGTATAGTAAATTTAGCTGCATCTCTCCCATTGGCGGCAGCACAGGAGAGCACGGCACCAAGCCTCTTCCGGGCACTGGGGCAGCACCTACCCTACCGTATCCCACACAGAGTGTGTGTAACGGCTCAACAGACATGTAGTATTTACTTATCGCAGCTCCAAGCTGGAGGAAGAAAACATCTTCTTCCCTAGATGGTCCAGCCTTTTGGATTCCCCATCAGCTGGTGCAGTAGGGAATGCGCCTTTTGACATGGAGGCTTGGACCACCAAGCTCTCAGGGGTGGGGTGTTGCGGAAAAGAAAGTGGGGTCGACCGGAGCCGGGCGCTGGAGTTCTGCAATCATCCTATCCATAGCAGCCCTTGTGCTGGGCCTGGAGCAGGTGCCCCGAAGGATGTACGTTAGAGCTTCATTGAATGACACCAGGGACTTCGAAGAGCTAGCTGCCGGTTGAAGCACCTCTTTCAGGAGGTTAGTCCTGACTGCCGCCGTAGATAGTCGACCGGAGCCGGGCGCTGGAGTTCTGCAATCATCCTATCCATAGCAGCCCTTGTGCTGGGCCTGGAGCAGGTGCCCCGAAGGATGTACGTTAGAGCTTCATTGAATGACACCAGGGACTTCGAAGAGCTAGCTGCCGGTTGAAGCACCTCTGTCAGGAGGTTAGTCCTGACTGCCACCGTAGATAGCTCGAAGTTGATAGCCTCAGTCGCCCTACCCAACAACACTGCACAAGAAGCTCCCTCCTCTGTAGCCACCCGCCAAGTCCCTTGTCACATCGGCCGAAGGACAGGGAGAAGTCGAAGAGCAATAGTGCTTCTTCGACTTCTTCTTGTGCTTCGACTTACCTGAAATGCGCAAAGACTTCGAGGACAAGTGTTGATGGTGGCTCTGCAACCAGTCCCTCGATCTCCCACGCGACCGGGACCCCAAACGGTGCGGAGCAGACTGCTGGCCCTCGAGAAGCTTTCAGGACCGCTCCCGCAAAGAATTTGGATTCATGGCCCGGCAGTTAGAACACGACTTGGGGTCGTGGCCGCATTAAGGCACCACAGGCACCCCGGTGTAGAGCAGTCACCGAAATCAGGTTTCGGCTGTAACTCCAAACCTTGAACGTGGGTATCCCTGGTGCTTCAAAAGTCGATGGACTCGAAAAATTATGTTGACAAAAGTCGAGAAAAAGTCAGTCAAAAGGTGACTGGAGGTACCACTTTCTCCGGATCTGCTCTGATTGGTGTGGAAAAAGAAAGAATTGACATCAGCACATGAGCGGAGTCTAAGTGGCTAGCGCGACGTCATCCAGGCGACCACAACACCAAAGACTAACGCGGAGCCGACCAACGCCATCTTTCCACGCGCAGGGGTACTGTTGGTGAAGAAAACTTGGATCCAGTCAGTCACCTGGGGGTAATTCTAAATTAAGGAATCTATAACTAATTGTCTCTTTCAGATAGCATTCTTTAAAATTATTCCTTCTCTTGGTCATGGGCCTCCTGGCTCAGATCCTTCTCATATTCTCCAGGGCCTGGTCGTCATGGTGTTGCTCCTTCTGGTACTGGCTCTGGTTATCAGAGCTCAGAAAATCATAGGTCTGTGCACAGGATATGGAAGACTTAACGTAGTCAAGGATATGACCATTGCTATTTAGGTAGTCTAGCTTTCTGCTCAATATACTAGTCAGACAGTGGGATCATTAATGCTGAAACAGACCAATACTTCTCTATGGGTTAGGGAGTAATTCCATATGATAAGCCATAATAAGCTATTGCTCAAGAGATACTGGCCACCTCTTACCTTCAGATTACTAATTGTACAGATTCAGGTCCATGAAGAACTTTCCAATAGTTTACATGTCGTGTTACCAGTTTTCATACTACCCCTTATGAAAAGAAACAACAGCCAGGCCAGTATCCACTTTGAGGCAGCACCTCTAAGTAAACAACCATAGGCAGACCTTTATTCATATTTCTCCAATATCAACTCGTACATCAGTGGAACCAGATCAGTTACACTTGTTCCCAACATATAAAACAGAACTTGACCAAATGTGTGATCTTTGGCAAACTACTTCCTCTCCCAATGCATTACTAGCTGCATCTGCCTTTGCTGATAAACGTACGGTTGGCAGCACTTTGGTACAGAGCTGTAAGCAACCTGTTCAGGGTTGTGCAATGAATGAGCCTTTTTATTCACATTTGTAAAGGTATGTTGAGTACAAAGTTACAAATTGAGGTTTTTTAACGTTTGTGCAGTATTCTTTTTTGTTTGTTATTTATTTTAAACTATTTTTATGATCCAGCCCCCAAGTTTGAGCTTCATGCCTTTTGTTCTCAATGACAGAAAAAAAAAACCTGGGCTATCAGCAATAGGTTTGTCCCATCACACTTGCAAATGAGGTATGACTCCAGTACAGTTTAACACCTTGCATCGAAGGCAGCAGTACATGCGCTGTGCATAGGAATTCCTGTTCTAGCCCTTGAGGCAAGGGGGATACCAGGGAAGTGACTGAGTAACCAATGATACAGAGATCATGAAATGCAGCACATGGGAGGTAAGCAATAATTTCTACTGTTGCATTGATTAAGGACATCAGGTTGCTGGGATATGCTATCTGCTGCTTCCCAGGCTTCGTGGATACCCCACACTGACCCTAAAACTACCGATTAGGAGGTTGCAACCCCGACTGCTAATTCAAGAATACAAATGTTCATGGATGGTGTGATATCTCCTAACACCCTCATGAAGATACGCCCATTACTGTTTGTCAGTGATGGCGGTATGGTGTGATTTAGCAAGCAACTCTGGGGTTTCCATCACAGACCAATCAGGATTCCAAGGTTATCATATGTTAATGGTCAGTGTGATCTGGTAAGTATCTGCTTGGGTGGAGCGGTCATGGGTACATGATTCTGGTGTCTGAAAGGTCACCCGGAGAGTATTTAACATGCCTGTAACATGTCAATTGCCCGACCATTAGAACTAGCTTTGGAATGGTGTTGCAGGCGATGCTGGGTAAAAGGCAAAACAGTTATACTAAGAGACATTTTTGCTACTTGACCAACACAAACGGACAAACAAAAAGAAAAACAAAAGTTGCGGCTAGGCAGGAGTAGGCAGCATGGTTGCTGGGTAACACCAGGAACCACATACTGATTTCGGGTTTCATTTGGAATAGTTACTAGTCTATTACTGACAATGACTGGCTTGCATTACAAAAGAGGCGCATTCAATCAGATAAGCGGATGAGATGAAACAAAAATAAAAAGTCACCTATTAATGTCAATTAGAAAATTATTCTGTCGTAGCACATGCTGGGCTAAATCGCCACAAAATACATGAGACATATTACCTGTCTCCTCTCCTGCTCTAAATCGCACACTTTACAGATGAACAGTAGCAATCGTTCATCCCTACTCAAATAATGCATAACTCTACAAGCATAGCTTCAGGGTGATGTGTATTGTCTAGTTGAAAGTAGCTTCTAGGGACTCTTCAGTTAGGTTTGACAGAATCAGCCTTTGGCTCTCAATAGAAAAGCTCACGTCCCTTTGAATCTAGAAAGCAATAATTTAGAGCAGCCTCACTCTATCCCACACACAACATTGGCAAGGATAAACTAAGGCACAGGAGCGGCTTCTCTGTTAAAGCGGAGGAGTGTTGCCCCACTGGAATGCCCCCAGAGATGGAAAATTAAAATGGTAATGAAGTTAATTCAAGCAAAAGCCCCCAGTGCTCTTGTGAGCGCTGATAGAGGCCGTACCAACCAATCCTGGCGCTGCTCTGACACTCTGAGAGCAGCACCAGGATTGGTTAAGAGAGTTAACTGGGGCGCTGGAGTTATGGGGAAAGAATAGCGGAGCGAGGACGATGCAGCAGCAACCACTTTAAGTACATTTTTATTTTATTTACATAATTGTTTTGATTAAATGAAAAACCACCCATTTGTCCATCCCTCCACTCTCAGTAGTTGCAGCTGCCAGTGCTAAGGCAAGTATTCAGCTGTGCTGAGACCTGACGGATCTCACACAATCTGTTTTGATTTCATGAAAAACCTCCCATTTGTTCACCCCTCCACTCTCCAAAGTTGGCAGGCGCCACTGCTAAGGCAATTATTTAGCTGTGCTGAGACCGAATGGGCCTCTCACAATCTGAAAAACACCTTCTGTGAAGGTTAAAAAAAAAACTGTGCTCCTGCCCTAAGAAAAGAAATCTTCATCAGTGCTTAATTTGTAAAAAAAGAAGTGCAGGTGCTGAAAAATTTGCCACGGAGGTCTCAGCTCACTTCTTCCTCTGGTGAGCCCCACTTTCAACACTCTCACTGCCTCAGACTCTATCTTCTAACCTTGATCTGCTGTCTGTCAGTCTTTGTTCTGAGAGTCTATCCTCTCACCTCTCTAATTGTTTTCTATCATCTTTGTCACACCTGGTGTGTTACCTTATTACCTGTATTTCTGATTTGCCCCCTATTCATTCTAGCCCTGCCCTTTTCCCTCTTCACTTTTATCCATGCTCTGCTCTCTCTCCCCTCGATCTTGGCTCTTTACTATCACTCTTCTAGCAGTGATTAGCACTGTCTCCGTTTTATCATTTGTCTGCTTTTTTTCCCTCTCTCCTGTCCTCTACATCCTTTCATTCTATCTTCTCTCTTCTTAATGCTCTCTTTTTCACATCATGGCTGCTTTCTCTTTGTATCTGATTTGCTCTCCTTATCTTCTACTTAGCTCCGTCTTATCTCTCTCTCCTCTCCTGTTGTTTATTTCTCCTCTTTACTCCTGCTCTCTCTCTCATCTATAACACTGCTGCTGCTTGTGACCCCTGTCGTCAGCTTGTACATGTCCTTGCTATTTTGAACTCTGCGTTTTCCTGTTGTCATTCCTAAAGAAGTGGAAGATGGCATATTTTACTTTCTTACCTACACTGAGTGCAAAAACAAAATGTACACCAAATGAAAATGCTTTTTTTTGCATATATTAATCAGTGCGATATGACTGGGATTATTGTGGAACAGACGGCTGCTCGAGCACAGCAGGTGATGTCACTGCTAGTACTGCCAGTAATTAGTAGGTCCAGGGATGGCGACGGCATTGGCATCCACTGCTCAGCTTGCTGTGACCCTGCCTGCTAGCGGACAGGCATTGTCCCCGGCCGTAATGCTGCCAATGCCAGTAAGTATGGCTGTGGTGCCTACTGGACTCATGCACGCTCAGCAATTACCATGCTGGGTGCAGCGCACAGATTCCACAGGTGACGCCATGGCGCACAAAAGTTGTGTTGGTCCACAGCAGCATCAAGCACGCTGAGGACAGCAGCAATGCAGGGCTGCAGGAAAGGCTACTCTGACTATGCAGCAAGTGGAAAGTTCACACTTACTTTCGTTTATTCTTCCTCAATAGCCCTCACTCCGAAGTGCCAACTGCGCTCTTGCAGCTTCCTTGCCTCAACTCCATCATGAGCCAGCCCCCAGCTACAATTATCCAATGGGAGGCTTAGGCTCAGGCAGTGGCAGGGTGCAGCAGACTCGAGGAATAGAATGCAAGCCATAGTTAGTCTATGACTTCTTGGATTTGTGATTGGCGTGATGACATCATCACTAACGTGGTGATACACAATCATGCCTGCCTGGACAGGCGTATGATGGTCTATCTATGAACATTTACCAGCCAGTCGCCATGCAATGTATGTTATTCTTTTTATTTTGAATTTGAACAATTAATATTGAGACCACCGCCTGCAGGGTCAGAAATTGTAGCCCCGGCCCTGTGAAAGAAGTGCCGGTGCTGAGCACCTGCTCAAATTAAGCACTCTTCATTAAATGCTAATTGGGTACATGGAGCTCATAGACTATGTCAAACCATCTTTCGTCATGATTTAAAGGAGGGAGAACAGAGAAGATACCAATGGTCCTCTTTTGTCTTTTTGTGAGGAGTTGAATGTAGAGTGAACGAGAAGGATAAACGTGAATAACATTCTCCCTGGAGCTCTTATGTTTTATAGTAGAACATGATAAATGGATCAAGACCTGTGGTGAGAGATGATCTGACTTCTTACACATAGTTTGGAGGTGCCCAGTGGTGTACACATTTTGGACTCTTTGCTGGCTGATATAAAGAGGGGTATGGGCTTTCATGTTAATAATTCACTACTACATTGATTATTGAGATATATTAAAAATCCCAAAGGGCGCAGATGGCCTATACATTAATGCAGCTGCTTTTGGTGTTAACAAAATGCTGAGTCACTATAACATGGATAGGTCAATGCTCCCCCATGGTTGATGCTTGGCATCGAAATGTGAGGCAGTGGACACTTGCTGAAAAAACCCATATGAAATTAAGCAGGAGGGATAAGAAGCTGGAAGACGATCTCAGGGAACAGAGGGTATTGTGTGATGCATGTTTTCATCCAATTGAAACAACAGGAGAGAAAGGGTTTCTAGGACCACTCTTTTACCCCTTACAGATAAATTTATATCAATCAACATAAGAGTGTCAAACAAAGGAAACAGACATCAAAAAAGAGAGTGGGAAGCCAGATGTGCAGGTAGTCAGTGTAGTGGTTTATACCGACTATAGGTTCCCAATTAGTAAAGGAATAGAGTGCACGTGCTTAGTGTGGAAAAAGGACCCTCAGGCCCCAACTGAAAGTTGGTACCCAGTTGTCTTCATTGGGCCCCTGATAATTTGAAAGGAACATGAAATAGTGATTGGAAAAGTGCTTTAAAAAGAGTGTAGGCTACTCATCAAGCAATTCGTTTTATTGAGAAGGTAGCTCTGACTATTAAAATCGGTGAAAAAAAGGATGGACTGGTGATTGGTTGAGTTAGTTTGAACCAATAAGTCCTCACAGTAGTGACAAACAAATTTGTCACTACTGTGAGGACTTATTGGTTCAAACTAACTCAACCAATCACCAGTCCATCCTTTCTTTCACTGATTTTAATAGTCAGAGCTACCTTCTCAATAAAACGAATTGCTTGATGAGTAGCCTACACCCTTTTTAAAGCACTTTTCCAATCACTATTTCATGTTCCTTTCAAATTATCAGGGGCCCAATGAAGACAACTGGCTACCAACTTTCAGTTGGGGCCTGAGGGTCCTTTTTCCACACTAAGCACGTGCACTCTATTCCTTTACTAATTGGGAACCTATAGTCGGTATAAACCACTACACTGACTACCTGCACATCTGGCTCCCCACTCTCTTTTTTGATGTCTGTTTCCTTTGTTTGACACTCTTATGTTGATGCATTTTTTAATCCCTCCTTGGTTCAGAGTAACCCGGACAACTCTGATACTAGTGAGTGCATGTCTGTAGAAGAGAATGAATAGTAAGTGATGGGAATGTAACCTGGGTACGGTGGTGTGAACTGAATTGCCCGGAGTTATACTTTCTGGTTTAACGGTGTATGCTCTAGTGACCTCCACCGAATCTGCCGAATGTGACTGAACAACTGCTGCAAGTTTGTTGACAATGAAAAATAAAGATATTAAAAAAATGTGCAGCTCTTGTGCCAAATTCTATTGTAAAATGCAGCATTTTGGCCCCTACTTTTCAAGTCTGACTTGACAGTGCAGATGTCTGAATGTCAGCAGCCCTACATGCCAAGAACAGATGCATACTGGTAAGTAACATTTTCTGTTCAAGGCATGTGGGCTGCTGAATTAATATCTTAGCATAGACTGTATAGCAGTTTCTCCTCTAGCGGTGGTCGCCTTTACCAGCTGCAGTGGTTTGAAAAAGAGTTTTAAGGACAGCCTGGCCCACAGCAGCTTGTTGCTTAGCTTGCACGTCAACACAGTAATGTTTAGTGAAAGTGTGTATGGTAGACCATGTAGCGGCCCTACATATGTCTTCTAGGGGAATATTTCCAATGAAAGCCATGGATGCCCCCATTTTGCGCGCTGAGTGGGCTTTTGGGGGAACTGTTAAAGTGCACTTTGCCTTTTGATAGCATATTTGAATGCATTTAACTATCAATCTGGCTATTCCTGTTTTAGAAATGGAATTACCCTTATGTTGTGGTGAAAAGGCAACAAATAGTTGCTTTGTTTTTCTGAATGATTTAGTTTTGTCAACGTAATATAGCAGGGCTCTTTTAACGTCTAGTGTGTGTAGAGCTCTGCAGCCACTTACTGCGGGTTTTGAAAGCAAACTGACAATTCTATGGACTGATTGATGTGGAAAGTGGACATAACTTTTGGCATAAATTTAGGGTTTGTACGAAGCACTACCTTATTGTGGTGTATTTGCAAGAAGGATTCCTGAATGGTTAGTGCCTGTAGTTCACTCACTCGCCTGAGGGAAGTAATGTCAATTAAAAATGCCACCTTCCATGTTAAGAATTGTAGTTCACATGATTGAAGTGGTTCGAAGGGTGGTCCCATGAGTCTGGTAAGTACTATGTTTAAGTTCCAGACTGGCGAAGGTGGATGCTTTGGAGGGATAATTCCATAAAAGCTTTGATAGGTGATATTCTGAACAGGGACACATGTTGTCTGTTTTGAAGATATGCTGCTATAGCAGCAAGGTGTAGCCTTATGGATGAGTATGCTAGATTACATCTTTGAAGATGTAGCAGGTAACAGATTATGTTTTGGATTGAGGCATCTAATGGATTGACTTGGTTATTATTACAATAAAATGCAAATCTTTTCCATTTAGCTGCGTAGCATGCTCTGGTAGTGGGGCGCCTTGCTTCCTTGATAATATTCATGCAGTCTGGAGGCAAGTTAAGATATCCGAATTCTAAGACCTCAGGAGCCAGATCGCTAGGTTCCTCTGATTGGGTTCTGGGTGCCTGATTTCTCCATGGTTCTGTGTTAGCAATTGTGGCGAAAGGCGCAGTCTTTGTTGAGGAACTACTGAGAGTTCTAAGAGCGTCGTGTATCATGGCTGTCTTGCCCATGTGGGAGCAACCAGGATCATTGTGAGTGACTGTTGCCTTAGTTTGCATGCCACTAATGGAATCAGTGGGGTTGGTGGAAAAGCGTAAGCAAATCTGCCTGACCAGTTCATCCATATCGCATTGCCTTGTGACAACGGGTGTGGGAACCAGGCGGCAAAGGACGGGCATTTTGAGTTTTCTTTTGTGGCAAACAGATCTATTTCTGGATGTCCCCACTTTTGGAAGAATGGTTGTAGAACCTGAGGGTGAATCTCTAATTTGGGTGGTTGTGGACTGTGTCGGCTTAGTAGATCTGACATCTGATTGTCTATCCCTGGGAGGTGTTCTGCCAGGAGAAAGATGTTCTTTGGAATTGCCCACCTCCATATGCTCTGTGCTAGGTGAGATAGCTGCAGAGAGTGTGTCCCTCCCTGTTTTTGGATGTAGTACATGGCTGTCATGTTGTCCGTCTGGATTAACACAGCCTCTTTGCACAAGTATTTCTGAAAGGCTTTCATTGCTAGAAATACTGCTAGTAACTCTAAGTGGCTTATATGTAGTGTCTTTTGCTTGACTGTCCAGAGACCTTGGACTGTGTATTGAAGGAGATGGGCTCCCCAACCTGTCAGTGATGCTTCCGCTGTTAATACTACTTGTGGAACTGGCTCTTGGAATAGTCGCCCCTTGGAAAGGTTTTGTGGGTTCCACCACTGCAGAGAGTTGTAAGTGCGACTGTCTACCAACACTAGGGGCCAGATGTAGGTAATCCCGATTTACCTACTCTTAAATACCGAATCATACTGATTCGGTATTTAAGAGTAGGTAAATGGGATGTAGGTAATTTCACTTTTGAAATTACCGAATCGGAATGATTCGATAATTACGGAATCGGTATTTACCGATTCGGTAATTGCCATAGATTCCTATGGGCCTTGAGGCCCATAGGAATCAATGCCAATTACCGAATCGGTAAATACCGATTCGGTAAAATTACCAAATTTGCAAGGGGGACAGGGTGTCACTTTGACACCCTGTTGCACCCCTCAATTGTGCATGGGTGCACATGTTGCTGACATACATGCCCTTAGGGCATGTATGTCTGCAACATGGCACGTTTTTTAAAGCAAATAAAATGCTTTTTGAAGGGATTTCATTATTTACCACAAACTTCTAGTTGGTGGTAAATAACGAAGTCTTAAACCCTTGTAGCACTCATTACAGTGCTACCTACACGTTGAATTACAGAATTGGTAATTTTACCAATTCGGTATTTTACCGAATCAGAAAAAATTACAAATTCGGTAAAATTACCGATTCTGTAATTTAACATGCCCCTACATCTCAATATCCAAATACCGGTCGGAAACGGCCGAAAATCTGTATTTTCGGCTGTTTCCGACCGGTATTTGGATACCTACATCTGGCCCTAGGTCTTTTAGTTGTCCTTGAGCTTGGTTCCACTGTCGTGCTAGGCATTCCTGTAAGGGACGCATTTGAAGCCGAGAATGAGGGACAATGAATATGCAGGAGGCCATCATGCCTATAAGCTGCACGAACACTCGAGCTGGCAGGGAGTGTTGTGGCTGAAATCTTTGAATGAGAGCCTGTATGTTGGCTATCCTGGCTGGATTTGGATATGCCTTCGTCATTGAGGTATTTATTGTTGCTCCCAGATATTGTTGTATGTGGGAGGGTTGCAGATGTGATTTTGGGTAATTTATGGAAAATCCTAGATTGTGCAGTAGTTGGATTGTCTGCGACTTATGGCTTGCACACTGTGCATATGAGTTGGCTTTTATGAGCCAATCGTCGAGGTAGGGGAACACATGGATGTGTTGCCTTCTGAGGTGTGCTGCTACTACTGCTAGGCATTTTGTAAAAACCCTTGGTGCTGTAGTTACCCCAAAGGAGAGAACTTTGAATTGATAGTGGTGACCTTCTATTGTGAACCTGAGGTATATCCTGTGAGCTGGATGTATAGGGATGTGAAAGTATGCATCTTTGAGGTCTAATGTAGCAAGGAAGACGCCTTGCTGGAGTAGTGGGAGTACCTGTTGTAGAGTGATCATATGGAAATGCTCTGAAAGTATGTATTGGTTCAGAGGTCTGAGGTCAAATATTGGTCTGAGGGATCCGTCCTTTTTAGTAATGATGAGGTATAGAGAGTATACTCCTGTCCCTTGATGTTGAAAAGGTACTGGCTTTATGGCACCCTTTTCCAGCATGGATAGCACCTCTTGTTGTAACAGCGTGATGTGTTCTTTGGACATTGGACGCTGTTTGGGCGGTATGTTGGGTGGAGTAGAAGTGAGTTCCAGGCTGTAACCATACTGGATAATTTGTCTCACCCATCGTGTTATTCTGCCTCCGACTGGTGTTAAGTTGTCTGGATGGAGTGTGAACCAGTCACTGTTTGTTGGCGGTGGAGGCTCAGATGTTATTGCCACCATGTCCTCTGCCCTTGTTATTGTTCCCTCTATAACCCCCTCTGTTGGAGCCTTTATTAAAGGTGCCTTGTCCAACTTTTAAATGATGAAGAGGTTTGGGATGCGTTGCCTCTGCCTGAGCCTCGAAAAGAGGAGCGACGAAAGGAGCTCCTAGACTGTTGAAATTGAAGTGCACCCATGGACTTAGCGGTGTCAGTATGGTATCAACTGCAGGGCCAAACAAGAAATCCTGGTTAATGGATTGATTGAGTATGGTAGATTGCACCTCATTTTTAAAGCCCGAGATGCGGAGCCAGGCATGCCGGTGTAGCAACACACTAGTATTGACAGACCTAGCAGCTGTACCAGCTGCATCAAGGGTGCATTTTATGGATGCGTTAGTGATGAATTTCCCTTCCTGTATTAGGTCATTTGCTTTTGTCTTATAGGGTTATGGTAGGTGTTGTAATAATCCCTCCAGTTCATCATAGTGTGCTCTGTCATAGCGTGCTAGGAGAGCTTGTGCATTGGCAATTCTCCAGGTATTTGCTGTCTTTTCCCAGAGGTTTCTAAAATTTTTGACTCCTTGTCAGGAGGGGGGGGGGGGCATCACCTGTTTGCAAATTTGCCCTTTTCCTAGCATTAGATACAACTAGAGAGTCTAGTGGTAGCTGAGACTTGATATAAGAGGGTCTGTAGGGGCTAGTTTATATTCTTTTCAATTCTTGGATTAAGGACACGCGCCCTGGCTGGGTCTTTAAAGATGTCTGGTGCATGCTTTAGTACTCCCTTCAGCAAAGGGAGTATACATACGCTCGTCTCTGATGTTGGGAAGGTGTGAAATAGGAAATCCTCCTCTATAGGGTCAGTGGGCATGCTTACGCCATGATACTGAACTGCTCTGTCCACTAGCTAGTTAAAAGCGACAGTGTCGTCAGTAGGAGATGGTTTAGTGGGGCATGGTGAGGGATCGGGAATGGGTTGTGGATCATATGGATCATCAGGGTCATTCTGATCGTCCCATGTGTGATCCTGGTTTCCTTGATCATCAGGGTCTATAACATCCTGTTGAGGATCTTCACCCATGTCTTCTGCCTCATCATAAAGTGGAGGTGTAGGAGAATATGGAACATAAGGCATGTTAGGAGTGAAAGGAGGAGGTGTGAAAGGTCTAGAAGGGGATGTCCCAAAGTCCTTTTTCTTAGGAGGAACAGGAGAAGGAGCTTCAGTGTCCAGTCTTCTCTTGTTCTTATTGTAAACTGATATATGTCCTGTCAGGTTCTATATACAGTCTATTTTGGTCTGGGCTCAGTGGATCAGGATGAAAAAATTCTTCTTCCACTGTCCGTGGCTTCGGTGCCATGTGGAGAAGTGTGGCTCAGTGGTTAGAGGCGGCAGACCCGGAAGCTGGGATCGACCGTGGACCAGGGTTCGATTCCCCGCCTCAGCAGGTCTCGGGCTCAAAATTCCACGGCCTCGATAATTCTCGCTCCGGTGCCTACTCGACTCACGGGGTCTCACTCTGCAACTCTGGGCAATAGCTTGCTTAATCTCCACTACGGCCCCTCACGGCGGGATGCCTGGCTTTCACCCTGTGGACACCCTGCCGGGGCCTCTCACAGGGGAATACCAGGACGGGTTCCCTAAGCAAGCGCCAGGATGCCCTTTGGGTGGCAGGTTGCGCTATATAAGTACACCTACATTTACATTTACATTTACATTTTGGATCGGTCACTTGCTTGTTTTATTTTTCTGTAGAGCTTCTTTTTGTCGGCTCGACGACTCTTTTCGGCTTGACAGCCTTGTTTGACTCGACGACCTTCTTCGGTTCGACAGTCTTTTTTGGGTCGATAGCCTTTTTCGGCTCGATGTGTTTTTTCGGCTCTACGACTTTTTTCGGTTCGACTGCCTTTTTCGGTTCGACGGCCTTCTTCGGCTCGGTGGCAGTCTTCGTAACGACGACTTTCTTTGGGTCGATTCCTTTTTTCGGGTCGATTACCTTTTTTGGGTCAACGGTCTTCTTTGGATCGACGGCCTTCTTTGGGTCGACAGTCTTCTTTGGATCGACCACCTTATTCGGGTCGACGGTCTTTTCGGATCGACGACCCTCTTTGGCTCGACGGCCTTTTTCGGATCGACGACTTTTTAAATGCTGGCGCCCGTTCTCTGCTCTGCGGCCGTTTTTGAGTTTTCGGCCTTCTTGGGAAGTGTTTTGCTCGGTCACGGGGTACCGGAAGGCTTGGGTATGGTCTTTCGAGCCGAGCCGGAAGGCGGGGCTTCTGAAGCGGTGTTTCGGTCGCGGCTAAGGCTTTTAGGCGATGCTTTGACCGGAGCCTTGTCTGGAGGTGGAGGCAGGGTAGGGGCTTTGGTACTCACGGTTTGCTCCGGTGGGATGTCGTCATCGGAGTCCGACTGGTCTTCTACTGTGACTAGTTCTAGGTCGGAGTCCGCTGCCTCTGGGAGTTCATGTTTGTTGTTGAAGATGTTTTCTGGTTCAGGTGCCTGTTGCTGCATCTCTGGTCGAGCAGCTCTTCGGTTCCGGATAGTTTTGTTCGACCGGAACTGAGCACAAGCTGGACAGTTTTCTTTGTTGTGCTACGGAGAAAGGCACCTGTTGCATACTGTATGCTTGTCGCTATGTGGAAACTTGGATCGACATTGTGGGCATCTTTTGAACTGGGTCCTTTCCATCGGCAGGAGGCCCACGTGGCGTCGAAAAGGCCCAACGGCCCGCATCGACTACCAGAGATAGATGGAAAGAGTTGTCGAGTCGAGGGATACGGAGCGGAAACAATACCGTCGAAAGTATAAGGTTTTTGGCTTTAGAAAGTTGGAAAACTTTGGTCCCGAAGTTGGAGTTGTCGAAGTGCATCTGAACCTAATAGCGGAGAAAAACAATCTGAAGATGCCCATGCGCACTGTAGTCCAGGGAGGAGTCACCTATCTCGTGATACTTCGAAGACTCTTCCAAGACAACAAGATGCAAACATCCGGACCCAACACTAGGCGGAGATCTATGCTACGATATTAATTCAGCAGCCCACATGCCTCGAACTCACAGTTTTACCTCTTTGCGGCTCTTAATGCTAAAACACGAAAAGAGATTCTATATATGCGACTGTTGGCCATGCCGGTAGCCGAATTTAGCCCAGCATGGTCACACATAAAAACATGGGAGGCATGCAGTCTCTGCCCTAAAAAAGAGAATCATGGTTGCATCTTCCGTGCTGCTGCCCAGCCATAACTAACGAGAGAAGAACACTTCTTAGGGAACTATGCCTGAGCGAAAATGCAAGAACCTACCTAGAGACTTCGGCCATGTGTTTTACTCAAAAAGAACCCTACATCCTGGCTCACTGCGGGTGTGTCATACAAATCATCAGAGACGCTCTCCAGCCTCGTCCTGGGCTCCGACCTTGCCTTCGGATAGTCCAAAAGGTGATTCTGGATTATTTTAAAGGGAAGTCAGAATGATCCTTAGACAAGATCAGACCAAAGGAACATTCTTTGCTACCCTTTCAAGTGGGAGTAGCCAGTATAGCGACTGGCCTCTGTCCCCGCCTGGGAGAAACAACCAGAGACTGGAACCCTCCCAACAAATATTGGTCATTAAAAGACTCCTTCAAATTGAACTAAATCGCAATGCACTGGCACTTCACCGGGGGAGTCATCCCATTCAAGGTGCCAGAGGAAGTAGAGGAGATTTGAAGAACATTAACACAAGGACCTCTGGCCGATGGATCTGGTCGTAGAGTGCCAGAAAAACAAACATGAAAATATGCCCTGAGCTAAATGAACAAACTTAGTAATGTGCACTCTATTAGAACCTTCAATACTTTTGCCTGGGCTGATTCTGCACGACGGCTCTCTATTTTATGAAGATCTAATGTTTTAATTATTATTAATTCTATTACTGTTTTGCAATATTTTTAGTTAACTTATGCAAGAACTAAATAAATACCAAATACTTCATGCTATTTTAGGTTTAGTTTATCTTTTACCTAAAATGAAGTTCATGAACTGCAATGCATGAGGGACTATTTACACCTGAAAATGGCACTCAATGATCACACTTAATTTTTTATCTCATATTTTTGTATTTTATATAGAATTCAATACTTTTTGTATTTTTTTAACTTTAGTTGACTTTTCATTTTATTTTCAGGACTCTACTGCGAATCATTAACACCACCACCTTTACTACCACTACCTACATCAATACCACCTCCACCATTACCAACACAACAGCTTTTGTGCATGCCATTTTGCTTGCTTACTAAATGAAAGGCAGCTCCACTGGCTTTGGTAGTCGAAGTCCAAAACTATAGATGCATAACAGTGAATAACAGTATGATTTTTAACTGAGAAGTTCATAGTGACATTGAATAAACAATAAGAGCCAAGCTCAAGACAGCTGCTAATTGCTGGTGTTTCATGGCTGAATAGATGCAGTGATATAATGTTTATGTGTGATTACTGGTGGTGGTGTTAAAACCAACAATGCACTGCTGCTTTCAATGTTACAGGGACTGTAAGTTTTAGTGGAGACACTTTGCCTCGAGCATCATCTGTGAGGAGGCTGAAGAGCTGCCAAACCCGCTCTGCCACACCAAGAAAAGTTCATATTCTATAGATATACGCTGAATGAATGGCAAGTGAATAAACTGACAGGTACAATTCTCAAGCCAGGGGGGATACAGAAGTATAGCCAAAAACAAAAAACAATCTGAATCTGGGAATAAAAAGCCTACAACTGCAATCTAATCGACCTGAAATTCCAATTCCTTCTTTAAAACCCACACCCGGCAATACAGATAATTGAAAGGCAAAGGACTTTTGCTGAGATCTTCGTTAAATTTAATACAAATATTTTAGACAGGGTTGAATTACCATTCTCACAGGCTCCCAACTAGCCAGGGATGCTGGTAAAAAAGATCCCACAGCAAAAGTAGGACAGAAGATTTTCTATTGTTCACAATATATTTTGGTTTACATGATTTCAGTTTTTTACAAAAGTCTGTGTTGCGCTATGACGTGAACTATTCCATAATTCTGTATTAAAAACTGCATAGGGTGAATTACATATTTTATGCATAGTGTTGGAAGTGGGGGTCCCTGTCGCTTACCGCTGCCCCCAAATGCTAGAGGCGTGCGTCCCTGACCCCTCGCTTCACAGTTAGGCTAAGTAAGGACACCGTCTTAGATAGCCCTGCTCACCCCCTTAGTACCTTAGCACGAGCAGCCAGGCTTATCCCCAAGGCATGAGTGTTAAGTATGTTCAACCACGCTCACAGTAACCCCATGATGTCATCACAAATGCACTCCACACGAGTATTGATGAAATTAGTATAATCTTTATATAAGCAATTATACGATACGACCACACAATACAAAATCTACATATAAGAATGGGTAGTATTCTTTCCGGTGGGTTGGTAGGTTCTGATCCTAACCACCGCTTCTAACAAACAGTGAAGCTCACTTCTAACCGTTTCCCAAAAGGTTAGGCAAGTTGTATTGCTAGAATGACACGTATTTCAAAAGGAAACAATACTGCAATGCGTAACGATATTCTCTTATATTGTGCAACAGAGAAACAATGCCATACGTAGCGCTACAGTCATGTACTTTGAAACTGAAGGGATAATGCAATGCGTATCACCACCAGCATGCCCTGTACCAGGAAGACACAAAGCAATGCATCACGCTACAATCCTGTACGGTGCAATGAAGAAATAATACACTGTGCAAAGTTATACTCAGATACTGTGCACTGAAGAAATAATGTAATGCGTCACGTTACAATCAGGTAATATTCAAGGGCGATCCCACTCTCCTCCCTGACGTCAGCGACTTGGACCTTGATCCGGAACTTAGCCACGGGCTGCGGCGGACTTGGGCCGGCGGCTCAGTTCTTCTGTGGCTGCCGGTCCGGGCCGCTGCTGATGTCCACACCAAGACCCACCCTCAGCACTGTGGAGACTTTACTTCACTTCGGTGCACACCTTAACCAGGCCCTCCTCACCAGCACCTCAGGTTGCACTTCGACACGCACACCACACGTCCAAGACTCGCCTCTTCTCTTTTCCCGGTGCACAGGATGTCCAGGCGCTCTTCACCAACGCCCTGGCTGCACCATGACACGCACGCTTGCGCGTCCGAGTTTCACCTCTTCTCCCAGTGCACACGATGTCCAGGCGCTCTTACCTAACGCCCTGACTGCACCACGACACACACTTTTGCACGTCAGAGACTCACTTCTTCTTTTGGTGCCTACGAAACCCCGACGCTCTTCACCAACACCCGGGCTGCACCACGACTCGCACCCAGCATGTCAGACAGCCGCGGTGCGTCCATTGGGGCGTAGGGGCGTAGCCCCACTAAGTTGGTGGACGCACCTGCGGCTGCAGTGCAGAGAGAGAAAATGAAGCGCAGCGCTTCAATTGGGAGTTCGTTCCGGGACCCGATGGCAGCAGGAGTGCGCAGGGGGTGGGGCTGGGTTGGGTTACAACATAACATCATGATGTGATGAATGTCAGTGTCTGCGCCTAGGAATTTAGGGCGGAAACTAGCTTGCGCATGCTCGTTAGCCGTCAAGTTGAGTAAGACGACCGAAGGGCCAGGGGGGTGTGTCTTTAGCTGGGCCCCGTTGTTTGAGAAGGTGCCAGGATGAGTAGTCTGTGTGCCCCCCTAGCCAATCCTGGCGCTTATGCAGCGCCAGGATTGACTGGTCCACCGCGCCAAAAGGACAGGCAATCCATTATTGGATGCCGCGCGTGGGTGGGTGGCACACTGGTGGGCTCTGCTCAGCACTTTATTAGTCATGGCCAATCACTGTGACTTCAGCATGTGAAGCCATTCAGTGATTGGCCATGATTTCGGGACGTGTGCGCCGTGACGTTTCCTTGTGCGCTGTGTACTTATAAATTTCTGTAGGGGGCGGGGGCTCCCTCTCTACTCTGTCTCGTGCACGCAGGCCAGGCAGCAGTTGACTTCAGTTGCAGTTGCAGGCAGCCCTGTTCACTTGACTGTGTTGATTCTGACAGACTAGTTGTTAGTCGTTGTTGACCATCCCGACCGTCATTCGAGTAAGTTACGCAATGTAACTGCCTGTATGGATTTGTTCTGAAGTTCATTGCATTGTGAGGCAACATGTTACATGTTCTCAGTGAGTAGATTGATTGCACCGCTATTTTCTTTGAAGGCCGCTTTCTGCAGCTCAACTCTCAGAAAGCACCGTGGATGATGTGATTATTATGGCCGCCTCCTGTCACTGTGTCCTGTCCCGGGACCCCGCTCCTCGCGCCTTCTCTCCCACCAGCGCTCCCTTGTCCCTTCACACCGTCCCACAGTTCAAACACAGGCGGTCATTTCTTTTTTAAAGTTAGCTCTCTGCACTCGCAGTGCTGCTTGGCAGCAAAAAATGCACTAAATCGATCTCTGTCTGTGTGTCACAATTTCGCTCCTTTCTGATGTCTCAACCTGCCAGTGCCACTTACGCCCAGTTTCTACCAGGCCAGCTTCTGTTCTGCAGCTACAGGTCACAGTGGACGGGCCTCCCTCGCTAAGCTTGCCTTTGAAAGAATATTTATCTGACCTGTGAGTCACAGGTCAGATAAATATTCTTTCGAAGGCAAGCCACCCTTTTGGAGCACGCGAAAAATAAGTTGGACGAAACTATCAAAAGTTCCTTCAGGAGCAGAAATGTCGTAAAATACAGTTCAGCATTGTGGGAAGCCTTTTGTTGTTTTTTAATATTTTTTTCTACACAGGTAAAATATTTTTCCCCATGGAGAAACCCCTTGCACTAACTCGCGAAGTTCACAAGGGTTTCTTTCTCCTTCCTTACCTTGAAAGGGAAATGATCTTACGGCTGTAGAGCGAGAAAGAGTCAGACACAGTTTTGCCACTAACTGATGCGTTTATGGGCGTTCTTAAACTCTCAAGGCATGCCATGCCTTGAACGGCCCACTACCCCTTACAAGGAATTGATTTCTGCGGAATATCCTTTAAATTTTGGATTGTATTATGAGGGAGTAAAATGATTTACGAGTGCAGTGCAAGCAAGGTGGTATCCTATTGTGAAAACACTGCATTCGTAAGTCCGGCCATTTGCAATGGCATCGTGAATTTACTAGCTCAAAATGGATTTGTGAATTAGGCCAAATGTTATTAGTTGGTTTAGTGTCATCAACCATAATTAATTTCATTGTATGTTGAGAAAATGCAGTATTAAGCTTTAAAGCGTGACACTTACACGAAAAGTTCTCGGTTTGGTTACTTGAACGATTATGAGAGAAGCTTTTGTATTTTGGGGAAGGAATTATCCATAAAGAGTCGATTCGTGATAAAATAACTTAATATGATTAAAGCTGGATATTAGATATCTGCTAACCGGGCAAAGTTGAGTTTAATAGGTACAGAACTCCAAGGGCTATCTCAAGATAGTAAAATGCGTGCCTTTTTTCAGTGCTCAAGTTTTTCAAATAAGGCCAATTTTATTCATCAATCGGGTAGACGTTAGATTTTGGGAGTTTTATAAAGTGCGTATCCTTCAGAGTGCTGTGTATATACAGGGTGCATTAAATAAAAATACCCTTACATTGCTGGTCAGTTAACCAGCATTCTAGTGAGGCCCGGCTGGCGTTGAAAGGTTAGTAAACTAACTGTTTCACTCGAGCACACGCAGCGTCCCCCTGCAAGGCGGAGCTCGATAACCCACCAAGGGTCCTGTAAATCAGACACTGGAAAATTGAACTCTGAGAAAACCGGTTATTACGTCGTGGCCGATAATCAGGGTGAGGCGTGTGTAGCCATTTTGTGCCACGCATTGGATGTGCCCTGTGGTAAGGAATGCATGTTGATTTATTGTCAACTGAACTGTACAGGGGCGGGCCCGGATTTATAGCAAAGAGGCCTGCATTCTGTGGAGACACGTGGGACTCTTTTTTCATTTCTAATGTACCCTTGGTGTTCCATTGGCGCCGGGCATCTCTGTTGCTCAGGGTTATTTCCCCCCCACATTTAAGTGGGCTGCTGTCTTGCCTGGCTTAAGCCAGCACGCACTCATTATACATCACGAGAGATCACGTACTGTTTTCATGGACGAATAGTAATTACCTGGTAATGGTTTAAAACATTTCCTGAAGGAACATAAAGCTGTTTTCTAAAAGTCAAGAGCACATTAAAAGGATTACCACGTTGATATGATTTTTAGATAACGCTAAAAGGGGTCCCAAATGGGCTTATGAAAAGGGATGCAATCTCTTTGATGGAAAGTGCACGGTCTGACAGCTTAGCATGCAAACAGGCCGCGCATATTGTCGTGATGAATGTGCATTTTCCTCCACAAAGGAGGCCAGAAATCAAATGTTTTCGTGCTGTCTTAATGGCACCAGTTCTGTGAGTGTGCAGGTTTCTTGTAAACGCAAAGGGCCTTTAAGTCGTTGGGATCGGGAAATAAACCTTTAAAACATTTCTGAGTGACAATCAAAGTCCAGGGCCAGTTGTATCTGATGCACAGTACAAATGAAGCTCCACAGATTGATTATGTAAACATCTTCCACAATAGCACGTTTTTGAAGGTGCTAGATTTATTATTAGGCCCCAAACATCAGGAAAACTTTGACATTTAACAAGGTCATGCTAATGCAGTGACATTGAGGTCTAACCAAGACATCCATAAACTCTGCATTTTAATGTTTAAATTTCGGAAAGTTCCCAGGATCACAGCTACCTTCAGTGCAGTCGGTGCACTGAAGGTAGCTGTGATCCTGGGAAGCTAACTTTAGATATCCAACCAGAGCATGTAGGGGGTCATCTTCCTTGCTAACCTTCCTTTCCACACCACTGAAAGTTCAGCGACTGGTCTTGGGTACAGCACAAAATACATCTTTTTTTGGCACCAGATATTTGAACAGCACCTTCATATGGTGTTCTGCAGCTGGTACTAATAACCCGAGATATATTGAGTGCAGTCAGTACCAATGCAATGTTTCTGGCTCTACAAATGACATCTTGCCTTGCCCGGCAATAAGACCACACATAGTGTTTCAGTAGCTAGGTACCCCTCCCCCCTTATGATGGCACCTACAGCTGCTACCTAGTATTACTGTAATGCAGCACCACCATGAGGGCAGGTGTCAATGGCCTTGATATTCTCAATCCCAACAAAAAGAGAGAAACTTCTCAGCACCTGTGGTCCTGTGGTGTCTTAAAGTAAATGAATACCGTGTCATTAACCTTCACATCGAGGTACTGAGGTTCAGAAACAACATTGACTTTTCAACTATTTTAAAGGAAGATTGATGCAAACTCTTAAAAGTTAATATCTAATGGTTAAAACCCCAAAACAATCAAATTATCTAGTTATAGTTTAGTGCGCTACCTATATCTTGAGTCCCCACCATGCACTGCCTATGCTCTGACCTTTTAGGTCAAACGATGGAAGCATTTTTCTTACTGCATTCTCTTTTTAACACGAAATATCATTGTCTACTAATAATAAAAGTGGAAGTTATCTGGTAGCGCTAGTTTCTCACAGTGCCTGCCAGTGGGTGAAAAGGGTGTTTAGATGTGCTCATCCAATCCCTGGCCTCTCAGCAGAACACAAAGAGCAATAGCCACGTGTGCCACCCACTTGTAATTGTGATTCTACTTCAAACAGTTTGAATAACATACATCGCTGTGGAAATATTGACTGGGTGAAAGTAAAACCTAGTGCTTACAGGTGAGTGGGAGTGGGTGGGGGTGAAGTGAAGATGCAAAAAGAAGTATATGCAGGAGAAATTGAACACAAGGTGGTGAAGAAGAAAGAATTGTAGTGTAAGAAATGTTGAGGTGGCATCTGTAGAAAGATATGAGGAGAAAAAGGGCACAGAGTGAAGTGGTGTGAGGGAAGAAAAGGCAGGTCTAGGATTCTCTGAAGTCCACTACACCTTTGAAAGACTTTCGTAATGTTTAATTCGGTCACATATTTCCAGAATTGAAACATGTTCCATTCTATTCACACCAAAATCTTTGTTTTGACTCCTTTACTTACTACTGCTAATTAGCAGAAAACAAAGCCAACAGGTCTGGCTCGTTTTAGGTGTGTTTTAGGACGGAATGTATGAAGCTCTGTGGTTATACTGAATAAGCAGCTACCTATGTTATGCCATCTATTAATGTAATAACTGCACTTTCACAATTGCTTTATTAACCTTCCTGCTTCCTCAAATTTGCTTGAAAATGCACGATTTTTCTTCAAAATGTTCTTGGGGGGGTTATCCCCCAAACCCCCCTTTTGGGGTTCAGGCTCGCTCGCTGCGTTCGCTCGCTAGGGTGCTGTATGCAAATCACTTTGCGCCCCACCACTTGAAAATCTCACCCACCGCCCCTGGTCAGAGACTCACTTCTTCCGTTGGTGCGCACAATGTCCAGGCGCTCCTCACCAACACCCTGGCTGCAACACGACACGCACACTGCACATCTGAGTCTCGCTTCTTCCTTTAGTGCACACGAGGCCCAGGCGCTCTTCCCCAACACCCTGCTGCACCACGACACGCACCCTTGCACGTCCGAGCCTCGGCTCATCTCCCCTTACACGCCATGAACAGACGCTCCTCAACAACGCCTTGCCCTGCACCACGACACACACTCTGCGCTTCTGAGACTTAGATTACTCCTGCGTGCACACGATCACAAGTCACAACTTCAGAGGGTCTCAAGCGGCAAAACGCATGCGCACACCACGTTGCCTGGGACTTCTCAGGAAACTTTTATGATCCTGTATTTCCAAATAGGGAGCCAGCTCACCTCGGGCCCTTGGGGTTACAAGACACAGCACAAAGCACAGTCTTCTTGAAGCAGGGGGACAAAGCGCCTCCAAGCACAGTCCCAACAGCCTCTTCTTTAGTTAGAACAGCAAACTGCAGACCAGCCCCAAATCACGAAGCAAGGATTGGTCTATCCACAGCAGTCTCTTCAGTTGTTCCTTCTTTAGCAGATGTTCCTCTGACCCTCTGACCACAGAACGGGTCCAAGCCTTTTCAGTCTCAAACCATATCGGTTTCATTCCAACATTCAGGGGCTTCAGCTCTCACAGTTATACCCCTTAATGTCTTTGAAATTTGTATGTGCTTAGGGGTCCCTGACCCCTCCCTAAATCAGTTCTGTGTGTCTCCCTCCCAGTGTCACCTCTCTCCCTTTGATGCTGGGGTCTGGATCCTTAATCACTCACCAGGAGATGGGGCAATTGGTTTATAGCACCAGCCCACACCGTTTCACCTCCCCCTATTCTCCAGATGCAGGGCAGCCTGGTGCCATCTCAACCCCTCCCTGGTTCAAGACCTCTCCCAGCTCCTCTCATCTGTCAGTTCCAGACAGACAATCCACATTTCAGAGACACACAGAAATGCTCAGAGCACAGAACTCAGCCACATTCTAAAAGAGCGGTTTATAAACACACAGTGACAAAACAACCTTCACAGAAAGATGCATTATGACACTGTGAGTCCATACATACTACACTTAACCTCTCCATTATAAACTGACAGGAAACTAGCCTATCAAACACAACACCCAGCCTCCGCCATTCTGTCCTATGGGCAGAATGACCTTTCAGTTTTTCACTGTCAGAACATAATACACACCCCAGTTAATGTTCTGCCTTTTACCTACAATGCACCCTGCCCAGGGATACCTGGTACCTACCAGGGGTGCCCCATGTGTATGTAAAAGGGAAAGTCAGGCCTGACAAGTGGTTGCACTTGTCAGGACTACATGCTAACTTAGCATTCTGCGTGCAGACCCTACACTGAAGGCCTGAGTTCCCTTCTCTGCGCAACCTTGGATTACTAGCCCTTGCACATACAGTGCACATCACTAGTGCAATCAATGTAATGGTGATTGGTTGGCCATGATTGGTATGTTTGCCTTACTACTAAAAGTAGTAAGGCAAACATACCAATCATGGCCAACCAATCTTCATTACATTTTATATAGGGAACTCCTGTACTTTGACACTGATCAGCAGTGGCAAAGAACCCAAAGCATCTAAGTTGGCATCTCTAAGTCAGGAATACGGTCTAGGGGGGGAAGCAAAAAGTTTAGGGAACTTTGAGCAAAAAGGCTAAGTCCTACACATAGTTGATGTTTATTCTGAAGAAAGTACAAAAGCAATATACTTCTTTGGACACCAAAAGAGACTAGTTGCAGTCGACATTAGGAAATAGACATTCTAAAACTAAACGTTTCCCCTCTACCTCCAACAAAACATTATTTCTTAAAGTATATACTCACTTGGCTTGGCTTCGAGCACTCACAGTCCAGTAATTGGACATTTGCTTTTTTTCATGAGGTAGTGATTTCATTGTTTGAAAAAATGTATGATGATCCACACACGATTTCCACAGGTTTTTGCATGCTCTGTAATTCAGCATATTGAAAGCAACGATATGTTCTCTAGATTCACACTGCAAACAAAATGTTAAAAAAGAAACAATTTAAGATATTCTTTTCAATATGTCTTTAATTGCGGCAGCGTTATACACACCTGCACAAAAATTCATCAAAAACCTTTCTGTTAAACATCAACTTTTACATTACTGTATTACAATAAATATACTTTCCTCACTGATAATCTGTTAACAAAGTTTGGAAAATATACAATATTTTTTTATGAGTTTAGTAATGTCATTTCTTTTCTAAATATACTAGTACTGTTACAAAAGCATCATACATAACATGGCATATATTTTATTTTAATATGTTGTATTTTTTTTTAATTGAATTAGGAAGTGTTAAAGGGTAGAAGCCCAGGGGAAAGTCCTCTTCATGAATCCCTGACACGTATGCTACAGAAATGGTGGGGTGCCGGAATCGCAGAACTTCCAGAGCATGACTCCCTGTGCCTTCACTTCCTCATTAAGGGTCAAACAAAAACAGTAATTTTACCTTATAAAGCTTTGTTGAGGAGGGTGCGGCCGGATCTCTCAAACTTCTTGTTACGCTGGGAGGCAGACCTACGGACGCCTCTCTCTGATACATTTTGGAGGAAAATATTAGAATCTTGTTCTAAAGGGTCTTGCATTGCTCACTTCAAACTCATTCAATTAATTCACTTCTATACCTCGTCCCTATTGAACCCCTGATGCATACATGCTATGTTCCGCGATCTCAGAGTGTTGTTAGTGCACCGTTGAGTACGTTTATTTTTTTCACATGGTCTGGCCTTGTCTGCTTTTATTGCCCGATTGGACGACGTTCCTTCAGGTGGCTCAGGGGTCGACAGATAGGGAGTTTATTCTGATCCCTTTGTTATGCTTACTGGGCCTTCATGAATGGTCGGTGGCTAGGAAGGCTACCAATAGATTATGAGATCTGGCCTTGATCCTTGCCTGCAGGCAACTGAGTATGAGTTGGAAGTCCATCCGGGTTCCCAATATATATCGCTGTTGGTTAGAGCTGACAAAGTGGGTGGACTGAGAACGGGAGGAGATTTGCCGAAAGGAGGCTAGGGGTGTTAAGAAGATACTGATATTATCTGCATGGGATACCATTTCATTAGCTTGCCCGCAGTATTTACAGAGGGGGCCGGGTGCTAGTGGATGATTCCCCTTCTGACGGCTCTCTGCCAACTTTGGATGTTGGAGTGCTGAGACTGACCTCGGGTGTCGCTCCCTAGTGGTCTTCAAATCTTTGTTTTATTTGTTTCATTGTGCTGCCTATTCACACCATCAAGGGTTTGGGGCTCTTGGGGTCTGTGCATAGTGAGCATGTTGGGAGGGGGCGGCAGTGCTTGTCCACTCCCATATGGTGTTCATTACACTCCTGTGGTCTTCTGGGCCCTTTCTTAGGGAGATGCACTGCCTTGCATGAGCATGTTAATTCTATTATTGAAACTAACTGCACATCTATTATGCTAACTGATTACTGTTGCCCTGTCTCTGAGTTAGGCTTGCCGACATTGCTGGTTCCTTTACACATTGGTTTATTGTGATGTGCAGTAAAAACACAATTTAAAAATATGTTTTTTTTAAAGATGATGCTTCCCAAGACAATAGAAGTTACTGACGCTATTCCTGTGCAGCCGCCTTTCTGAAGCCCGCAGCCACAGCAGAGTGATTCCTTGGGCGGAGCGCCCTCCTTCAATTGCCATTTTGCAGGGGACCAAGGATTTCGTAGGCCCCTGCCTCCACCTCTGTCTTGCCATTAGGGATGTAGTTGCCCTTTTGGCCTTCAGTTGGTTCCTCTCTGGGGCTTAGGTGGGATGCTGTTTGGACAGGATGGTTATTTGTCTCAGTCCTTGGGGGGTGTTGGGGGTCTTGCTGGGATATGGTTCTGTGTTTTGTTGTGTATTTGTTTGTTTGCTGGCGGTGGTACGTATGTGGCTATGGAGATGTGTGTTTGATACAGTGGGGCATTCCTGGTTGTGGGAGGCTCTACTGCTGGTGGGATCACAGTGTGGTTCTATTTCTTCCTGAACTCACACTTAAGGCTTCACAAACTAAATTGCTTGCATGGAATGTGCGTGCCTCTCTTCCCCCTCTAAGAGTTATAATGTGCTGATTATTTGAAACATCGGGGGTCCATGTTGCATTTCTCCAAGAGACCCACCTTATGGAGACTGAGGGCTGCACCCTTCAGGGGGCGCTGACAGAGCCAGCTGTATACTACTGCTTATTCTGCCTTTTCACATGGCACCCTTATTTGGATTAGGCCTGGAGTCCCTTTCCGCTTGCACAGGGTGGTTACTGTTCTAGAGGGTCGCTAGGTCCTAGTATTGGGGAACGTTAATGGCAGAGAGGTCACCCTCTTACATTTTGTTGCCACTGAATATGGATCAATCTTCGTTCCTTATTAGCTTGGTGCCCCTGCTTTCTCTTATGGTCCCCTACTGGAGAGTGGTGGGGGGATGTGTGATTTTAATTCTGTTTAGGATTTAAACCTCGATCGGTCCCATTCGCTCCTAAGTGGCACTCCCATGGGCCAAAAGGCAGAGACAGCCCATTTGTGGACTGTCCGCTGGGATTTAATAGATTGTTGGTGGGTTTGTCACCCAGAGACTCGTGTATACTCCTACCATTATGGATTGAATGATTTTAAGGTTCTACTTGACAGACTATACAAATGTAGAGCACTCTATGGCCGAGTGGGTGGGTGGGAATACTAGCAAAAACGTATTCTGATCATGCTCCTGCACTGGGCACGTTTCAATGGTCCACCTCCAGGTTTAGGATGCCTACATGGGGCCTTGCTCTAACACTTCTGAATGATCAGGCTCTTCGGGGTCTGTTAGGAGGACAGATTTCTCAGTACTGGAATGATAATGTTGGTAAGGCCTTGTTGGTGGGCATGGAATGGGAGGCTATAAAGGTGGTGATGCAGGGGTATTGTATCTCTAGTAAAGTGGGGGTTCATACTCAGCTTCTATTGGATATTCAACCATAAGAGGCAGTGTTGGATGGTCTTCCAAGTGAGCTGGAAGGGACCTCAGATAGTAGGGGATGCTTGTTGGAGGCACGAGACAGGTTGTCTATACTTGTGGGCTACCTTCGTCTCTTTGATCATAAGGTGTATGCGGCTATGGCACCTGTGGAGCCGGATAAGTCAGGCAGGATGTTGGCGTGGCTTTTACAAGATGTCGGGGAGGTCAGTTTATCATACAGTTACATGGACCTTCGGGGAGTGATTTCTTCACACAGGAGGAGATCAATGAGGTCTTCCTGCAGTACTATGGTGAACTGTACTCCTCGGGGTGGCGTGTAGTCAGAGGGAAATGCAGGATTATTTTGCAGATGCTTCTCCAGTGGCCCTTTAGTCGAAAGTGGCAGATCAATTGGATGTGGATATTACCGAGTAGGAGGTTCGGGCAGCGATTAAGGACATGGCGAGGGGTAAGGTGCCTGGCTTCGACACCGCCTTCACGTCATAATTTGTTCCTAGGCTAGTGGTGCTTTCCAATGACTCTGGGCAGTGTGGTCAGCTTCCGCCTTTGCTGAGAAAGGCAGCAGTCGTGTCACTTTCTAAGAAGGACAGGACCCTATTCTTCTTGATTCATACAGCCCCCTTTCTATGCTTAATGCTGATTATAAGACTCTCAGTAAATTTTGGCAACTCAACTACTCCCTCATATGTACTCTTTCGTTCATCTGAACCAAAAGTGCTTCATCCCTATGCACAGCACTATGCCTAATATTGGGCAATTGTTTCTAGCCTTAGACTGTTGGGAGCTTCTCCTGCCGGTCTTTGATCATGCTAAAGGTACTGGCTGATGAGGCTAGGTCTCCTCCCAGGAATTCTGCAACTTTTAAAAGCTCAAAGGCACCCAAGTCTGAAAGAGTGCTTTCCCTTTTTCTGTGATCCAAACGTGTAGAATTTCTGAGCTACTGTCATTCCTGCTACTTGTTTAGACTAGCTCTGGTAGATATTGAATACCCCCATCTGAACAGCTATCTCACTGGGGATATTGGTCACAAACATGAGATGGAGAGGGGTAGGTTTCATTGTGGCAGGTGAATCCCTCTCTTACATTAAAAAACAGTGTCTTACTTTATCCCTTCTCCCAACAGGCGTATCTCACTCTGAAAGGGACATTGGATATGCATATGTGGGAGCTTACAGTTCTAAAATGACAATGTCCTCCCAGCATATTGTACACCACCATAATGTGCAGCACACACATGCATAGTCCAATAAAATTCACCACTCACCTCTTCAGATGTACACTTGTGAAACCACAAATCACACACATGCAGGTGAGCATGTTGATGATCAATGTCCTTAGTATTTATTTTGAGGGGGGGCACAGGTAGAGTTAATAGTCAGTCCCACACAGAGTAGGGGGTGAAAAGTATTGTGTCCTTACTAGAAATAATTTGCTCATACTTAAGTCATACATGGCCTTCTTAGAAATGGTAGTAGCCACTCTTAAAAAAAGAGTCAATTTTTAGTCATCCCTGATGCATAAGCCAGTCCTGTTGATAAACCCTGAAGAACGTTGTTTATACAGGAGTATGCTCAGTGCCGACATGATTGCTGAGCTCAATGGGGGTGAGGGAAGCATATAGGCAGGATGGCACAGCTTCGCAGAGGGGTTTCTCCCCAACAGGTCTTTTCTTTACCAGTTATCGGTACTTTTTTCATCTCAGTAACAGGTCCATTTTGCTCTACAATCTTGTCTATTAAGGTACAGTTCTTTTCTCTGGGGGTTTCTTCCTTTTGAACCTTTAGAAACACACCAGGAAGGATTAGCTGTAATATACTTTAAAAAAAAAAGCTTAGTCAAGTTTCAAGGTTTACAGATATAGATGACCTGGTCATAGAACACTTTGTATACAGTGTAAGGACACCAAATATTATTCTCTATTCCTTGAGAGGCCAACAGATTAGTTTCTAGACAATCCATGTCTTATTTATTTATTTTTGATTAGTCATGTCCTACCTGCTTTGTTTGGCAATCTTTGCAACTTCTATATCTTAGTTTTCTTGATGCCAATTTGCTTCAGTTGTAGCATTCCAGTAGTGGTAGTATATTCGTTTTACCAAATTTAGTGAGCTATTCATGCTCTTCAAATAAGATTTCTAGAGTTCTTCCCCCAAGTACTGCTGAAATATCAGCCAGCAACCTTGACCAGGTTAATGAGATTGTTTCTGTTTCTGTTTCCCTGTATGAACACATCTATCTTAACCTCAATAAGACACTGTGTTTCCTCATCTACCAGACTCCTCAATTCAATTATCCACTCTAAGAAGGCTCTTTATGGCATCCGTCTACACCAGGAACGGTAAGTAATTTCACCAGGTCTGGGTAGCATATGTACAAGTCAAAAAACAGGGAGTAACGGGCAGCAGACCCCCGCACAACCCCGTATATAGCTCCGTCCATTATCCCCAAGGGGGTGAGTGTTTGATTCGCTCAAACGCTCCGTCCATCATCCCCAAGGGGGTGAGTGTTTGATTTGCTCCAACGCTCCGTCCATCATACCCTTTGGTATCACCCTGTATATGAGCACTGACGCCCTAGAATGGAAGTAAAAGTCACTCACCTTAGGTAACATTCTCTCTGAAGGATCTTTCTGCAGAATATAAAAAAATTTCAGCAATGATTCCCAAAGTTGTCACGTGCCAAAAGCGTGGCTTCATCAAAGGAGTCTCTAACGTCATGATGACAGATCCCATAAGGGTTCCACTTAACTGCTGAGATAATTTCTGATTCAGAGAGGCCAGGAAAAAAAACAAAAGAGCTAAAGAAGAAGAACCCTTAAGAAAACATCTAACCACTTCCAAAAAGGGGATATGGGAGCACCAGGAAGAATATGTGGGAAGATCAAAAATCTGTCAGATAGACTGTTGAAGTACATGATTAACTTCTTTAACTTCTTCTAATGGATAACCTTCCCAGGGATTCCTCATCCAAGAAACACTTCTATAATACCAACCACTCATGAAGCAGGCATGAGAAGTGACAGCAAACTTATAAATATTCCAACAAATTAATCATGCTTGAAACCGGCATGAGGAGTGACAGCCAGCCAGCAATTGATGAAGGACAGATCCGTCAAACTAGCACTCTCAAAAAAGTTGAGAGGGTATACATCAATGTTCAAATGGTTGCTTGAGAGGTGTCCAGCTCAGCAACTCCTTTTAGTGCAGACATGACTGTCTTGCCACTTGAGGAATGAGCCCTGATTCACTGAGATACCAACCTCTTCTTCAATCACAAAAATCCAATGAAGTGGTGTTAGTCTTTCTATATTACACGGACTAGTTTATTTTCTCTCAGGGTTCAACACATGAACACTGCCTCTCATTCCAGCACGGCTCACCCCATTGGGCTCTGGTAAATGCAGTACCTTTACTTCAAAGTTGTGATCGTTTTTTACCAACGTTGGTTCAAGTAGTGCTGTTATCTCTAGACATGTGTTTCCATATCCAAAGAGATTTAAAATGGATAAACAGAGAGGATCAAATGAGGACCCAATGAGAAATAATAAGCCAAGTGCTACATGCCACACTACTGCCATTTCCAATTATTTTAACAGGTGCTTCTATTCCCTAGTTTAATGGTACTCAAATGTGTAACTCCAAAAGATGAAAGATTGGTTGTTATTGTTGTTAACAGTTGTTTTTCAGAAACTGCTAGCAGGGATATGTAATGTCACAAATATTCGACACCATGTACCCTCTGGGTCTCAACCTGGAATATACCATGTGAAATTAATAAAATCTGTTGTTAAAAAAAAAGCTGAAAGATTGGGTTAGCCTTGCCTGGATGCAAATTTATAAGCAGACATTAGCGGGAAATATTTAGCTCTCTGAACAACCTTTCAGGCTTTAAGACAACAATAAATGCATACACATTTTAAAATCCCTCGTCTTAAAATCTGACCATCAAAGGCAGCTGTAAAAAAGATAACTTTGCTCGTGTTCACAGATAAACGCCAGGAAGTCCTTCAAGTTATGTCTGACCATAGTTGTATTACAAAGGAAACACTGACCTGTAATACGGTGTGCACTTTCATTAAGTGTGCCTTACTAGAGCCCTTCCTCAAATTAATTGTAAGTCCACAAATTGTTTCCATCAGTTATTGTAAACACATGGAGTTGAAGGCATTTTATCCATGTGTTAGGGCATGGGTACTCACAAACTTTCTCTCGGGGGGCCAAATTTATAGTGTGGTTTATGTCCGAGGGCCGCACCGGTGGGGGCGGGGTCAGTGGGGGAAGGGGCGGGGCTAGAGCAAGAAAAAAAAACTGTGACCATGAGGTTGATCACAGGTCCCTGCAGCTGACGCCTTCGTCCACTTAGCAACCAGACCCGGCATACAGACATCTCTCTCTATCTCTGTCTTTCTCTCTCTCTCTCTCTCTCTCTCTCTCCCGCTCTCTCTCTCTCTCCATCTGTCTCACTCACTCTGACTGTCTCACTCCCTCTCTCCCTCACTCACTCCCTCTCTCCCTCTGTCTCACTCACTCCCTGCCTCCCTCTCACTCACTTTGACTGTCTCACTCCCTCTCTTCCTCTGTCTCACTCAATCTGAATGTCTCACTCTCTCTGTCTCCCTCTCCATCTCTGTCTCCCTCTCCATCTGTCTCCCTCTCCATCTGTCTCCCTCTCCCTCACTCGGTTTTCCTCTCCCTCAGTTTCCCTCTCCCTCACTCAGTTTCCCTCTACCTCTGTTTCCCTCTCCCTCACTCTGTTTCCCTCTCCCTCAGTTTCCCTCTCCCTCACTGTTTCCCTCTCACTCAGTTTCCCTCTCCCTCACTCTGTTTCCCTCTCCCTCAGTTTCCCTCTCCCTCAGTTTCCCTCTCCCTCACTCTGTTTCCCTCTCCCTCAATTTCCCTCTCCCTCACTCTGTTTCCCTCTCCCTTGTTCCCTCTGTCTCCCTCTCTCCTTCCCTCTCCCTCCTTCCCTCTGTCTCCCTCTCCTTCCCTTTCCCTCCTTCCCTCTGTCTCCCTCTCTCTCCCTCACTCTGTCTCCCTCCCTTTCCCTCCCTCCCTCTGTCTCCCTCCCTCACTCTGTCTCCCTCCCTCACTCTTGGCGAGCTCCCTCACTCTTGGCGAGCTCCCTCACTCTTGGCGAGCTCCCTCACTCTTGGCGAGCTCCCTCACTCTTGGTGAGCTCCCTCACTCTTGGTGAGCTCCCTCACTCTTGGCGGGCTCCCTCACTCTTGGCGGGCTCCCTCACTCTTGGTGGGTTCCTCACTCTTGGCGGGCTCCCTCACTCTCCTTCCCTCTCCCTCCCTCACTCTCCCTCACTCTCTCCTTCCCTCACTCTACCTCCCTCACTCTACCTCCCTCACTCTACTTCCCTCACTCTACCTCCCTCACTCTCCCTCTCTCACTCTCCTTCCCTCTCCCTCCCTCACTCTTCTTCCTCACTCTCCCTCCCTGACTCTCCCTCCCTGACTCTCCCTCCCTCACTCTCCCTCCCTCACCCTACCTCCCTCACCCTACCTCCCTCACCCTACCTCCCTCACCCTACCTCCCTCACCCGACCTCCCTCACCCGACCTCCCTCACCCGACCTCCCTCACCCGACCTCCCTCACCCGACCTCCCTCACTCTACCTCCCTCACTCTCCTTCCCTCTCCCTCCCCCACTCTCCTTCCTTCCCTCTCCCTCGCTCACTCTCCTTCCCTCTCCCTCCCTCACTCTCCTTCCCTCACTTTCCCTCCCTCACTCTCCTTCTCTCTCCCTCCCTCACTCTCCCTCCCTCCCTCACTCTCCCTCCCTCCCTCACTCTCCCTCCCTGACTCTCCCTCCCTCCCTCACTCTCCCTGACTCTCCCTCCCTCCCTCACTCTACCTCCCTCACCCTACCTCCCTCACCCTACCCCCCTTACTCTCCTTCCCTTACTCTCCTTCCCTCACCCTCCTTCCCTCTCCCTCCCCCACTCTCCCTCCTTCCCTCTCCCTCGCTCACTCTCCTTCCCTCTCCATCCCTCACTCACTCTCCCTCACTCACTCTCCCTCACTCTCCTTCCCTCACTTTCCCTCCCTCACTCTCCCTCCCTCACTCTCCCTCCCTCACTCTCCCTCCCTCTCCCTCACTCACTCTCCCTTACTCACTCTCCCTCACTCCTCTCCCTCCCTCACTCTCCCTCCCTCTACTCCCTCACTCACCATCACTGTCCCTCCTTCACTCACTGTCCCTCACTCACTCACTCTCCCTCCCTCACTCTCCTTCCCTCACTTTCCCTCACTCTCCCTCGCCCTCCCTTGCGCTCCCTCCCTCGCCCTCCCTCCCTCTCCCTGGCCCTCCCTCTCTCTCCCTCACCCTCACTCTCCCTCGCCCTCACTCTCCCTCGCCCTCACTCTCCCTCACTCTCCCTCGCCCTCACTCTCCCTCGCCCTCACTCTCCCTCACTCTCCCTTGCCCTCACTCTTCCTCGCACTCACTCGCTTTCCCTCACCCTCACTCTCCCTCGCTCTCCCTTGCTCTCCCTCGCCCTCTCCCTCGCTCTCCCTCGCCCTCTCCCTCGCTCTCCCTCGCTCTCCCTCTCCCTCGCTCTCCTTTGCCCTCGCTCTCCCTCGCCCTCACTCTCCCTCTCCTTCCCTCACTCTCCCTCACCCTCACTCTCCTTCCCTCACTCTCCTTCCCTCACCCTCCTTCCCTCTCCCTCCCCCACTCTCCTTCCTTCCCTCTCCCTCGCTCACTCTCCTTCCCTCTCCCTCCCTCACTCTCCCTTCTTCACTCTCCTTCCTTCACTTTCCCTCCCTCACTCTCCTTCCCTCTCTCTCCTTCCCTCTCCCTCCCTCACTCTCCCTCTCTCCCTCCCTCACTCTCCCTCCCGGACTCTCCCTCCCTCCCTCACCCTACCTCCCTCACCCTACCTCCCTCACTCTCCTTCCCTTACTCTCCTTCTCTCACCCTCCTTCCCTCTCCCTCCCCCACTCTCCTTCCTTCCCTCTCCCTCGCTCACTCCTTCCCTCTCCCTCACTGACTCTCCCTCACTCACTCTCCCTCACTTTCCCTCCCTCTCCCTCCCTCACTCTCCCTTACTCACTCTCCCTCACTCTCCCTCCCTCTACTCCCTCACTCACCCTCACTGTCCCTCCTTCACTCACTGTCCCTCCCTCACTCACTCTCCCTCCCTCACTCTCCCTCCCTCACTCTCCCTCCCTCACTCTCCCTCCCTCACTCTCCCTCTCCCTCGCTCTCCCTCCCTCTCCCTCGCTCTCCCTCCCTCCCCCTCGCCCGCCCTCCCTCCCTCTCCCTCCCTCTCCCTCGCCCGCCCTCCCTCTCCCTCGCCCGCCCTCCCTCTCCCTCACCCGCCCTCCCTCTCCCTCGCCCTCACTCTCCCTCACTCTCCCTCGCCCTCACTCTCCCTCGCCCTCCCTCTCCCTCACTCTCCCTCGCCCTCACTCTCCCTCACTCTCCCTCGCACTCACTCGCTCTCCCTCACCCTCGCTCTCCCTCGATCTCCCTCGCCCTCTCCTTCGCTCTCCCTCGCTTTCCCTCTCCCTCGCTCTCCCTCGCCCTCTCCCTCGCCCTCTCCCTCGCCCTCTCCCTCGCTCTCCCTCGCTCTCCCTCGCTCTCCCTCACCCTCGCTCTCCCTCGCCCTCACTCTCCCTCGCCCTCACTCTCCCTCGCCCTCACCCTCACTCTCCTTCCCTCACTCTCCCTCACTCTCACTCACCCTCCCTCCGTCTCTCTCCCTCCCTGTCTCTCTCCCTTCCTTTCCCTCCCTCCCTGTCTCCCTCCCTCCACCTTGCCTGTGTGTGCCCGGGCTGAGACAGCTTCTGGGCACAAACAGCCTCACGGGAGCACTTCACAGGTCTTTAAAAGACCATTCGTAAGTTAATGAGGCTTTGTCACCTCTTAGACCCCTGCAGCCCCACTTTGACTACGACAGAAATCGTCCGGTCCCCACAGAGCAGCAGTCTGAGTCGCGCTGCCGCAGGGGTGTTTGCTGACACTCTGTAAAAAAAAAAAAGTTAAACACGGGTACATGTATACAAGGTCCGCGGGCCGCCAGGGAAGGCTTGCCGGGCCGTACTATGAGTACCCGTGATCTAACTGGACTGTAGATGCATAGTAATGACGTGCGATTTAGGGATTCTGTATTGAAACTAGATGCTATGCCCTTTGCTTTCAAACATTACTTTTTGGATTCCATTAGCCTGCTTAACTGTTTTACCCTAATTTTAAACCCACAACAAACTAGCTGCTAAAAATGGAGAAGGTGGGCGGGCAGAGTGGCGCTGTGTACACCTCACAAGCCTAGTGCAAAGTTAATCGTTTTCCAACTCCTACTTTAACAAGCCCCGATGTTTCTTTCGGCCTCCTTTCCCTCCCTCCCTCTCCCTCTCCCTCTCTCCGTCCCACTACCTCCTTTGTCACCCTCTTCACCTCACCCTGCGTGTGTCAACCTGGGCCGAGACAGCCTCCTGGCACACACAGCCCCACCCGAGCACTTCACAGGTCTTTAGAAAGACCATTTGTATGTTAATGAGGCCTTGCTGTACTTAACCTCTTCTTAGGCCCCTGCAGCTCTACTATCATTGGAATCACCCGGCGGCCAGCCCCCACAGAGCAGCAGAGTTTCTCAGACTCGCGCTGCAGCAACCAGCAGTGTTTGACATTTTCATTTTCAATTTAAATACAACACGGGTTTACATTTTCATTTAAATACAACACGGGTACGATGTCAGGAAGATCAGCGGGCCGCCAGGGAAGGCTTGCCGGGCCGCCACTGGCCCGCGGGCCGTACTATGAGTACCCGTGTGTTAGGGCAAGGACACACCTGACGACAGCAGCACTGTAAAAATAATTTAACAAAACTCCAAGACAACCTCCAATACTAACCGTGGCTAAGAGTTTTGTTTCAGAAACGTGCACACAGGCACCAAGCTTCTAGGCTTAGAAGCATGTAATCCTTTTGAGGCCTGCTTAGGGTTTGAATGTGAGAAGGAATAAGGCGCTCTAGCAGTGCATGAATTAGAGGGGAGTTGTAGATTTGTGTAGTTTTGGGACGGTGCAACCAGTATAGAGGAATACCCTAAAACTCTTGAAGAACCAAATGTGAGAAGTTGGCCTGGTATGTGATGTCCACTATTCTAGTGGGCACCCTGTATCAGTCCTAACAACCCTTATGGTGATGGTTGTAAAGTCAACCTTATAGATCAGCTATCCTAGTGGTAGCATGGACAAAGCAGTCTTAGGCTAATACTTCAGAGAGCATGTGAAGCCAATTGTTTTACCAATAATAACCCCTTGAATACCAAATGAAAGTACACCACACAAGGTATATATCAAATATATATGTATTTATTACTAACACAACCCCTCTGCACTCTTTAGGAGGTCAGAGTTTGAGATACAGCACAAGTGACTCAATAAGCATACTATAAGTTTCACAAATACAATTCTGCCCTAGGGGCCTCACAAACCATATACTAAGTAAGTGGAATAAGAACCACTTCAGAACGGATGAATAGGCCTAGGGCCTAGGGAATCGCTGGGACTACACTGAACAACCACAGGTTAGGAAGTAGAAGTCTCACAGGATATGTGTGCAGTGTCTAAACACACACGCAAGTTCTCATAGTCTTTCAATGGGAACATAAAAGTTAGAAACTAGTTAATTTCGGACAGTCCGGGTGGACTTGCGGGGAAACCTAGTTAGAACAGGACACTTGGATAGTTATTACCCCCGGGAGCACCGGAGTACTCGAGTTACCTCACCCAGGGAAGCCGGGTGCATAGGTGTGAAGTCGTGTTGGGTTTCGTTGTCGATTCCTATGGGGAGCTGCAAGAAGATGCTGCAGGCGACCAGGAGGAAGACGTCCGGATGGCTCCAAGGGTGGATCGGAGAAGTGAAGAACCTGAAAGCAGAGGGGACAGAGTCTGGGTCACTAGCCATTGACCAGGAAGGAACCAGGCGATGTCGAGCTGCAAACAGGTGAAGAAGTGAAGCTGGTCTCTGCAGCCACGTGGACCAGGAGGCGTCGACGACGACCAGGCACTGAATACGGACTGTCCCACGAAGGCTCTCGCTGTTGGCGGTGTCGGCTTCCGGATTGGAGTCAACAAGCCTGGCAAAGGCAACCCATGCAGGAAGTGAAGATCGGCTTCTTGTACAGACCAGCAAGGTCTGTGGCGCTATCCCGTTACAGGAAAGCAAGAGCAAGCCCAGAGCAACCAGGCAAGCAGCGTTGTTTCAAAATGGAGTCTTCAAGATGGCCACAAGCCAGCGGGGCTAGCAACTGGGAAGATGCGTCGAGAGGAAATGCAAGAGCAGGCCCCACGCAGCACTCGTGGAGTGTGGAGTGCTGAGCTTCGGTGCACTTACAACTTGGTGTTGGGGCTTCTCAAGTCCCAATGCACAACTTCGAGGACGCCTCAGAAGCTGCACAGTTTAGCAAAGAGCAAAATGGCCAGGTGTCCGGTATTTTTATTTTATTTTATTTAGCTTATATAGCGCAACAGCTACCCAACAAAGTGTTTCCCGGCGCTATGATTCAGTAATAGCTGACAGGACAACTGACTTAGATGTTGAATAGCCAGGTTTTCAAGGCTTTTCCGAATTTCATGTAGTTCACCTCAGAGCGCAGAGCCTGTGGCATGGCATTCCACAGTGAGGGTCCAAGGAAAGCGAAGGATTTGCCACCCATGCGTGAAAGTTTTATTTTAGGAATAACAAAATTGTTAGCTGTTGCAGATCTTAGAGTTCTAGATGGATGGTAGCGGTGAACCAGATTTTGTAAGTACTTGGGGGCTTTTTTTGTAAAGATCTTGTGCATGAAGCATAGGGACTTGAATTTGATTCTGTTCTCTAGTTTCAGCCAGTGCAGCTCACGGATAAATTTGGTAGTGGATGAGAAAATAGGAATTTTACCTAACAGTCTCGCAGCTGCGTTCTGCACAGTTTGCAATCGGCGGATTGTAGCTTTATTTGCCCCCATATATAACACATTGGCGTAATCAAGCCTTGATGTTATTAAGGCATTGATGACCGTTTTTTTTGTGTGTTCTGGTAGCATCCAGCAAATTTTCTTTAGCCACTTTAGGATAGCGAAGCAAGTGGCCGATGTTTTAACCGCTTGCTGGTGCATATTCAACGAGTCAGCCACAATAAAACCTAGATTACGGGCCTGTGTAGTTGGAGTTGGGGGAGTACCCATTTCTGATGGCCATTGTTGGGGTCCCCAAAGTTCTTTGTTTTTCCCCAGGACAATTAACTCGGTTTTTTCACCGTTTAATTTCAGGAATTTTTTTTGCATCCACCCTGCAATTTTTCCCAATCCTAGATTTAATGTGGAGGGGTTATTACTTCCCGATGATGAAAGAGAGAAGAGAAGCTGAGAATCGTCAGCGTAGGAGAACATCAGCAAACCGGTCTCTTCAACTATTTTTGCGAGCGGACTCATGTACAAATTAAAAAGTAACGGGCTTAAAATCGAGCCTTGTGGAACTCCGTGTTTGAAGGTAAGGGTTTCGGAGCAGGCAGATTGAGAAAAGACTTGAAACGTTCTATTCTCTAGTAATGATTTAATCCAATTTAAGGCAGCGCTACAAATGCCTATAGAGTGGAGAGTCCGTAGTAGTACCGCATGTGACACAGTTTCAAATGCGGCACTGAGGTCAAGAAGCACTAGTGCCACAGTTTCTCCTCTGTCTATCATAGCGCGGATATTCTCTGTCACACTTAATAAGGTAGTCTCAGTTGAGAACCTAGCCCGAAAGCCTGACTGATGGGAAGGCAACGAGTAGTGCGTGGTTATAAAATCTGTGAGATAACGGTGGACGTGTTTCTCCAGAATCTTAGCAAAAATGGGGAGAAGAGAAATTGGCCGAAAGTTAGAGGGCACATTAGGATCAGCATGTACCATGTCTCTCGTGTCCGCCACGGGTCTCAGCTTTGCTGGAGGTGTGGGTCAGGGTCGGAGAAGTCTGGAAGTCCAGTCCTGTGAAGCAGGGTCGTCCGGATCCTTCGGTAGCGTCGAACAAGCAAACCGGCAATTCGCTAGGTGGTGCCTGTTTGCACAGGGTGGTCACTCCTTGACCACAAGGGAGATTCTTCAGTCTTCTAGTTGCAGTAGAATGTCGAAGGTCCAGAGTTTCTTGTCAGAGTTTCAGTTCAGGGTAATCTAAAGTCTCTAGACTCGCTCCTAACTTTATACGAATTAAAGGGGCTGGATTACCTGCTAGGTCCCTCCTATGGGTGGGACCAGGGAAGGGGGTGGTTACACCCCTTTCCCTTGGTCAAGTTTCGCGCCAGAGCTGGGGCTGGAGTGCCCCAGCAACTGGTTTGAACTGGGCTATGCATGGAGCACCTTGTGTGCCCCAGACAGTGTCATTTCATTCAACCCACCCTGCCCCAATACACCATAGATTGTCTGGGGAGGTGCTAGCACCTCCCAAGGCAGGAAATCTATTGTCCAGGCCTCCCTCGCTGGAAGGGCTCCCATCTGCAGGAGTGTCTGTGGCAGCAGCATCCATTTTGTGATGCTGAGGCTCTGTTTAACTTTAACCGGGTAAAGCTACAACTACATGTCTTCTCCCTCTAGAAGGGTGGAATGCCACCCCCGTCGCCAAAACTGGCGAGGGGGTAGTATTCCAAAGCATGTGACACCTTACACGACATGTTTCGATAAAGCCAAACCAAATTTAGCATTAACCGCCAGGATTATAATGCACTTAAGAGTATATGGTATGGCTATATCATAGAACAGCTATAAGGACATGGTTCCGAAAGCTGCAGACAGGCTCAGCTCATGCTAGAGCACCATCTCATATAAAACCAAGCACTCTGCCTCCAGGATTGTTAAGGCCTGCCATAGGAGTGACTTATAGGTATTTATGTGTCTATATGTAATGGTAGGTATAGGGATACTATACCTAAGCAAGGTGTGATTACACGACCTTGCCCCAGCTGAGTGATCAGCCAACTGTGTCAATGTGGATGGCCAGCCAGGGGTGGCATAATACATGATGCAGCCCCTGGTAGGCCTTGGATGCACCTATGCCCTGGGTACCTATGGTACACTATACAGGGGCTCATAAGGTGACCCAATATCCAATTGAAGAAGTACCTAAAGTACATGGAGTCCATTTTACAGTGAGAGCAGATAGCCTGGGACCCTGATTAGCAGGATCCCAGGCCAACTAAGTCGAAAACCAGCTAAACACTAGGCAAAAAGTTGGGGTAACCATATAGTCCAATATCCACCTTCCTACACCAAAGGAAAGAAACCTTGGCCCTGAAGAAACGTATAGCATGTACTGGACACACGTATAATAAAAAGTATTGATACTGTAAGAGTTTACAACAAAGTAAGTCGACACCATTGGTGTAATAAACAGGTCGTTTTATGTTGATCTTTTCTTCAAAATTATACAACGCCAGCCGACACGTGTTTCGTCAAACAGGGCGATACCTGTGACTCAGATATTTCAAAGCCTTCGAACAATTTGCATCAAACCATCCTTTATGTTCAATGGGACCTGGTTTAAACTGTCTTGTTAGAAGTTCTTTCAGGGTATCCTGAATTTTAATGAAGGCTTTACAGATGTCATCGGGGTTGTTATTAATAGTAAGACAGGTATAGATTTCCTCCTTCCTCTTTTCGACTAAGTTTTTAAGAAGGTTATTTGGATTGATTTTGGACCATTTAACACAATATCCATTTGTAGCTCCCATTTTAATAGGTTGTTGATAGTTAACCTTGTGTGGGCTTTGATTTTTCATAGAACCCGGTAGCTCGATGGACATGGACAAAGGATAGTGGTCACTGTATAGGTGGTCAAGGGTGTTCCAGTTTTGTATTAACGTTGCATGTGTTTTTGAGAATAGAATAAAATCTATGGTGGTATTTAAACCTCTGCCATGAAAGGTTGATTTGTGAGGTCGCGGGGTGTGAAGAAGCTCATTTACAAAACGTAGATTAAATGAGGTCACGAAATTATTGAAAAGATCCCCAGGTATTGTGTGCGAAAAATGGTTAAACGTAGTGTTGACAGAGTCTGAATCATATGTCACGAAGATGTCACAATCGTCTCTAACCATGTGTGGGCAGAGATGGCAATTTAGATCGCCCAAAAAGGCTATTGCACACTCTCCGCCAGATGATTCTTTAATATTTAGCAAAGCTTGATGAAGATTTTCCAAGTCAGCCCCCAATTTTTCTGCCGGGAGGTTGTTGTAGAAGTTGACAATTAACAATAACAGTGACGGGGCAATGTCCATTACAATTACCTGAAAAGAGTCTCTCAGTATTGTTTTCCTAATCCTATGACCAGCTTCTACGCTAATATAAGAGCATAGCCCCCCTTTATGTCTGCCCTGTTTACTCATGGCAGCCGGGGAGTGAAATGTCTGAAAAACCTTGGAGATGGATGGGAGAAATGGCCCAGGTTTCCTGAAAACACAAGATGGAATATTGGTTAACAACCTGTAGCCATTCCGGTATTGTAGTTTTTGAAGAGAGTCCTGCCAAATTCCATGAAAGGAATTGGAGGATGAGCGTATTGTCTCGGTCTGCCTTGTGGATGGAGATTAGGTTGTCAGATGTATTTAAGGAAAGACAGGATGGGCTTATGGGATTGCCACTTTCTAGAATTGTTACTCTGTTTCTAGACTCGTTTACTGTAAGGTTTTTAATGGACCCATCTACTGGATCGTCCTGAATGGCATCAGTATAAGTAATTATATGATCCCGACTCCCCCCATCATGATTTAGTTCCTTGTGTTGATTGAGTCATTCTACGTCGTCCAGCCCGTAGAGTGTCTCATAGTAGTTGTGGCAAGGTAAGTTCCATGTTGGATTAACAAACGGGGGGGGTTGAAGGAACCCCTCTGGGTAATGCCGTGGAGTCGGCAGATGAGTGTAGTCAATCAGAGGAAAAAATGGCTGTTCTCTTATTCCATTCCTTCGGTTGTAATTCCTGTAGTGCACAGGCGTGGAATTATCATAGTAAGGTTTTAATTGGTGTAATTTAGGGTGCATTAATGCCTCAGGATAAAAATAGGCTAGGGGTTTTGGTGAAATGGGACCCCAGTTAAAACCCGAAAACCAGTCTATGATGTGCGTGATGACCCTTGGGTCTTTGAAAGTAACAATTACTACGTCCCCTTCAATATCTTTGGGGCGAATCCCAATCCAATGGGTTCTTTTGACCATTATTATGTCACCATTTATGTGAGGGGGTAGGGGCCTATTCTCTCTAAGCCAAAAAATCACCTTATTTTTTAGGCTGTGATGGTTTTCATAGCCTCCTGTAGGAGGTAATGGTAACACTCCCGTCAGAACGATAACGTTCTGTGCTGCGGCAGGGGGTAAGTCAACATATCTTTTGGGTGGACGTTTTTCCTGTGGGGCTGCGGGCTGCATTTTTTCAGAAGTGGTTTGTGCCTTGCCCATTTTTGCTGAGGCTATGAGGGAATTAATTTGTGTTGAGTGAGTATCAGGAGACACTTTTGGAGGGGGAACAGGATTATGCGTGGTTGCTGTCTTTTTTGTTTGGGCTGGGGGATGGGTTTTTTGCTGATTTGACGCCGTAGATTGCTTGTTAGATTTCTGTGCTTTGGACATTTTTTCTATTTTTGAATTTGTTCCCCCATCAGCCGATGTAGTGAGTTTTGTATTTGAAGTTTTAGGTTCTAGATCATGACTAGGTTTGTTACCAACTGTTAAATTTGAGACTGCATTTGCAGCCCCCTTAGTTGGTTGTTTTTGGGTCAGTGATTCTGAGAGAGTGTCAAGTTGGGTAGCTATTCTTTTGACTCTCTCGTGTATGGGTATTAGCAATGCCTTAACAAGGTGTTCCATGGCGTCTACAAAATCTTTAATCGTAGGGGGCACGCAGGAAGTAAAGCTTTCCCTAGATGGTCTGGATGTTCCTTCCACAATTTGTAGTAGTTCTTTGGTCAATAGAACTTTAGCCGAAGTTTGGATTTTTGGAATAGTTTTCGAAGCGGCTTTTTTACGTCGTTTTTTGGGTGGAGATCTAATAGTAACCTGTTTCTTATTGGGTTGATTTTTAGAAAGTGGGGGTTTGTCTAACTTTAAAACAAGTGGCAAAGGTTGAAACATGATTACTTTTTGGGTGGGCAAAGAGGAAGGGATTTCAATAATTTCAGGAGGGACGAACTCTGCAATCTTTGGCAGATTTGGAGTAACCAAATCGATGAGATCAGGGGATGCAGAGGTAGTATTGTGAGTGGATTTTAATGGGGATGGGAGAGAAGAGCCATTTTTTGGTGAACAATAGGATCGGAACACTGAGGGAACATTGTCCGTGTTCATTAGATCTTCATCAATGTTTTTTAGGGTCGAGTTAAGAGGAAGGGGCTCAGGAGTAGGAGTCGGATCTGGTAGTAGAGTGATGTTTTTTAATAACTCTATGGATTGACGCCGCGCAATACGGCGCTCTGCCAGGGCCAGGTCTCTGTCGATTTCACCTGTTGCCTTGAAAAAGAATTTATCAAGGGGTCCGAGAATAGGGGTCTCTGCTGCAGGTATTAGAACGTCAGATCCTGATGTAGGCATGATCCTAGCTGCAAAAGAATATGGCCCAGCCCGGCCTTATCTGGCCTTTGAGGGCCGTAGAGGGCCCGCCCTTTGCCCGGGCTTCGCCCCGGGCGTCCCGCTCGCGTCCCGCGACGCTGAGGGCTTACAGATTAGTAGTGCCCCTCCCGGCGCTTTTGCCGCGTCGGGGAACGCGCCGCCGCTGAGCCTGATACATGCTATATGTTTTCTAATCCTCTTTGGGACTTCATGGACTTACCAAAACCTTTGGCAATCTGCTGCTGTCCATTCTAATTGGATGATACCTTAATTTAGTAAATTATTAAACAGACTGGCTACATTTGAGGTGTGCAACGGACTCAATTGTTTCATTATGGAAGCAGGACAGATATCAGCCAGGAAGCTGTAGGGCCTTATAGGAGAGAAAATAATAACAACTTACGCAGCTGAAGTCTGCAAAGTTGGGTGGGTTTGTTAGGGTCTTATACTTTAACCCTCTGATGTACTTCGGCAACGGAGCAACCTTTGGCCGATGACCAGTGGAGTTGCCATGTGCAGCTATTGAGGAGTTTTGGTTCTGGTTCCCCCCTTACTGTCACCTACCCATGCAATCGTCAGACACAGTTTCTTTTCTCGTTGCCCTGTTGTGTTTCCTACCCCCTCTCTCACCTCTTTCCACCCTCACTCTTTATCTTCCTCTTTTATTCCTTCTCTGTCTCCCTGTCTGCTTTTTCTTCCCCCTTACCTGAGCCATTCCTTTGTAACTCATGTATCCCAGTAACTACGTACCTGAAACTGTTGTAACTATAGAAATATGTTTTGAAACATTTGTACATCCTCATGTAAAGCGCTCTGATACCTCTGGGATTAGCCAGTGCTATATAAAACTGTTCAAATAAATACAATAAATAAATCCTAACATAGAAGCAAATGAAACTGTGGCGGTAAGGGAGGCTCACTATACAATAGGGGACTGGATGTTATTGATCATAGTGGCAAAAAACTGTAACACTTTGTTACATAGAGCTTGCAAAGGCTCAAACTGGTTATGTGTTAGAAGGGACTCCAAGTTAAAATGAACTCTCAGAATCTCTTTTCAGGAGACTACTGCCATGATATGAAGCTGACCATCCTTTCCTTTCTGCTCTTCTGGGTTGTTTTGCGAGAACGATTTGTGATGTGTCTTTGGGACTCTACAAGGGGGTTAGATGCAGAGATATATGAAATCACTTGCTCCATGGATGGAAAAGGATCTCCAACACCTATCATTTATGACCCTCTTGTATTGGTTTTCATGTTTTCGGGGATTTGGAGTGTGAAATCGACCCTGGAGTGGTCTGACGGTGGTAACAATACACAAGTGTGTCTATAATGCACTGTAGGTCAGAGGCAGCAAAAATAACATCTGGTAGCGGTCTGAAAGATAAGTGTTCACTGCTCATTAGTGTTAGATTGTAAATCTTGAGCTCCTTTTAAAGATGGTCAGCACCAGCCAGGCTTTTTAGATGATAGCGGAGGTCGCCCACAACACAGGTGCAATCATTATTTAGGATTAAGTGTAATATATTTTCTATATTAAAATCGAGACGGAGGCAGAGGGTTTTAGGAGGTTACGAAATGAAATAATTATTGTTATATGCCCAATTCTGCATCCACAGGCAGCAGCTTCAATTAGAAGCGATCTTTGAAAAAGTACTGGCTTAATATTGATCTTGTAAATAATGGCTACCCCACCTTTGTGATTATTAGATGCTTCAACTCTCAAGATCTAATAGCTATCTGGTAATACTTCAGGCAGTGTGCGATCTAAATTTCCTGTCACCTAAACTCAGGCAACAGAGGTCAAGATTATGAGATCCCCTGAAATAACCAATCTCAAGGCGGTGTTTCAAGTCTGGTCTTAAATTGCATACAAGTCTTTAGACTGTAGATGGAAGATGATGTAGAAGAGTTAAGTAGGATGAGATTGTGTACAGAGGAACATTGCTTTATATATTGTCTCAGATCTCAGAGAACTTTTGCCAGCATCAAAAAGTATATCATATGGGGGAAACAGCGTGAGTACTTCATTGGCGCTAAAGATAATGTGAACTACATCAGCATCAAATTTCCTCGTCCTTGGAAAAATTAGACTGTTGATGCAGCATCTCTGAATTTCGGGGGGGGGGGGGGGTTAGAATGGAAAGGTTCTGCACAGCTCGGGAGGGAAAAGCACCCGACTGGCTAGGAAGAAAGGTAAAATAGCTTGCACTGAATGGGCTTTTCACAAATATAAATGGGGCGAACTAATGGCAAAAATGAAAAACTAGCCAAAAATCACTTTTGAGACCACAAGTAAGTGGTGTACTACTCACCCACCTAATTCATTCAATACTTTACCATTGATTTCACAGCCAACAGGTTTCTCGAGAGACTGGCTTGATACAATGGGTGCCACAGCACTACACAAACACAGCACAAACGTACACCGAATAGGGCTAGCACAGAGAACAAGAAGATTCTGTGCAGCTCGAGGAAGTGAACACCTGACCGGCCGCAAGGAAGGAACAGGAGGAAGAGTTTAAATGTTGCCCTCTCCCCATGCCTAATAACGGCCCTCCCAGCTCCAAAATCCAGGAACCCCGCTTGGCTGATCCCTAGGATTTCTGACGTGGAACGACACCCAGACTTCTCAGTCGGATTTCCATGTGATTCATCTCCTTTTTGGATAATTCCCATCAGATGAGATCAATAAATGGCAAAATTATTATATTTACGTTTTATATTGCACTTCAAAGCACACTTGTCCCACATCTAAGCACTGTAAACAAAATATGTTATAGGTACTTTAATGACCCTCAATGTGCTGCCGTCGGAAGCACGTACGGCCAACCAGGCCTTGCCGATCTCAGAGGTTTTAATTCAGTGAGTCGGTCGGCATGTTCTCGGTGATTGACTTACAGGTTTTAAGGATGCAATCTGCACCATCTGTGGGGATTTCAATGTCATTAGCCCGCACTTTTATTTTTATACACATACTTAGATTTTACACCTGCTTTTCACTGTGAGAATAACAAACGCACAAATCAAATCAGCTCAGTGCACTTTTTTAATTACCTGCACAGGCTTGAAATTCCAAATATGGCTAGTTCCCGATACAGAATGTACTGAAAACCGCAGTACCAACGTAGGCTACAAGATGGCCTCATATACCTATTTTTGTGCACAATACAATACAAGATCGTTTGCAGGGGCATGTTAGGAAAAAAAAGAGGCTCGTATTTACACTAAGCAAACGATAAAGTGCAAGACGAAAGTATATCAAGTGTATGTCTGTAAGGAACTGCGCGCATGTTTTCTAAGCGAAACACTCTTTTAAAGGTAACAAGAAAGAAAGTATTTGGAAGTCTTCGCCTTGTTCTTCAATGTATTGTAAAGTATTTACATTTGTATAGTGCTTACTACCCCAGACGAGGCATCGAAACGCTGTTTCGTCGAGTAGCACGCTACTCCGGGACCCATAGACGATTAGTGTTGAATTAGTATAGTGAAACATGCAAGTATATTTTAAGTGGTGGATATGTTAGTCAGTTATTTGGATTCGGAAGGATAGCAGAAGGATAGAAGAGGTAAGAAGGTTTGTATTTATATAGTGCTTCCAACCCCTAATGGGTTGTTGAAGCGTTTTATTTGGTGAGTAGCACGCTACTCCGGAAACCCATAAAGGATTAGTGGTGAATTAGTATGGTGAAATATGAAAGTAATTTGAGTGGTGAATATTAGTCAGTTATTTGGAGTGAGAAGGATAGCGGATGGATAGAAGGGAATGAAAGGTTTGCATTCATATGGCGCCTGTTACACCTGATGGGGTGTTAAAGTGCTTTTCTGGTGTAGCAGGCTACTCCGGAACCCATAAAGGATTAGTGTTGAAAATTAGTATGGTGAAATATGAAGTAATTTGAGTGGTGGATATATTATTCAGTTATTTGGATTGAGAAAGGTTGGGGAGGGGTAAGAAAGGAAAAAAGGTTTGCATTTATATAGCGCTTGTAACCCTGATAAGGTGTTGAAACGCTTTGTTGGTGAGTAGCACGCTATTCTGGAACCCATTAAGGATTAGTGGTGAATTAGTATAGTGGAATATGGAATTAGAGAAGTGAACATGCTAATCTGTTATTTAGATGGAACAGGATAGTGGAGGGATAGAAGAGTTAAGGATTTCTTTTTTCAGGTCATAGCAGTAGGAGGAGGCTTTTGGGTGAGTAAAAGGGTTTTGGGAGGGGAAGAGTCAGAGGGAAAAGTTTAGAAAGGTTTGTTCTGGGGGATTGGTATAGTAAAAGAGGTGTTAGATGATGCAAGGAGAGGTAGAGTAGGAGAGAGTCAAGAAAGGGCTATTTTGGGAAACATAGTAGTGGTATGGGGTTTGGGATCAATGAGAACGTGGGTGTAGAGGATATAATGATAGATGTATAGGGTGAGAGATAGAGTAGTGAATTGGAAAGAGTAGTAGAAAGAAGTTTGAGATGACTCAGAAAGTTGGGCTAGAAGATATACTGAGAGAAGTATAGGCTGAGAAATAAGATAGTGCATTGGAAATGCTAAATTAGAAGAAAGTGATAAATATATAGATCCATAAGTACATTGAAAGTATATAGATGCATAAGGGTGGTAAGTAAGTATATGCAGATTAAAGATATTGATAGAGGTAGCGGATGAGAAATAGGGTAGTGCTTTGGATATGCTTTTTCAGGAGAAAAGTAACAAACACGCATATTCAAGTAGATGGAGGTACATAGATGCACAATGGAAGCAAGTACATGTAGACCAAAGATGATTTTTTTTAACATAATTATTCTACATGTTAATACAAAGCAATACAAAAAGATAGGCACATATCTATAGTGAAAATAAATGCTTATATACAGAGGGACAAATACATAGGGTGTGTATTAATGAATGGGAAAATGGGCTGCATTCCTCGCCCTGGTCCCGACCAGTCTCGAACAGGCTCAAACAGGGACTCAGCCTTGTCCTCTCCACCCATAACAGGCTCAAAAAGGCACTTACCCTTGTCCTCTCCACCCTTAGCGTCAACGCCCGGGCTGAGACGCCCTAAGCCTTGGCCGTTTATAGCCCTAGTAGTTAGGTGACCCCTTCAGCCAATGGGAACCCTAGCCCTAACCCTATCCAATCACAGCAATAGCCCTAAAATCTAGAACCAATAGGAGACGAGGACCTAACAGCCAATCTTAGCCCTAGTCTAAGCACCTATTCAGTTTAAAAACCCTGATCTTAACGTTCAATAGAGACCCTATCCCTACCAGTAGTCTCAACCCTAGTCCAAGCAACCCCTGGCACAGGAAGCCCTAATCCCTACTTCCAATAGAAAGCCTAACCCTACTCTTAGTCCCACACCTAGTTCAGCAAACAATCACACCATAAACCCTAATCGCCACTTCCAATTAAAGGCCTAACCCTAGCCTTAGTCCCACCCTAGTAACAACAACCAATAACAAAGGAGTCCCTACTTCCAACAGAAATCCTAACCCTAGCCCTAGCCCCAACCCTACATTGATTGAATCACAGACCCAGAAACCAATCAGAACGCTCCAACACCCAACCAATGAGGACACTAACCCAAATCCAATAGAAACATCCGATACAAACACCAATCAGTGTACACATGTATCAAACAATATCAGACTATATAAGGTCCCAGCTACCTCAGACACGGTTTGCTGGCCAGTGAGTTGGAAGCTGCTCCTCTATACAGAAATCTCCTAGGAGACAGACTGGCTCAATCCAAACTTTGGACTTCTGCAGGTAAGTCTCCAACAAACTTGTCCTCTAACAACACTATCTGAATAAAACTTTACCACCTCTCCTGGCCAAAAAACGAAGTGCACAGTCCCTATTCAACACAGTTTAAACAGTTTATAGCAGATTACTGCTGTCTCAGGGGTGAAGAGGGGGCTGGTTTAACTAACTTGTTAACACAAAATGGTCACTGGGTGCACTGCTTAACGTACAGGTCTTAGCACAGAGCAAAGGAGACATTTGGAGGGAAAAATTGATAGTCACAGGGAACGAGAGGGAAAAACTACAGAGGTTGAACTGCAAATCCCACAGTTCAGCAGGTTAAATCGAAGCAGTCACATGCAGGAAAAAACACAAGTTTAAACACAAAAACATGGGATAAATCATGCAATCACTGGCAGGTTAAAACTACAATTTTAAACTGTAACAACCACAGGCAAAGACAGTTAAAGAAATGAAAAAATTAAAAATAAGATGATGCAAACACAGGTAGGGAAAATCGTTTTTTAAACTTTTTTAGGAAATTACCACTTCCTGGACTCTGCTCACTGCAATCTGGTGCACTGGTAGGCTGCAAATCACAAGATGTGTCATCCTTTAGATGTGGGACAACACACTTACGCATTGAATCGCAATCAAAATAAGTGACCTATCAAAGTATCCCTGATGTCGCGATTAATATTTTTGTAAAATCACTTGGAGCCTTATTCTCTCCCTAAGTACCTGGATTGGAACACTTTTGGATGCTGGCTCACTCTTTTCATCAGCCATACGGAGACTGAAGATGAACGAGACACTGCTACTTTTAAACTTTGAATGCTGATTTTACAAGTAGAAGGATCAGGTGCCTTGAGTTGTGGAGCTTTACCGCATTATTTGGACTATATAGAGCCTTAAGGAAGTCACAGTGGTGACAAAACATGTGTTGACTGTCTTTCGTGTGTTTTCTGAAACAAGGACTAAACCGTCATTACATCCTGGAAGAAAGCTTATATAATTATGTCGAGCATGATTTATATGTCCTAGTCCTTGCCCATTTTGTTAATATATAAATAAATTATTAATGGAATATATAACAACATTGCTTTGTTTTCTGTGTTATGAGGAATCTCTTCTTATCTGTTTTTTCTTTGGGTCAAACTGACAGATTACTGTCTTTAATGAAATTTGTGATATTTTATTTATTTATTTATTTATTTATTTATTTAAGAAGCTTGTAAAGTGCGCGGCTACCCCCAACGGGGGTGTTCCGGCGCTGCAGACGAACGGCAACCAGAGGGATTCGGTGAGAGCTAGATCATGGAGAAGAACCAGGTCTTAAGTTTTCTCCGAAACAGAGGCTCAGATGTAGTAAATCTAAGTTCCATCGGTAGTTGATTCCAAAGTTTGGATGTGACCACAGCAAAGGCCCGGCCCCCAGTGCGTGCAAGACGAAAACTTGGGGCATGCATCAGGCGAAGATGATTTGATCTGAGGTCACGTGCCGATTGTGTCATTTTAAGTCTATGCCTCAAGTATGCAGGGCCTCGTCCGTTGAGAGCCCTAAAGGCAAGAACCAGGGGGGGTTAAGTTCAGACGGCCACCAAGCATTGGCTGGAATTGGAGATTCCGGATAAAAAAATAAGACCTCCGTCTTATCTGTATTCAGTTTGAGATTGTAGGAGGATATCCAGGACGTGATGTTCACCAGGCAGTGGCGGAAATTAACCATGGAGCTATCAGAGTGGTCTTTAAAAGAAATCACAAGCGGAGTATCATCAGCATAAAAGACCACTCTGATGCCCCAGGATTCAACCACTTTTGCTAGCTGAGTCAAAAACGTTAAATCAAAGAGGGCTGCGGGACCCCCATGTCAATGGTTTCTCCGTGGAGACATACGGCCTGAGGAAGAACTGTTGAGTTCTGTCCATCATGAAGGATTTCACCCAAGCAAGCGGAGTCCCTCCTATGCCCACCTCACGGAGACGATCAAACAGGATATCGTGCGAGATTGTATCGAATGCTGCGGATAGGTCGAGGAGGACCAACATGGCCCCTCTCCCATATCCACACACTCGCGAATTGACTCAGACACTTCCAGTAGGGCCGACTCTGTACTGAAGTCTGGCCTAAAGCCTGACTGGGAGTCATGTAGCAACTGGTTAGATTCTAGGTATTCGTTCAGTTGCTCCTGTACCGCCTTCTCCAAAACTTTTGCTGGCTTGTGGAGGAGTGAGATAGGCCGGTAGTTACTGAAACATAGTGGATCAGCATCTGCTTTTTTTAAGATCGGTAACAACATCGCATTTTTCCACAGAGAGGGGAAGAGGCCAGATCGCAGAGAGGTATTCCATATTTCTAACAAAGGATTAATCAGTAACGGGCCATATCACTCAGAATCTGAGCTGGGGCCGGGTCAAGCGGGAAGCCCGATTTACATTTTAGGAGCAGAGACAGAGCATTTTCTTTGGTCAAGGGTTTAAATGAGGTAAGCACTTCATCATAAGTAATACCACTATCTACAGTCACCGCTGTACGGTTCTGATTGATTCTTGCCAGGGTGTTTTTCGAAAACGTTTGACAAGTTACTGATGTTTCTTGTGCTATTACACCTTAGGTAGTTCGGTGTTTCACCCTGAGTGGCACCAACTTGAATATTTTTTCTTCATGTAACATTTCTTTTTCTTTTGCATAAGGCTCATACGTGGCCAAATCTTGAGGTGCGACGCTTATTGCCACCACTATCTTCTTGTGTTTTTTTGTTTATGTTTGCCCCACCAAGGTCTTAATTTTCTACTATGTTCACTGTATCCCGGTACTTGTGCAATAGTGTCCAACACTGCCATTGAGGGGTTCTTGTGATAACATAAACCACGAAGCAGAAGGCAGAATGGTTTGTAAACATCACGAGAACCTCAAGAAGACAATAACGGACCATATTATGAGTTACAGATGATGTATTTTTAGGTCGAGCGTAAAGACCTACTGCTACCTTACCAAGATCGGACAATGCCCTCTGCTTATCATTGGTTGGCGCTTTTTTCTTACTTATTTGCTTGCTTTTTGTTCGATGGCTTGGGTTTTGCATCTTTTGGTGGTCTGCTCCTTGCAACTACTGCTTTACTTATGTTCTTCCACTGCTCACTTCTAGGGAACTACTTTTGGATTTTGCTTAAGCACCCTACAGGAGTGGATGTGTTTTCCAGCCGTTTCTCTGATGTGCTTCTCTCCCCACCTCTGCGTTGCTCTTACTCATATTATAATTTTCATCCCAGCGCTGCTCTCTCATTTCTTTTTCCTTATGCACTTCACAAGTGTGTGAGTTTTTCTAACTATCTCCGTTGTGGGCTCCATGTTGCTCTCTTTCCCTGATCTCTCATACCTGTGTGCTTCTCTTCGCCAAACAAACAACTGGCAAGCGTGAAAGGTCCCCAAGTCGAGATCTATTGGCTTTTCCAATGCTTGGTCAGATAGCATGTTTATTTTGAGAAAGTTCGCTTGAAAAAGCTGTCTTCTTTAAAAAGTTGCAAACAGTGGGCATTGATTGAGATTAGTATGTTTCGAATTTTTTTTATCGTTCGTAGATAGATTGTGGTAACTGTGTATTTTAGTGATTCTTTGGTAGAAGGCTTTACTGTCTAAATATGGATTAACTGAATTCTCCACATAGTTTGCCATATAATTAGCATAATTTCCAGAATTCACTAAAATGTTTTTGTAACTTAGCTGGATGATAGTAATACTCCTAGAGAATATGCCACATAATGTGCATTGATTGCTGCATAATTTAGAAAACCATGCAACATAATTTGGTCTTCCATGCCATCTAATCCTAGTTTGTCTAACAAAGTTAAAGCTCTGCACAGTGGTCCGTCTTAATGATTTGGAAATCCATGTTTCACAAGTAACCGGAAAATAGTTTCCGTATTTCATGTTGCTAGTGAAATAAACGTTTTTATATCATTGCAACTTTGTGCAATAAAATCACAAAACATATGTTTATAGTTATACACAAACAGAGAAAAAAACAAAAGTTAAAGTGAAGTTATCGTTAGAGTTGGTTATAACAGCTCATGATATTTTAGAAAACAAGAGAAATTTACAAAGAACACAGTTAAAGTGTAGGCATGGTTATGATATACATTATGGTTAGGAGCACAATCCATAACTCGCACAAAAGCCATGCAAACCATAACTTGCGTACCAAATGCAATGCTCTTTATCTAACCCTTAATGAAACAGATGTAAGGACAAATGTAAAATCTTCTCACAGATAAGATTACACATTACAGTACCCATACCATTTTGACTGAGACGACTTTGAATGTGTATCATTTGGTTTGATTACGTGTTGTTTAATTACATTTCGCATATAGGTGTAATTGGTATGAGTACTGTGATGTCATTTGCATAGCATTTGGTGTGCAAGTCCTTGTTAGGTCGCATGGCCTTATTTGGCAGAGGGTGCAAGCAGAAACAGGAACACTAGCCAGCCTTTAACTCTTCTTGAGACAGGTATCACCATGGACAAAGGATGAGTGAAGAAGGTGGGAGCTTTAGGAGGTGGGAAGTGGAAGCTAAGCACAAGATGTTTGAAAACTGATGAGCCCAACCCTGCAGCCTGCCAGTGAGGTGTTCACTGATGGCTTATAAACCCAAAGTGCTATTTCAGGCAGAAGCTAATCGACTTAATTGTTATTCAGAAATGGAAACCTCCACTCCGACAACAACTGGCATCAAGTGGGAACAAATAATTGATGTGGCCAAAGCCTTCACTGAAAGTAGATGAATCTGCTCGTACTTATACCACAAGAGCCCTGCACAGGCCGCCACAGGTTTCCTAGAGAGAGAGCCCTGCTGTCTGTCCTCCTAGCTCATCCAGCTACACGCCCTTCAAGAAGCCGGACCGGTCGTAGCGGGTACCGGGCGTTTTCCTGGTGGGCCAGAAGGGTGTGGGCCATTTTTGTTACTGGGGGGCGGTTTTGCAGCAGTGCTGCAATATTGGCCATCTGTAACAAAATAACAAAAGCAGGAGTAGTGTTTCCCACCAGCAACCCGCTCTGCCCTACCTCAGGCCAGTCCGATGTAATTGCCAGGACTGGTTTGCGTTCTCAGTCGGGCCGTGCCTCCAAGTAAGTGAATGCTCAGAGGCCCTTTGAAGGCTGGAGACATGGGATGTAGTGTTTATGCACTCCTATGAGGGCTAGAGATTGTTCTATACTGAGGGCTGTGCTGTCTTGGCCGTGGGTGCTCATGGCTGAAACAGGTCCCCTGTCTTATGGCTCCAAGATGAACCCCAATATCCACATTGCTCTATTTATATCAAATGCTACTAACTAACACACCCCACCGGATCTTTAACCCCTTCCATGCTGATAACGGCCGGGAGCCGTCATGGCACACAGTGCTCGTGTGCTGTTGATGGCTTCCGGCCGCCATGTCCGCACTCGCGATCGGAATGTGCCGCACAGGCGCAGAATCGCGCCCGCGCCCAAGGGGTTAAGGAGTCTGTAAGATGCTTTAAATAGATGAAAATGAGTATATAAAAAGCAAGACTTAAACCTTAAGTCTCAGGTGCGTTAAATGTATTTGCTATCATGTGAAACTTGTTTTAATTGGTTCAGTGTGGGGTAAAACAAACCACAAACATTTAACAGTTCACCTAACCTTCACTCATATGATTAGATGCTCGGTAACTTCATTACTCAGTTCTATCTTTCTTATCCCAGTACTTACAATCATGAGATTTACCTCAAGAAATCACAACACCACTAAGGCTTCTTTACCTTTCTATTAAAAAACTGCAGCCCCTCCTTAAAAATCCCCCTTTGTAGGAGCACTTCATGGACTATACTAAAGCCCTAGAACCCATCTTATGACAAGAAGGCCTCAATTAAAAGAGGAAGGGCGGGGAAAAAGGAACATATTAGCAGTGTCAGTTCAGTTCATCTTCATTTCGATTCTTTAAATCATAAAAGCACATTCAAACATTATAGGTAAGGGATTAATAACATCTGCGGGATCAAATTTTGTTTTGTTAAAATAGTTAACATTATAAAACTATTTTTTGTGAGTTATAAAGATCAATTAAAACAAACAAAAACAATATGTTCCCAAACACAGTCCATTTCAACTTAACTTGTAATTGACCATGGAGGAGGGGCTTCGTTTAAAGACAATTAAATATAGCACTGACACATTGCCAATAAAAGTATTAGAGCTACAGTACCCTAATACAAACAGTGTCAATACCCCATCTTTATTGCAATTAACATATCCTAGTGCAATTTTAAGTTAATGCCTGGTAGAAAAACACAATAATGATTCCAAAAGCATTTCCCAAAATGACACTAAAATCTGGGAGACTGCCTTAGAAGGGACCCCGAGCCAAAATCCATTTCATGCCCTAGCGCCTAATTAAGTCTACAATGGGAAATTAATGTGGGTGGAGAGGCCCATTTAGCAGCAGAAAATATATCCTCCAACAAGACCCAGCACTCTAACCAAGAGGCAGCCATGCCCCTAGTGGAGGGAGCTAAAGCGGTCTAAAAAATACGTGCCAGTGTCTTCGTAAGCCAGGGAAATCACTGTTTTGATCCATTGATCCAAGGTAGACGTATAAGATTTATAACTTCTGTACACACTGCCAAAATTGATGAATAAGGAAACACTTTCTAAAGGATGACATCCTCTTGAGATATATAGTGAGAGCCTTTACAACATTCAATGAGGATTCAGATGAAAGAGAGGAAGAATCCGAAAAGGAAGGGGGAATACTCTACTGAGTTCTGTGAAATGTAGAATACACTTTAGGAAGGAAATAGGGGCCCAGGGGCAAAACCACTCTATCCTCAAACATCTTCAGATAGGGATAACAGCGTTGAAGCGAGCCCAATTCGCCCAGATGCCTAGAAAAAATATAGCAGTTATGAAACAAATATCAGAAGATTACTCCAAAGGCTCAAAGGGAGGACCCTGCAAAAAAGACAAACCCAATGGAAGGTCCCAGGGAGGAAAGAAACATTTGGGATTAGGTCTTAACAAAAGAAAACACCTAAAAAGCAGAGAAACCTACGTGCAATTCACCCTAATAAGTGTCAAACTAAATTGATCAAACTCAGGAGATTCCTACCTGAGATCAGAACTATTATGGTAAGTCAATCCTAAATTATAAGGGATACTGATTAACTGGTCAAAAAGAGAGTGGTGGACTTTGTACTCATGCATTTGTCAACAGATCCACCATGCCCAGGAACCTAGCTGTTCCTGCCTCTCGCCGCTGGTATCAGCCTAGGTTTAAATCCAGGGATCCTAGAGCCCTGATAAATGACCAAGAACAGTTAGGCTAGGTTTTGTGGGCAGAAACATGCTGGCTAGTATGAGATGGGTTTGAGCCACTGTTCTCCATTAACCCGCCCGATTAAGTGTTTTAGACACTAATAAAGCTGATATACAGAGGAACCCTAAGGTATTTTTAGTATATCTGGATCCCGCTTTATTGAGTAGTGTTATTCAAGAACTCTCTCTTACCTTTGAGGAGGTTGAATACGCCCTGGTGGTATTATCCTATCAGGGTGGGGAGAGGATGCCGATGATGAATCATGACACTACTATATGTGTGAGGCTTCCTCTTCCACAAAGAATGGCTATTCGACTCAACCTGACAATTCTGTCAAGCAACACTCTCCTGAAATTTAAGAAACTGTTTGCTTTGTGGTTACTGCATTTTCTCCCTTAATCACCCACCATACTTTTTCAGTTATGTGCTAGATATTTTGGAGGGGCGTAAGGTGGCCTACCCTCCTCCTCTCCACTTTGTGATAATAGAACTTACAAGTTTAACAGGGCACAGAGAGGAATGCGCTAGAACTCACAGCAGCCCAGAAACATACTGGTGCTTATCGTAGCGGGTCCCAAACACCGCTAGAGAAACAGATTCCACTCCCACTTGAAGACGCGGTCTGACTGCATTCATCTCAGAACGTGAAAGCTGCAGAAGAAGTGCACCCCTAACAACATGTCAAACGGGAACACTTCCCGAATGAGAACAAGCATTCAAAAATGAAAAAAAAGATCGAACAAACAGAAAAAACGAAGGTGAAAGAGATACGAGAGTGCCACCGCAAAGTTATATTCCATATAGGTATCATAATATAGGCCCCGATAATCTCATTACCCTTCACCTATATTCTCTCTCTACATTATACTTGTCACAGTTTACAGGGACTGACCTTTCACCTAGATATTACACTGCATTCAGAACGTGGGTTTTCCCTAGTTGGAAATCTTATACATTATGCATGAGGATTCTTGGAAGCACATCAGGATTACCATCTCCTGTATAAAATCTATGTTCAAAGTTCATGCCCAACGTCATCCTTAAGCTGACCCAGTAATAGCAAGGTAGGACCCCTGGGGACACCTATGGGTATATATACATCACATCTTGCTAAGATAAGACAGAAAAGACAGACTTCCTGGCCAACACACTGACCAGAGACGCTGAGGTTCCTGCATGCAACACTCCAGCTCTCAGTGGTCTAACTTCCCTCGCGGGGTGTCCAACTCGAGACCAGGACGGGGTCCCACAGTCTCTCACTTCAGGTAACGGGGTTGACTAAATCCTAGATGGATTCTTGGCTTAGCACCTACACATAGGTGTTATATTCTATGTTCAATGTTTATAGTATAGATCACTTTCATTGAGTTGCAGCTGTCATTAGTTTTATGATGTCACTTCATCATGTTCCACTTAGAATGTTTTATTTCAACTCTGTAAAGCCAACTGACTGTGGAGATGGATGTGCCTAGCAGATGACCAGCTGCGTAGTATTTCTATCAAATAAACCACTCCTTTGAACTCTATGCTGTTGAGTGGATTACTACAAATATTTGGTGACGATTTGACTACAAAACAGAACCCACATTTAATCTACTTTCGAAAATTTTGATCATCTGCTATCAAGTCAACTCATCATCGATATTTCTTCAAAAGCTTCTACTGAGTAATGCCTTATTCAGTACATCAACAAGCTGCATCCTCTATTTGGACTTGTTAATGAACAACCTTCTATGCTAGTTTTTTTTTCATGAAACCTTGTTTTGGTATTCTGCTGTCCGGTGCAGAGACTGTCATTTTGTGGCAGTTTTCGCCTGACCTGCATCCACCTTATGAGCCTTTTCTACACGAGCACATTGGTTACCCCAACTAACAAGAACTAAACCTAATAGTATAGCGCTTGTCTCTCAAACTCCGGTGAGTATTTTTCAAGAGATAGAGCTACAAGAACTATACTTCAAGTGCAGCGTTTAAGGTCCGGTGAGTGTCTTTCATTATTTACGCGAAGCTCCGGTTTGTGCCTTTCAAGAACTAATCTACCTATCCAGCGCTTGTTTGTGGAAGCTCCAGTGAGTGAATTCTCATTATTATTTTCATATTTTACTAACTTTTGGCTCTGCAGTTTGTGCGCGCGCTCTTTTGCAAACCGTTAGCTGATATAAGTGAGCACCCGCATCTCCGCGAGTCTGGTCTCGCGCCTCATCACAAGCTTTGTCTTGTGCGTCATCCCGAGGTTTGTCTTGCGCGTCATTGTTTGCACAGTAAGTGCTTTGAGGAACTTTGTCTGCCAGCCACCTTCCTTGTTCATCGTTCTAGCCGTGCTCAATGTTCAGTACGTGTTTCCTAGCAACGCTTTGTGCATCTTATCTCAATGTCAACTATAACACTGCCAACCACGTTCTACAACACAATGCTGCCAACCACGTCTTGTATTATTGACATCATTTTTCTTTTTCAATAACGCGCTGCCAACCACGTTCTATACCACAACACTGCTAACCACGTCGGGTATTATACGTTTTTCTCAACAATGTGTAACTTACCAGAACAACTATTACGCGGTCAACCACGTTCTGAATTATTCAAGTGACATTTGCCAACTAGTTTTGTTTGCTTTATTCAAGTAATCTTATCTCTCCATTCACTGGACATTTTCATTACTACCAAGCTGCCAATTCTTTAATTTCATCACTACCAACCTGTCAATTGTTCAGAAGTGAATTATTTTGCTGGATATCAAAGCATCTTATTTTATTTTATTCAGCTTCAATGCGAATTACAGTGATTCGCACACTAATTCCACAGTGTTTTTCATTAGTTTCCGACTAATCTATTTCGACACAATTCACATTGATTTGTACGCTATTTTGATAACTTTAACACTTTCATTTAACATGTTGACTTTGCCTTTTATTGTAGCTTACAATTTACTATTTTGTTAGCATTTTTTTTCTTTCTAGCAATATGTCATCTATGCAATCAATCAATGCTCCTCCAACTTTTCTCGAAACTCCAGGAGAACCACCTGGGAAGTGGGATATTTGGTTTGATGCTTTCGAGACATATCTGGGGGCTATAGGAGCTTTAAGATATCGTCCTGAAAGAAAAAAATGTTCATTACTGCATTCTCTTGAGTTTGAGGGCAGGTCGATTTTTAAATTTTACCTGTTCTAGCAGACAACAGTGAAGTTTTGGATGAATATCAGATTACTGTATCCAAAATAAAATTACGTTTTGATAAGCAACCTAGTTTAATAGTACTCAGGCACAAGTTTTTCAAGAGGAAACAAGCTGAGAGTGAGGATGTTGATGCTTAGGTCTCTGTTCTCAGAAGGTTAGCCTCGGTATGGGTCTTTTAAAATTTTGCTGAACAACTTTTTTGTGACCAATTTGTTTGTCAATGCAAAGACAAACAAATTAGACAAAAATTACTGTCTATGGACAATCCTTCACTTTATGAGACTATTAAGGTTGCAAAAAACATTGAGACCTCACAGGTTTCTCTCAAAGAGCTTGAAGATAAACCAGTTGAAAATGTCAATTTTGTTGGTCCCACTAAAAAGTCAAAGCATAAATCTTCTAAGAAGGTTGCGAACATTCCTCCTAAAATTAAATCTGATGTATCTATCTGAATTCTATGTGTAACTACTGCAAGAAAATGGGACACTATGCAACTGTTTGTCTCAAAAAGAAATTTCAAAAGAAATCTGTAGCTTGTGTTGTAGAATCTGACGATGATTCAGAGGGAGACATTTCTTCTGTTGTTCGTGATGAGTTTCTTCTAGAGGGTACATCTATTCCTCTTACCGGCGATCCCTCATTATGTGTTGATCCTTTTGCTGAAATTCTCGTGGGTGATAAACTTCAATTACTAGTAGATTATGGTGCTAGGATCACCATGTTAACTCAAAAATTATGTAATGATACATGGCGTGAGAGGGAGTTATTACCTCCTGATCGATCACCTGTCTTCTATGAGGGACGCAAAATTGAATTATTGGGTTTGATTGAAAATTTTCTTATTTTCAAAGGGAGGAAGATCAGAGGCAAAATTTATGTAGCGGTCATGGGCCTCAACATTCTTGGGTGGTTTCACCAGGACTTATTTGGCATGATTCTTAAACCAGGAACAAGAGAACAAGTCATGTTAGTTACATGTGAAGAAGAGTGTGCCAAATGGAATAATGAATTCCCTTCAGTTTTCGGTGATGGCCTGGGTAAGATTACAGAGTTCAAATACAAAATCATTATTAGGGATGATGCTATCCCTGTAAAGCACAAGCTCAGTGGTGTTCTTTAGTATCATGGAAGATCTCAATAAGGAGTTGTTAAAGCTATGTGACAAGGGTATCATTGAACCGACTGAATCTTTCCTATAGTTGTCACCTCTTGTTGTCGCTCGGAAACGTGATGGACAATTGCATGTGTGTGTGGACCTCAGGTCTCTCAACAAAGAGATCTGGGTTGATTCTCATCCCTTGCCTAGAATTTCTGATCTATTTACCAGCATAAAAGGTGCGTGTGTGTTTTCAAAATTGGACTTAGCTGGGGGCGTGGCTAGCAGCAGCATAGCATGGCGGCCGCATAGAAGGAGAGCTCCGTGAGTGAGGCGGCTCCTAAACGACAATCTGCACACTAATCCGCAAGATTATTACCTCAAAAGGCAGCCCCCAACGTTTGGGACCGAACGGCACTGGTCGGCGCAATCCCGGGGAAAATTGGACCCCGAGCACCACAGATCCAAACTCCTTTCCGGCGTGGGCCTAATCAACGATGCTGAGCCCCGACCTGGAGTGACGACCTGGCGCGGACCGGAAGTGCAAGCAGGCCGGCGGCGAGAAACCGGAAGTCGGCCGAGTAACTGTCGGCGGAGCAACAACGGCGGCTGCACTGTTGCGAAACGCTAGCAACACAAAGGCAGCGCCTGGGGGGCATAGCACTGAGGAGACACCCGAGCGAAACAACCCCAGCGCAAGATACGGCCACCAGAGCGCGCCCCCACACAACCGTGAGTGCCCGAATCCTAGGCAGACCCATCCCGCCAAACCGGAGCAGCGGCCAGCGCCGATGAGCCTCACACATTGCATGTCCCCCTTGCAGCGAGGGCACAAGTCGGCGCAGGGGAGGGGAACGATCGGCGAGACCGAGGAGGGGATTAGACGGAACGTCCCTAACCACCACATCTGGACTGAGTAGGGGTAATTAAACGAGCTGCGGGTGATCATTGTAAGCACCAGACAGACACCACGAGAAGACCTCAGCCCACCGTTGAACTGCCACATTACGCTCTCAAGCATCATTATAGGCAAGTCGGTGCTGGAGATCCTGGCACGGAGTCACCACGATTCCCTGGTGCGGGTCACTGCTACACTGCCCCCCCCGTGAGCGTAAACGCGTAAACGCTGAGAACTACGAGTCCGCCCTACGGAAAAAGTCAGCTAATCACACAATGACGGGCAAGGGCTCAAGGAACAACGCAGCACAGGGGAAACTAGACAAATTTGCCTACGACAAACGCAACCCCCCTCAAACAGATCCGCGAACGCCCACAGGAATCACCAGATGGAGACGGAACTAAAAAGATCACATTGGAAGGTATCATGAAAGCGTTGTCCCAGGTGCAAGTCACAGTAGGTTCAATCTCCACAGACATGGCCTTACTACGTGCAGACCTCCATAAAATGACTGACCGAGTGAAAGAGGTAGAGATTGTCACAAAATCTCTTGTCACAGATGTGTCTGAACTGCAATCCACAATGGAGCGCATGGAGGCTGATAACAAACTCCTTAAAGAGAAACTGGACGACCAGGAAGGGTGCTCCAGAAGAAATAACGTTCGAATTCTTCGAATTCCGGAATCAGAGGGCATCAGAGCAATGGACCTCTATGTAGAGGAGCTAATTAATACCAGACTACAACCCAAAGGATTATCGAACTTCTTCTCGGTGGAGGGGCATATAGGGTTCCAGGCGGAAAACCTAAACCAGGCCTGCCCCCAGACCGGTTCTGGCCAGACTGTTCAACTTCTGAGATCGGGACGCTATTCTGCAGGCAGCGAGGGTCAAAATCCAGAACTCCACAATCGCCTTCTTCCTGGACTACACGGCTGAAGTTTCCCGTCGTAGGAGAACATTCTTAGAGAAAGTCCTGAGGTCAAAAGGTATGCCGTACTCAATGCTATTTCCGGCCAGGCTGCGGGTAGTGGCAGACAATAAAACCTAGTTCTTTGATACGCCAGAGACGGCCCAGGACTGGCTGGACGGCTGGCGACAAGTTGGACTACCCCGTCGCACAAACAAGAATCACCGAAACAGACAAGAGGAGGGACAGGACGAAATCCAAGCCGTGGGAGGAGAATCTCAAGGACATTTATCAGAGCCGGAGACAGGAGAGGATGGCCACGAATCAGACTCATGATTACAAAGTGCTGCACGATCGCATTTTGTTCGGCGCCACAAATCTAGCGCCCGGAAGGAACTGAACTGGGGGAGGCCGAAGAGGGTCAATGGAGCCGCCTCCTCCACGGGAACTTTCACCCCAACAAGCAAGTACGCTATATTTGGGAAGGGGTAAGCACTTTGCTAAGTTGGGGAGGCGGGCGGTTCATTGTCCGTTAAGCAGGGAGGCAGGGAGGGGGGGGGGGGGGGGCAGGGATGAGTTAGTTTCTGTTTTTCAAGTTAAAAACGTAGTAATGGCACACGATGGCAACCACACCAGATATACACAAATACGTGGCAGACCCAGGGTACCGGAAGGGATATCACCCTTCTACCACCTTAGATATCTATACAATGGCACACAGCTCACACTTTACCGACACCGATAGAATAGCGCGGATAACACCAGTGGGTCCCATGGGCTTGATGTCCTGGAATGTGAGGGGTCTTGGAGACAAAATCAAGAGAGGATTAGTACTACAAGCGATAAAGCGTCAGAGACCGGACATGGTCTTATTGCTGGAAACCCACCTAACTGGGAAGGCTTGCCTGGCACTAGATAGAAGAGGATACCGAATGGCAGCGCACTCCGAATTCACGTCAGGCTCTAGAGGAACAGGCATTTTAGTTAAGAAGTCCTCCCCGTTTATTATCAAGCACACAAAGGTGGATGAGCAGGGCTGCTTTGCAGCGATTCAGGGACAGTTGGAGGTTAGACTGCTAAATGTGGTCTCTGTCTATATACCTCCGACCCTTCATTCTGTTACGCTGCCAGCGCTGGGGGAATTCCTCCTGGAGTTGCCTGAAGGAGACATTATTATAGGAGGAGACTTTAACACGATTGTAGACGCAGCGGTTGACCGCTTCCCGGCCCGACCCCATACACCCGGACCCTCCCGTTTCCGGGGCTTCCTTGAGGCATTTGGACTGATAGATGTATGGAGACATATGACCCCACTGCACAGCAAGACACATATTACTCCACGGTGCACAACAGCCTATCACGCATAGACTATTTCCTATTGTTAGGTAACGGACTTCAGCACATTGACAAAATAGACATACAACCCAGGGGGATATCTGATCACTCCCCGCTTACTTTAACTCTATCCACCCAAGAAAAAACGTGTCAAAGAATATTTCCCATTTGTGCGAACTACCTCAAGAACCCGAAAATCGCAAAAGACCTCAAAAACACGACCAAGCACTATTATGCCGAAAACGTGACATCAGTTGCCTCCCCATCCATATTGTGGGAAGCATACAAAACAGTACTTAGAGGTCAGGCAATAGCCTCAGTCGCTGGCTATAAGCGTACACAACAGCAGGAGTTGTCAGAGCTAGAACTAGCGCTCCACACAGCGAAGACAGCGCATGAGGCGGACCCCACTGCCGACACCGCGCACACCCTGCAAATACATCAACAGCGATACCGAGATCATCTGACACAACAGACGAGGGAGAACATTGAAACCACTAAACATAGAATTTACGATTTGGGGGACAAAGCAGGGAAAATGCTGGCCTGGCTGGACAAAAAAAAGGGGGAAGTACACGTGTGATACAGCAAATGTATAATAAGGATGGCTTTGCACAGACACGTCCTGAGGAGATAGTCGGCATACTGGCAGACCACTTCCAAATGGTTTATACCCCAGATAGAGTTGTAACAGAGGAGAAAGCACACGACTCCCTCAGACATTCCGAGATCCTTACATTGTCACCTGAGGCAGTTGACGAACTAGAGGCCGACATCTCTAGCGACGAAATACACCGGGCCATACACACGATCCAATCTGGAAAGGCTCTAGGATCCAACGGGATCCCTATAGAGTGGTATAAAATTATGTCTGACACAATCAGTAGGCCCCTATTAGCGATGTACCTAGAGTGTCTCTCAACAGCCGGATCAACGGAATGCAATGATAATAGCAATTCCGAAACCCGGTAAAACACCGGCGGAGTGCTCCTCCTACCGCCCAATATCCCTCCTAAACGCAGAAACAAAAATCTTAGCAAAACTTCTAGCAAACAGACTGATAAACCACCTCCCGAATCTGATCCACCCTGATCAATCCGGATCCATGCCTCACAGAAACACTGCACTTATCTCAGGCGGCTCCAGGGAGTGTTGGCACGGGCCAAGCTACTGTCATCGCCAGCGGTGGTACTTTCGCTGGACGCAAAGATGGCGTTCGACATGGTGGAATGGCAATACTTATTTGCAGTACTAACACATATGGGGTTTGGTCCAAAATTCATTACATGGATACGACTCCTGTACACAAGACCAATGGCCCAAATTACAGCTAACGGACACATCTCCCACACTATACCACTGGCGAGAGGAACACGGCAGGGCTGTCCATTGTCGCCCTTGTTGTTCGCGATTGCACTGGAGCCCTTGCCTACACTGATCAGAACAACACCGTTGCTGAAAGGCATAAGTTGGCGGGAGGGATGGGGGGACAGTCTCTCGTTATACGCGGATGATATGCTAATATACCTAACAGAACCGGAACACTGTACACCGACATTGCTGACACTGTGTGATACGCATGGGAAGATCTCGGGATACACAATAAACTGGGCGAAATTGGTATTGTTTGTCATGCAAGACCCTGCTCCCTCGCTTCCTGAAGATTGCCCCCTTAGAATCGCAGATGATTCTTTCAAATATCTGGGTATCCACATCACGAGAAACCCCTCAGACTTCTTCGACAAAAACCTGAAGCCACCACTAGAACGTCTACGACAAGATGTAAAACACTGGGCGACATTGCCCCTGACTCTCCTAGGCAAGGCGGCCCTATATAAAATGTTGGCCTTGCCGAGATTTCTATACGCCTTAGAAAACACCCCATTTTCGGTGCCACCGAGATACTTCCGGCAGGTGACGGCACTGGTGTCCACCTTGCTATGGCATAATCGTCCAGCACGAATAGCACACGCCAAATTAAACAGAAGCTGGTATGACGGGGGGATTGCATTACCAAATCTACAGGCTTACTACTGGGCAACTCACCTTAAAACCATTAATCACTGGAAGCATATACCCTAAGACGACCCAGCGTATAAGGTAGACAGGGAACAAATGAACGCGGACAATATGTTAGCAATGCTCTACGACAGAAGACTGGCAATGAAACTAGTGGGACCCACAAAACACACTACCACACTGTGGTACACAGCTCAGACGAAACTGGGATGGAAAGACCAAATCACTAAATTAACTCCATTATGGGACACCAAGGTGTTCGGACATTTGAGACGATGTAAGGGCTTCGCACAGTGGGACAACATCGGTATCTCAACAGTGGGTGACTTATGGGATAAGGGAACAGTGATTTCACTCACACAACTCCAGCAACAGTACGAGTTAGGACCGACTGAGACTTATAGATACATACAAATTTGTCATGCATTATTAACGGCAATACCAACATACACAGAGGTCCCGGAGGCCTCCCCACTCGAGGACCGACTGCTTACAGACTACAGGCAATGCTGCGCTACCTCACTAACATATCGAAAGATAATAAACAACTTACCAGACCCCACACTAAGACTAAGAGAAACATGGGTGGAGGAATTGGGCGACATGGACGACTCAGAATGGAACAAGGCATTGGCATCCCCCAAAGAAGTGGGAATCTCGTCCAGATTTCGCCTAGTGCAACTTAAAATACTGCACAGGGTATACTATACCAGAACCACACTTCATAAAATACACCGAGCACAGTCCCCCTACAGCCTCGGCCGCTGTGGGGAGGAAGGTACATTTCTACATACTATATGGGACTGCCCACTTATAGCTGACTACTTGAAACAAATCATGCGTACCATATCACAGGCATTGGAAACATCTCTAGTACCCGAGCCGCGCAAATGTTTACTGAATATATGGGACCCCAATGACTTGTCCAGGCATGGGTTGCAATGGGCCACGGTGGGTATGGTAATCGCAAAAAGAGATATTGCACAGAAATGGGGGGGAAATGAAACCCCCACCCTCACACAATGGAGTAGAAATATGGATATGGTAATGATTACTGAACGCGCAGTGTACTCAGCTAGGGCCAGTCCGCGCAGGTGGAATAAGATATGGACTCCATGGAATGTGTACAGGGGGGAGATCTGTAACCCTCTACCGGAAGACGAGACTGTAACCTCAGATGATGAATCTGAAGGAGATATCTAGGGGAGGAATAGGAGAACACCTGGACTGCTGTGCATACAGGGAAAACTGCCTACAGAAACACCTGGGGACTCTGGTTCTGCACTACCTGCATAAATGAGTTGTTGCTCTGATCATGATGATGTGGTTGCTTATAGAAGTGCCCTCCGTATGTGTATTTTAATAACTACAGTTGTTGCGTTCAGTTTAAAAGTTCTAAGACTAAAGCAACTTTAGACCTGAGATTACTCCGGGTCACACCCGAATTGTAGAATAAGCATTTTTCCAAACCACGTCGCCGGACCCCCGGGCTGTTGGCTGAATGGCTGTGTTACATTAATCACTACCTGACAAATGTTCTTGATAACGTGGACGGCCCACAGGGTTGTAGGCTGAACGTGATGTAATGAGAAACCTGTGCAATAAAGGTCTGATAAATAAAATAAAACATTTTTAAAAATTGGACTTGGCTAGTGCCTACCATCAGATAGAATTGCATCCAGACTCTCGCTCTTTAACGGCGTTTGTTTCTCCTCTTGGAACTTTTCGTTATCGGAGGATGCTTTTTGGGTTAGCCTCCGCTGCGTCAGTGTTCCAGAGGGTTATGCAAAACATGTTGAAGGACGTAAAGAGCCTACTTTGGTTTCAGGACAATGTTCTTATTTATGCAACGGACAATGATTCTCATGATGCCATTATTAGGAATGTTCTTGAAATTTTCAAGTAAAGTGGAGCTGTGCTCAAAACGGAGAAATGTAAGTTTTCGTGCAAAGAAATTGAATACCTTGGTCATCTATTATCTCAAGAAGGGATCAAACCCAGACAAGGTCTTGTTGATGTCATTTTAAATGCTCCAGTCCCCAAAGACAAGACTGGAGTTAAATATTTATTAGGTTTATTGGAGTATTATTCAAAATGTATTCCCAATTATGCATCTATTGTTAGCCCTATTAGTAATTTACTTAAGACTTCATCTACATTTTTGTGGTGTGTGGAGTGTGATCGAGATTTCAAGGAGGTTAAGACTTCCTTGAAAGAAAATGATGCGCTCACTCCTTTTGATCCCGACTTGCCATGCTGTATAACTGTAGATGCAAGTCACGTTGGTCTAGGGAGCATTCTCACACAACAGAGGGGTGATCAGGAGAATACAGTTGCTTTTGCTTCCAGGGTACTCAGGTGTGCAGAGGTACAATACTCTGTAATTGAGAAAGAGTTACTTGCTTGTTTATGGGCCATTGATAAATATAGGTCTTATGTATGGGGCAGACGTTTTAATCTTGTCATTGATCATAAGCCACTTGTCTCAATTCTAACTTCTGGGTCCAGCAAAAGCTGCACACCAAGAATTACCAGAATGGTCAGCAAGCTACTCCAATATCAGTTTGAGGTAACACATATTGCTGGGGGAAAGAACACAAGAGCTGATTTTTTGTCACGTTTCCCTCGGAGTAGTGGGTTTAGTGAAGGGACCAGTGTCCAAGAGTTGAATGAAGAGGATGATGAAGATTGTTTTGTTGCCTCGTTAGACATTTCGATACTTGCTGTTGGTACTGAAGATGATTGGAGGACAGCTCTTTTTGGAGATGGTCTTCTTCAGCAGGTATCCATGTTTGTCAGGAATGGATAGCCGAATGAAAAATCTTTACCTATCATACTTCAGCCATATTGGAAAGTTGAATCAGAAATATCAGTGGAAGATGGTTTATTATTGAGGTGTGATAAACTTATTCCACCACATTCTCTTAGGCCTACTATTATCAAAGAAGCTCACGAGGGACATTTAGGCGTTACTCTCACTAAACGGCATGTCCATCAAGATTTCTGGTGGCCCAGCATGGATGTTGAAATCAGCACGACAGTTGAAAATTGTCCTGTGTGCTGTTCATCAGAGAAAACATTGAAAAAGTGTTACTCCGCCTTTATCCCCTATTGAATGTCCTTCTGCCCCATGGGTTAAAGTTGGAATAGACATTATGGGTCCTTATGAAATGTTACCTTTAGGAATGCAGTACATTTTGGTTTTAATGGATTACACTTCCAAATGGCCAGAGATTAAAGTGGTTAAGGAGGACAGCTCTTCCAGTGTTGTCAAGTTTCTCAAGGATATATTTTTGAGGGAAGGATTTCCACAGTTTTTGGTTTCTTTCAATGGAACTCAATTTCTAAGTGAGGATGTTCAGTCTTTTCTCAATTTGAGTGGGATTCAACATTTTAGGAGTTCTTTATATCACCCACAGACCAATGGGCTTGTGGAGAGAATGAACAGGGTTGTGGGTGAATGTGTCAAGTGGGCTGTGAATGGTAAGCATGATGTGTATATTTCACTTGAGAGTATGTTGTGGTTTTATAGAACCACCCCTCATTCTTCCACTAAAGTCTCTCCTTTCGATGTGTTAAGGGGTAGAAAGGCGAATACCAGTTTTCGCCCCGGATGAATGAGGAAATGGATTGATACTCTGACAAATGTTAAATCTCTTATGGAAAAGGTCAAAACGAATTCTGATATTGCACAGAGTAAAGACAAAAGAGAAGAAACGGTTTGACAGAAAGAAAGGTGTAAAGATTGTGTTGCTTTCTGTTGGTGATTTTGTTCGTATTAAGAATCCTGTGCACAACCAAAAAGGAAAATGTAAATATGGTGAACCTATCAAGGTCATTAGAATCTGCAACAATGCCGTCCAGGCGGAAGGTGGTTGTTGGTGGACTTTATCTAAGCTGGTCAAGACTAGGTCTTGTCCTATTCCCAACGTTCCTTGTTTGAATAGAAAGGAGGCTTCAAACACTTCTTCTCTTGAACACCGTAGGAAAAGCTTTAGAGTTCCTGTTCCTGTTACTCCTCCTGAACAACGTAGGAAAAGCTCTAGAGTTCCTGTTACTCCTTATAGGTTTCGTGATTAAAAGTTTTCTTTTATTTTGTTAGCTCTATATTATTTTTTTGCTTTTATGTTATCTTTAGGTTGGAGAAAAGGAGGTATGTTATATTTTATGTTCAATGTTTATAGTATGTTTCACTTTCATTGAGTTGCAGCTGTCATTAGTTTTATGATGTCACTTCATCATGTTCCACTTAAAATGTTTTATTTCAACTCTGTAAAGCTAACTGACTGTGGAGATGAATGTGCCTAGCAGATGACCAGCTGTGTAGTCTTTCTATCAAATAAACCACTCCTTGAACTCTGTTGAATGGATTACTATGATAGGCTAGGTACAATTAGGTACATCTAGTTAGGGAGGCATCCTAGGAGTACGCATCTTTTATCATATGTTTCATATATTCATATGTATTCATGACTGTCGTAAGATGGTTGAGCTATACTATCTATTTACCTTTATCGTACTACTAATCATTTATATCATATACTGTCTAACGGTTGTTGCAGCTCAACTATTTTACACCAGAATAACAACTGTTCAATAAATTCTTATTAAAATAACGGCCAGCCTGTTTATTCTGTGCATCTCTTTAAGACAGACTAACTAAGCACGAGTGACTGAGCGAAAGGTAGTATATTGTTTCCCCGGTCCTGAGGGATCAGGGTTGTCATGTTCGATGGTTGCCAAGAACTATTCTCTCCTTGGTAAGAGGAGATTCTAGTGGCACGGTGAGCTAGTTGGTACAAAGAGAGCCAACCTACCCTTTGGGGGTGATCAGAGTGTGTCTGACACCAGTCCTACAGTGTATGTTGTTGTCTAAATGTGCAGATCCTGTATACTTTTTATAGGAACTACATGACAGCAACCCCTCACATTCGGAAGGTTGTAGAATACGGTTTGCACCAAGAAAAAAAATCAGGAAGTGCTTGTGTAGAGGATGGCTTTTAACAGAGTGCTACTGTTTTTAATTAAAAAGTGCCGCTCGTAGCCGTAGTAAGGTGACATCGCCAGCCCTGTGTTTGTTTGTTGGGAAAACCGGAGCAGGCCGAGACACGGGAGTTTAATTTTGACTCTTCACAGCGGTTTGTAAGCCGAGGAGCATCTTTACCATCAAGCGGGACTGCGAGGTCCATGAGCCAGTGCTAGACCCGATTTTCAGTAACTGTGACCAGCTCAAAGTTGGCACCATTAGTAGACTTCCATGGTCGGACCACTTCCTGATAGCCTTCACCTGGACCACGATCAAACCACCCCTTCCTCATTTACATCTAGGAAAACTCGCAACTGGTCAAAACTCCCCAGCGACAACTGGATGCAGGCTCTTAGCACCACTAGACCCTCTCTCTCCCAAGACCCAATGTCAAATAACACAAAATATGATGAGTGGATAACCACCTCTCTTGACTCAGTCCTCCCGTTATACCCATCGAGATCCAAGAGACACAGTAAAACAGCCCCATGGTGTACAGAAGATCTTAGAAACCAAAAACGTCTCTGCAAGAGACAAGAGAGGAAATGGCGCATATCCTATAACCCTGAAGAAAAAGCCACCTATAGGGAAATGATCAGAAATTACAAACTGGCCATAAAAACCTCGCAAGCTGCCTACTACAACCTTAAAATAACTACGGCTAAATCAAAACCAAAAGAAATATACCGCATAGTAAACTCCCTGATCAAACTTCCCCCACCTGCCACAGATAATAATAACTCTCCGTCCAAATGCAATGATCTGGTGGAATTTTTCTTTAAAAAGGTTAACAAAATGTATCTTTCCTTCCCCAACCCACCCACCGACCCGCCTGTCCAATGCTCGCACTCAGCTTCAAACCTGAACAAGTGGCTGGAGTCCTTTCCATTGATAACACTGGAAACATTAGAGAAACTGGCTCAACAAATAAAAACGGCTCTCCATGTGACCCTGCTCCTCCAGGCGCACTGGGATTGGCCAGCAAAACCATTTCCCCACCCTTCTGGAACTACTGAACTCCTCCATAGTGAGTAGCACAGTACCCACGACCTGGAAGCACGCAATGGTGCGGGCTCTACTAAAAAAACCCTCCCTTGACCCAGCCAACCCCAGCAATTACCGCCCGATCTCTCTGCTCCCATGGGCGTCCAAGATCCTAGAGAAGCACGTCAACACCATTCTGACGTCGTTCTTCGAGGAAAACCACCTCCTCGACGCTTCCCAAACGGGCTTCCGCCCTAAACATGGGACAGAGACCGCCCTACTGGCCGTGACTGAGGAGGCAAGACGGATCCTGGATCGAGGGGGGTCAGTGGCAGTAATCCTCCTCGATCTGAGTGCCGCGTTCGACACGGTACACCACAAAATCTTGCTGAACCGTCTTGCCGACTTAGGAGTGTCCGGAGATGCCCTGACATGGTTCGAATCTTTTCTATCCGACAGAACCTTTCAGGTCTTCGACGGCACATCCCGCTCATCCAGTAGACCTCTGGGATGTGGAGTCCCGCAGGGCTCATCCCTAAGCCCTACGCTCTTTAATGCATACATGAGGCCACTGGCTGGAATTGTTCGTCCGCATGGTGGTAATATCTCCTATGCGGACGACACCCAGCTGGTGGTCTCCCTTGCACAAAAGAGCGTCCTCCAGTCCCCACCAGATCTAGCGGCCTGTCTGGAGGATGTAAAGAGCTGGATGATGAAATCATGTCGGAAGCTCAATGATGACAAAACTGAGCTCATGCTCCTGGGCCCGGCGGCCCCTTCCACCATAGAGCTGATCTGGCCCTCAAGCATGGGTATGGCCCCAACCCCCAGAGATAACATCAAAAGCCTGGGAGTCTGGCTCGACAAATCTCTGAGCCTTAACACACAGGCCACTAAGGTATCAGCCACCTGTTTCGGCCTCCTTAGGGTGATTAAAAAAGTCCTTCCCCTCCTCCGATTCGAGGCCAGACAAATAATTATACAGGGCCTCATCCAATCCTGCCTGGATTTTAATAATGCCCTTTATCTTGGAGCACCAGACTACACCCTACAAAAGCTTCAACGCACCCAAAACTGCGCTGCCCGGGCGCTACTGGGAGTCCCTTGGAGGACCTCAATAAAAACTGGCCTAAAAACCTTACACTGGCTGCCTGTTAGGGACAGAGTAAAGTTCAAAGCGCTCTGCATTGCCCACCAGACATTCTGGAAAATGGGCCCAGATATCAACTGCTCCCTGATATCTCCATACATACCCAACAAGACTCTTCGTTCCTCAGCGGCCTCCCTAGCCAAAATTCCCAGAATCTGCAGAGCCAGAGCAGGAGGACGCTCATTCTCGTACTATGTATCCAAACTCTGGAACACCCTCCCTCTGCAGTTGAGAAATAATCCCAACCTAACCAGCTTTCGCAAACAGCTAAAAACTCTCCTGTTTAATAAATAGTAACCTTATGAAGGCATCTTCTGTTTTTCCAGCGCCTGGACGCCTAAGGGCAGCTGCAGCGCTCTACAAATCCCATTTTCATTTCATTTCATTTCAGTGCGCGGTCTAACCAGGCGCAGCTGGCCCTCTTCCCGCTCATCCACTCCCTGCAGGCACATAACGGCTCGCGGCCCCCGCTTCGCGGGAGTCGCTCGTAGCCGTAGTAAGGTGCCATCGCCAGCCCTGTGTTTGTTTGTTGGGAAAACCGGAGCAGCCAGAGACACGGGAGTTTAATTTTGACTCTTCACAGCGGTTTGTAAGCCGAGGAGCATCTTTACCATCAAGCGGGACTGCGAGGTCCATGAGCTAGTGCGCGGTTTAACCAGGCGCAGCTGGCCCTCTTCCCGCCCACCGACTCCTCCCTTATATTATTACGCACCTTCCCGTGTGCCGCGGGTGCACGCCGGGCGCAGCCCGGGCCAAGGGCGGGCCCGTTTGAGCCCGTTCGAGACTGGACTGGGCCCCCCACTAACTTGTGGCCTATTATCGTCCTTTTGGATAGGGAATAAGTATTTATTTTCTGGTCATTTGGCTCTATAAAGGTTTTGGAAATGTCAACACGAGACAGAAAGAACAAGAAGGCAGAGGGTTCCTTGTTATTGGGCACCTTAGATAACTTCATTACTAGAACTAATTCTGTTATAGATCAAGGGATCATATTGATGGAAAGGAGAGTGTCGCAGGACCTGGCTCAGACCAAAAGGTCCTCTATGGGTCACATAGCTAACGCAAAAACACCAGAACCCTCCAATAGAATTAACAACACCGATATTGAGGTTATATTGCATAGCCCTCCTAGTTCGCAGGGCTCTTTCTACTCCCTGCCAGCCCCTAATTTTCAACTATCGGCTGACACAAACAGAGAAAATGAAGTGGGAAAAGTGATAGTTGAGGCAGCAGAGGATAGCCCCTAAAAGGTTGGAAATACCAGACTGTTTCTTTTTCTGGATCACCCCTTCCTTTCTTCCTCGCAACTGACAGTCCCCATTGTGGTAGGCGGGAAAAAATCTAAATCCTTCAAAAACCCGATAAATAACTTAACAACGACCAGCCAACCCTTAGAGTCTGAACCTAACATGCATTATCCCCTAGCTGAAGGTGCTTACCCCATCCAGAGACAGGGAGAGAAGTTAGGAACTAGCGCAGAAATATATACAGCTAACCTCGGGGCATATCAGGATCAGTAGGTCTAGATGAGGACCCCTTCTTAAATATCTTAGGGTCCGTACTTAAATCTCTACGGGCACCTCTGGAGGCAAGACTCTTGGGGATTGAAAAACAGCTTGTTAAGCTAGAATTAGAGGTGAAGGGTATTAAGGCATGCGAGAAATCGAAAAAACAACATAAAAAGTACACATAATGTTGCAGGCCCTCCAGAGGCACAACCTACCCATTTACAACCTCAAAGTGTGGTGCAAGCCACCACTAGCCTTACCAATTCCCATGTCATGAGTGGTCCACCTGTGTCACAACACACATCTAAAGTGGCGGGCAAAGACCCTATGTCATCTGTGCTAGCAGCAAAAGACGCTGAAGGGGTATATACCGCTGCAAAGACCAGGTGGGCTCGCTTTGTAAATTTTCCTCCTCAAGCGAGCCCGTACGTGGTTGTCTTAACGGGTGTACCGGAATTTAAAAACCCAAGTCATGAGTCCTTTGCGTGTTTGAAAAATAAAGTTGCGCATTGGTTCAATCTAAATAGACCTTTACCCCCCCACGTGAGAAGCGAGATTATAATGGTGCGCATGTTACCTTTGGTGGGACATACCCCTAAAACGGTAACAGGGGAGTGTGTCTTGGTCAATTTTAGAGACCCCCGCACGGTAGAGTACATTTGGCTCCTGGAATCAGCATAACTTCAACCTCAACCAAGGAATGATGATAGAAGTTAGACCCCTATCCTTCTTTTTTCCTCCTCCCTTTTACCCGGACGCCCCAGCAGTACGGTCAACTATGGGATAGAGCAGTGGAAGGGCGGGAGGCTATAGCCAGGGCTACCAAACTGCTGAGAACTTCCTACCCTTACATAAAAGGTTTAGCCCACTGGAAATGGTAGATTGACTGAATGATCTTCCAACCATTATTCAGCCTGTAGAGGGGCTGAGGGACACGGAGCAACACCCTTCTCCCCAGATCAAAAATATTTTTTAAAACCCTTACGACCATCAGCCCAGACTAAATTTAAAATCCTTTAGTATGAGGGCTACATTGGATGCAATTCCATCGAAACCCCAAAAATCACAACCCACACTTCTCTCAGAGCAAGAAGGGATATATAACGTATCTCTATGTCCAGTTGTAGAGGCCGAGGAGAGGGGGCAGTCTCTTACATTTCTTTCATGGAACATTGCGGGACTTTAAACAAAGTAAATGACCCCACATTTATGAGCTTCCTCCCGGATTTCGCTGTAATTTGTCTCCAGGAGACTTGGGAGAGGGAGGCGATGCACATACAAGGTTATCGCACTTTTCATATTCCCGCCGAGCCATCATTAAGGGGGAGAAACAAGGGGGGCTTATGTTGTTATATTTCGAACACATCTAAAGTCAGGGTCAAAAATGTCATTGTGGTCTCAAAGTTTTTTCAGATGTTGGAGCTTAATTTGGATGGGTTTGAGACATTCAATGTTTTAAATTTTTAAAATAATATACCTAAGTGTGACATATCCAGTGTCTTTGAGGCCCTCTCACAAGCCATGGTGTACGCAAACAGGGAGTGACCAACTGGTAATCACATTTTATGGCTAGGGGACTTCAACTGTATATTGTGCCCTAATGTCAACACATTATGTGGTTTGGTGAACGCTAAAGGTGAACCGTGCACCCATTTTACCCACACACCTCTAGGAAACCATATAAATAACTTGATGTCTGAATTGGATCTAGGTTATGGGAATGAACTATGTGTACCCTAGGTCAGTTTTCAACATACATACATTGGTAGGGGTTGTAACTCCCTAATTGATTATGTCCTAGCTTCGAGTAGCCTTGCATACAACATGACTGATTTTAAAACGGGTGCTATAGCAATCAGTGAACACTACCCAATCAGTTTTTCCCTTTTGCCCATGAATTTTAAAAATGATCGCCATGGAGTGGTAAACAAACTGTATGACTACATAAAGACAGCAAAAAGAAATGGCTATTCAATTAAATGGAATAAAATCAAACCTGCCCAGTTCCTCCAAACATTAATCGTAAGCAGACAGGAAGATTTTATGATTTGTCTCAACGAAACCAGCGAGTCGGATGCTATCGCATTGGCCTTTACAAAAATCTGTGAGGAGATCAATAATTCCCTGGTAGGGCAAGAACGGAAAAGACAAAAAGATAAAACTGAGGGATGGTTTGATTCAAAATGCAGCAAAGCACACTCCGCTTTAAAAAAAGCTCTTATTAGAGTACCAAAATGTACTATAGAAATTAGAAACGCATTATGCAGCGGTGAAAGAAGAAAAAAGGAAATCAAGCAGGAGGCCTGGGAAAACTTACATGAAGCCTCCCAGAAAAAAGATAATATTAGCTTCTGGAAGGCGGTCAACGCCCCTTTCTTCACCGGTGGCAAAGCAGACTGTATCGAGATCATAATTGACGAAGCCACCTGGATTAAACACTTCACTGGCCTTTATGAGAAGGATTCTCTGCCGGGGAGCCCGAATGTCGTCACAGCTGCTGATACTATAAATAATCCAACAAGTACTTTTCCTCTGAACATCATCTTTGAACTATCGGAAATAGAGGCGGCAATAGCAGCGAGCGCAGGGGGTAAAGCCCGTGGGCCTGATGGGGTCCCAGTGGACATTTATAAATCAGAAGCCAAATTATGGGCCCCTCTCCTGACGCAGGTATTAAATAGCTCTAATAAGCTAGGTTTTATAACAACTTGGCAGGAAGCAATAGTGGTCCCCATTTTTAAACAAGCATTTACAATGCAATGGTTTCGCCTTTGGAAAAGTTAGAGCTATTGGCATTGCTCATGACATTTCTTTTTTTTTTTTTTTTTACTTATAAATAAATGGCATTGTTATTTACATTGCCAACAGCTCTCTCAGCCCACACAGCTCTCACAGCCCACACAGCTCTCACAGCCCACACAGCTCTCACAGCCTACACAGCTCTCACAGCTCTCACAGCCCACACAGCTCTCACAGCCCACACAGCTCTCACAGCCCACACAGCTCTCACAGCCCACACAGCTCACAGCCCACATACCCTCCCAATCTGTCCAAAACTGCATCAAAAAGACGCAAAACTCACCCTGAAACGCTCATGTCGGACCCATACTTCTGTTCTAGCAAGAGTACATTAACCATTTACCTAATTTTGACATCAAAAAGACGTGCACAATGAAAGACTATCATATATTCCATGCTTCAAATCACCTACACCAGGAAAACACCTCATGGTCTCAGATTATCGGCCACTCCTTCGCCCTGCTGCAGGGCGGACGTTACAATTTCTCTATAACATAGTAACATTCTAATGCAATCCTCAAACGACAAACTAGCAATAGAGGCTGAGACCTTCCCTATCCTCATGAAGGTGGTGAACAATAAAAACGTACATCCCCCTACCCCACCTTGTTGCCTGACTAATTTATTTTATTTTGAAAGATTTGTAGTGCGCACAGATACCCTAAGAGTTTTCCCGGCACAGAATAGAAGCAGATAGGTTGTCCCCAGGCCAGCCACTAGAATAATCAGGTCTTCAAGTTCTTGCGAAAAGCAAGTAAGGAATTGCAGTTCCTAAGAAAGGGAGTCCAAGAGTTCCACAGTTCAGGAACTCGTAGGCAAAGGAGCAGCAGTTCATACAAATCAAACAAATACTGGGTATGGAAAATAGCGCAATGCTCAAAGATCTCTAGGGAGGCTAGTAGAGGAATAGGAGTAACCAACCAGAACCTGCATTATGGAGGCGCCAAGCCATGTTTGGCATTAAACATATAGCACAATGCCTTGAACTCTTACTTAAACCTATCCACTCTAGAGTCCTCATCTCCGGCTGGGCTTGAGAATCAATCTGTGACTTGCTGACCCAATGCCCATGCTTCCCCTGCCCCTATTAGGGCAAACAGATTCGCTCATCCCTGGACTCTTTTTCCCGTCCTCCGACCTCTCCAGCGATGTTCTCTCTGGTACTCCCAAAGAACCCTCCTGTGCCCAGAAGTTCTCGTTGTTCGAATCTATACCCACTATCTTGATTAACCTCTTGCGACCCAGGTCCCCCACTCAGCTCATAATACCCAGCCCTTTGCACGCACAGTCTGTAGGCACATGGGGCTTTTTAAATAAAGTAGCAAAATATCACAAATAATGAAGTTTGCCATGGTGGTTCCTCTGCCTAAATATAAGGTTTTCATATGATCAAAATAAATTGATTTCATACAAAATAAGCACATTTGGCTGCAGAGGGTCCAAGGTCCAGACCAACGAGGTCCGGGGTGAGAAGGCTCGGAAGGTGCAGGGTGACTGAGGTGCAGACACTGGGCTTGGGGCTTTCCAGACCGTGCTCCACCAGTGCTCGTAGTAAGTCCTGTGGTCGCAGGCTGTGTTTAAGGCACACTTGCAGTGCATGCACCGACTCCCGCTGCAGTGCCTCGTTCTCCTCTGTCAGAGCCCGTAGAAGCTCGGGCAGAACAGCAAGACGCAGGGGTTCGAGGTCGGACTCGCCCCCCTCACACAGGGCACCCAGCAGCTGCACACACAGCAGCCTGTGCTCCGTCCCGCAGTCTCGAGAACCCGCGGCAGTGTCGAAAACAGGCCCACTCACTGCGAAAAGTCCAACCGGCCCCCACGCTGGGCCGTGCGGGAGAGCAGAGCTCGCAAAGGCGACCCGCACTCCCGGGGGCTGCACAGGCGGCGCAGGATCACCTCATCCTCCTCTCTGAGCTGCGCTGTGCGGGAGCGGCTGGAGGACGCGGGCTGTAGGCTGTTTCTCTCGGGGACCAGGGAAGCGTGGAGGCTACGTGGTTCAGGCAGAGGTGGGTGGAACGGCGCATGGACAGCGGGAGGAGGGGGGGGGCGGGAAAGGAACGGACAGCGGGTGGGGGGCGGGAAAGACACGGACAGCGGGAGGGGGGGGGGAACTGGTCGGCATTAAATGAGGAAAACAAACACACACAAAAAAAACAAAACTCCGCCCACCGCCCAATGACAATGCAAAAAGGGTGGAGAGGGAAAAAAATGCAGGAACGCCCACGAATCTGGTCCGTGAATGACGGACAGATCTCTGTTCCAATGGCTAGCCTCCATTTATGGAGCTAGCCAATGGAACAGAGGGCGGATTCAAGTCCTCCATACTGAAAACTAAAGATTTCCCCTGGGGGCGGAGCTAAAGCTCCGTGCCCCAGGCGAAACCTAAAAAGGCGATCGCCAGGACCCCAAATGTTATAGGCCCATTTCATTACTGGATTCTTTAATGAAAGTGGCCGGGAGGGTCATCTTAAACAGGCTTCAGCAGTGGGCAGCGGATTCGGGGACGCTCTCCAAATACCAATATGAGTTTAAAGAAGGTTTGCGACAGTCGAGCAAGGTTTAAACCTAGCTATTATTATTGGTAAATATATGGTCGCAAAAGAAGATAAGTTATTCATGACTTTCGTGGACCTGAGCTCTGCCTTCGACTGTGTTAGCCACAAAATGTTGTGGAAAATCTTATCTGACTTAGGGATTGATCCCTGTCTTTTAAATTTTATTAAGGAATTGTACAAGGGGGCAGGAGCTAAGGTCCGCTTCGGTACTAAAGGAGAGTGTACAGCTAATTAAAAAAGGAGTCCGCCAGGGATGCATACTTGCACCTTTTTTATTTCATTTATATATTAATAGCGTAGCATCCCACTTGATTGACAACCGGCAGGATTATCCTCAAACCCAAGGTAGCTCAGTGCCAATCCTGCTGTATGCGGACGACGCGGTTATCATGGCGCGTACGCAATTGGGCCTCCAAAGATCACTCCCCTCCTTCGCTGATAACATGAGTTCTCGGGGCTTACAAATGAACAATACCAAGACCTTTAGTATGACCTGCTCCAAAACAAGCAAGGCACATTGTAAAATCTATCAGGGCGATGCTAAGATAGACTAAACTAAAACTTTCACTTATCTGGGCATAAACTTTGCAAACAATGGTTCCTGGGCTGCAGCAGCAAATGCTAGGACTCTAGCCTTCTCGCTCGCAATAGGTGCTATACGCAACTTTGCCATTAAGCTAGGGGGAAGACCAGTAAAAATTCTAACAAATTTACAAGGCCAAGTGTGTGTCCACTGTAATTTATGGAGCAGGCATATGGGGCATCACTGAGATCGTTAAGATCCAGGCCTATGAAAACGCCTTTCTTCGTTATCTCCTGGCCGTTCCTAAATCAACCTCCACCTACGTTGTACACAGGGAGTTGGGCCTAGTTTATGTGTCAGACCTCATTAAGATGAGCCCAATCCTGTTGTGGCACAGAGTGTGGGTTTCCCAAGAGACAGGAATAAACAGGGATATTATTCAGGACTGTATGAACCTTCAGGGGAGTAAGAGAATAGAGTGGCTCAGGTACGTGAGATATTTCCTGACGGCCATCGGCCATCAGGAATATTTTGACAATCCTTCTAGTATGATAGACATTCCTAGGAAAAAACTGAAGGTCATATGTCTTACTTGCCTGGAAGAGACTAGGTGGCAGCTGGAGAGTAAGAAAGTGTCTGTCATGCAAAATCATTTGATGTCAATTGGTCAAGGTCTACAGAGATACTTGATTATCACCCAGAGTAGTTATTCCCGTATGTTGCTAACTCGCTTTAGGGGGAGCAGTTTCTTCAGACTAACCACTTTCCCCGAGGTTAACTCCTGTTCAAGATCCCTGACAGCTTGTCCTTGTGACGATGTATCTGAACAATCTATGCTACACTGCATCCTCTTCTGTAAATTTTACACCACAATCAGGCGAAAGTATATACTCAGCTTATTTAAAAAATGGGGACTGAGACAATGTAGACCCGCCCTACTCAGATTACAAATGTTGGAGGACGATCTCACTCTGTACAGCGTATCATCTTTTTTAAAGAGCCTCTTGCGTTTTAGATTGTCAATGAAATGACCTTTTTTTATACTGGAATTTAGCGCTAACCCGGTATTAGTTTCCTTTTGTATTCATGAAATGTGTTTTTATCTAATGTAATAATGAAAGCTATGTAATGTTTCTTTTTTATGTGCTTTTATGGATTCTTGAAACTGAAACTGAATAAAGCTTCTCTTGAACTTAAAATAAAAAGTGAAAACAGGCTTGGGAGGTTGTGATGTCTTGGAGTCCACTGAGTTAAATATCATGATAGAAAGGAACGGGGGGGGGGGAAGATGAGGGGGTAATAGTAGTTCTAGCTCCTACAGCAACAAGAAATGAACACAGATAAATGGATGTGGCTGACAGCTTTGTCTCTGTCTTGAGGTTCTCAATCATTTTGAGATATGGGTGACTAGAGCTAATCGTAACATAAAAGAGCAGCAATACATCAAGAGAGATCATGAATTTTACCAATAGATAAGGAATCAAAAACCTACATAAGGAACATTGACTTAACTACTTAAGACCAGTATAACTTTGAATTCATGGCAATAAATTGTGAAGAAAAGAAAAACACAAATGGACCTGTGTTCTAGGATTAAGCCTTTTTACGTGCAATCTATCCCAGTCAGCTGCATGAGCAACTTTCAAAATACTGATTGGAAGACCTGAACCTAAAAAAAGAAAATACCTGCATATACTGATGCACTGGCACATGGTATATAATGCCTCTTTCTGTGCCATCACTTGATATATTCAATACACAATTATACAGATAATGTATTATGCTTCCCTTTGAGTCACCTCACTTCCAATTAGTTTCTACTCTTCACTGCAAGAGATGTTGAACACAACTTGGTAAACACAGGCAAACATTACAGTCTACCTCACAGTTCAAGGGTTCTGGAACACAGACCAGACCAAACTGAGCAAGTAGAGCCGCATAAAGGCTAGTCTCAGAAGCATCTAACAGTGCTCTACGTTGCACTAGCACTCATTGATGTTACTAAAAGTGCAATGATAGAAAAGGGTTTACATTACACTGTAAGAGTACATGGATCTGTGCTTAATGATGTGCTGAGCATAACAGAGCATGACCAAGTGTTGGTCCTGCCGGGGCTGGAGTGACTGTAGTGGGCATCAGGAATTTACCCGGGAGGCTGGAAGGGAGGGGGCCGGGTTTGCAGCTCTGGGGGCCATTTTTTTATTGGGGAGGGGGGCAGTTTTGCAGCAGTGCTGCAATATCGTCCCCGCAGTAACAGAAGCAGCAGTGCTTGAGACTTGCACCACAACTCTCCCCTGGTGGACTGGTCGAACAAAATTGCCAGGGCTTCTTAGAGTTCCCACTCCAACACTGGGTCCAGCAGAGCTGAGGGAAAGCAGAGAGTAGCAAATGATGTGTGGAGAGTCACTGAGGCTATACATAGTATAGCTAAGGGGGTACAGGCAAGCTGACATGACTGACGTCATGGTCAATCTAAGGAGCGTAACGCGGAGCATAGCAGGTTGATTGTGTTTCAGGGTGTGCAGGCTGTATGACAACACAGTGGCAGAACCTGGCTCGTATTTCAGATCTATGATCTCAGGAAGAACTGAAAATACAGGCGTGAGGAGACTGGTGAACTGTACGTAATAAAAATTAATTTAGAAAAGTGTAATGTTAAGAAGCAGTGGTTAAAAATACACTTACTGCTCACCCTATCGCAAACAGCGCCCTTACATAAAAACAGTAATGCACACATCAAAGGATTAATAATCTATCCTTTGAAAAAACATGTAATTACACACCACAGTACTTCAGGTACCACTGCACTGGCATTCTTTTTTAAATATATGTATATAATGTACAGACATATTGTAGGCCCTGTTGTTGTATAAACACACACGCTTATTCCCTTCATTCGTTGTCAAGGGGGCAACTATTTTGCCTGCCTCATATTGCAGTTTAAGCCATCTCCTCTGACCACCCGCTTTCAGTTATGGCGAAGGGAGACAATGGGAGGGGCTGATGAGTAGAGGGGGTGGAGGGTTTGTTGGACGTAGAGAGGGAGGGGACTACACCACAAGCAGAAGCAGCTAACGGCGAGGCAATAAAGAGCAGGAGAGTGAACAAGCAAAATATGAATACACTCTTCTCCTTTCTGCATCATGAAACGATTAACAAGGCCCACTCACAGCAGGTATGACAATCAACGGAGACAAAAAATTAAATTACATTACTTACATGTTTCCCTTTTTGTCGTTGCTGTATAAAAAAACGTTTTCTTTTAAAAGAGATTTTTAAAATATTCATCCTACAAAAACACAAAATGCACATAAATGTATCAGGGACATACGACCAGCAGCAAAGCAGTGAATTCATAAAGCAAAGGAAAAGGTAATGGATAAACATAGCAGTGGATTGTAATCTTGCAGTGTCATCATTCATTAGTGAGGTCTGTACCGTCTAGTGTATACTTAATGTGCAGTCTTTACATGAACATGGATTTTCTAACTGGTATTCCTATAATAAAAGCCCCCCCAAAATATTTTAACTGAGCAATAATAAAAAGGAAAAAATATATTTTACAAAAACGGAAATACAGTAAAAAACGCAAACTCAATCTTTTTACGCTGTTATCATTATTTTTTAAGTTTTATATAGCGCTAGCGAGTCCCGAAGGTATCAGGGAGCTTTACATGTTAAGTGATAACGTGTACAAGAGGCATATAACAAGTCTATACAAAGCATCTGAGTCAGAGCGCCCCACAACAGCAAATGTTCACAAAATAGATAAAAGGCATAGTAGACATGTATGATGCACAATGTGAAATCAATTGCCTCCAGATGTGTTGTGTCTCGAGCTGACTTGAGTGTTCCGTCTCGTGCTGGCTGGAGTTTGACTCGAACTGTGCTTGAGCACAACACAGTGCAGGTATGTATTTACTTTCAAATATGTTCTCGTGCGTTGGGGGTATTGAGAATAGGATGATTGAGAGCTGTACTGGCAGCTGCGTCCGTTCTGCTCTTCCCTGCTGTACGTGGGCTCAAGCTTTTATTAAAGACAACTTATTTACTTTTTACATTCTGGATCATCATTTCAACATAACAATGGCGAAGAAGCCAATATAAGAATCCACGCAGGTATTTTCAAAAAGATTTTCGAGGAAATCTGCTGAATTTGCCTGGCTTAATTGGAGGAATAGCATTAATGGCATCTCACAGTAAATTACATTTTCTACGGGACTCATATGATATTTAAGACGTGTGAAAGCTTACATAAGTTTTGCAATTCCTTTGTCTTGTGGTGAGGGACAGCGTAAGTAGCTGTTGTCGGCCGCATTTTTTGAGCGGCAGCAACATTCGGATACGAATCGCAGCCGCAGAACCTGGTCTTCAGGCGTCGTCATCGCATCCCCTCTTGTGTAACGTCAACACACATCACGCTCTACGAGGTCGCGCTAGATCACGCAGCGTGCCTCCATTTTTAGGTCGAGGACCGTCGCACTGCGTAGCAGTGGGCGGAGCCTGAGATTTAATGTTTCTTAGAGGGGGCTTGGAACCGGCCCCTCTTCTCCATTGGCTGCACTAGTAAGTGCTGGCCAGCCATTGGAGGAGAGGGGCGTCACTCCCTTTAAGCCCCGTCTTTTTTGGATTCGGGAGCGTGTTTTTTAGGTTCTTTCTGTGACGTCATCCGTCACTCACCCAAAAACACGCCCCCGATTCCGAAAAATTCGGAGCTTTGCGGCAGCCATTTTTTTTTTGTCGTCATGAATACACACATGAGCGCTTTATTCTACTTTCCTGGGCAGAGCACTGTCGTTTCCCCTCCGAGGGAAGCGCTCCTGCCCTTCGTATGCGCCAGAGTGTGCAGATGCCAACCCTGCGTCTTTTGCTATGATTTCAAATTCCATACGGGTGTTACCCCGTGTATGGCGCCCTTAGCGGGTGTCCTCCCCGCTTGCTGGATTTATTTTTAATCTTGAGGGTGCCCACCCCTCATTTTAGCGCTGTCGAAGTCACCGCCACAGCCCTGAGCCATTGCAAGCCCGAAACCGGAAGTCAGGCAGGCCCGCCCGAGACTGGTGCTGGGCTTGCCATCGGGCGGAAGTACTGCCGGGCGAGAGGAAGCTGGCTGGAGAAGAATGGCGCCTGCCTGTGCGGGGCTCCCATGCGGAGGGAGAGCCTCGCAGGTGCCAGAGAGAGAAGCTCGCAAGGGATCTCAGGAAGGTAGCGATGGCGGAGAGGGCACGAGGCACATTGTCGGTGCCTGCCCCCGCCGCATGTGGACCGTGAAAGCTACTCAAACTCCATCCCGGCTGGAAGACCTACACGGACCGGGCAAAGCCAGAGACCGCAGTAGAGCCTCCGCAGAGTGAGCCGGTAAGAGAGGGCTCATGGGTGTCTCTTTTTGCAGCCCTACGGAGCGGGCCGCTCCCCCCATGTGTCACACCGATCAGCTGTAGAGCCCGTGCAGGGCTAGGAAGCAAGGATATGTGAGCCTAATCTGTCTGTGTATTAATACGGACGTTGTAAGAAGAGTCAGTCGGGAGGGGAACGGGGGGGGTGGAGTAAGTCAGGTTTCCGAGATTCATAAAGGGAGACTGAAGTGAAGAATGAGGGCAATTCAAGATGGGAAGATTAGGTATACGGGTAAGAGTGAGCACAGACAAGTGAATGCATATAACAAAGGGTAAATTGTGTACTAAGATGTGTTGGCATGTGAGGTGAAAGAAGGTGTGTAGTAGAGAGGTTGTATGGATTGTTCATCCAAGGGTGGAGCGCATTGATGCTGGCAAGTGATTTTCTTCCATTGTAAGCATGGGGTACATTAGGTTAAAGAGTTAATGAACAGGAGTTCCTTTTTTTGGAGAAGGCGGAAAAAGTAAGTTGTAAAGGCAGATGGAGTACCCTGGGTGAGATTGGAAAAGGGCGAGTAACCAAAGTATGTTACTTTGAGAGGGAAAAGAAGAGAAGTTCAGAAAATGTTGAAAGTTGCGGGAGCGCATGGTAGTGAAGAGGGTTAAGAGAAGAGTGCAGGACAGTATGAAGAAAGAAGGTATGGTGGTAGTAGGAGAAGGATACACTGTAGAACGGACATATGGCGCTGCCCTCGCTTTCTGCCGCAAGAGATCGTGTGTTCGGCCAGCAGCCCGGTGCCGCTTTCCTGCACCCCGTGCCTCCCTCGGACCCAGTGTGCCAGGCCCAGCGGCTCCCCATCAAGGTGCTGAAAATGCTGACGGCCCGGAGCGGACACATCCTGCACCCCGAATACCTGCAGCCCCTGCCCTCCACGCCCGTCAGTCCCATTGAGGTAAGAGCCCTGGCTGTGCTTGCTCCCCTGCCCCCTGGCTGTGCTTGCTCCCCTGCCCCCTGGCTGTCCTTGCTCCCCTGCCCCCTGGTTGTGCTTGCTTCCCTGCCCCCTGACTGTGCTTGCTCTCCTGCCCCCTGGCTGTGCTTGCTTCCCTGCCCCCTGGCTGTGCTTGCTCCCCTGCCCCCTGGCTGTGCTTGCTTCCCTGCCCCCTCGCTGTGCTTGCTTCCCTGCCCCCTGGCTGTGCTTGCTTCCCTGACCCCTGGCTGTGCTTGCTCCCCTGGCTGTGCTTGCTTCCCTGCCCCCTGACTGTGCTTGCTTCCCTGCCCCCTGGCTGTGCTTGCTTCCCTGCCCCCTGGCTGTGCTTGCTCCCCTGCCCCCTGGCTGTGCTTGCTCCCCTGCCCCCTCACTGTGCTTGCTCTCCTGTGTGTGTATGTGGCTCTGGGTGTGTGTATGTGGCTCTGGGTGTGTGTGTGTGGCTCTGAGTGGGTGTGTGGCTCTGGGTGTGTGTGAGGCTCTGGGTGTGTGTGGGGGGCTCTGGGTGTGTGTGGGGGGCTCTGTGTGTGTGGGGGGCTCTGTGTGCGTGGGTAGCTCTGTGTGTGTGGGGGGGCTCTGTGTGTGTGTGTTGGGCTCTGTGTGTGTGTGGGGGGGCTCTGTGTGTGTGTGTGTGTGGGGGGGGGCTCTGTGTGTGTGTGGGGCTATGTGTGTGTGTGGGGCTATGTGTGTGTGTGGGGCTATGTGTGTGTGTGGGGCTCTGTGTTTGTGGGGGGGCTATGTGTGTGGGGCTCTGTGTGTGTGTGTGGGGCTCTGTGTGTGTGGGGGCAGTTTGTGTGTGGGGGGCAGTGTGTGTGTGTGGGGGGCTCTTTGTGTGTGGGGGGGGCTCTGTGTGTGTGGGGGGGGCTCTGTGTGTGTGTGGGGGGGGCTATGTGTTTGTGTGTAGGGCTCTGTGTGTGTGTGTCTGTGTGTGTAGCTCTGTGGGTGTGTCTGTGGTTCTGTGTGGGTGGCTCTGTATGTGTGTGTTGGTGGCTTTGTGTGTGTGGCTCTGTGTGGGTGTAAATGCAATAGGTCATGCATTTGCGAGCGATTAAGCTATTGGCATTGTAAATGACAATGCCATTTATTTAACGATTAAGCTATTGGCAATGTAAATGACAATGCCATTTATTTATGATTTAAGAAAAAAAAGTCATGAGCAATGCCAATAGCTCTACCTTTGATAATGCCGAGACCATTGCATTGTAAATGCTTGTTATTACTTTGCAAAGGTATTGATGCCAGATTTAAAGAGTGTAACGCCTACAGACATACAAGAATACTTCAAAGTCTAAAAAAAATATATTTACATATATATACCGCAAACCCACAGCAGGCTCCATGCGGCTAGTTTCCATCCTGATAGTGTCATCAAAGGGATACCATATGGGAAACTTGTTCGAATAAAAAGGAACTGTACTACAGAAAGCGAGTTTCAAAAAGCAGAGGGTGAATCATTCCATAGACTCAGAGAGAGAGGGTACAAGGAAAGGACCCTGACTGTAGCAGAAAATAAAGGGAACAACTAGAGAGGAAGAACTTGATCGCAGGAGAGACAACAGACAGAGAGATCAAAGCCAAAAATGAGCTGAGAATGATTACTGATTATTCAGCACAATCGTCAGAGATTGTACAAATCTTCCGCAAAAATTTGAAAGTGCAGAAACTAGATACGATCATAGGAAAACACTTAACAGAAGCACCCCTAATCACTTAGTGAAGAGGGCCAGCACTTAGTACCCATCTGGTGAGGAGTAATTTCTCAAAAAATCCAAAAAGGAAAGATACTATAACTGGATACTTTCCTTGCATGAACTGTAAAGCATGCAGAAATGGGCAGAAAGTATAGGAGTTTACTATTCCAGGCAGGAAAACTAAAAAGAAAATAAAGAAGCTCATGAACTGCAATACTGAATTTGCGGTATACTGTCTGTCTTGCACATGCGGATTGAATTACGTAGGAAGCACGATTCACCCGGCAAAGAAAAGAGTGCTCGAACACATGCGTGCGATTAAAAACCGGGATACTGCGTATCCGGTGGCACGCCAGGAGCACCACAAGTCCAATTCAAACTTACTCAGGTACTTCTGTATGGATTATATCCCGAAAGATGAGAGAGATGGGGACAGAGTTAAGAAACTGAGGAAACTTGAGTCCAAGTATATAATAGAGATGCAATCCAAGAGTCCCACAGGATTGAACAATGAGGAGGAACTATGGGTACACATATGAAGGCAGTGACATTTAGAACAAACCAGTAGTAGGATTCGGTAAAACAAAACAAACCTGAATCAAAAACAGGGAGAAAGTTAAAGGAATGATTTGGAGCAACACGCAACACCAGATGGATAGTAGGGGTGGGAGGAGCAGCACGTAATAATGGAAATATAGACATTCACCACAAGATCAGTTGCTGATAATAATGGAGGAAGACAATGTAAGGAATTGCCTATTTTCGAAGAAATGGCCACCTCACATATACTTATGATAGCCTTATTTTGTCAGGTTTGGTCCTGGGAGGACCGAATTGTAAAGATGAGAGAGGGGAGACTCCTATCGACAATAAACTGAGTTTATTAGTATACACATGGCATAGGCGAATTGCCCATCCAGGGTTAGATTGTCTGAACAGGGACAGAGGATCTCTGACATGAATTGTTGAAAGGTATAACAATTGAATGCTATAACCATGAATTTTGTCGAATATGAAAGTAGTCACACCCAACTAGGAATTGTGCCTATGTATACTAGTGTATATAATGTAAATAGTATGTGTATAATCGCATTGATGGATATTTAGTGGTTAAAAAGTGGCAATACATTAAGAACATAATGAATTTGCTATACACTATAAAATGGCCACCACAGTAACACAGAGAAGGCTTTATGTGATTGCCCCTCTATGATTTCAACTTTCCCCATTTTTTCACGACATGAACTTTATTGCTATGTAAATAAATGTTACATTTCATTACCTCCCCGACATTGACAAAGGTGTGTAGCTGATACGCGCCTGTCGGGCTTTTTTGTTGCGGAATAAAATTATAAAACTCCCTCTGGTGTGTGCCTCGTTTATGGTCTATATATATATATATATATATATAAGGAGTTTCCGTCGCATTTACAGCGTGTCTGCCAGAGGCACGCAACAGAGGTCCCCGCACTTCAAGAGGCCCGGCTATCACTGGCAGTTGTAGAAACGGACTGTTTCTTTGTGTTTTCTCCAAGGTATTGGATGAGCCAGGGTCCGCCACAGAACGCAGAAGGAGAAAAGGCAGTGAAGGGGTCATTGACTCTGCGTTGGGTGCTCGTGACTTCATGTTTACCCCTGCCAGATTATTTCCTGTGACTCTGTGGTTGTGCGGTTTGGGGACCCAAGGGGGCACAAGAATTCAGACAGCACACAGCAGATTTGGACTGGATTTTAACGTGGCGCCCTGAACTCTGCATATTCTTTCCACCCCCTGCATCACTTACCTGGAGGAAATGGTGAACTCTGGGAGTTGCAGTTTGATCACACTATGCAATCTGCAACAGGTGAGCAAGGACTCAGTCTTAGGGGTGGAGCAGAACACAGCGTAACAGCAAGGGGCAGGATATTTAAACCACGCTGGTGTCAAATGAGCTGCTAATGACTGTGGGCGCTGAGGAAGGCTTTACGAAGCTGAAATGCATTCGCCGATCAAACTGGTCTGAATAAAGATGCCTCCATGGTGTTTCCCCTAACGTGGCCTCTGCTCTCTTTCTTGAAGGAGTTTCCGTGGCATTTACAGCGTGTCTGCCAGAGGCACGCAACAGAGGTCCCCGCACTTCAAGAGGCCCGGCTATCACTGGCAGTTGTAGAAACGGACTGTTTCTTTGTGTTTTCTCCAAGGTATTGGATGAGCCAGGGTCCGCCACAGAACGCAGAAGGAGAAAAGGCAGTGAAGGGGTCATTGACTCTGCGTTGGGTGCTCGTGACTTCATGTTTACCCCTGCCAGATTATTTCCTGTGACTCTGTGGTTGTGCGGTTTGGGGACCCAAGGGGGCACAAGAATTCAGACAGCACACAGCAGATTTGGACTGGATTTTAACGTGGCGCCCTGAACTCTGCATATTCTTTCCACCCCCTGCATCACTTACCTGGAGGAAATGGTGAACTCTGGGAGTTGCAGTTTGATCACACTATGCAATCTGCAACAGGTGAGCAAGGACTCAGTCTTAGGGGTGGAGCAGAACACAGCGTAACAGCAAGGGGCAGGATATTTAAACCACGCTGGTGTCAAATGAGCTGCTAATGACTGTGGGCGCTGAGGAAGGCTTTACGAAGCTGAAATGCATTCGCCGATCAAACTGGTCTGAATAAAGATGCCTCCATGGTGTTTCCCCTAACGTGGCCTCTGCTCTCTTTCTTGAAGGAGTTTCCGTGGCATATATATATATATATATATATATATATATATATATATTACCTACTGGCGGTCGCCAGTAGGTAGTTATAGTTAGGATTTTTTTCAATGTTAAATCTCAAAATTCTATTTGGAATAACTTTGGCACCGGTTGACGAATCTGCCTGAAAATTTCCTGAAAATGGCCTCGTCGAGCTCGGGTCCTTCCTTGAAAGTTTGGGGGGGATACGTCAAGCGGGGGCCGAGATAAAAGGGGGGTCCCAAAACGCGTTTTCCCCATGTAAATTTCCATAGGGCGGTCGATTTCACTTTTAGCCCGAACGGCTGAATGGATTTCCAGCAAACTTGGCAAAATTGAAGGGACTGGTAGCCCGATGTGCCTTTGCTATGTCTCAAGATATGTGCTGCAGTGGATTTTGAGTAATTTAGGTTCAAAAAAATATATATATCTATAGGCGCTCTCCGGTGCGCGCACCGGAGTGCGCTCCAGGCGCGACACGCGACTTGCGCGCAGGAAGCTGATTGGCTCTTGGGTGTCTGTAAACATTCTAAACAGTCTGGAGCGGCCGCCATCTTGTGTCTCGGTAAAATCGAGACACAAGGGGTTTGGAAAAAAAAGGGGCAAATGACCATAAGGGGGAAGAGTAGACCCCCTCTGACCCCCTAGGTTTGATGTAGGGGCTAAAATAGGGTCCTGCAGGGCATTACATTTTTTTTTTTTTTTTTCGTTTTGCGCGGGGGAAGCGCATGGTACGCGCACCGGCGAAGCACGGGGAAAATCCAGGACCATATTTATGAAGGCCTTGCGCTGCTAGTTTTGCGCCTCCTGTGCGTCAATTTTTGTGACGCACCAGCGGTGTAAAAAAAATGCGCATTGTTATGCAATATTTAAAAAGTGACGCATCTATCTAGATGCGTCACTTTTTAAATATAGTGCAACGAGGCACATTTTTTTACACTGCTGTTGTGATGCGTCACTTTTCTGTGCGCACTCCTTATGACATTCCAGATGTGTCATATTTAATGTATGACGAATCATGTTGCAAGGAGTTACAGATACATCAGTATTTCTGACATATCTGTAAACATAAAAGTGACGCGAGGCAGGCGCAAGATTTTGACGCAACAGCATCCTAAAAGTGACGCAGAGAAATCTCATAGATTTCAATACGTCGTTATTACCAAGCTTTTTGCGAGGGATTGCCCCCTCTGCATACATTATACCTGATGCAGATATAATGTGGCGCAGAGTTTTAAAAAGTGACCCATGTACCTAGATGCGTCACTTTTTAAAAATAGTGTCAGGTATAATGCATGCAGAGGGGGTGTTCCCCTGCAAAAAGCTTGGTAATAATGACGCAGTGCGTCTTTTTTAGGATGCTGTTGTGCCAAAATCTTGCGCCTGCTTCACAGCAAACCTTTCACATGGTGCTTTTTCCATGTGAAAGGACACATTACTGGAGTTGCGTCACTTTTGTGACGCACTCCAGCAATGCGTTACTTTTGTGTTTACAGATACGTCAGAAATACTGACATATCTAACTCCTTGCGAATTGATTAGTCATATATTAAATATGACATATCTGGAATGTCATAAGGAGTGCGTCCAGAAAAGTGACGCATCGCTGTTTTCACGTAGCGATGCGTCACTTTTCAGAAATGAGGCCTCCAGTTTATTCACTGTGTCATAACTTTCTTTTCTAACACTCACCTTCTTTCATTCCTCCTACTTCACTTCCTTTCACCTCTCATACCTTTCTGTTCTTTCTTACTCATTTTCCTTTCAATTATCAATGCACTATATTTTACTTACTCTTCATTTTTTTAAGAATATAGCTCTTTGATGAGAATTGGAGGTAGTTCTGAAAAGAACTTTTGGTTTTCTTCTTTTAACTGAACAGGAACAAAAACAGGGAATGGAAACTGCTCAACAGGAGCAAAAAGAAAAGAAAAAAATTAGGGGTGGGAAGGGCAGCGATGGTTCTCCAATGCTCGAACCATGAGCAGGACACTTTGCTCACCATAGGTGAGGAGTTGATTGCAGTATCTGCATTTGACGACCCCATGGTTAAATGCAGGTTGTATGTTTGCCACCTGCTCCTGCGATTGCTCTCTCCCAGAAGAAGTTGCTCCTCCTGTTGATGTAGAGGCCCCATCTCTGGGAACCTCTTGTGCCAGAGCCCTGACACTTTCCCGTGCAAAATTCTGGGGGTGCCTCCTCTCCACATGGCGAATCATGGTGAAGTTGCCAAAAGAATACTTTTTTGGGGGGTTACCCCGTGACAGGACCTGTTTGCAGATCCTGCACTCTACTTTTGGTGCATTCACCTTTTTCTGGTCTGCTGGAAACTTAAAAAATTTCCAGATGAAATGTTCTTTGACCTTCGGCTGAGGAGGCTCTTCATCAATGAAATCATTGGAGTCATCTTCACTGCTGGATGGTCTGGCAGCCATGATTAATCAAGAAATATGCAACAGCAAAAAAGGCAGGTCTTTCAGTCACAAAAGTGAAAGAAGAAGTGAAGGAAATGGGTGGGGATTTCATTCATTGTAAAAAAAAACTGTTAGCAACCAATGAAAAGTGTTATTTTAGGGTCACATGACCCGACGCGTTTACGCTGCGCGCTCCGGAGCACTTCCGGTGCGTTTACGCAGCGCGATCGTAGGCGCTTCCGGGGCGCAAACGTGGCGCGATCGTAGGCGCTTTTGCGTGCGTTTATGCGCCGCGAACGTAGGCGCTTCCGAGGGCACTTACGTTGCGCGCCGAAGTGACGTCATCAAACTTTTACAGAAATGCATAATCATTTTCCTTATTAAAAAAAACTAATTTTATTTGTATGGTACGAAATGTTTTGCATTATTATTAACTTTTCATTCATATTTTTTTTCACGAACGACAGTTGCGCTCTGGGTGCGCTTTCAGATGAGCTCACGGAAAAGCTTACCGGAGAGCTTAGCTGAAAGCTTCCCGGAGCGCGCACCCAGAGCGCAAAAGAAAAAAATTATATAAAAAAAACATGAATACTTTAAAAAAAACAGCAAATTGTAAAAAAAAAAAAAAAGGTTAGAAACTCGATATACAAAGGAATTAGCATTTAAAAAACCTATGAAATTCACTGAAAAAACCATAGGTTTCACACCAGTTATAGTTAGGAATTAGCATTTAAAAAACCTATTAAATTCACTGAAAAAAACCATAGGTTTCACACCAGTTATAGTTAGCTGGAAATTTTACTGATATAAAACCATTGAAATTCCCACGTTATAGTTAGATGGACTCACTATAACTTGCGCGTGCAATGCACTGCTGATGATGTCTTATTAAGCCAGTTAACCAATCAATTTTTAAAAACCATCCATTTAGACACTTATTTAAACATTTATTCTTCCATCAACTTTTACATATACATATATAAAATATATTTATTTTTCAGAAAGACACACATTCACTGGATGGTGTCATCAGTGATGTCATGAGTGATGTCACTGACCATGTCATGAGTGATGTAATATGTGACGTCATCAGCAGTGCATTGCACGCGCAAGTTATAGTGAGTCCATCTAACTATAACGTGGGAATTTCAATGGTTTTATATCAGTAAAATTTCCAGCTAACTATAACTGGTGTGAAACCTATGGTTTTTTCAGTGAATATATAGATAGATAGATAGATAGATAGATAGAGAGAGAGAGAGTTCAACTTTCATGTTCATCTTCAGTGATGCGCAAACCGCGCATCAAATTACAAGGCAAGTTTTATTGATTACAACGGTGACACGCACACATCGTGCCACAATTATATCTGAATTTTCCCTTCAGTGGTACGCACACTGTGTTTTAATATAAACAATTCCTCATTTATTTCAACTGTGACACACACACAGTGCAACATTAATCACACTTCGTTATTGGGCTTATTACAGGCATTGTTCTCATTATTTTAGCTTAAATTTTACTGCAAATTAAACTATCACATCCAGTATTGTATAGTTATTGCTCCACAATTGTAATTTATAATTATATTTTTTCCCTCTCATTTTCCTCCTTCCTTCTACTGCTAATATGGCTATGGCAACTATGAATCTACCTGCTCCACAAGCATTCATGGTAAAAGTATGCAAGGTTTCCAGCCAAAGATGGGAGGAGTGGAGGGATTATTTAATTAATGACCTGGACACTTTTGAAAGTAAAGAACTCCCTCCAGAAAGGAAAACATTTTTTTATTACATTGTCTTTGTCCTGGAGGTTTAAGAGTATATAACAGAATTGTAAAAATAAAATGGCAGGTAGTGAAGTAAATGTTTTCACGCAAGCTATATCTGATTTGAATGCCTATTTTGCCCCAACGGTTTGTAAAGCTGTGCACAGATTCAATTTTTACAATAGGAAGCAAGAACCGTCGGAAAAAGTGGAAGATTATATCGCTTCTCTTAGGAGACTGGCTTTATTGTGCAAATTTGGTATCATTGAAGATTAATTGATCCGCGACCAACTCGTTATGCATTGTAACAACCAAAATCTGCAAGATAAACTTTGGATTGATGGAGACGCTACCTTAAGAGAAATTTCAGCTATCATCAGCAAAGCGGAACTAACATCTAGGTGTGCCAAAACAGTTATTAACAAAGCTAAGAGTGACAACAGTGATGAAATGGTTTAAATTGTAAGAATTTCTAATCAGAACAATTTGGAAAAGTCAAAGATGAAATTTGACAAACAAACGCCAAAAGGGAAAAGTAAGAATAAAGAGCGTACCAATAAATTTGAAGCCAAAGGAGCGTGTTATCGTTGTGGTAGCTTTAGGCCAAAAACGTGCATACTGTAAAATGACTGGCCACTTTGCTAAGGCCTGCTAAAACTGTTAAGTGTATTGTGGATGAGTGTGAAGAAGACAATGATAGTATTGAATCTGATTGTAATGACAACAAAGTTTGCTGCATTAATGATGATGAAACTTTGTTTCAGGGTAAAATAAGGAAAGAAAACAGTGTGTGCGATAAAGGCAGGTGAGGTGGCATAGCTGTAACATTAATGGCTGATTCTGGATCACCTTACACCATTATAAATAGAAACAAGCGGGAAGAAATATTCAGTAACAGAATTGGTCCTAATCTTGATATTCCTGACGTGCACCCAGTAAGCTATACTGGTGAACCCATAAAACCTTTTGGTATTCCGCAAACTCAAGTTTGAGTTTAAAGGAAGATCAGCATTTTGTAAGTTATATGTTTCAAAAGCAGAACCCTGTGTTTTGGGCTGGTGGGATCAAGGCGAACTTGGAATACACCTTGACCCCAATAGTGCTGAACCTGTTTTATGTATTGATCCACTTCAAGAAGACACGTGCGATTAATTTTTCTCTACATTTCCTAATGTTTTCTCAGGGGGTGTTGGGGAACTGGAAGGCTTTTCCCATAGAATTATTCTCAAAGAAAATGCCAGGCCATGCATTCACAAAGTTAGAAATATCCCTTTGGTAGTTAAGGATGAAGTTCATAACGAGATACAAAAACTAGTGGACAAAGACATAATTGGGAGTATTGAATCGTCTGATTGGGTCGCCCCCTTGGTGGTCGCGCGCAAGGTCAGCAGAAACATCCGTTCGTGTGTGGACCTTAGAGAACTTAATAAAAACATCTTTATTGATATGTTTCCCCTCCCTAGATTTCTGAATTACTTTCTCCAACTAAAGACATGGAATGGCTTTCAACTATCGACCTAACTTCAGAGTATCATCAGGTTCCCCTTCATGCTGATAGCAAACATCTTAAAGCCTTTGTCACCCCAATCAGTTTATTTCATTTCAAACGTGTACTCTTTGGTTTGGTATCGGCTGCAGCAATGTTTCAGTGCATCATGTGTCAAATTTTTAAAGAAATGAGAAACGTAATTTTTTTTCAGGACAACATTCTCATTATGGGAAAAGTTAAGGAAGAACATGATAAGGTCTTATCCAAAGTCTTACAGCTATTAGAGAAGAAGGGCCTTACAGCCGAAAAGTCTAAGTGCAGAATTGGAAGGAAAAGCGTGACCTACCTGGGTCACGAGATTAGTACTAGCGGCATCCATCCCAAGTCTGAACTTGTTGATGCAATACTTAAGGCTCCAACTCCTCAGAATAAAGAGGACGTTAGGTCTTTCTTGGGACTTGTAGAGTATTATTCAAAATTTGTGAGTAATTTTGCAGACAAAATGTATTGTATAAGCCAACTATTGAAAAAAAAGGGAGTGTTTTTCATTGGACCAATGAATGCCAAGATAGCATGGAGGGTATAAAAAAGATATCTGCTCCGCACCAGCGCTCAAAGGATTTGACCCAAAACTTAAAAGCTTTATCACCACAGATGCGAGTGGTAAGGGGTTAGGCGCTGTTCTTTCCCAGTTGCAAAGCGATGGATCTTTGTGTGTTTTGGCGTTTGCATCAAGAGCTCTCACCATCACGGAGGAGAAATACTCCGTGATCGAAATAGAGGCGCTTGGGTGTTTGTGGGGACTAAAACACTTTAGATAGTTTATTTGGGGTACGCATGTCACTTTAAACACAGACCACAAACCTCCCACTAAAGTCCTCACACCTCACGGTCTTAATAATGTTTCACCTAGGATTTCACGTTTTTCTGCACAGCTTTTGGATTTTCTGTATGATGTTGAGTACGTTCCTGGTGTGAGTAACAGAATAACTGATTTTTGAAGCAGGAGTCCTTTGTCTGTCATTGAAAATACTGATAATGAGTGGGACCAATGGTTTGTTGCCAGTATTTTCGGTAATGAACTAGTGAGCATACCTCATGACGTATGGGTCAAAAACATTTCTTTTGACCAAGAGATTCTAGATGTATCCAAATTTGACAAAAAAGGTTGGCCAGGCATATTCGTCCTTGACAAGGCCCTCATTCCATTTTGGGAAGTTCAGAATGAACTTTCCCTTAAAAATGATTTGCTCTTTAGAGGGGGGAAATTAATCCCACCAAAGATCTTTTCGTGACAAGGTCATAAACCTTTGTCATGAGGGTCACTTAGGTATTGTTAATACAAAATGTAGAATTGAGCAATCCTATTGGTGGCCAGGAGTCGAGCAAGACATTGAAAGGATGGTACAAGAATGTTTTGAATGTGCAAATTCAGATAAAAGCTTGACCACTTGCAAAACTATGTTACATCCCATTGTGATTCCAAACATGCCTTGGGAAAGGATTTTCATTGATATTTTGGGTCCTGTCAAAACTATTGATGGTCTGTTGAAACATATTATAGTGTTGGTAGATCATTTCTCAAAGTGGCCTGAGTACAAAATAGTAGGGAAAGCCGACACTGAAAATGTGTTACACTTCCTAGGGGAAGATTTTAGTAAGGAAGGCCTTCCCAAAGACCTAATTTCTGACAATGGTGGGCAATTTGTGGGTGATTGCTTTAACATTTTTATAAAAGACACTGGTATTATTCATAGAACAACCTCAGTTTATCGCCCAGAAGGTAATGGTAGCGTGGAATGATTTAACATAGTAATAAAAGGTATCATTGAACTCTCCAACAGTAATGACAAAGATTGGGAGGATGAATTGAGTAAAACTATTTACGCTTATAGGATTACCAAATGTCAATCTTCTGGTTATTCCCCTTTTGAACTTATGAGAGGACGTTCTCCCCGCACTAAGGACAATATGGGTTGGCTTAATTGCACTAAATTGATTCCATGGTCGGTTAAGTGTCAAACAATATCTTCTATATAATCAAAAAAACCTTGGTTGGGAGACGCGCGAGCGCGTCAAACAAGATGGCCGCCATTCGGGAGCTCCGTAACTTCCTCAGCCCGACCTCTCTGCAAACGCCGATTTTTGTGTCAAAAAGTTGGCGGAAATGATGCCGCTTACCTTCTTATGTGCTTGCTGATTTGTGGAGTGATTTTGGGGCAATTTCCTGTGGCGGAACATCGATTTCTGGTTCCTTGGTTCTGGACCCCGGTCTCTCCTTCAGGTACTGCCGAGTTTGAGTGCTTGGGGGCGGAGCAACGTCTGTGACAGAGCCTGGCTTGGGCCTAGCCACACCTCCTGTCTACTTTAGCTGCTGCACCTGCATTTAAGACTTTGTTGGTGTTTTTGTGGCAAATACCTAATTTCTCTTGCATTTTGAGGTTGTTTTTCATCTTTTTGCCAATTTACACGTATTGTGGAACCTTTACATCACCTCAAAATGGATTCTAAGAATTCCAATGCTAATAAACGCAAGCAGCAGGTTTCTCCTCCTCCAGCAAAGTCTAAGCTGGTTGAGTCTTCAGACCCTGCTTTTGCTCTAATTTTAGAGGAAATTAAAGCACTACGCTTGAATACAGATAGAATTGCTTCAGATGTCAAAAATATTCGCAAAGATATGGCCTCTATGTCAATGAAAATTTCTGACAATGCCATTAAAATTCAGGATAATAAAAACAAAATTGACACTTTTACTCCGTTGATGGCCAAAATTGTTCCAATGCATAGTCAACTGTTGGACATGGAAAATCGTAATAGGCAATACAATTTACGTATTTTTAATTTGCATGAAGAAGTTGAGGGGACAAGCTGTCGTCTATATCTTGAATCTCTTCTGCCAGGCCTTTTAAATATAAAATTCGCTGAAAAATTTGAGATTGATAAGGCCCACAGAGTCCCTTCCCATCGTAATCCTAGACATACTAAACCCAGGCAAATGATTTTCAAGGTTCTGCGTCATCATCATTTGGTCCTCATTCGCAAGGCTGCAAGAGAAATCCCTTCCTTATTAGCGAATGGGACCAAAAATTTTATTCACCAGGACTTTGCCAAAGAAACTGTTGCTATTCGCAAAGATTTTTCTGCCTATCGTCCACAGCTGTGACACCTGGGATTTAAATATGGTCTTTTTGATCCTTCAACGATAAGTGTCTGGAAAGACAATGTCTCCAAATCTTTCCAACGTCCTGAAGATCTTCGTTTGTTTCTTGAGCAGCAAGCTCCTCCATCTATGGATACTCAAGATCCTAATTCTTGATTTCGAATAGCCTGACTTTTCTTGTCACATCTTTGCATATTCTTATGCTTATGGGCTCCAACGGTTTCTGGCCATTCTTGTGGAACGGGTGTGCGTTTCTTTGTCCTTATCTATCTTCCTTGTTTGTCTCCTTTCCTTTTTTGCTTTCTTCCTCTTGTGTTTTTCCTTAACTTACTCTCTGCATAGAGTCGCTCCTTTTCCATGGCTATTTCTCCATTCTTCTTTTTCTGTGTCATTCTTTTTTCCTTTTCTTTTAATGCACAATGGCTAATATTCATAATGTTAAAATTGTTTCTCTTAATGTTAAGGGTTTGAGGCATCCGGTAAAACGCACTAAGATCTTAGATTACCTGGGTGCATGTAAAGCTGACATTTGCTTTATTCAAGAAACGCATGTTGATGATAAAATTATCCATTTTATGAAGAAAAAATGGGTTGACAATATTGTTTCCTCCCCTGCACAGGGAAGGAAAAATGGGGTTGCAATTCTTTTTGCAAAACGGTTGCATTGTCAGATTCTTAGTAAGTTAAATAATAATAATATAATATAGAGTTTGTAGAGCGCTCAGTAACGCCATCGCAGCGTGTCCCCGCGCTTCTAAGTTTACTGACTTAGAAGGTAGATTTTTAATGGTTAAGGTTAAAATTCACGACAACTTATTTTTTGCTTAATGTTTATGGTCCTACAGCTGACGACCCTTCTTTCTGGTCTGCATTAACTTCTGAGGTACTGAAGTTGGGGCAGGTCCCTTTGATTGTTGGGGGGATTTTAACGTAATTATTGATCCATTACTAGATAGGCTTTCCACTACAAAATTCCATCCTCCTAAAGTGTTTCATGCCTTTAAATCTTTTCTTCACACAACCAAATTAGCTGATATATGGAGGTTACACTTTCCTACGGAGAAATGGTTTTCCTTTTTCTCTAATCCCCATAATTCTCATTCCAGAATTGATTATTTTTTGCTTTCACCTTCGTTACTTCAGTCAGCCACTAACCCTGTTATAGGTAATATTGATGTTTCGGACTATGCATTGATTTCTTTTGTATTAAATATTTCCTCTACTTTTACTAAACAAAATCGTTGGCGTATGAACACAAGTATAGTTCTCAATGATAAACATAAGCCCAAACTTTTACAAACTATCCAAGACTATTTTGTATTCAACCCAGAAGGTTCAACTTCTGTTGTGAATAGGTGGGATGCTTTTAAGGCCTACATTAGAGGTACTACTATTTCTATTATGGCACATGAAAATAAACAATTTAACTCTAATATTAAACAGTAGGAAACGCAAATTGCTAAATATGAACGTTTATTAATTTCCTCTAATGACCTTCAGTACAAATCTAAACTGCACAAGCTTCGTTATGAATTTAATGCTATACTTAGTACTAGAGCTGGAATCCAACTTACGAAATCTAATGCTAAGTTTCGCTTTAACACCAATAGATCTGGGGAGCTTCTTGCAAACTATTTACGTATTAAGAGGGACAAAACTCAAATAACATCGATTCGTAATCCTAATGGTCGAGTTGCTATTTCCCATAATGACATTGTACAAGAATTTCTAAATTTTTATTCTCATTTATATAGTAAACCAGTGCCTTGTGATGACTCTTTAATTGATTCCTTTTTAAATCGGTACAAATTACCTCAAGTCTCCCCTTCAGACAGATTAAGTTTAGATTCTCCGATTACTTCTGATGAAATTCTACTTGCTATCAAATCACTACCCAAGAACAAATCCCCAGGCCCAGATGGTATCCCTGCTGAATTTTATAAAGAATTTCAATGCTACATTTTACCTTATTTAAGTTCACTTTTTTCCCATTTTGGTTCCTCTGGCACTATTTCATGCTCCTTTACGGACGCTTTAATCATTGTTTTGCCCAAGCCTGATAAGGACCCTGCACTGGTTGCTAATTATCGTCCTATTTCTTTCATAAACCAGGATTGTAAACTTTATGCCAAAATTCTTGCCACTAGATTAGCTCCCATCCTTCACTCCATCATTCATCCAGATCAATCTGGTTTTATGAAAAATCGGTATTTGGCTAACAATACTAGATCCCTTTTACACGTTATTGAACAGAGTCCTTGTCTTGCTTCCCCTGCGGGAGTGATGGCTTTGGACACAGAAAAAGCTTTTGATAAAATTCATTGGCAGTTTTTATTTAAAACTTTATTGTCCTTTAATTTTGGTACCCATTTTATTTGTATGATCTCTGCCTTATATTTTGCCACTACTGCTCGTTTGTTTATTAACTGCCAAATTTCCACTCAATTTTCCCTCTTTAGAGGTACTAGGCAGGGTTGCCCCCTTTCTCCACTATTGTTTTTAATAGGAATTGTGCCTTTTCTTAATTATATCCGATGCCATGACAATATTCAGGAGATTACGATAAATGATGTCATGATTAAAACTTTGGCCTATGCTGATGATGTTTTATTGTTTATTAATAATCCACTTTCTTCTGTTCCTTCCCTATTAGACATTATTAGAAAATATTCGGTGGTTTCTGGTTATAAATTAAATGAAAGTAAAACTGAATTTTTTCCCCTGAATGCTTTTTGTACCCCAGATATGCTACCGAACACAGATATTATTTGGCAGAACTGTAAGCTGAAATACCTAGGTATTCTATTTGCCTCCTCGTTACCTGCTACTTTGAAACTTAATGGTGACTTTATACTTGAATATATTAAGAACAAAACATCCAAATGGTCTCCCATTTTCCTTACCTGGTGGGGTAGAATGGAAGCTATAAAAATGAATGTTGCTCCAAAAATTTTCTACTCATTGGCCATGATTCCCACTCAGTTCCCTCTTAAATTTGATAAAGATATTGACAGATTGTTATCTAAATTCCTTTGGTCTAATAAGGTTCCTCGTATTGCATGTAAGAAACTAAAACTCCCTAAGTCCCAGGCTGGCTTTGCTATTCCGGACTTTTACCTCTATCATAAAGCTTTTATTTTAAAGCAAAGCTCCTTATGGTTTACAGCCTCTCCTATGGTCAAACCTCCAATTTGGCTTGATATTGAATCTTCAATTGTTCGTTCTTTTTCATTGCCCTCTGTGCTGTCAATGTCTTCTACATCCAAGGTTGTTCATAAGTCCTCTATCATCAAATCCTCTAGACTAATAATTAATGATTTGGATTCTAATTTTGAATTACCCTTACTATCCACAGTCCACTTGTCTTTATGGCACAGTGCTTTACTTAAACTAAATAGAAACATTACTTTTTGGTCCTCATGGATTTCAAAAGGAATTTTTTATCTCAAAGATGTCTTTTGTGGTACTGCTTTTATTCCTTTTGAGCAACTACGGTTAAAATTTGATATCCCAGCATCTGATTTTCTTAAATACTAAACTTTATGTAATTCAATTTTGGACTCTTTCCCCAATGGTATTCCCTCTTCCACCACTAACGACCTATTGACTTACCTTGCAGCTGTTACGTCATCCCCCAAAGCTGTCTCAGTATTTTATAAAAAATTTACTTCTTTCCAGGGCTCCAATGTTGGTACGATATCATCTTTTTGGAATACTGAATTGTCCATCTCCCTCTCTGATGACATATGGTCATCAATATGGCTTAACAGTATTTCTGGTTGGCTTCCAGTGTCTTTGTATCAAACTAATGCTTTTATTTTATTTAATGCCCTATGGACTCCATTTGTTACCATCTGATGTTTGTTGGCATTGCACTTCTAGCTCTCGATCACTTCGTCATATGTTATTTGAATGGCCAATTATTTTAAAATTTTGGTCGGATGTTTGGATTGTAATTTCAAATTTTTTACCTGTACAAGATGATATTTCTTATGCTATGTTATTATGTAAATCAGTTGCCCTTTCCCATCCTCTTAGTGAGTCAGAAGCTAAGTTATTTAATTTCTTAATCACAGCTGCGTTAAAATCTATTACTTTTTGTTGGAAAGATGCTTCTTCTCTTTCAGTTCATGCCTGGTGGTCATGGATTATCTTTACTAGAAAAGGAGCACAGCTGTCTCTTAAAGGCGTTGTTCATAATTCACAATCATTTCAATCTTTTTGGTCACCTATTGATTTGTATGTTTTGCAATGATTTAGGGGTTGTGTGCTGCGATGGCCTCTAGTTCTATGCTGTATTTTGTTACTTACTATCCCCTAGGTTACAGGCCTTTAAGATTTATTTTAATTAAGATTTATTTCAATTATGACTATTTTGTTGTATTCTGCAATTCCATGATATATCCCCTTCCCCGCCCTTTCCCGCCCCCTCTCTCCCCCTTTTCTATTCCTTGGATTATTGCATTTTATGTTCGCTATTTCATCATTTACGCATATAAGAGTTATTCTTTTGTATTGTATGTGTCTCATTTATTCTGTTTGCATTTTGTTTCAATAAAATCATTCTGAACATTAAAAAAAAAAACCTTGGTTGATAAACATACGAAAAAAGTAAGAAGTGTAGCCCTTCAAGTTGGTGACATTGTCAAGATAATGAAGGGGAGAACAGTACGTAAAGGTGATAGTAAGTACTCTGCACCTCTCCAAGTTATTAAAGTTTGTTGCAATTCCGCTCCGTTGAGTGATGGAAGAGTGTGGAATGCTATTAGAATTGCCTTGTTCTGGGGAAATATCAGTGTACAACCTGAGACCAAGAAGTATGATGTTAAGAAGTATGATTGGTTGAGGAGCCACGCGCCGGTCTAAGATGGCTGCGTGCGCGCTTAGCTCAGTCTACCCCTTTCACCAGCTTTAATATCAAATTCTTCATCCTGAGCTTTCGCCCCGCAGCCTGACAGAGGCTAGAACGCAACACACGCCGCAGTGTTCCGGGTCCTTGGTGGTGTCCGGGGGCCGGGTTACACCGTTGAAGATTCTGCGGCCTTCTGCTTGCCCAGACCGGGGGCTAGAGTATTGCTGTGCCCGAGGAGTGAGCGTTATTCGCCGGGGCTGAAAACCGGAATTTGCCGGTCCGGCCCGAGGCTGATCGGCGTGCGGCCAGCAGACACAAACGAAAATCAGGCAACCAGCAGGGGCTCATTGGACCCCCCGCGAGACCCTCCCTGCGGGTAATGTGAGGCCCGGCTTGCCTGGATCCAAAGGAGTGCCAAGAAGGGAGGTGTGTCTCGGCTGGGGCGCAAAGAGAGAGTCGCATCAGAGTGCCCACGGCCGGGCGCTGGTGTAATAGCGAGTCCCCACCGGACCACGCAGGTGAGGAGAGCGCTGTCTGGAGCGTTTTAAGGCAACCCTGAGCAACAATTAGTGGTGGTCACTACCCCTGGACATCCGGGGAGCGCAGCAACTGAATACACACAGCATAACCTGGTGGTGCGACGGTGTGACTTTGGCGCCCTCACCATGGCGTGTTATCCTTGGAGGTGGCATTTGTGAGACAGAGGGCGCCTGCTTGCACTGTTACCGGACCCATGGACATTGTGCGTGCGCCCCCCCCTCCCCCCATCTGGCCTTTCGGTCATCGCTGGTGAGAGACAGTGGGTGCCTTCCAGACCCTGAGGGACTATTGTGGAAGCCCTGGGGGTGTGAGCCTGCGCATTCTGCCGGCCCAGCCCTACACAACGGTACCAGTGGAACGGGAGCCCTGGTGAGCAGGGCAGTACGGCGTTGCCGACCACGTGTAAGGACAGCCTGCCAACGCCCTGCGAGTAAATCCCGTTGGTGCCTGGGGTGCTAGGTCGCGTCCTGCGTGCCCAGCTGAAGACAGTGGTGTATTGACGCGTGCGGACTTCCACTTGGGCATCGTTGGGGCTCCCCCTAGAGTTGAGCCTGTTAATCCGCGATTTCCAAGTAACCGGTTGGGCTTCGTGTCTTGTAGTGGAGAGTAGCGGATGTCAGAATGGCAACCAGGCCAGAGGCCGAAAAGCCCCTGTCCAGATCCTCCAAGGGTTCGAGACAAGTACAAGCCAACACGCTATATCACTACACGATGCCCCGGAATTCCCCTACGGAGTCGAAGCATCCTCAGTAAGTGGGGAGTGACTCTTTGAGTTCTTCCGTGGAGCCTACTCTCACTGATGTTATGGCAGCCATCAGCGGGGTTCAGTCCTCCCTGGGCCAGAAGATGGAGGCATTAGACAATAAACTTGACACCGTCACAATAGAGGTTAATTTGATACGGCCCGACCTGACAAGGTGAGCGAAAAGGTCAAATCACTTGATATTAAGACCGCTAGCTTAATTGATGATGTGGCGCTGCTGCAGGAGGATATACGTGATCTAACAAACCGGAAACTCTATGACTACGAAGGGAGAGCCAGGCGTAATAACGTACGAATCCTTGGGGTACCTGAGAAAGAAGAGGGACTGGCCCCAAACTTGTTTATCCAAGATCTCATCCTCAACCATCTGAAGCCCAAGGGGCTGGGCAACTTCTTTACAATTGAGTGTGCCCACAGGGTGCCAGGGGGGAAACCCAAGCCTGGGCCCCCCCCTTGTACGATGATCGCGAGGGTGTTACATTTTCAAGATAGGGATGCAATCCTGCAGGCAGTACGCGCAGAAGCCCCTTTGCCGTATGAGAATGCCACGCTCTCCTTTTTCCCTGACTTTACTCAGATGGTGCAGAAACAACAGCAGAGTTTTATTCCGGTAAAGAAGAAACTCAGGGACAAGGGACTAAAGTATGCCATGATGTTTCCGGCTCGCCTGCGCCTGGAGCTTGGGGGAAGGGCCTGTTTTTTTGACAACCCGGAGGTTGCTTCGGACTGGTTGGACAGTAGAATCCTGACCCGCCCGAGAGCCAGGTCTCCTCCCCTGCCGCCTCTCAGCTCTTCCTGACCTCGTCTCGCCGCTGCCCACCTGCGCGAGTTTGAGACCGCTCAGTAAGCTTCTGACCAGATCTGCCAGTGTCCCCCTGATTGTTGTTTAAGTGCTTGACTTTACTTTTGTGCCTCCTTCTAATCCCCCTTTTGCCTTCTGTACCCCATCGGTTTCCCCGCCACTGCCTCCTGTGGCCATGCCCCCCTGCGGCCATGCCCCCTCGCCGCCCGCTCCCAGCTACGCCTCCCTCCCTCTCCACCTCTTAAGGCCACCGCGGACGGGCAGCAAGGGTTACTCCTGACCCGCCCGCGAGCCAGGTAGCCTCTCAGCTCTCCCTGACCTCGTCTCGACGCCGCCGAGTACGCTTCTGACCAGATCTGCCAGTGTCCCCATGATTGTTGTTTAAGTGCTTTCCTTGTCTTTTTCACTTTTTTTAAAAAACTTTTGTGCCTCTTTCTAATCACCCTTTTGCCTTCTGTACCCCATCGGTTCCCCCACCGCTGTGTCCAGCGGCCACGCCCCCTTGCCGCCCAGCTCCCACCTCCCAGTTGCTCCTCCCTCCCTCTCCGCCTTCAAATGGCGACCGGACGTGTAGCGGATGTGCCGATTGCGTGCCGAAGGCGTGCCAAAGGCAAGCCTGTCTGCGCCCGTCCGCGCCTGGACCACGCCCAGCGCCAGAACCCGTGGACCCCGAAGCCCCCACAGCACCAGACTGCACTACGACTCCAGCACCCTCCATTAACTCAACCCTGGACGAGATCACTCCTGCTATCTGGCCATCCCGAAGTGCACCCAAGGGCCCTTCACCTGCCGGAACTGCAGCTTCACCAGCTTCCGGCCCGCCAGACCATCAACCAGAGAACCCAACCACCTCCGATGCATCCTCCTCAACACCCCCACCGCTCGCAAGCACGCCATCGAATTCTGGGACCTCCTAGACTCAACCACCCCGACATCACCTTCCTGACGGAGACCTGGCTGAACGCTAACTCAGCACCGGACATCGCCATAGCCATCCCAGAGGGCTACAGGATCTCCGCAGAGACCGCACCATTGGAGTGGGAGGGGGAATCGCCATCATCCACAAGGACACCCTCAGGGTTTCGACCAACACAGACGACACTCACCACCGCCGGATCACTCGTCTACAGACCACCCGGACCCCCCGACCACAGTTCAGCAACACCATTGCCGACCTCATCAGCACCCACTCCCTCGCCTCCACGGACTACATCCTCCTCGGGGACCTGAACTTCCACCTCGAGAACAACAATGACGCCAACTCCACCGCCCTGATCGCCAACCTCGGACTCAAACAGCTTTTGACGACATCCACCCACGCCGCTGGACACACACTAGACCCCATCTTCTCCGCAAGTCCCCACGTCTCCTTCAACCACACCACCGAACCCCACTGGACAGACCATAGATGCGTCCACGTCACCTTCAGGAAACCCCCCACACACCACCGGACCCAACACTTGCCACGCCGTTGCTGGAGCAAGATAACCAAGGACCAACTGACAACCACCCTCGCCCTGGGTCCACCCACAGACCCCACCTACCAGGACAGCGCCGCCATCCACCTCAAACATTGAATCAACGACTACGCTGACACCCTGGCCCCACTCAAGACCTCCGCACCCAACCACACTAACAAGAAAACCGCATGGTTCACCGAAGACCTCCGGGCCTCCAAGCGCGCCTGCCGGAAGCTGGAGAAGAACTGGCTCCGCGACCGAACACCAGACAGCTACACAGCCCACAAGAACGCCACCCGCAGGCACCACCAACTAATCAGGACCGCCAAGAGGACCACCTTCAAGGACCGCCTAGACAACAATGCACACAACAGCAAAGAGCTCCTCAACATTGTGAAAGAACTCTCCAACCCCAGCTGCAACACCAACGACGTTCCACCATCACAAGACCTGTGCGACTCACTGGCCACCTTCTTTCACCACAAGATCGCCGACATCCACAACAGCTTCAATACCGACACCCCCAATTCTGCTGCCGAGACCACCACCCCTGCGACCCGCACCAGCCGCCTGACCGACTGGTCCAGCATCAGCGACGAAGACACCATCAAGACCATGAACTCCATCAACTCCGGATCCCCATCTGACCCATGCCCTCACCACTTTTTCAACAAAGCAAGCACTACCATCGCACCCCATCTCCGGAAAACAATCAACATCTCCTTCGAGACAGCAACCTTTCCGATGAGCTGGAAGCACGCCCTACTGAAGAAACCCAAGGCTGACCCCAAAGACCTCAAGAACTTCCGGCCCATCTCCTTGCTCCTCTTCCCAGTGAAAGTCACAGAGAAGATCGTCAACAGACAGCTGACCCGCTACCTCGAAGACAACATCCTGGACCCATCCCAGTCCGGATTCCGCAGCAACCACAGTACCGAGACCGACCCTCATCGCCGCCACCGACGACATCAGGATCCTGATGCACAAAGGAGAAACAGCCGCCCTCATCCTCCTTGACCTATCAGCAGCCTTCGACACGGTCTGCCACCGCACCTTAACAGCACGCCTCCATGACGCAGGAATCCAAGAGAAGGCCCTGGCCTGGACCACATCTTTCCCGCTGGCAGAACCCAGAGCGTCTGCCTCCCACTCTTCCGCTCCAAAACCACTGAGATCATCTGCGACGTTCCACAGGGATCCTCCCTCAGCCCGACGCTGTTCAATATCTACATGGCACCACTCGCCCATGTCGCACGACAACACAGCCTCAACATCATCTGCTACGCCGACACCCAGCTGATCATATCCCTCATCGAAGACCCCCACAACGCCAAAGCCAACCTCCACAGAGGAATGAAGGCATTCGCTGAATGGATGACGGACAGCAGGCTGAACTGAACTCAAACAAGACGGAGGTCCTCATCCTCGACCCCACTCCATCAGCCTGCCCCATCAGCCTGGGACGACTCCTGTTGGCCTACATCGCTAGCAACAGCCCCAGAACCCACCGACCATGCTCGCAACCTGGGGGTCATTCTCGACTCCGCCCTCTCCAGGACCAAGCAAGTCAACGCCGTCTCCGCATCCTGCTTCACCACCTTCCGAATGCTCTGCAGGATCTTCAAATGGATCCCCTCCGACACGAGAAAAACCGTCACCCAGGGCCTCGTCACCAGCAGACTAGACAACTGGAACGCCCTCTACGCAGGAACAACAGCCAAGCAGCTCAGACGGCAGCAACCCATCCAGAACGCCTCAGCACGACTGATCCTCGACGACCCCCGACGCAGCCATATCACACCCCACCTGAGAGGCCTGCACTGGCTCCCCGTCAACAAGAGGATCACCTTCAAACTCCTAATCCACACACACAAAGCCCTACACAACGCGGGACTAGCCTATCTCAACGACCAACTCAGCTTCTACACCCCGCACCCGCAGCCTCCGCTCTGCCAACCTTGCACTCGCCACAGTTCCACACATCCGAAAAACCACAGCCGGCGACAGATCCTTCTCCTACCTCGCCACCAAGACCTGGAACACCCTCCCCACCGACATACGGCAGACCCAGGACCTACTGGCTTTCAGAAGGCTCCTCAAGACCTGGCTCTTCGATCAGTAGCAGCCCCCCACCCCCAGCGCTTTGAGACCCTCACGGGTATGTAGAGCGCTTTACAAATGTAATGATTGATTGATTGACATGCAGATGTTCCGGAAGAGAGAGATGGTGGAGAAAGTGGCGGACAGCGGGAGCAGGAATGAGAGCAGCCATCAGAACTTCCGCATTGGTTTGATACATCAGGTAGCGGGACGGATCCACAGCTAGACTCTTCCAGAATCCTTGACTATAAGACAGCTGTGGGGGACACCGGACTCTGGGGTAATGTTTTTTGGGCTGTGGCGGGGTGAGGGGGCACTGGTCTCCTTCTCATTACTACTTTTAGTTAGTTCGTAGCTGGGATGTTGGGCGACAGGCACACTGCTAGTTGCGGATGGGCGTTGGCCATATGCAGAGGTGAAGGGAGGGGGGTGGAGTTTGGGTTTGATGGGGTTCTTTGGTCTTGAGATTTTCTTGTTTGAAGGATTGTTTGCAATGTGTTTTTCTCTTTTTTTTCTTTTTTCTCCTTTCTAAATCAGGGGCAAATGCTGTGACTGTATTGACACTATGGATTCCATACCAGTATCATGTCGAATGTTAGATGGGGATCAGGGATAAATGTGTTTAGCTGGTATGTGAACGGCCTCGGTGATAAAATTAAGAGGGGAATGGCTAGCCGATTGATTAGACATAATTCCCCAGATGTAGTGCTGCTACAGGAGACTCATCTTATTGGCAATCATTGCATGGCCTTGCATAAAGGGGGTTATAAACTGGCTGCACACGCTGGGTTCACTACGGGGTCTAGGGGGGTTGGAGTATTGGTGAAGAATTGTTTTCCCCTGCATATTCAAGCTACTTGGGCTGACCAGCGAGGCCGGTATATCGGGGTGTCGGGGCAGTGGGATGGAAGGACGGGTACCTTCGTCTCTGTATATGTCCCGCCTGGCCCTAAATCTGACACCTTCAGGGACTGAGTGCAATTTTCCTGACTTTGCCTTTGGGCCTCCTTGTAATAAGGGGAGACTTTAATGCAGTGGTAGATGGAGATGTGGATAGATACCCGGCCCGAGCCCTGCGGTAGGCGCAACGGTGGCTTCCCAAATTTTCAGAAACAATGGGGTTGGTGGATGGGTGAAGGGTACGTAATCCACTTGGAGTGCACTTCACGCACGAATCCACGGCTCACCACAGCCTCTCTAGAATTGATTATGTAATGGCACCAGCGGCGCAAGCCGCTACGGTTCGGGAAGTGCAGCACCTGGGAGAGGAATCTCTGATCACTAACCAATCTGGTTTCAGTTGGATGTAGACAGAGTAGCTCCTATCAGATCATGGCACTTGAAAGACCCCGCCACCAAGAAAGAAATTGGTAAAATTACGGAGCGGTACTTCCAAGAAAATACAGACACAGTGGACTCGGCCCAGATTCTTTGGGAGGCATATAAAACCATTATTCGGGGGGAGGTTTTGTCCCTAGTTGCAGGGAAGAAAAGGTAAAGACAGGCGGACATAGAGAGAGCAGAGGCAGAAGTAACGAGGTTGGAGGAGGAGGTGTCCAGGGCTAAAACCCCTGAGGGGGTACATCGGTTAAAATTGAGGCAGGATGAATATAGAAGCCTAGCTAGGGACAAGGCTAGAGCAGGGAACGAGGAGATTCAAAGCAGGGTGTACGAACATGGGGATAAGTCCGGTATACTGATAGCGTAGCTAGGAAAGGGAGAATGGGCCTCGAGGCTGGTGCCAGAGTTACAGGGAGAAAACTCCAATACCGTCATAGACCCACAAGCTGTAGCGGACGAATTCTCAAAATATTATGGTGCGGTGTATACTTCGGCTGGGGTGTACACTGAGGAGGAAAACAGTGCAATGATTTAAGACATCCAGATGCCCATGTTGTCGGATGACAACCGGGAATATTTAGACTCTCCGTTTACAAATGACGAGGTGGCGCTGGCTGTTAGAGGTGTGCATTCCGGAAAGGCCACAGGCCCGAACGGAATTCCCATCGAGCTGTACAAGCTCAGTGCCAATAGACTAGCTCCGTTTGTTAGACTAATGTTTGAAGAGAGTAGGGAGAAGGGTCAGGTCCCCTACGATCAGCGTGTGGCCAACATAGTGGTCATCCACAAAGCGGGGAAGCCCAAGACGCTCTGTTCATCATACAGGCCTATCTCGCTGCTGAATGTTGAGCCTAAAGTATTGGCGAAGTTGCTAGCGACGAGGTTAGTCAAAGTCATCACCACATTGGTACACCCAGACCAGTCCGGCTTCATGCCGCATCGTAATACGGCCCTTAATCTACGCAGGTTGCATGACATATTGGGTAGGGCACCGACGATACAGGAGCCGGCAGCACTGGTGTCACTTGACGCCACCATGGCTTTTGATAGGGTCGAGTGGCCCTACCTGTTCGCAGTTTTGTGGAAGATGGGTTTTGGTTTGGGTATGCCTTCTATACGCAAATCCCCTGGCAAGAGTGGTGGTGAACAGTCGAAAGTCTGCCAATTTCACCCTTGGAAGGGGCACGAGGCAGGGATGACCCCTTTACCCGCTTCTATTCGCTCTGGCCCTGGAGCCATTGGCGGCGTGGGTTCGGCGGGATAGATCGATTCTAGGCTTGCGGTGGACGTTGGAATGGGAGGACAAAATCTCACTATACGCAGATGATATCCTGCTTTACCTCAGCAACCCAAGGGGAGCCCAGAAATGTTTTCTGGATGTGCTCGCCATATTTGGGAGATACTCCGGTTTTGCTATAAACTGGTCGAAATCAGTGCTTTTCTTTTGCAGAGGTGACCCACCAGTCATCCCGGAGACTTGCCCGATACAAATCGAACCGACAGGCTTTAGGTACCTCAGTATTTACGTCACGCTTGACCCGAAGTTAAGATATGATAATAATCTGGGCCCTCCCCAGACTCGGTTTAAGGGAGAGGTGGCGCGTGGAAGGCGCTTCCACTTTCGCTCCTGGGAAGAGCGGTACTGTTTAAGATAATGGCCCTTCCCCGATTTCTCTACGCACTTCAGAACGCAATGGACCCGGTGCCGGCTTCCTACTTCAGGGAAATAGAAGCCCTCCAGAGACAGCTTCTCTGGGACGATGCACCCCGTATAGCATTTTCTAAACTCACTCTCCCCTGGTATGATGGGGGGATAGGATTGCCGGATCTGCGGAAATATTACTGGGCCTCCCAATTAGCAGTGGTGACCCATGCTATGGGGATGCCGGGTATGCCATTGACTGTTGGCAGGTGCCGGGTGGTGATTTCACCAGGGCACTTTATGCCAGACCCCACCGGTTTCCCCTAGCGGAACCAACGGCGCACGCAGTGCAGGTATGGCACGCGGCAAATAGGCATCTCAAATGTGAGGGGAAGCTTACCCATGCCTCCCCATTGTGGAGCTCGGAGAAGCTGGGGAGTCTATGGAAGTCCAAGGGATTTGACCTTATTGGGATCACGCATATCAAAGATATCTGGGGCAGGGCACAATACACGCGTTTACCTCTCTTAAGGAACAGTATCGCCTTCATGACAATGAGCAATATTGCTACTTCAGGTTAGGCACATGCTGCTCACACATATCCCCAGAGACACAACACTTCCTGAGGCCTCCCCACTTGAAGACCGAGTGCTGGATGGTCACCTCCCAGAGAAGACTATTTCATTAATATATAAAAAGCTTATAATTTGCCTGGAGGACCCACTAGTACTCGTTAGGACTCACTGGAATGTAGATGGGTTGAGATGGATAATGAGGATTGGCAGGAGGCGGTTACCTCCCCATGGGTGGTGGCGGCCCAGATGAGGTTTAGATTGGTAAAACTAAAGATTCTTCACAGGACATATGTCACTGGGCCTTGCCTGGTTCATATGGGTCGAGAGGAGAGTGGGGAGCGTCGGAGGGGGTGAGGGGAGATCGGAACTTTCTTGCATATATTGTAGCATTGCTCTGTGGTGCAGGAATACTGGGTGAGAATCCATGACATAGTGCGAGAAGTCCTCGGGGTGGAGTTGTGGCCGGAAGCCCGCAGATGTATTTTAAACGTTTGGGAGCCCACAGATTTGAACATGCATAGGAGACAATGGGTAAGGTTGGTATGTATGTTAGCTAAGCGTAATATTGCTCAATTGTGGGGAGCCAGCCAGCCGCCCGGGTCGAGAAATGGGTGGAAGAAATAGACTGGTGTATGTTTAGAGAGAGGTCGGTGTATGTGGCAAGGGGTTGTCTCGAGAAGTGGGGAAAGGTTTGGGGGGACTGGAATCAATACCGTGGAGATATCTGTACACCCCCCGATACGTGTGGGAGAAGTGGAGGTGCATGAGTCACCTTGATCCACTATCTATATATTGTACTTGCTATTTTGAATGATATGGAATTGAAACTATGCAATTATGAAAGTGTCTAATATCACCTGATGTTTTTCTTTTTTTGGTCGTTAATAAAAAGATTTTTAAAAAACTAAAAAAAAGAAGTATGATTGGATTGAGGATGTTAAGGATACAAGCGTTACCTCCCAATCTACAAGCATTACATTCCAATCTATTAACAGTTCCAATGAACCTTTTTACAGTAGTGAACCTTCCAGTAGTGAACCTTAAAGTAACATTGTACTGAGTGCCAATCTTTTTTTTTTTTGTTTTAATTTTTGGAAAACCTTTATTAGAAGTGAGATCAGTTACAATCGATACAAAGCAGAACATCATAATCAGCCATCGGAATAGGTTCAAACAGAGCAAAGCAATTAGACCATGGCAGTGCAGGGCTCCGTCCCGCAGATGCTCGTTTGCAACCCAGGAGAGCAATTTTGTCAGAAAACAACAGGATTAATGAAGGTTTAATTTTTAAATAAAGTAGAAGGGGCAGGATCTGTGGCAGTATATATAGAACAAAGCAAATCAGGGGAAGCACAAGAGGCAGGATGATCGTAGTCAAGGAGAACTGTCAGTGGGACGTAATGATTCCACTCGGTAACAGGATAGTCAAAAAACAAGCAGTCCGCCCACCAACAAGTTCCCAATCGCCATAGCAAGCAATCTAAATCCCCCTTAATAATCGAAGTAAGGCAAGTGTGCAGAGAACTACCACCACAAAGATCCCGAATAAAGAAAAGGAGAAAATAGAGTTAGCCAGGAACAAAAAGAATAAGAAGGCCATAGAGACAAAGAAAAATAAGAAAACAACAACACCCCTCCCCCATCCCCCCACCCTGCACCCCTGCATGTGGCTACGGCCTACCCCCCTAGCAGCGTGCCTGTCGCCCATTGTGAACCCGAAATATAGACAAGAGAATAAGAGAAACGAGGAGAGAGGAGATAAAAAAAGAAAAAGGAAAGGAAGTAACCAACAGCCCACGATAGGGAAGGAAACATGGGGGAGACTCCCAGAACGGGAACCCCAACCTCCCCCCCTTCTTCACCCACCTTTGAAATCAATCAGAGAGCAAATACACTATATTGGGAGCACCTACTTAAACAGGATGTTCCAATCGCTACGCAGTCCAAGTCCCACGGGGGGCATAGTGCACCCCCAGCCGCAGAAATGGCGCCCTGAGCACACCCGACTCTCACAGGCAAACAGGATCAATGATACAGGTCCCACCCGCCCCAAAATGCCGGACCGGGGTAGAAATCACAAAGTGGAACAGTCATGGCAGTCCAGGAATAACCAAAACCTCTCAAAAGTCACATGAAACGATCAATCAGCCACCACCGATCGTAGCCCACGGAGTCCGCTGTCCTGTAGCCGATCCGCCGTGAGACACCAGAAAGTCTCCCCAGGGAGCAAGTCCGCAGTGTCACCATCAGTAAGCCACCTCCATGTCGAGCCGCAGCCCCGCCGTGATAGCAGTATCCTTTACCACAATGAAAGTGACGAGCGAAGCTGGTGACGGCCACAATGAAGCATCGGTTCAATAATAATCAGGACTACTTCCCTCCATCACCAGAACGTAGGTCCGTGGCCCCCTAGGGAAATACAGTCGCCATCCCCCGGCTTCCAGTACACCCAGCCGCCGCCACAAGGTATAAACCATCAGATCGCCACTGTTCCAACAAGCAGCGCCACGGCGCAGTACAGGCAGGCTTAGGAGTCTTCGGTCCCCTCCCAATCAAGATGGCGAATCGCCTGTGTATCAGCAATGGGGCAACACAGGGTGCCCTTCTCCCCACCACTGAGTATTGTTTGCGGGCCCCCCCAGCCCAAGAAGGCACATTAACATTGTGCTCTCGCCGGCGCCCATGAGCTGGAGATAAAATGTCGGTTCAATTTGCAGGCATGCAAAATACTCCAGATAGATAGGGAGCAATTCTCAGAGTCCGGCAGCCAACAAAAAATCGCTGGGGGGGGGGGGGAAGTAAGGGGGGGGGGAGAAGGAAGCAGCACAGGAGGATTGTGCATTGCACCTGGAAAGGGCTTCGGCGGTGTCGAGGGTATTTTCAGGTTCCTTGACGGGAGACCGGCGCCCCACAGGTCCATGTGTCCGTTGTTGTTGCATTGGCGGCCGGGTGCAGCGAAACGCGAGGTCCCGGTCGCCGGCATCGGGCAGGCCGCCCTGTGCTGAAGAGCGTATCTCCGTCCCCGGAGCCAGGAATTTCGCCGGAGTCAGACGCCTCACCTCGGCGTCCCTTCCGACGCACGGAAGCTCCGCGCTCTCACGGGGCAGGCAAGCGGAACAGGCGGTGAGGAGAGAAGGTCGGCGGAGCCGGGACTCGGTGCGGCCATCTTGGCCGCCGCCCCGGCTCCGCCCCCCTGAGTGCCAATCTTGATGTCTCACGTGTACAGAATGATATTCATATGAACAACGATGTTGTAGTTGTTCTACGTTCCAAACGTGTTTGCAGTAAACCCAAGAGACTTGAGGATTATGCTACACACATTTATTGGTAACTGGTCCATCTTTTACTCATGTTTACTAATTAGCAATTCCATTTTATTCACTGTTTTTTGTGTATTGTTGCTTTGTTCATTTTTTGTGTGTTTTGCAATTGTTTTTGGAAGTGTTGTGTCTCGTGCTGGCTTGAGTGTTGTGTCTCGTTCTGGCTGAAGTTTGACTTGAGCTGTGCTCGAGCACAACACAGTGCAGATATGTATTTACTTTCAAATATGTTCTCGTGTTCTGGTGCGTTGGGGGTATTGGGCGGTACCTCCAGGCAGCAGGTCCCCTCCCTCTCAAGTAAGTCCACGCTCTGACTGAGCACATGGTGGCACAGCCCCATTATTTATACTCCCCTCACCTCACCTACCAGACAGTGCCAAAAGCTTATAGAAGCGTCTGGGGAAACTGGTTCTAACTGGTCTAGGGGGAGGAGTAGAGCACCCTGGGTGCCAGGCGTCCCCTCCAAAAGCTGGGATGGCTGGGAACCGAAAATCTAGACTGCTAACCCACCACAGTCAGGTGGCACCACACACAGCCATGGCATCCATTTTAAAAGCGACATTTCACCAGGGTGCATTCTTATGATGGGGGAATTATAGGTGCATACACCATTGTATCCCATTTAACATGACATCTCACTCCACCCATGGCCTAGGCATGGCCTACCATGGGGGGGAGACATCCTCAAATAAGGGGGTGAAAAGCGAAGAATTTCGGGAAAAGGCCAAGTCCAACAGGACTTCTTCGACTTCTTGTGTTTGTGGCACTTACCACACTTCCCCAATGATTTAGAATGCAATGAATGCAGGGTGAGGCTCCAAGAATGGTACTGGGACCTCCCACGTGAACGGGACTGCAAGAATCGCAGAGTCAACCAACGTCAGGTGGCAAGGATCTTGAAGAATCGCTCCCTCAGTGCCTTGGGGGGCATGGCATGGTAGTACTTACATGCAATGGAGTCGTGTCCCAGCTCCAGGCACCACAAACACACCAAGTGAGGGTCTGTCATCAACATTTGCCTATGAAAGGACCAACAGGGTTTGGAACCAGCTGGTTTCTTTGGTGACATCCTCACACCAGGATATGGAAAAATCTCAAAGAATTAAAAAAAATAAGTTGAAAAAGACCAATCAAACAATGACTGAGGAGTAGCTCAAACCAGATCAATGTTATCTGGTGCGGAAAGGAAAGAACTCATACTAGCGAGGAAAGTGGTGCCTATATAGGTACCATGCCCATCACTTCTGGCATAGACTATGCCAACAACGCAGATGCAGAGCCAAACAATACCACCCAACAGTGCTCTGGGGTTCTGCTCCAATATCCACTGGATCCAGTCTGATGGCTGGGGATATTCTAAGGTCATAAATGTGCAGCTAGAAATCTCTATTAGATAGATTATTAGCAACATTAAGTCACTTGCTCGTCTGATGTATACTTCTAACGAACAAGTTACTTACCTTCGGTAACGATATATCTGTAAGAAACATTAGTTAGTGTTAGATTCCTTACCTTAGAATATCCCCAGGCGTCAGTCTGGATCCGGAAACTTTTGCGTAGCAGTACCCCTGCGCGTCGGTAGGCGTCGTCTGCAGGCGTCCCCTGCGGCTCCGCGTCCGTCGTCGGCGTCGTGCGCCGTGATGACGTCGCTGGAGTACATAGACGCCGCCTCCGCGCGCTGACGTCAGTTCTTTGCACACAGCATTTCCGCGCCAGGAGACGCAGAGCCATGAGAGAACCAACACTGGTGCCATGTACAAACTAGGGCCCTGAAAGGGATGACCTTAACCCTAGGTATCAGTTCGCAGAACGGGGAGGATGGGTGGGTTCGGTAAGGAATCTAACACTAACTAATGTTTCTTACAGATATATCGTTACCGAAGGTAAGTAACTTGTTCATCTGAAAGAAACACGTTAGTGTTAGATTCCTTACCTTAGAATACATACCCCAGCAATACCAACCCCGGTGGTGGGTCTGCGAACCAATACAAAACTACACCAGAAAGTCCTGGAGGACAGAACGGCCAAAGAAGCCATCCCTCCGGACTTGACTGTCCAGGCAGTAATGCCTCGCAAAGGTGTGCAGCGAGGCCCACGTAGCCGCCTGGCAAATGTCCTGCAAGGGGACTCCCCGGCCCAGGGCAGTAGTAGCCGCCGTGGCCCGAGTGGAATGGGCCCTCAGCCCAACAGGAGGCTCCTTCCGAGCCAAAGAGTAGCACGCTTTGATGCAGAGGACGACCCATCGAGAGATGGTTCGTTTACAAACCGCCCGTCCCTTCTTCGCACCCACGTAGCCAACAAACAGTTGGTCATCCACCCGGAACTGGCGTGTGCGATCCATGTAAAATGAAAGCGCACGTTTTGGGTCCAGACGATGGAGCCGCTCTTCATCCTTTGAAGGATGCGGAGGCGGGAAGAAGGAAGGGAGGGTGATGGACTGCCCGATGTGAAAGGCCGAAACAACCTTGGGCAGGAAAGAAGGTCTAGTCCTCAGAACCACCTTGTCAGGATGAATGGACAGGAAAGGAGGTTGGACAGAAAGAGCCTGGAGCTCACTCACCCTCCTGGCAGAGGTGATGGCAACCAGGAAAGCCGTCTTTAAAGTCAGGAGACGGAGAGGGCAAGAATGAAGGGGCTCAAAGGGAGCACACATCAGGAAAGTTAGAACCAGGTTCAAATCCCACTGAGGCATCACAAACGGAACAGGTGGAAACATGTGAGTGATGCCTTTCAAGAATCGAGTTACAATCGGGGATTTGAACAAAGAAGGCTGATCAGGAAGCCTCAAGAAGGCTGAAAGGGCAGAAAGGTAGCCCTTGATAGTGCCCAGAGCAGAGCCCTGCTGGGCAAGAGAAAGAAGAAACAGAAGAACCTCCGAAAGAGGGGCAGAAAGAGGATCCACAGCCTTTGCTGTGCACCATGCCACAAATCTGTTCCACCGACAGGCGTATACCGACTTAGTGGAGGGACGCCTGGCTGCCAGAATAACATCACAGACTTCAGGAGGCAAGTCAAATGGCCTCAACTGCCGCCGCTCAATCTCCAAGCATGGAGGTGGAGACTGGACAGGTTCGGGTGGAGGACCGTCCCCTGCTGCTGCGACAGAAGGTCCTCCTGAAGGGGCAGGCGGATCGGGGGACCGACCGACATGCTGAGTAGCTCGGGATACCAGTACCTTCGAGCCCAGTCCGGAGCCACAAGGATAACTTGGGCCCGGTCGCGCCTGATCTTCTTCAGCACTCTGGGCAGAAGTGGTATAGGCGGAAAGGCGTATAACAGACCGCAACTCCACTCGCGCCGAAAGGCGTCGCCGTGCGAGTGCCGTCTTGGAAACTCCAACGCGCAGAACTGATGACATTGCGCGTTCTCTTCTGTGGCGAATAGATCTAACCAAGGCTCTCCCCATTGCAGAAAGATGCCTTGCGCCACGTCCGAGTTCAGACGCCATTCGTGATCCATCGAGCACCGACGGCTGAGTTCGTCCGCCCTGGCGTTCAGAGAACCTGCCAGGTGTTGAACCGTCAGAGTCACGCCCTGACGTTCCAGCCATTGCCAGAGGCGCAGAGCCTCCTGGCAAAGGGTCCACGACCCCACTCCGCCCTGTTTGTTGCAGTACCACATGGCGGTGGTGTTGTCGGTGAACACCTGCACTACACTCCCGTTGACAAAGGGGAGGAATGCCTTCAGTGCCAGACGAATCGCCCGCAGCTCCAACAGATTGATATGGAGCCGGGACTCCGCCGGAGACCAGATGCCTCTGATCTCTGCCTCTCCCAAGTGGCCACCCCAGCCCTGGAGGGACGCGTCCGTCACGACAACGTGCTCCGGTTGGGGAAGGGAGAGGGACTTGCCCCTGACCCAATCGCGGTCCGTAAGCCACCACTGCAGTTGTCTCGCAGTGCCCTCCGAGATCAAGACGTGGTCGGACAAGTTGCCCTGATGCTGGGCCCACTGAAACTTCAGGTCCCACTGCAGAGCCCGCATCCGCCACCTGGCGTGATGCACCAGAAGGATGCAGGAAGCCATCAGTCCCAGCAGCCGCAGCGTCAACCTGACCGAGACTCGGGATAGCGGCTGAAAGATGGGAATCAAAGCCTGAATATCCCGAACCCGCCGTTCCGGAGGATAAACCCGAAACTGCACCGAGTCCAGAACCGCTCCGATGAAAAGGAGCTTTTGAGAGGGACACAGGTGTGATTTCGGCACGTTGATGGAGAACCCCAGGTCGTGCAAGAGGTCTGCCGTCATCTGAAGGTGGTGGACGACTGTCTGGGGCGAGCCCGCCTTCAACAACCAGTCGTCTAGGTAGGGGAAGACTGAAACCCCTAACCTGCGCAGATGGGCTGCGACCACCGCCATCACCTTTGTGAACACCCGTGGGGCGCTGGTAAGGCCGAAGGGGAGCACGACAAACTGAAAGTGCTCCTGGCCTACCGTGAACCGCAGGTAACGCCGGTGGGCCGGCAGGACGGGGATGTGAAAATAGGCGTCCTGCAAGTCCAACGCTACCATCCAGTCTTGCGGGTCTAGAGCAGCCAAGACCTGAGCTAACGTCAACATCTTGAACTTCTCCTTCCGGAGGAAGCCGTTGACGTTCCTTAGATCCAAGATAGGACGTAGGCCCCCCTTGTCCTTCTTGGGCACCAGAAAGTAGTGGGAATAACAACCACGCCCTACTTCTGGCCCAGGAACGCGCTCGATGGCCCCCTTGGCCAAGAGGGCCGTAACTTCCTCCTGCAGAAGTGTCAAGTGGTCCCCCGACACACGGTGGTTCTGCGGTGGCATGGCTGGAGGAGAGGTCTCGAAGGGGAGGGAGCAGCCCCTTCGGACAATTTGCAGCACCCACCTGTCCGAAGTGATCGTGCGCCAGTGAGCGTGGTGATGGCGAACCCTGCCACCCACTGGCGTCACATGGGGCCGAAAGCACGGACTAGGAGGATTTTGGGGTAGATGCTGCGGGGGAAGGTGTGGTCTGACCCCGCCGTTGTCCCCGACCGCCACCACGGCGGTTTCCACGGCCGCCACCGCGTTGGAAGGATTGTTGCGGCGCGTGGCTGGCAGCACGTGTGGGGGCGCCCCTTCCTTGGCCACGAAAGGGGCGAAACGAACCCGGTTGCTGACGCTGGGTCGAGAGACCCAAGGACTTGGCCGTGACCCTGGAGTCCTTGAAGCGTTCCAGCGCGTGGTCCGCTTTGTCACCGAACAGGTGACAGCCATCAAACGGCATGTCCATCAGTGTATTTTGGACATCAGCCGAAAAATTGGCGGATCTCAGCCAGGCGTGACGGCGAATCGCCACCGTCGTAGACATAGCCCTGCCCAGCGAGTCGGTCGTATCAAGACCACACCGAATGGAATATTTCGCTGCATCCCGGCCCTCAGCTACAGCTTGACCGAGCTTTGCCCGCACCTCCATGGGGCATTCTGGCAGCAGCTCCGCGACCGTATCCCACACAGAGTGGGTGTAGCGGCCCAAGAGGCAGGCGGTGTTGCAAGACCGCAGGCCCAAACTAATGGACGAGAAGACCTTTTTTCCAAACTGGTCATACCTCTTGGATTCCCGGTCGGGCGGGGCCGACGGGAATGCGGACTGGGAGGTCGAGGCCTGGATCACCAGACTCTCAGGAGTGGGGTGGGTAGACAGGTACTTGGGGTCGTCCGGACAAGGACGGTGGCGCCTGGCCACGTTCCGATCAACAGGCGCACCTGAAGCGGGCCTGGACCACGTGCCCAACAGAACGTCAGACAAGGCTTCATTAAACGGCAGCAGAGGCTCCAAAGGGCATGACTGCGGCTTGAAGACCTCGGTGAGGATGTTAGGCCTCACGGCCGCGACGGGGAGCTCAAGGTTTAAGGCCTTGGCAGCCCTCATCAGCACCACAGAATAGGCAGCTCCCTCCACCGATGCCACGGTTGGAGGAGAGATCAAACCAGGGTTAGGGGAGTCGTCCAAACCACTGGCATCCCCCAAGTCACCCGTCCAGTCCGGGTCATACTGGCACTCGCGAGCCAGAGGGTCCTCGGACCCCTCCCAACCTTCACCGTACTCCTCATCCTCTCCGTATTCGGAGTCAATGATGAAGACCGGCTCCTCGGGGTTCATGGGCCCCATCGGCGCCGGGACCGGCGTCGTGCGACGCCCATCCGGCGCCGCGTCCGGCGTCGGAGAAGGTAAGGGGACGGCGCCGCCCGGAGCCGGCGCCGGAACCCCACCGCCGGCCGGAACCGGCAGTGGAGAACCGGCGCCGCGCGGGGGCGGCGCCGGGGGTAACCCCGATGGCAACGGCGCCGGGGAGGCCGGAAGACCAGCCGGCGCCGATCCCGAAGGCCCCTGCGGCGCCGGGGTCGGAGCCGTCGGCGACGCCGGGCCCGGAGCACCCGACGGCGCCGAGGCAGGGACACCCGAACCGCCAGGGCCCCCAGACGGTAGCACTGGGCCCGAAGGCGCCGTAGGCCCCGTCGGAGAAGCGAGCGCCCTCATGGCCATGAGGAACGCCTCGATCTCCTCAGGCGTCGCGCCATGCCCAGGGACCGGAGGGTATGAGGCAGGCCGCGCCGGCGACTCTCGCGGAGCCGCGGGGTTGGGGTCACCCGAGCCCCCGGCCGCATCGCGCGAGCGTCGGGGGGAGTCGGGGGTACGATGACGACGCCCCGACTTCTTGTGCTTCCTACCTGACGAGCCTGACGAGTGGTGTCGACTTCCGGAGCGCCCAGCGCGGCTCCGCGACCGCTCCCTCGAACGCTCCCCCGACCTCCGGCCGGACCGGGACCGCTCCCGGTCCCGACGTGGGGCCGACACCCGGAGCTCCAGCAGCTTGCGGGACCGCTCCCGCCTAGCCTTGTTGGTAAGGGCCCGGCAGTCGAGGCACGATTCCACGTCGTGGTCGGGGCCCAGACACCGGAGGCAGAGGCGGTGATGGTCTGTGACCGACATCGTGCGCTCACAGTCATCGCAATTCTTAAATCCAGGCATCCTATCAGGCACAATAGAGAAAAAAGTCGAAAAAACTTGGTCAAAGACCGGAGTACTGCTCTTCCAGATCTGCGTCCACTGGCGCGGAAAAAAGAAGAACTGACGTCAGCGCGCGGAGGCGGCGTCTATGTACTCCAGCGACGTCATCACGGCGCACGACGCCGACGACGGACGCGGAGCCGCAGGGGACGCCTGCAGACGACGCCTACCGACGCGCAGGGGTACTGCTACGCAAAAGTTTCCGGATCCAGACTGACGCCTGGGGATATTCTAAGGTAAGGAATCTAACACTAACGTGTTTCTTTCAGATAAAAGATTCCTCACATTGTGAACAGATACCATAGAAGTACCTCCCAAGGTAGTGGGTCTGTGAACCAGCTCATATCAGAAAGTCCTGCAGGACCAAGCATCTCTTGATGACCCCAGTGTAGAGGCTGTAGTGCTTCATGAACTTGAGCAATGAAGCTCACCTAGCCACCTTATAGATGTCCAGGATAGGCACTCTGCGTGCTAATACAGTGGTAGAAGATTTGGCCCTGGTGGAATGATCCCACAAGCCTTTTAGGAGCTGCCTTTTTACAAGTGCTAGGCAAGATTTATTTCAGATAGTAATCCATCTAAAAATGGTCTGCTTTTGGACTACCTTTCACTTTTTTTGCTCCAGAAAACCATGCAAACAGCTGATTGTCTACTCTATGATCCAAGGTACCATTGACACAGAAGCTCAAAGTTCTTTTAGGGTTCAAGCGATGTAGTCGCTCTTCCTTATTTGTGGTCTTATTTGGTTTATATGCATCTTTGTGACATGCGCCAAGTGGTGTTGTGATTTATGTGATGTGTTCTAATGTGCTTTACATACCACAAAGTGATTTATGGTCTAATGTGCTTCTATGTACAATACAAAGGATATTTTTTATATAACCCTGTGTGGAGTCTTTTTGTGGTGTGCCTAGTGTCAATGATGTGTGAGTGTGCTGTGCAAAGGCTTGACACATTGCCTCTAGGATAAGCTTTACTGCTCTACCAAGCTACCAAGGGGGTAAAGCAGGGGTTATCTTCAGTGTGTAACTCTCCTACCCGGACTAGAGTGGTGGGTTCTGCCTGGCCTAGCCAACCAGAATTCCTATTTCCAACATTGCTAGCTGGTGAGACCAAAGGGGAGCACTGTGAACATAAAAGGCTCCTGGTCCACCATGAACCACATGCAGCACCTGCAGGATGGGGATGTGAAAACAAGAATCCTGCAGTTCAAATGCCACCATCCAGTCTCTAGTGCAGACACTACCTGGGATACCATGCACATCTTAAATTTGGCCTTCCACAAGAAGGGATTGAGAAGGCAAAGATCTAAAATAGGATGATGGCCTCTGCCCTTCTTCAGCACAGGGAAGTAGCAGGAGTTAACACGGAGTCCCTGTTTCTGAGACCAGAATCCTCTGTTTGGCCCCTTTGGCCAAAACAGTCTGTAGTCCCTGCCGTAAGATGGACAGAAGGTCCTCCATCATCCATCTTGAAGGTGGTGGAAGGTGCAGTGGGGTAGAAAGGAACAGTACGGCACATCCGGAAAGACAATTTGAAGGGCCCACTTGTCTATTGTGAGGACTTGTGACCCTTGAAGAAAATATAGAATCCTGCCTTTGCTCTGACACGGTGTATGTGTGCCGACAAGTACACACTAAAGCATTTTTGCCGTTGCAGCCACAGGGGATGCGGGGAACTGAACCGCATTTTATCCCTGCTTTCCTTTTTCTCTCTGTGAACCGTGGCCTCTGCAACTAAAGAGCTTAAAAGCCTGTGTGCTGGAGGCGCTGCAGGATGGGAAAGCCACAGAGAGGTTGAAATTGTTGGTGAAAATGTCTCCTGGAAGCAGAGAGACCCAAGGAATGTGCTGTTGCTCTCCTCTCCTTAAAACACTCAAAGAAAGAGTCTGCTTTATCATCAAAAAGGCAAGATCCGTCCAAAGGCATATCTACCAAGGATGCCTGAACGTCCCCGGACAAGCCAGTGTACCTCATACAGGCATAAAACGTGAACCACCATGTCCCAAACGGCATAGAAGTAATGCCAGAGGAGATAACTGGCATTGACTGATCTTGGAGCAAGACTCTGTAATATGATAGAACCTAACCCAGCTACAAAAATGTCATTAACCTGGTGACACTGAGCACTGAGATGAATCCAATGGGTGGGTGTCCCAAATTTTGAAACCCCACTTTGGCAAATCACATGTCTATGGCAGGCAGAAGAGCCTCGCAGGCTTTTTACCCAAACATGATTGGCATATCAAAGCTGAGAGACGTGAGGGATGAGAATATTATCACAGCCTTTAATCAACTTACAAGAGAATACCCATTGCATACATAGCAATTCTAACTATGCCTATATTTGTGCTACCCACGTGAGATACACAAACACAAATGCTGCACGTTAGAGGAATTTAACCCCATCGGATTAAATACTACTATGAAACATAAGGCAAGCAAGTAATATCTACATAGATCGCTGGTATCAAACATTCCTAACCCACTGAAACATCTGAGTGCCTAATGGGAAAAAGGCCTAGGGTGCTTAGAAGAAATTGACTGCAATGAGGCCAAGAATCCCCCCTGCACCCTTGCAATATCCACACAATTCCGATCAATTCATTTAAAATAACCCCAAATAGTTTTTTACAACCCCAGAAAACTCTGGGAAATGAATAGAAGCCCAAACCCAAATTGCCTTGGATTGAAGTCTGAACCCGGCTGGCCCTGAATCCATACCACGCTTATTAAAATAGTGAGCTAGGCCATCTCTTCTATCCCAAAATGGCAATGTTGGATATAATGGAGGAGTTGGATAGACCTAGGAGTATGCCCTTTTGGTCACCATGGATATGATGGTAGCGAAAAGGGACATCACACAGCACTAGAGATCCTGTAAAGAGCCCCTCTTGAGCAAGTGAACCTGTGGTATAGATTATAGAGCAAAAGCGCAGGAGGTTGTGTGTTAAGTCTGTGGATGTTCTAAAAGGCACAGAATGTGTAGTGACTGTGGTATGACTATTTCCTGGCTATACATACTAAATACATTGATGATCAATTAAAAAAAGTGTCATGTTATATCTTGAGCATATCAGTATTCCTCGGTCAGCATATTATTTCTTTAAGCAATAGGTTTCCTGGCTGTGTATTACATGTACACTGTTAAACCTATATACAAGAGTCATAAAAAAGATGACTGAGCAGTCATATCTGAAGAGGGTCCTTTGTTAGAACCGGGTGGCTACAAAGATGTGATGGTATGGAAGATAAAAACAAGGTAAAATGTAACCGTCATCCAACAAATGTCAAAATTCCATAGAGTATTCTTCACAGGATGTACTGATCCTATTATCAGGCCATGCTCCACGTTGGGGTGGGGTGTGTGATACCCATACCCATAAGGATCTCTTTTTGGAGATATTTTTTAATGCTCAAGGAACCCCAAACTTCAGGTACTGCTAGATCTTTAACTAATTTTGTTTTAGACGGAGGGATTTTTGACAGATATTAAAATTATTTGTGGTTTATATCCTGAATAGATGTGAGGTTTTGAACACAGCTCAGTATTGCAAGCCGCACTGAGCATCGCCTTCTACCCCCTGCAAAGCTGAAGATTGATTTCACTTGATAAATTCAGATGACAAGCTTAATCCATCAAGCGAAGTTTCACTAGAAGTTCACGTCAGTTCAAATCAGCCTCGGCCTCCTCAGTTGTTGCAGACCATCACTAGTGCTCCCAACCCTCACCTGCACCTGAGACACAGGAGGGGAACTCCCCACCACCCTCATACCCCTTGGCACCCAAATAAGGATGCGAAGGGTTGACAAGCTGATGAACTGACGTGGATAGTGCATATAGGGAAGAGCGGCTGAGCCAGGGCGGCAAGGAAGTGAACACTGAGCCGGCCAATAGGCTGTAGCCCAGATGACTCGGTGATCAGCCGCCAAAAAAGAAGCAACAATTCAACAGCCCAGCAGAGCAGAATGGGCCAATGTTTGTCAGGTCAACCTAGTTGAATGCCTCAGTAGAATTTCTGGTGGAGCTTGCTGAGATTCTGAGGAGTTTCCAGGGGTGTTCCGATCAGGTAAAAGAAACAGTGCTTCAGGGGGGCAGAAATGCACTCTTCTGCCTCTCCAACAAGGGAGTAACAGAGGCAGTGTGTGCATGTATCTGGTATTTCTATAGCACAAATCTCTCCAAAACGTTGTGGAGTGCTGCATAGGGTGAAAGACGAGCATAACGTCAACAAGTGATAGGAGAGGTAGCTGGTTTGAGGACTGGTAATGCATTGTGCTGCAGTGTTCTTTAAAGAGGCGAGTCTTCAGTGTAAGTGGTAAAATACATGGTAAATGTGTTTGTTAGAAATGGGGGTCTCTAGTTGGCAAGGGCTTGCATCTTCTTCCTAATCAGGATAAGGGAGTTACACTCCTAAAATAACCCCTGCTCACCCCCTTGGTAGCTTGGCACGAGCAGTCAGGCTTATCTTAGAGGCAGTGTGTAAAGCATTTGCACATAACCAACAGTAATACAGTGTAAGCACTACAAAAGGACACCACACCAGTTTAGAAAAATAGCCAATATTTTTATATACAAGACTAAAAACGATAAGAAACCACAGTACAGTACTTAAAAATCTACAGTTATCAAAATACGCTTTACCTGTTCGAGATGCAGGGCTCCAAGGCCCTTGAAGTCACTCGTGTTGCAGGTCGAGCTATTTTCTGTTGGGATCAGAAGCGCTGGCGTCCGGTGCTGCGGTGCGAAGTGCAGCAGTGCCCTCAGGTCACAGTGTGAGTAGCGGCTCGGAGGCGGCGTCAGTGAGTCCAGCTTCGAGGTGCAAAGTGAAGGTGATTCTCGTCATGGTGCTGGCAGGTCACGGTGCAAGCAGCGGCGGCGGCGTTGCTGAAGCGCTGTCATCGGCTGACGAACGGGAGTCGATGATGCCAGCATCGGTAGGCCAAGGCTGCGGTGCGGGATGAGGGAGGTGCATCGTGTAACTTTACGAGTGGTGCCCTCGAACCACGGTGCAAGCAGCAACGTCAATTTCGCATGGAGCGGCAGCGTTTGGGAGGCCAAGGCGTCGGCATGAAGCAAGGCGGTGAGGAGTGCGGTGCCCACAGGTCGCGGTACGAGCAACGGCTCGGTGGCGGTGTCAGCAGGTGTCATCGGTGAGACCAGGGTGGTGGTGCGGCATTGCGGCAGTGCTCTCTGCGGAGCCCAGGTTTCAGCGTGAAGCAAGGCGGTGCGGTGCCCACAGGTCCCGGTGCGAGCAGCGCCTCGATAGCGGCATCAGCAGGCGTAGTCGGTGATACCAGGGTCATGGTGCAGCGATGCCCTCTGCTGTGCCTTCAGGACATGGAGTTGGCAGCAGCATCGTAGACGTCAAGGTGCTTTTCTTCTGTCGCAGCGCAAAACACACAGTCCCCAGCACTGCGGGCAGAAGAGCTTGAAGTCGTTGCTGTTCCTGAGACTTCTTGAACAGGGGGGCAAGCTCTACCTCAAGCCCTTGGAGAAACTCACAAAAGTAGATTGCAGAAAGTTCCGTCCAGTCCTTTTACTGCCCAAGACAGAAGCAGCTACTGTAGGCCAACACAGCAAAGCACACAGCAAAGTCGTAGTCCTCACAGCTTTTCCAGCTCTTCTTCTTGGCAGTCTTCTTGATCCAAAAGAGTTCTAAGGTTCAGGGGTCTGGGTCCCAGTATTTGTATCCAAAAATCATTAGATTATCTAGGCTAGCAGAGGGTGTCTGAGCCCAGCAAGAACCAGTTCTGCCTTCTCTGGTGTGATTTCCCGGCAGGGGGTGGAGACGGCATTGTCAGAGGCAGACCACGCCCTTTGAGGTGCAAGGAAATCTCCTCCCTCTTCCCCCATCGCAGCCCAGGTCTATTCAGCCCTTTCCTGACCTACCTAGACTATCGGGAGCCACGCTTGCTTCCTAGCCATCTGTCGTCCAAAACCCAGACCGGCAATCCACATTCCAGCAGAGGCACACAAGATGACTGAGCAAGAAAATACCAACTTACTAAAAGTGGCATTTTCAAACACAGAATGTAACAAGCATTGGCATTGCCAATAGGTCTTGCTTTTGGGACCTTATAAGTATTTAGTTATGCAGCACAATATCCTTGGTGCAACAACATTAACTGTTGCATGGTTAAACACTTAGAAGGTCCCAAAGGAGAGATGATTTGAATTAGCCCTCATTCACAGGAGCAAGCTAATCTTCAAAACGGTTCCTAAAAAGAGGTATGTCGGGCCCCATTATTCAACGTCTTTTAATGAGGCTGGGTTTTGTCAATTGCGGTACAAAAGGGGGTGGTGATGGACGGAGCATCTGAATCAATCAAACACTCACACCCAGTCAAAAGATCTGGGTTTAATCCATCGCCGTTCTTTAGCCCACTCTGCCACCCCAGTTCAGACAAGGCTATATGCAAATCAGTGTGGCAGGGTATGCTCAGACGTGAGTCCCTTGCTCACTTTGCCATTGGATTCAAGCAAGCCGGGCTTTAGACGGCTGGAATGCCAGAAACCGGTCCTCGGAAGCTTGTTTCCGGTCCAGGGAAGGCATGGCTTGGCAGTTCGGGCTGGACTGTTCCCATGAGGCACAGGGTCAGACTGATTTGCATATAGCCATGTCTGAACTGGGGTGGCAGAGTGGGCTAAAGAACGGTGATGGATTAAACCCAGATCTTTTGACTGGGTGTGAGTGTTTGATTGGTTCAGATGCTCCGTCTATTTTGTACCGGGTTTTGTCAATTGGCACTGGCATAAGGGAAGGAAAGAAAATATTCGTTCTGATCTGGCTGTAATCCCTTATACTTGCATCTAAATTATTCTTAACTTCCACTGCCATAAACACAGTACTGTTAAATTCTCCCAGGAGTTAGAAGCAATCCCACCTAATTTCACAAACCACAAACCACTGAAGTAAAGGTTAACTACTTAAATGTAGGATTGTTTTTTTCAAACTAGCATAGTGCATCCATTAAGCTCTAAATATATATTTTTAAAAAATCATTATATTATGTTGCAAACAGGCCTTTATATTCTCACACATTGCAGGCCCATTTCGGGTGGTGGCTACAAGTGTGCAGTTGACCCCTTTGGATCGCACGAGTTACTAGAAAGGATTAGCTATCTCACTATTTACTCACTGGAGTAATTTTTTTTCCATTTTTTTTTATCGGAGTAGCAATCTGGATTTGCCATTGTAGGCTCATAAATTATAAGTACAGTTTTAGAAAGTAACAAAAAGGTAGAATAAAGCAACAAAACGTAATAAACAAATATCATCTTTTCTTATTTGTCTTAATAGCCCCTACCATGGAGCTACTTACTGTTCATATCCCATTTAGATACACAAACATATTTAATGTTTGTCAGCCCCACAATACGAATATTTTTCGGTGCAATGTTGTTTATTGTTATTGACTAGTGGAAGCAGGGTGTACTATTATCCTAGTTTGTAAGCAGTGTATTCCGCAAATCTGTAATACAGAACTACAGAGAGCAAGACCTTAGAAACGAGCTGCGATAGGATTTACTGAATGGGGAAGCTAAACTATTTCAAGGTTGCCTCGGCCACTCACAGACAACACAATTAAGGTGGAAAGGCGCAAATATTTAGAGTGCACTAAAGCACTGCGTCCTCTGTGGGAAGCAGAAACATAACAATCACCACAAATGGGGTTACATTTATCAATCGCAAAAATGTAACTTTATAAGGAAAAGTCTCCAGTAAAAAGAGTGCAAATTAGTTGTTATGCAAAGACAAATATACGACCATGTTAAAGACAATAGATTTCTCTAATACCACGATGGGCAACCTATTGTCATATAATTAAGTAAAAAAATAAATGTCATTTGAGTCAGAAATAAGGGCCGCGAGCATTTTAAAAAAACAATATTATGCATCGGAAAGGGAAAGGCTGTAATTTAGGGCGCACATTTTGAACATATCCTGGGGCGGAGATGCACAATATATTGAGTGTATCTGTTTTAAACCTAGAAACACAAACTAGCAATGCAAAAAAAAAAAAAAGAAATAGCCCCACGTTCACAGCCATCAGTTAACCAATCATGCTAGTCGTTTCAGTTGAGCAGCTTATAAAAATTCACAGTGCACTTTCGTTTAATTACGACTTTAACTGTTGGCTAAAGTCGTAATTAAACGAAAGTGTTCCTTTGTTAATTTTATTCACAATAGTGCTTTCCCCGGTGAAATGTGAAATTAACATTACGTATGGATCAGATTCACTTCGCAACACACAGCCACCCTTTAGCTATCCCCACGTATTCTGCAAATGCATACATATTGTACCAAATAACGTGTTGCAAGATAACACTCACTGAAAACAATTTGAGCATGATAAACAAACCACCTTTTCTAAAAGCCTGGTATGACTAGACAGCTACTTTTTACCAGTCAGAATGGCCTATATGCAAGCTGTTTCCAAGCCAAGTTTATACTGACATTTTGCCCAAACAAATGACAGCAGAACACATTATGAACTGCAGGAAACAAGTCTAGCCCACGATAATCTGCGCATTCGTAAACAAACAATGTATGAAACAGAAACACAAAGTATAATCTGGGTATAGGTGACTTGGGAAGTCAAAATAGAAGAGCTCAACACATATGCGAACCGTTAAGACCCATTCTCACAAGCACCTTGTGCAAAACGAGGCTAACACGATATTTAATTATGCATGTAACTTGCGTTTCAGAGAGGGGAGTGTGCATGCAAGGCTCCACTGATCTACTGCTTCAGACGATGTCTGCCAACTGTGTGTGTAAATCAAGGAATACAAAGTATACCAGACCAAATCGCCAAAAAATGAAACACCTGTAATCGTGAGTCACCCCAGTTGTTTTGGATTCCCATCAAAGTCTTACAAGATCAATATTATCATTTGGTAATCCTTGGCGGGTATTGTGTCTCCTGACCATTGAGATCACATGCATACCCTCTCGGATGGTTCGGGGTAGCGACCACAATCACACAGGTATCACAAATGATGTTGATTCAGTGGGAAAAGTGCAGTGCAAAACGGAAAAAGTGGTGATTTAAAATAGGATAGGGAACTAACAGAAAAATTTTTAATAGGCGTTGGCCCCTTCCTGATTAAAAACAAGAACAGACTGGCAAAATCATCGCATTGATAACAAATATCTGCGAGGAGACTTTGATGGGAATCCAAAACAACTGGGGTGACTCACGATTACAGGTGTTTCATTTTTTGGCGATTTGGTCTGGTATACTTTGTATTCCTATAGTACTAATTAGACATAGGTTTTACATTAGCAAACACTTTTCTGGTTTAGCCCTTAGACCCCTAAGTTTTTTGTGTATAATTCAGTCCTTTGGGGGACAATACTTAGGCAGTGGTCTTTAAACGTCCCTCTAGCCCTCCCCTACTGTTTAGTTTGTTATGTGTAAATCAAGGCTCAGACAATGGGCCACGCAAGGAGGGGGCACCTCTGTAAACATTACCTGCAGGATGAGGCAGCCACATCCTATATGGAGGAGGAGCCCCACCTCTGTAAACAGAACGTAAATGAGGCTACCGCAAACCCACGGAGGGAAGTGAAGGACTCTTCTTAACCCCCAATATTTTAAACCCTGTGTTTAAAGGGAGCATTTGCAAAACCTGCCAGTAGGGATAATCCTGAGCCGGTAATCTCAAGGCTCCCCAGCGAACATACTGTGTACGGGCGTCCGTCTGTCATTTACGTTAAAGGGCAGCGCTACGGTCTTTTCCAAGGAAGGACAATGACAGGTCGGTCGCAATGCTGGTCAGGAGATTTCTCAGATGATGTTATTATTGCTCGTTCAGACAGAATGAGACTGTTGCAGCTGGTGGAATATTGTGCGAGGGCGCCGGGGGAGCCTCGAGGAGAGAGAGAGAGAGGGGGTACCGGGGAAAAGAGTGGGGCATTCGGGGCAAAGAGGCAGTGCATGGAGGCAGCGCGCGATATGGGAAGGCGGGAGACCGAGGACGGAGAGGGAGGCATCTGCATGGGTAGCAGAGCTGCTGGGCATGTCCTGCACTGGGGAATCTGCATTCACGGAGGATGCGCGGCCGTGAATGCGACACAGCCGTGCGGCCGTGAAAGTGAAAGCAATAGCAGTGCTTGCTTGTATCAGTGCTGCAAGTTCTAAACAAGCAATAGCTGCGCGGCCGTGGAGCTGACACGGACGCGCGGCTCGAAAGTCAGATGGCAGGTGTGCATTGTGCTGGTGACCGGCAAAAGTAGCACTTTTAAAAGCCAACTACTAAATGTCTTGCCAGACAAGCGTATGCGTTAGCTCTAGCGAGACCTAAAAATCACCTTTACTAAAAGATGCATTGTTAGATTCTGAGTTTAAATTTTATTTTAACACATAGTTCCCAGGGCAGTTATGTTGATAAGATGTTATAAACAAACTTCCCATTCTGTCCTATGGGGGAACAGGTAGACTTGCAATAGTGAAAAACTAAATGGGCTGTAATTTACTATCAGGACATGCCACACACACCAGGGCATGTCCTACCTTTCAGATGATGATGGGGTACTCTCCTGTACACAACCCAAGGGAAGCATACTGACAACTGCTGCACAGGTACACCATCCAAATGCCCAAGAAGGGGAGAACGATCACTCAGAAGCTCAAAAGCACACCGCGGCGGATGACACCACAAAGGACCATAGTAGGATAACAACTGGCAGAATAATTCCAACTGATGTGGCGGACGTAAATGATCCTACAGGTCCGACAAGACCCCAGGACAGTCTAACACCAACTGAAGTGGTGGAAGTAAATGATCCAAAGAGTCCGATAAAATCTAAGGAGGGCTCAAAAAGCCAGGCCAATCTACACGCAGAATCCATGCTTGATAGTGACCCATGGCATAAACCATTGTTCTTGTCAAATGATTCTGAATTGGAAGAACTGACGGAAAGGATATCAATGTACCTAGAAACCCAAGGTAGAGCATTACGATCCGAGCCAAGTCCGAAAAATCTTTACCCGAGTCTGGGTCTGGCGATGTCTACCCCTCGAGGGCCAGTAGAAAAAAGAAACCACCAAAACCTCACCATGAACAACAGTAACAACATGACAATAAACGACCCCTACATAAACAATACTGCACCAATCACCATCTCGTCAGGCAGTCCGATGGTCATTGACTCGAAAGTTTCAAATGAGTCCCAAGAAGACCAGGCGCCTACTTGGATTAAGTCCTTACTAAACTCTTTAGACCAAGCTATTAAAGCTCTGAACTTTCAATCGAATAAAATGGAGGTGCAGATTGACCTTATTACTTTGTTGGCAGGCCACATTGCGGGCTTAAACTTAAAAATGGACGCACTTACCTCACTATTAAGAACCCAAGGGAAACTAGAAACTCAATCAGAGCTTAAAAAACAACAGCTTTGTTGTGGTTGTGGCTCAATAATTGAAAAACTAGCAAGTTTGCCAGCAAATCTGACGGACATTCTATGGGAGGTAAGACAACCCCACAACTCAGTTGAAAAGTCCACAAAATTCACTCAGGAAATATTACACTCCCGCAATAGGTCAATCTCAAAGGAGCATCCAACCAGTAATCAACCAAAGGACCCAACACACATCTCAAGGGAAGTGGGGCAAGATAGATCAGTACAAAATCAGGAACCAGCTTTGTCCTCCCAAATCTTAATTGAAGAGGAAAAAATTGCAGTCAAGGAAGAAAAAACAGCAACCAAGAGACAAAAGAAAAAGGCCAGGAAAGCCAGGCTAAAGTATAAGCAGCAACAAGTCTCAGACCCAGGGAAGCTGTTTTCAATCTTTAACGTAAACACCGCTCAGGTCTCCAACTCTGATTGTCCCACCACGTCCCAAGAAGGCAAGGTAGGTTCAACTCAGATGCCAGTGATGCAAGAGTCCCAAACACCCCCGAGGGTGGACAAACCTAGGCAGAGTACAACCATTACATCTGTTAACCATCACAGCATAACAAAATTGGTATTATCCGAAGCTCTTAGCGGCCCAAGGGAAAAACCATCAGTTCCAAAAATAAACCGGACTAACATGGAACGAATCACCGACCCTACAAGGATTACCGAAAATGGAAGCCCAGAGCAAATAAGGCCTATAGAAAACACGGGAGACCACATAGAGGGACAAGGTCAGTCAAACCCGGCCAACAATAATAGTCTGCAGCCCACCGGAACACAGCTCAGCTGTCAGAAATCGGGATTCCTCCCAAATAATAAGTCAGTAGAATCTCAAGGACCACAGCAAAAAACAGTACCTATCCGCATGTGCGTTACTGTTTCGGAAAAGCAGCGCACCTGTGCCCTATCACAAACTCGGCGTAACTCTCTTTTAAAGGGTTACTACAACTCAGGTACAATTCAAAGCACTTCCGATCCGATGTCGTCAGCAATTATGGACCAGGGGCTAGACTCCTTCGCATCATCTTCCAAAACCAACGAAAATACGAAGTCACAACAGTCTAAAGACGCAAAAAAAATCCTTCATCATTCTGAAATAACACCACACAACTTAACATTCATCCCGGAATACTCATCAAAGGGGCTTCAGGACTTCTTAAACCGGAGCAACCTGCTAAGATTATTCCAGGAAATAGAGGAGTTAAATGAGATAACATCACAGGACCTTCTGACCGTTGAATTCAAAAGAATCCCCCAGCATATAGAATCTGAAGTCACCGTCACAACGTGGGCTTCAAAAGCCATCGCGGACAAGATATTCTCCACAAGAGATCACTTTGAAACATGGGGAATCTCGCTTTTAAGAAATACAAGCCCAAGATACCCATTTCCGTTACAAAAAACCACCCATAATGAAACAGGGTAACGGGGAAAAACGTCCTCCGTTCTCCTGTCTATTTGGAGCCCGTGCTACCTCTCCAGCCGCTGTAAGTGAAACGGAAGGGGTAAACTCGACAGACCACAATCAACCAACTAGGCAGCCCGGCCAGGACATAACAGACTGGTCCTGGGTCCCAAGGTTTCTGTGTAAAAAGGGACCCTAACACGGAGACACATTTTTCTCCGTCTCCATGTAGGAGGGAGGAAACACAGAGTGCAAAAGCTATTTCAACAAAAATCACAGTATGCACATGGAATGTACATGGTTTCCACAAAATGGAGCTGGACCACGAAACTCAATCCTTTTTTTCCAATCAAGATATAATCCTGATTCAGGAGACATGGAAATTAGCACCAAGTGTAATACCAGGCTTTAAGACCCATCACATCCCTGCAGAAAGACACTCAAATTTTGGGCACCCCCGGGGTGGTCTATCAACTCATATCACTCAAAAATTCAACTGGTCCTCTGAAGCACTGGACGTAGGACTCAACTGGGTACAAGTGACCAGAATCACTGAATCTATGTCAGCTGGGCACAAAAAATGGCAAATTATAATCCTCAACGTCTATATCCACCCGGATCGTAATTTACAACAAGACAAACAAATGTGCCTGACGTCGCTGATTAAAACGATGCAAAAAACCTACCTAGGATGTCCTCTACTAATCTCAGGGGACTTCAACTGTGATCTCATTGGAAAATTGAGGGCAAAAGAAATCACGCGACTGCCCAAAGGAGGTCTTAGGTTAGCCTTCAACCCAAAAGTCCTGGGTCTGACGGTTCTAAACGGCAACACGACGGGGGATAGGCCGGCTGGTATTACGTTCCTGAGCGGAAGGGCTCACTCAACAATCGACTACACAATAGTAAATGATGTCTTAATTCCAGACATTGAGACCTTCAAAATTGTCCAACGACCAGAAAGCGACCACTTCCCCCAAATAACTTCTTTAAACACTGCGCCCAACTTGGCACCGAAATTATCAAGTCTGCTTCACCAAGCTGCTAAATTCAATTTAAAGAAACTAAAATGGAGAGGAGAAATGCTGGAAAAAATCCAGCGTGCCGCAATTGCTCGAAAATCCGAGTTAGGGATGCAAAAAAAGGAGGACCTCGTAAAAAACTGGGAGCTATTGGTCCTGGACCTGCTTCATAAATTTCCTGCAACTCCAGGTGTACTGAGTAAGTCTACCTCTAAAAAAGAGCCCTGGTTTACCAACGAACTAAGAACAAAGAAAAGGAAGGTAGCAAATGCTGTTCGTCATCTTGCTTGGGAAAAAAACTGGGGCTACAAACAAACAAAGGAGTTTTGACAGATGCCAGAAGCACTTATAGGAAGGCACTAAACATCGCAAAATCCGTCGAGAATTTTGGGGCATCATTAACGACCTAAATAAAGGACAGAAACTCCATCAGGAAGCGGGAGTAGGAGCTGACGCTTGGTCTCAACACGTGCAATCCCTTTACTGCACAACAACAACAGGCCTCTCAAATAATATGCGGAAAACAAACATAGTAGAGAAAGGCCAGTTGGAAATCTGCAATCCAGGCACAGAAGGACCGGTGATAAAGGATTGCCCAACAGAGGAAATAACAGTCCCAGAATTACCAACCAGAGGGGAACTCTGTAAAATCATCAACAGGCTAAAGGCTGAAGGAGCACGAGGCCCGAACGGACTGCCCAATGCTATCTTCAAACACGACCCGGAATTTTGGGCAGAAACCCCGACACCATTGTTTAATCAAATCTATCACGACACACAGGTACCTGCATCATGGAAGGGAAACGTGGTTCATCCAATCTTTAAACAAGGCGACCACGGCAACCCAACAAATTTCAGACTTGTATCATTGATAGACGTTGAAGCAAAGCTCTATGCCTCTTGTATCCTCCTTAAGCTGCAAGACTGGATTGAAGAATCCCAGAGAATCCCTTGGTTCCAGACAGGATTCAGGAGGGATATGGGGACAATCACCAACTTAACTTGCCTGTCACTACTAATGGACCGAACAGCAGTAAAGGGCACACGATTATACGCCTGTTTAGTTGACATCAAATCTGCATTCGACAGAGTAAATCGAGAGCGTCTTTGGGACAAATTGCAGCTTTGGGGGACGCCATCAAAATTAATACAGGCAATAAAAGTTTTGCATGAAGATACATGGGCAAAGGTTAAATTGGGTGATGGAGCTTACACAACAAGGAACATACCAACATACCAGGGCCTAAAACAAGGCTGTGTTCTAGCCCCCACCCTTTTTAACCTTTTCCTTTCTGATCTCGCAACAGTATTGGACACAGATGAGGTGCATCCTCCGTCATTGGCAAACCGGCGAATTCCCTGTCTGCAATATGCAGTTGACATAGTCCTACTGAGTAAAACCCCAGTTGGTCTACAAAGAGCTTTAAATATCTTATCAGTGTACTTAAGACAAGAAGGACTCGACTTAAACAAAGAAAAAACCAAAGTGGTACGTTTAGTAGACTCAAAAAAACTTAGTTACACATGGTCGTTCAACGGGACGAAGGTGAACGAACAAGGTTCGTATAAATACCTTGGAGTAACAATATCCCAGGGAGCAAAACTAACGGAGCACAAAACTGCAATACGAGCAAAAGCCCAAAGTCTAATCTTTGCTTACCGGTTGCTAAAAACAAAAATGAATTGCCCGAACTATAGTCATCTCTTGAAGGTCATGTCGGCACAAATTTTACCATCATTATCTTACGGTCTTGTCACCTGGTGCGGCAAGGAAACAGACCTACTAAACGAGCTTCAAACTAAAATCTACAAAGCAGTCTTTAACCTTCCAAAGAGTGCTTCAGCCCCGCAAGTAAGGCTGGAATTCGGGCTGCAAAACCAGAAATATAGGAGCATGAGCGGCTTCATAAAACTGTGTCATAGGTTAAGATCTGCAGATCCGGTTTCAATGGATTGGCTAAACTGGGAAGCCATAAAAAATGAAGGAGTGACTGGAACCCTTTGCCCTTGGGGAAAATACCTGAAAACCTGCGTGAAAGAGCTGGGGTTGGAAGGAACTTGGGAATCTGTGAAGGACAAAGCAACCATAAGTAGTTTAGCCAACAAGGCAGTAAGGACGAAATCTTTTCAAGAAGACAAAGCGTTACTTCTCAAGCGGCGACATGGTTGGACCATAATCAACTCCTTCAAAGCTGGACGACCGCACGCATATTTAACCTCTCATTTTAATGTGCACATAAAAAGAGCTTTTACAGCCTATAGGATGGGAATGCACATTTCGAAAGACTTAGTACCATTGTGGAAAGGTAAACATCAGACTGAGAGTTGTAGACTTTGTGGCTATAAAACTGAATCAGTAGCCCATTTCTTGTGCGTCTGTCCGGCTCTCCTGGCACAACGTCGAAGATTACTAAAACAGATCTGCAACGAGTTAAAAATCCGCACCTGCAGGCAAGCAGTAACTTATTGGCTAGGAGGGAGTTCAATTATTTTGGCATGCCGGGGAACAAAATTCCTGGCAGAAGTGAATAAATGCCTGAGTCTTGTGGAACAAGGACACAGTGAAATAAGCGGTGTAATATCTCTGCCTTGATCCCAATGACTGGTAACCTTTGCACAAACACTTAATAACATTCTGACCTCTAAAAGCCGATGGGAGTTTCCCTGGAAGAAACCCGTTTTAACTGTGTTATACCATTTTAACAAAGGAAGAGTCCAAACTTTTCTAGTAGTATATATTTTTGTATCATAATATTGACATGTGGAAATTGTAATGATTTTAATTAATTATGCAATAAACCTCTTTGACTTTTGACTTTTTGATACCAGCATTGTGTATGGAGCATGTATTGGGCAGATGTGTTTTGCAGCTGACGGTTGATGAGCTGGGTGTAGAGTGATGAGGGGAGGGCTAGTGATGCAGGAGTGCCCCTGTTGGGTACCTACAGTAAAGCATTAGCTGCTAACACTGTAACTCAGTGAGAAATTTTGTATAGAATCCAATATGCAATACCAAGTTTGTCTTTGTTTTTCTACTGTAGAAGATTGCATTCTTATCTTTCTTTGATTATAATGCTGCTGCTGAAACTTCAATAAAAATTGACAAAAAAAAGAACTGACTAAAAGAATCATTATCAAAGAGAGCATCTGAAAGTGGGAATGGTGGGGACCAAAGAGGATTTTTTCAGAGCTTGATTATTCAAGCGGCACGAGTGCTCATACTCTTGTCACTTTATATTATTCTTTGTTAAATTACTTGAACTTCCAATAAGCCACATTGAAAGGCTGCTAACAGGCACGACAGGCAGATTCTTCACCAAACATCCAAATTCTTGTATTTACGTTGGCAGCACTTTCAATTTATATTGCCTTCCATAAGCAAACACATAAGAAGCCCTGGAATCCTTTTCTTCTGCTCAGATATGTGCATAAGATAAAATAGATTATAGAACACTACATAAGACCAAATCAAATAAATGGCAAGCCAGAACTGATGTAATGTGACAAGAGATTAGCACCTGTTAAAAACACCTTCCATCTGCTTTTACATGTTTAGTAAACTTAGAAAGACACAATGGAGATTAATTACAGTGCAATTTCAAGTTTCAAAGTAAACATTCATATTATATGAAATGGTTTAAATGATCTTACCAAGGATAGAAGCTTGTGCAAATAAATTTTCTATATACAGCGATGCCTCCTGAAGCAATGCCAATAAGAAGATCTAAATTATGTAGATCCTGCAAAATATCAAATGGATTTCATGTTAAAAAATGATCACATTTAATTACTGTTTTTAATTTGAAAAAGTATTTTTCATTAGTAACAAACCATCTTGGTAAAAATGCTGTGATACAATTTTAACTCAAATCAAATCAAATAAGCTTTATTCGATTTATCAATAAATCATAAAAGCATACAAATACAATTTATACAGATAATTTAGGAACAGTTTTCATGAAAAAAGTTGCAAAAAAGAAGATAAAACATTTCTCCAAAAGTTAAAATCTACGGCAGTCATATGGATGAAGGGCCTCGATTTACACTAATCAGTCAAATATTAGCATGTGTTAGTCAACTCATTGAGTTTCTAAATTTCAGCACTGACATTAAAAAGCGAGAAACAGCAAAGATGACATCCACGTCTTCTAAAAGCAATAATTTTAAATATGCAGGTTTGCATGTTTTTACCCCCCAGCGTTTAAGTAAGGGTAGAAGAAATAATTTCCTCGGGCTGGTATATAGATTACAAAAGAACATGATGTGTATGTTACTTTGTGTTGAGTGGTCGTCGCATGGACATATTAATTTCAATGAGGCCCAGTCATTCTGTTTCGGCAAAGTGACCAAGCAGAAGAAAATCCCTAGGCGCAGCCTAGTTAAAAGCATGCGAGCATAGGGTGCTTTTTCAATCCCAAGATAAAATTGTAGGCCTTCGCTAGGGGTAATTTGCTGATAGCTCAGGGTTGTGTCTTTAAGTTTCTCAGTGTCCCATCTAACACTTTCTAAGTGTATGGATAATAGTTTTTTGAGGGCCGGTCTAGTCAAGGTTTGCAGGGTCTCTGGTTCATCGTAAAATTCAGAGTGTCCGATGTTAGAAAACATCGTTTGTACGTATCGCAGCCACTTGACTTTTGCTACACCGTCCAAGGCCATGCAGTCTTTTATGAGGTTTCTATTCAATTTGCACTCCTCTGTGGTCCAAATCTTATGCCAGAGCAAACAGGGTGATATTTTTATGATGTCGCTAAGGTATTTAACGCCAGTCTCAATGTGAGTCATAAAAGTCGACGTGGTTTTTGACACACCTAGTAAGTAACAAATGAAAATGTTCTCGCAAGTTTGTAATGAGGCCACGTTCTCGAAACCCCAGAGGCCTGCGCCATATATGACCGTAGCTATACACTTTGCCCGGTAGATCTGTAACATTTCTTGAATGGGTTTACCGCCAATTTTGGCTGCGAAGGTTCTTAAAGCACCTATGGCACGGGTGAAGGCTAGTTTCCTAGCTGACACTGCGTGTTTCCACCTTCCCCATCTGTCAAACACAATGCCCAAATAGCAAAAAGTGTCTGTAATGGCAATCTTTTGCTGACCTAAGTATATTGAGCATGATGGTCTGTTGTTCTTTTGGGAGCAGGGCATGGAGAAAGTTTTAGAGATGTTCACCTTTAAATTTCTTTTGCCCATGTAGGATGAAAATTCATTTACTGCTCTCTGCAAACCTACTTTTGTCCTAGACATGATTGCCGCGTCATCGGCATATAAAAGAATGGGTACAGGCCTGCCATTAACAGCCGGATAATCGCTTGACAGAGTTATTAAGCTCTCAGCGATAGAGTTTATGTAAAATGTGAAGAGCAAGGGCGCAAGTATGCAGCCTTGCCTCACCCCTCTGTTTATGGCGAATTTTTGTGAACATTGCCCCTGGGTCCCAAATCTTACTCTGGCCCCTGCTTCTCTATATAGTTCTTTAATAAATGTGAGGATAGTTGAGTCCACCCCGATGTCTTCCAGTGTCGACCAGAGCAGCGCATGGTCCACGCAATCGAATGCGGAGCTGAGGTCGACAAAGGTAACAAAAAGATCCCCTTTTTTGGCCTGCGTGTATTTAGAGACTAATAGGGACAAGTTTAGGCTTTGCTCCAATGTCCCTAGTCCCTTTCGGAACCCATATTGGAACTCCGAGATAACCTTCTTCTCTTCTTCCCAGTGTTGTATCCTCTTAAGGACAATCCTGCCAGCAACTTTCATGAGTCCGTCCAATAGCGAAATTGGACGGTAACAAGCAGGGTCGTCCCTATTCCCTTTTTTAAATATGGGAACTACGATTGCGTCCGACCAGGTGGTAATAAAGCCGCATTTATTTCCCATATTTAATACATTGGTTAACAAGGGAACCCAGAAGTCCGGTTCTGATTTATATAGATCCACTGGGGTGTGGTCGGGGCCGGGGGCTTTACCTAAAGGACTTTCTCTAAGGGCATCTTCCACTTCTAATGTGGTAAAGGCCAGTTCAATAGGGTAAGGAGGTGCTGGAAAGACAGTTAGGTGGTTATCCTGAGTTATGCTATCTGTGGGTGAAGTCACCTTGCATGGGTTTGGGGCATTACCCTGTGTGTTGTTGGAGTAAAGATTACTATAATGTTCTACCCAGAGCTCAGCCGTTATGGCCACTTCTACAGAATTATCTCTATTTTTTGAGTTATAAACAGATCTTATGACTTTCCAGAAGGCATTGCTGTCCTTGTTCATGGCGGCTTCCCCCAAAGCTTCCCAGGCCTCCTGCTTCAATGTCGCCCTCCACTGTTTAATAGCCAGCTTATAAGCATGTCTCGCTTGACGAATTTGAACCCTATCTTTTGGGTCGGCAGACAGAGCTTTCTTTAGGATTTTCAGTGTAGATGTGCATCTAGAGTCAAACCACCCACGAGTATGCCTCCCATTGTCTTTGCAGCTCCTAGTCAGTGCATTTTTTATATGGCGCTGAATGTTAGAAAAAGCAACCATGATGCTCTTTGGATCAGTATCTTCCTCTAAGCAAGCAAGTATGTCCGTGGAGCAAGAGGATAGCAGGTTTTGAAAGAAGGATGTTGGGTTCATTTTCTCCCATTTAATTACATACCCATTGGTCTTAGTTAGGGAAACCTCAAATGGGTATAGAGCTCTACTAGGTTCCTTTACTTTGCCCTCCATGAGATTTACCCCGAAGGTGAGGGGATAGTGATCGCTCATGGGGTTATCCCCAGTTTCCCAGAAGGTTATAAAGTCAGGATAGGTAGGTGATATCAAGGCAAAATCGATTGTGGATTTACAACCTCTTCCATTATACGTTGGGGCAAAGGGAACAGGGGGGGGAGCATGCCTGGTTGACAAAAGTGAGGTCAAAGGTAAATATAACATTGTTAAGAAGGGACCCCATATTGGTGTGAGAGAAGTGCAGAGGACCGTCCTCCCCGTGATCCGAAAGGCCGCACAAACCTAACTCGGAAGACGGACAGACGGAACAATTGAAATCACCCACCCACAACACTATGTGATCCCCCGAACCTTGATCTCTCAGTTTGTGAATGTGATGGATCATAATATTCAAGTTTGATTCCACTTCACTAATTGGCAAATTATTATAAAAATTCACAAGAATCACCTTTTGCGAAGTGCCCCGTTGAGTAGTATGATTTGGAAGTACTGATTGGATTGGAAGTCGCAGACTTTTACATCCCCTACGTTCGAGATATATATACACAAGCCCCCCTTGTTGCGACCCTGGGCTGTTGGCACAGCTGGGGAATTGAAGGTTCGGTAACCCAACATGTGCGCTTCCTCTATAAGCCAGGTTTCTTGTAGGCATAGGATGCCATACTTCCACTTTAACTCAAAAGGAAGCCAAACATAGCATGACATTTCACACAAAATACTAGACATGTTGTGTTATTTCTAGATTTTCGACTTACATACTAGCTTTTGATTAAAGAAGAAACTCAATTCTGAGATCTTTGATTGTCCAGTAAGTACTGAAAAAGGCAGATACAATTCACTTTAAATTGTGACAAAGAAGATGGATATGGAACTTTATGTTTATCTTTGTCGGCAAAAACATATTAAAATATATAGCCTTAGCAAAAAATTAATGCATCTTTTTGCATTTTCCCTGGTTGTGACAAAAAGAAGGCACTACTACAGTTTTGATAATTAACTCTACAATACCTCTATAAGGATGTCTAAGATTATCCAAAGGCAGGATCAGCAAACAAATTGTCAATTTATTAAGTACTAGCAGCCCGTCCCGACGTTGTCCGGGTATGAATTGCTGCCGGCCAGTAGTATATTGTTTTATAGGATTTCGTTTTGATAGCATTTCTTATCTGTGACAGGCGTGTGAAATGCTCCGATTAACAGTGCACTGCTGATGCACTTAAGAGTGCGCGTTCAGTAGTGTGTGAACTCGAGTTTCCCTACTTTATTTTTCCTTGCAATATTATATAGCGCGAACTCGACAACATTGCATGAGCACAATTTACATTACAGAAGAACACATTCATTTGTGGTAGGCACGGGGAGAGAAAACGAATTGCCAGGAATCACAGGATGTTGAGCTGATGCCGAGATTCAAACGAAGATCCCCAGCTCTAAAGTTCGCAATTCTAGAACTTGTGGCGGAAGGTGTGTCTAAAAGTGTATGTCGGTGCTGCCCATCAATGAGAGAGACCTGTGCATTTTTCAAATGGGTGGTGAAAAAATATGAGTATGTTGCTGGAGATGTGGGCCGCCGTGCCACCAATGTACTTACCGGGGGGAGGGTAAACACCCATTATTCCGCAGCTTTCTTTCCGCATAGCATCACTCCGCATACTTTCATTACGAAAGTACCATGACTCCGCAATGCCATAATAACGCATGTCATTACATTTTATATGCTTTTACCACGCATACATTTACAACGAAATTCGTTGTAAATGCATGAATGGTAAAAGCATGTTTTTTTTAAATGTTTGGATAAGGTAAGAATGGGTATAGGGGTATATGTTTTGGGGTACTGAGGTATATGTTTTGTGGTATTTGGGTATTTTAAGGGTTCAGATATAGTTTGGGGTTATGGGGTACAGGGGTAGGTTTAGGGATAGGTATGGGTTTTGGGGTACAGGGGTATTTTTAGGGTTCAGGGCTAGGTTTGGGTTTTGGGGTATAGGGTTTTTTTTAGGGTTCAGGAGTAGGTTTGGGTTTTAGGGTACAGGGGTATTTTAAGTGTTCAGGGCTAGGTTTGGGTTTTGGGGTACAGGGGTATTTTTAGGGTTTAGGGCTAGGTTTGGGTTTTGGGGTACAGGGGTATTTTAGGGTTCAGGGGTAGGTTTGGGTTTTGGGGTACAGGGTTATTTTTAGGGTTCAGGGCTAGGTTTGGGTTTTGGGGTACAGGGGTATTTTTAGGGTTCAGGGGTAGGTTTGGGGTTTGGGGTACAGGGGTATATTAAGGGTTCAGGGCTAGGTTTGGGTTTTGTGGTACAGGGGTATTTTAGGGTTCAGGGGTAGGTTTGGGTGTTGGGGTACAGTGGTATTTTTAGGGTTCAGGGCTAGGTTTGGGTTTTGGGGTACAGGTGTATTTTAGGGTTCAAGGGTAGGTTTGGGTTTTGATGTGCAGGGTTATTTTTAGGGGTTAGGGATAGGTTTGGGTTTTGGGGTACAGGGTATATTTATAGGGTTAAGATGGGTTAGTGTTTAAGGGTGTTGGGGTATTTTAAGGAGTAAAGATGGGTTATGATTATGGGGTGCAGGGGTATTTAAAGGGAGCAGGGTGGGATTAGCACACGATATGGGACATGGCATGAAGGGCGGAACGTACTACACGGCCCAAGCATTTGTCACGCCCCCAGCACACGCCCACAGCACAACGCAGACACGCCCACAAGGGACTACTTTGCTGGCACGGTTCTTTTACCTTTTAAATGTATATGGTGGGCATCTGCATAACCTATGTCCTTCTGCTGCAACTGCTCTTTCCAACGTGGTATTGGGTGTTGCGATTGGTGCTGTGGTTCCTGAGATTACCCGCCTCAAAGGTTTGGGCTCTCTCTTTGTTATATTAGTATGGATTGTACATGTGCCTACATCAATCCAAAAATAAAGTAGATGAAGACAAGAATATTGAGGAATACATTAGCTGTTCCGGCAAAATGCTCTGTTCCAACAACCACTTAAACACAGAAAACATTCAGAGATGTCAGGTAGAACTATAGCGTAAATACAGTATTATCCATTAACAGCCATACACACTGTCTTCCAAAGCCTTGTGAAGGACTGGGGTTTTTCCATGCTGTGCGTTCTACCTCCTTGAGATGACGCACTTATGTTGGGAAGAAGTACAAAGCACATTGCTAGTACTTGTGTAAACAAAAGGTGGGATTTCCTTTCAAATGTCAGGGTGGAGGACTAACCATTGTTCCACGTGGACTACTATTTCAAACTTGCATACCTTTATGAAGAATTGAGACAAAAACCAATATGGAATGGAAGCAATCAGAGGAATGCTCACATTTTGTTTTTATGCAAGAGCAAAATCAGAGTGACGTAAAGATATTTTATCCATAGAACGACATCTCTTAAGTGTTCAACGGACAAACACATAGGTGTTTCATCAATTGTGTTATTCGGTGTTGTAACTTCGGGGCTTTGAGAAATGTTAACTTGATGTATGATCTACTGAATACTTTTAAGGGTAGTAAGAAACATTGTACAAATGACTAACTATGCCACAGTGAAACAGAAGTAAGACGTGTTTCGGCTTCAATAGCACATACCCAATCTTTGTAAGGTGTTTGTCGAGTGGCTTATTTCATGAATGAATGCACTAAGCTGCTACTTTCATTTGGCATGTGCATCTATATGGCTCATAGTGACTCATTTTATATTATTCAAAAAATATTTCTCGTTACATTAGAATGTGTGGGAGAAACATCAATGGAATAACTAGAGGCATGTATATCTGCATTTAGAATGGCCGAAAACGACGATGATCTAATTTCCATTATTTATCCAAAGACCAAGTTATCTAAGCATAATGCACACATTTAAAAACATTTCTACAGTCAATAAAAGAGAAGCAAGGCAAACATACTTTACCACTGTGCATTTCTACTCCATAGAATTCCAGTGTTCTGGCAATATTAATATAGCAGGATTCTGCTTCACTTTGTCCAAGGCCACTGAGCAAGACAAAAGCAAAGCGAAAATAAGTGTTGGGCTGACACAGTAATAACAAACAAAACATGTCGTCCATGGCTGAAGGGTACATGTGGAATTGTCTGAGTTAACTCTTTCAGTGGTCATTTCATCAACAGGAATGTCTCGGTCTTCCAGGATGAAGTAGATCAGGAAAGCCCGTCTCTAATGTATTGTAATGTATCTTTTTTTCTTAGCACGATGATATCATTTCACTGGTGCAAACTTCACATATATACAAAGTCTCACGATCGCAATCTACAGTAGATACGTTTTTTTCCTACTATTTGAATAGTTTGGAAAGAAATAAACTGCTGCATTAGCCAAGACTTTACAGGGTGCTCTCATTTAGTTGCATGCATTGCCTTACCCGACATGTATTTATTCCATCAACAACACTTTGCTTTTATTCCTAACCATCAATTATTTTACTACATTAACACAGGTCTAAACGTTTTCATCTTATTGCGTATCCTTGTAAATGCGGTACAAAAGGGGGTGGTGATGGACGGAGCATCTGAATCAATCAAACACTCACACCCAGTCAAAAGATCTGGGTTAATCCATCACCGTTCTTTAGCCCACTCTGCCACCCCAGTTCAGACATGGCTATATGCAAATCAGTCTGACCCTGTGCCTCATGGGAACAGTCCAGCCCGAACTGCCAAGCCATGTCTTCCCTGGACCGGAAACAAGCTTCCGAGGACCGGTTTCTGGCATTCCAGCCGTCTTCAGCCCGGCTTGCTTGAATCCAAAGGCAAAGTCAGCAAGGGACTCACGTCTGAGCATACCCTGCCACACTTATGGCGGCCAAAAGTGGTACAAAAGGGGGTGGTGATGGAGGGAGCATCTGAATCAATCAAACACTCACACCCAGTCAAAAGATCTGGGTTTAATCCATCACCGTTCTTTAGCCCACTCTGCCACCCCAGTTCAGACATGGCTATATGCAAATCAGTCTGACCCTGTGCCTCATGGGAACAGTCCAGCCCGAACTGCCAAGCCATGTCTTCCCTGGACCGGAAACAAGCTTCCAAGGACCGGTTTCTGGCATTCCAGCCGTCTTCAGCCCGGCTTGCTTGAATCCAGTGGCAAAGTGAGCAAGGGACTCACGTCTGAGCATACCCTGCCACACTTATGGCGGCCAAAAGCGGTACAAAAAGGGGTGGTGATGGATGGAGCATCTGAATCAATCAAACACTCACACCCAGTCAAAAGATCTGGGTTTAATCCATCACCGTTCTTTAGCCCACTCTGCCACCAGACAGTTTCTTGTAGCTGAGATAACTAACCCAACATGAGACAGGGTACTGTTTAATAGACTTGCTTGAAGAACCAGATCTTTAACATCCATCTGAAATTCCCATTATTGGAAGTAGTTCTGAGTTCTAAGGGCATGGAGTTCCAAATGCAAGGAGCAGGGTGTATGAAAGGCCAAAATAGCAGAATCAGCATGAGTGCACTTTCTTCCAATTTTCTCCCAGCTAGGGCTTTCATGCATCAGTCTGGTTGCAACAGCACTTACCAGGGAATGCCCTCTGTTCTTTCCACCATGTGTTTGCCTGAAGGATGCCTTCCAACTTTTCGCAAAGCATGCTTTATTTATTCCCTCCATTGTGCTCCTCTCAAAAGTTCTACAGAAGGTGCAGAATGGTTTTGCACAGTTGAGCCACATCACCTCAGTTTGGGGGAGGAGGATTTATTATGTTGATTTGTTGAAAGTAAGCATTCAGCCTCTTTTGTTCCCCCATCCATACACAGAGTAGATGTGTTTTTGCAGCAGGATGGCTGGGTCCTCTCTTCTTTTCTTGCAATACCATGTGCATGTGTTGCCGGCTAGAGGGTGTTATCTTACCACCGGAGGGAGCAAATGTCAAATGTGCTTGAATCAGGGGGGCATGGCTAGCGGCCGACGGACATTGTCGCTTGCTAAGGCGGCTCCGCAGCCCTCGCCCGAAAATCTGTGAATTTCTCTACTTGCTGCTCCTAACTTAAGACAAATACTAACTTTACTACTACTAAATGCCTTCTGTGAATACCAAAAGTAGTAAGTTTAGTTTAGGATTTTGTCTCAGATTAGTTCTATGAATCGGCCCCTAGGTGAGTTGGTACAAATACACAGACGTCAGCTGCAAAGTATAGCAGTTGCATTATATCTAGGTGGGTACGACATTCCGTCCTGAAGGCACTTTCAATCAGAAGGAGTGTGAGCTATGGACCATGGGGCGGGGAGTGCACAGTGTTTACTGCAAGTGTGTGTGGTATTGTAGCGATCAAGCAGTCAGACTTGCTAGGACTGGTCCGTTGGAGCGATGACATGGTGCCTGATTAAAAAAAAAGCAATACGAGTGTGTGCCTGCTATTTATACAGGTGGGTCTATGGCGGTAGATGCATTTGAGGAGTGTGGGTTAGTGCTTTCGGTGTACGCTGCAGCCAATGTCATGAATGGGGCCCAAATGTCTTTGGGTCGTGATACAGTGGCCATCAGATCCCAGTACGCTGCGAGCATCTCTTGGCAATAGGTCACGACTTTTATCCACATGCGGGTGGTGGGTGTGTGAGGTGCTCCCCAGTGTATTGCGATGCAACGTTTGGCTAGAAGGAGCATCACGGCTGACAGGTGCCCAACGCCTGGGGGCGTCAGCGACGTGATTGAGAATTGCAGGGAGGGGGTGTGGGCATGCCTGAAACCTGTCACCTCGTAAATAATATCGAACACCCTGTCCCAAAACAATGAAATGGGACCGCAGTGCCATGCCAAATGTAAAAAGGTGGCTTGTGCATCTGCACAACGCCAGCATGATGCATTCAGGTGCAGACCTTTTTTCTGTAGCTGCCATGGCGTGCGGTACAACCTGTGTATGTATTTGAAATGTATGAGCTGCAGTTTATAATTCAGAGAGAGGCGCTTGAGTTGAGCACAGCAAAAGGCCCATTGATTGTCTGTGGGCGGTGGGTCCAAATCCGAGGACCACTGCGCCAGTGCATTGGGAGTCGTGATCGGGCTGGTCTGCTGTGTAATATTGTAAATGCTGGTTAACAGCTTCTTGGGCGAGAGATTCCCTAATTAATTTTCCAGCAGGAGCAGGGGAGCAGGTGCAGCAGGAAATTAACTGTGAATTTGTCAACAGTTAGCTCTAAGTTGGTGGTATAGTAGGAGGTCCGGGAGAGGGTCGCGCGTGTCCTCCAGGTTCTGTGGTCGAGGCAAGAACTCCCCCGCTGGGTACAGGTCAGCAAAAGTGGATAGCCTCATTTGTCTGGCTCTTTGTATAGAGCCAGTGTCCTGCATTGGGGGAAAGCTTAGATATTGGGTTAGAGGCATGGATGGGGTATAAAGCAGTGGTAGTTTCACCTGGCGCCGAAGTCCCCCCAGGCCCAGCACAGACTTTCGACTGTGTTGATTTCAGTATTGGGCCTTTTGTAGGTGTGATAGATAGCAGATAGTAGAGGTGCTGGTGAGGCAATATCCCTCTTTACCGCCACATGGGGTTGAAATGAGACAGGATGAACCCAGTAATGGAGTTATTGGGCCTGAGCGCTCATAGTATAAAGTTCAAAGCCCGGCGCCCCCAGACCCCCTTGCAGTAATGTTAATGTCAGGACCTCCTGGCAGATAGAAGGTTTTTTACCCGCCCAGACCAGAGAGATTAAAAGGGAACGTAGTTGTTTGAAAAAGGTCTGTGGGAAGGGGATGGGAATATTGGCAAAGAGGTAAAGGAACTTGAGCAGTATGATCATTTTAGCAATTGCTATCCTACCAGCAAGCGGCAGTCTGGTCCAAAATTAAATCTTGCCCTCCAACCAGGTGAAGAGGTGGTCATAATTCAGGTGCCTGACATTTTGAATCTAGCTAGAAAGCCATACCACAAGGTATTTGAATGTGGGGTCCGCCCAGGTGAGCAGAAAGTCAAGGTCCAATTCGATTGGAGCCGTATTAATGCAGAGTCGATTTGGACCAACTGACCTGTATACCTGAAATGCCTCCAAATAGGAGGATCTCCCGAGCGCAGCGTTGAGATTCGTGGCTGGCTCCCGGATGTATTGTGTGATATCGTCTGCATACCTTGATATAATCAAGCCCCTGTCAGAGAGGCCAAGTCACCTGGCCGTGTGGTGTTGGCGCAACCTGGCAGCGAGAGGTTCCAGAGCTATCACAAATAATACGGGGGACAGGGGGCATCCCTGCCTAGTGCCTTGGGCCACGGGAAAAGGGTCCGACAGCAAGTCGTTCACCTTAAGTCTGGCCGCCAGGTTGGTATATAGTAAGCAAATGAGTTTCAAAAAGTTAGGGCTCATGCCGATTCTGGGGAGTATAGTTAAAAGGAATGAGCACTCAATGGAATCAAATGCTTTTGTGGCGTCAAAGAACGCTGAAAACGCTGGTAGATTGGGGTCTTACTGGTGAAGTACAGGGAAAAAGGTGCGCAGGTTGTGGGAGGTGGATTTACCAGGTAAAAAGTTGGATTGGTCCGGTCTGGCGATAATGGGCAAAAGTGGTTGTAATCTGTTTGCGATCAGTCTGGCTAGTATTTTCGCATCACTGTAAATAAGGGAGAGCAAGCGATAGAAATCGCACTTCTTTGCTGCTTTATCTGGCTTCAGGATCGTCACGATCACCGCCTCACGCATCGTCAGGGGCAGGTGGCCAATTTCAAGAGATTCTTGGTATGCTTGGGGCTAGTTCAGTTGCATAGGATTTATAAAAAGTGGCTGTTAGGCCACCTAGGCCAGGGGCTTTATCTCCAGGTAGGCTGTTAATAACCTGAACAATGTCCTCTTTAGTGAATGGCAGGTCTAGGTATTCGCGATGAGCGTTGCTCAGCCAGACCAGTTTGATAGAGTCTAGGTAGGATTGCAACTTCGCCTGCGGGCTGGTTTGGGTCACAGTGTATAGGGATTCGTAAAATCTCTTCATTCTGTCTAGAGTTGCAGGCTGTCCATGTGCAGAACAGGAACCTCCTCCATGGTAGAATGAACTCTAATACCTTCTGGACGCACTTTTGTGCCATGGTGTAGTACGTTTTGATGCACAGAATAAATCCATTTTGATAGTGTCCACTTGTGGACTGCTTTCCCTTTCATCTTTCTAATATAACCTAAGAACAGGTGGTTCTATCCACGAAGAAGCTGACAGTTCTTTTGGTATCAAGAAAATGAAGAGGTTCCTCCTCATTAGTTGGATGTGGGGGAGGATAGAAAGTGGAAATTGGGATAGATTTAGCTAAGTGGAAAGGGAGTAAACACCTTTAGCAGGAAGTTAGGCAGCTCTGGTTATCAACACCAGTTTTTCAGATTAAATTAGGTGAAAGTAGGTTTTAAAGTCAAGGCTTGAAGTTTGTGTACCGGCCTAGCCTGTGTGATAGCGATCAAGATGATAGTCTTGAATGTTAACAACTGTAAAGGACAACTGTGTAACGGCAAAGGAGTACACATTCGGTAGACAAGAATCAAACTGAGATCCCAGTTTGGTATATAACAAAGGGAATAGGAGGTTAGTTGTTAGGGAGATCTTTTAGAAATCTTAGAACAATTGGAGTTTTAAAGAGAAATGGTTAATTTGCAAGTCATAAAAAGATTTATAGGACTGACAAGTAACCTAGTCGAGGCATATCTTCCTTAACATGCCACGAATCAAGGGTATGGTGGGAAATAGGAAGTGAAGCGGAAAGTTCAATTTTAAGTGAAAAAGCCCCTCTAATCCTCCCTACACTGAATACTGGAGAGCACAGAATTTTGGACAGCAAGCATTCTCTAAAGAGGCAAATAGGCCTGAGAAATTTGCCTAAACTGGAAGATGTCCTAGACTAACTCTGTGATGAGGTGCCGCTCTTGATCGGCTTGATGACAACGACTGAGACTGTCCATTCATCTGTTGAACACCCCAGCCAAGTGATTTGCTACCATGCAAATCAGGTGGGACTGAGCCCAGGACCAGAGTCAAAAATCTTCTCTGCAGAGAAGGGACAACCCCTTTCACTATTGCTCGCAAACATACCACATTGTACCTGTGTTGTCCCTCAAGATCTGGACAGATTAATATCAAAGGGAGGGAGGAAAGCCTGCAGAGCCAGCCGTAGTCCCTAATTTCAACAGAATGATGTGCAAAATATGTTCTTCTGAAGACTAGAGTCCTCTGATCGCCAGTTCCTTAACATTAGCTCTCCACCTTAGAGTGGATGCAGCCATAATTACTGTTGTCACCGGCAGACGAGGGTGGAATGTTTTTTTTCTTTGAGATAGGTTGTTGTCCACAATCCACCATTGCAGATCTGCTGCAGTGTACCTGGAGATCTTCATATGAGCTTGTAGATCTCTGCGATGTTGGAACCACTGCTTGCTGAGGCACCACTGGAAAGCTTTATGTACCAGCGTGCTTGGGAGACTAACAGAATGCAGGTGGTTAACAGACAGAATAGACACAATACCATCAGGACTGGAATGATCGCTACATACTGATGCATCAAAATTAAAGGCTGAATGTGGTAAATCCTCCTCCGAGGAGAATTGGTCGACTCAATGTGATGTCCAATACTGCCCCTATGAACAGGATGCGCTGAGAGGCCACCAGGTGAGATTTGGGCTTATTGATTTAATAGTTCAGGTCGAACAACAACTTGGCGTTCATCTGCAAGAAACAAGACCCCATATCTGGAGATCTGGCTGGAGGAGGCAGTTATCTAGGTAAGACAATACCTGTATTTCTACCCATCTGAGACGGGCTGCAACCACTGCAATCACCTTTGTGAAAACTCAAAGTTCTGAAGTGAGCCCAAATGGAAGTACAGTAAACTTGTAGAGTTCGTATTCCACCGTGAAGTGAAGATACTCCCTGTATGACTGCAGAATAGGTTTGTGAAAATAGGCATCCTGCAGGTCGAAAGACACCATCTAGTCTTCCACTTCCAACGTCATGAGAACCTAGGTTTGGGACGGCACCTTGAACTTTCCCTTTTTGAAGAACCAGTTCAACATCCTGAGATCTAAGATCAAACTTAAACCACCATCCTTTTTGGGAATCAGGTAGCATATTTGGAGTAACATCCCTAACCTCATTTGTGCTCCTCAACCAACTCCACTGTGCCCTTGAGGAGGAAGAATTAGACTTCTTGTTGCAAGACACGCAAATGGTCTTGCTGAACTGTCTGAGACTGTGCGGAAAAAGTAGTGGGGATAGCTGGAAGGGTAGGGTATACCCTCTTTCCAGAATTTGCAAAACCCAAACGTCTGAAAAGTAATGGTTTTCCATAATTGATGAAAGGAAGATATCATTACTCCAATATGTAAAGTGTGTTCCAGCACGGTGGAACTAGACCACCTTCCCTGCTGTGACAGAAGTTTAGCAGGAGGAAAAGGAGGGAGGAAGAGAGGGCTTGCTGTCTCTATCTGCCAAATCCTCTGTCGCTCTTGTAGATATGATCTGCTTGTTTACGCTGTTGCTGTGCAGCTTATTGTTGATGCTCTTGAAAGGAGAAGCCTCTACTGAAGCAATGAAACATATTACATGGTCTATAGTCTTTGGGTTGGGACTGCAGACCAAGAGGTCTAATGGCAGGCATTAATTACTGCTTCCAAAAATAGGGATACAATCTCATTTTGGAAGGCGGTCAACGCACCTTTCTTCCGGAATAATAATAACGACGCGGCGATAGATATTGCTATTAATGGGGAAACATGGGTCACTCATTTCCAACATCTCTATGACAATGAAATTTCCCCCAACCATGTACCTTCTGCTTTTGTCTCTATGTCTGGCGATAAAGGAAGTGCTTGTAAGGGAGTTTTCCCATTGGGAATTTCATTTACCTGCGACGAGGTTATCATGGCAATAAGGGAGAGTCCTTCTGGCAAGGCGCCTGGCCCGGACGGTATACCAATTGATGTTTTTAAATCTGAAATCCACCTCTGGGCCCCCCTTTTAACCAATGTCATGAATAGTGTTAACTCTTTTGAGCTTATATCAACTTGGACCGAGGCTATAGTGTTCCCTATCTTTAAAAAGGGCAACAGACAAGATCCAACCTGCTATCGGCCTATTTCACTTCTAGACGCCTGGTTGTATTATTTTAAAGCAAATTCAACTCTGGGCTGAGGAAGGTAACATTATATCTAACCTCCAGTACGGCTTCCGTACCGGTATGGGAACCACTAAGCAAAGTTTAAATTTGTATCTTTTAATTTCCAAGTACACCCAGGCCAAGAAAGGGAATCTTTTCATTACTTTTATCGACCTGATCTCTGCTTTCGACTGTGTGGACCACAACTAACTTTGGTCTACACTATTTGACCTGGGTATTGATGAAACAATACTCAACTTCATCAAGGAATTATATAGGGGTGCTGGGGTCAGGTTGAGCTTTGGTAAGCCAGGTGAGTGTTTGTCAAAATTTTCCATCAAGAGGTGAGTGAGACAGGGGTGCATTTTAGCACCCCTGCTCTTCACCCTATATATCAACTCTATTGGCGACCACCTTAAGGGCTTACCGTACGACTATCCTTCATCTCAGGGCCAGCCTGTCCCCCTACTCCTATATGCCGACGACGCTGCCATCATGTTGCAAACCAGGCTAGGTCTGCAGAGGGCGGTCTCAAAATTTAATAATTCCATGAAAGATAAGGGATTAAAAGTCAATGCCACTAAAACATATACTATGGCTTGTGGGCATGGCACCAAGAAAACACCCTGTCCTATATTCCTTGAGGGTAGGAGGATAGAGACAACGGATCACTTCCCCTATCTCTGAATATCATTTGATAGGAAATGCCATTGACACACTGCAGTAAAAGCAAGAAAATTAGCCTTCTCTAGGGCGGTTGGTGAACTACATAATTATGCGGCAAATATATATCAGGCCAAAGGTATATCTACGGCCACCTACGGATCAGGTATCTGGGGTATTGAAAATACAACATCTATTCAATTAATTGAAAATCAATACCTCAGATATTTGCTGGGGGTTCCTAAATCCTCTGCAATTTACCTTATGCACATGGAACTGGGTCTACCCTTTATTTCTGACGCCATAAAGATTGCGCCTATCCTCTTATGGCATAAGGTGTGGGTCACCCCGGAGACAGCTTTTAATCGTAAACTAATCACTGACTGTCCAACCCTTGACGGTGTTAGGAACATTAAATGGCTGTCTTATGTGAAAACTTTGATGACCGAGCTTGGCCATCCTGAGTTTTTTGCGAGACCGTCCAGTATGGAAGTGATTGCTAGGAAATCCCTGAAACAACTGGCTATGGATCTTCTAGTTAACAAAAGATGGTCCATAGAAAAACAAAAAAACTCAGTCTTGGCCTTTCAGGAAATCACTACTAACCCAGGGCCCCAATTGTACCTTGTAAGTGATTTAACCTGCTATTCGAGAATGCTACTGTCACGGTTCAGGTTTGGAACTTTTTTTCGTATAATCACCTTTCCAACCTGCAATAACTGGTCGAGGGAATTGCCCACCTGCCCTTGTGATGACTTATCTCCCCAATCGAACTTACACTGTATTTTATTCTGTAAATTTGTTCCACGGAGGATTATCCTGAAACCTATCCTCAAAGCGTGGGGCCACCTCTCATGCAGAATAGCCTATGTTAGACTGCAACAGTTAGAAAACGACACTGTGGCACATGCTATATCTAGTTTTCCAAAATTACAGGTTAAGTTTAGAAACTCTATGTAATGAACTCTATTTTTGTACATATTAGTATTTTTGAATTTTTAACAACCTGTTTTTATTAATTTGGAATTGCTCTGATTGTAATAACAATGATTTTAACGTCTTGTACTTACTTGGCACTTTTTGATTGTATGTTCTTTTTTAACTTGTATGCTTTTATGAATTTATTTTGAATATCGAATAAAGCTTTTTGAATTTGAAGAGGTCTAATGAGTCATTTTGCTACCCTTGAATCTTTCCAGTGCTGAGTTTCCCTTAGCTTCAAAGAGACATGAGCCATCAAAAGGCAAGTCCATTACCGTATTCTGGACATCTGAGAACAAGCCTGAATTCCTCATTCAGGCATGACATCTTTGAGAAATAGTGGTGTGTCCATTGCTCTTACCACAGAGTCAACTGTATCAAGGCCAGATTGAATTACATGCTATGCCGCAACTTGACCATCACTTAATTAATAACTGATTGGGCCGAAACCATTAAGGCAAGAATGTACCTGTGGAGGAGGGAAGGAGCATTGACAGATTTAAAGCCATTCTGCCTGCTGAAATCATTTTTTGGCATACTGTTTCATCTTTTTAGACTCCCTATCTGATGGGGTTGATGGAAAAGAACCCAGAGTATTTTTTGAGGAACAAGATGCCTGCACTTAAATGCTTTCAGGACACAGTGGGAGGAAAGGGAGTCCGGGTCTCCAGGAGAGCGCTTATAACAGCGTGCAATAGATTTTGATACCATTGTAGAAGTAGTCAATTTTTCCCCAAATGGCTAAGCTCGTTTCAGTTAGAGCATCATTAAAAGGGAGCAGAGTGAAGCAATTCAGTAGGAATATCTGACTTCACTTCAGTTGATGTTAGAGACAAGTCTAGCATCTCTGCTACTTTGCGCATTACCAAGTGGTAAGATGTTATCTCTGCCTGAGGGAGACATGTAGGGGATAGTAGGTACCTTTCGGGGGAAGTGTTCAGGCCACTGGCATCTTTGAAGTCTTTCAAGTCTGGATATATTGAAAGCTGAACTAGGATATCCTTGGTCTGCTCAGGAGGATCATCATCGTCCCCAAAGAAAGATCTTTTCTCCTCCATCAATTGTTGTGCCTCACTTCGGGAACGGTGAGGCATCAAAGGAATCTGGTCTAAAGGTGTTTGGGGCACCTGCGCTGGTTCAAAAGTTACGGAATGCAACGTCGTTGGTGCCTCTGGTGTGGCATTGATTGTGGCACAGGCGGCATTGAACGGTTCACCGGAGAGATTGCTAATTCCGGTGACGAAGTACCAGTGAAGGTGTAGTCTTTCACGGCGTTGGAGTCTTCGGCACTGTAGTCCGGGTTATCCAGTTTAACTCAGGAATGGTCAGAAATAGGGTGAAAGGTGCTGATTGGTAAGGCATTGGAAAGCCACTTAAGGAATATGCCATAGATCCTCGTGGCCAGCCGGCGCACCAGATGGGAGCTAGGCTCAATTAAAATCAGTTAACATTGCATTCAGAAATTGAGTTGGATCTGTACCAGTAGTTGAGATCTCTGGGTATGGTCAATCACTTAGCGGGTGAGGAGTCTGTGCTGCAGGAGGTTTTGGAGTCAGCGTTGGGTTAGCAGTAGTCGCAGACACCGGTCTTGTTGGAATCAATGGTATCGGCATCGGGTCGACCTCTTCATGCTTCTGGTCTGACATGGGCTATGGAGCGGAAGGTTTCAGTGACTTATCCTTCGAAGAATAAAAACAGGATTCATGTCTCTTATTATTTTATTATGATTTCTTCTAAATGACTTTGACAAAGGAAAATGAGATTTTGATCTTGATCAAGACTTCCTGTATACCCAATGACCATTCCATGCTCTAGCCATAAACCTTTTCCTGCTCCTTTAGAGCTTTGGGATACATCCTTTGGCAATGTTGACACACATCAAAGTCATCATCGGACCGAAGCAGCAGAGAAATATTACATGAGGGTCAGTAATGGACATTTGACCATTGCAGTCTCGACAGGGCTTGAACTTGAACCTTTTTGGATGCGACTTTGTGACAGAAAACTGCAGCTAGATGAAATGGTAAACTAGAAAACATAAAAAAAGAAAGACTTCTGAAGAGAGGAGGTCCTGAACGTATTGAAGCCATGGAAAAAGGGAACTGACGTCAGCATGCTGATGGGGGTGCTTTATGACTCCAATGATATCATGTGGTGCAGAGTGCGAAGTCATGATGGAACTGGTGCCCTCTACCTCTACAGACGTGGGAGAACTACTGGAAAGTTTTCAGATCCAGACTGGTCCCTGGGATATTTAAAAGGTGGGGAATCTGCAGGTAGGAGTATCCATCATCAATAACAATATAACATTGCATAAAAATGAAATCAAACCTACAGGTGAAGTAATGGAGAAGCTAATCTTTTTCAAATGTCCTGGGATGTTCACTGTTGTGGGCATTCTGAGAGAGACAGGAGTGAAAAAATTGAGGGACAGAACTTAAAGGAAACTACTAGAAGACTCTAAGGTCTGTTTATTTGGATGATTACCAGCAAAAGAAGAAATGATAGACATGGTTCATGGTTGTCGGACACATTGGGCATACACATTCAATGTGCCACTGCAGCCACAGTCCTTTTTGGCACTGCTCTGTCATTGAAGAAGGACCATATTTGTTTTTAAAGAAATTGGTCCTCAAAAATGTAAATATGAAAAAATCGAAATTATGTGGAAAAAGAGGTTATGTAAACAATCATCTATTAAGGTAAGGACATAACACTCCTTGGAGTCAAATTAGACCTTAGCTGTGATCCAATACACTGCTTATAAACTCACAAACGTCATCAAGAAAAGTTAGCATTGACTATGACTATGGCTGCAAGTGAGGACTTGGACACTACTTATGGTCCAGCACAGTGCAGGGGTTCAACGTAAATCGCATTCTAATTCAGCCCCTTACTGGAAGTAATCAAAAATTAAGGCTATGCCTCTCTTCTAACCCCCCCCCCGAAAATGTACGAACTGACGTAATGTTATGTGGAGATGTCTAACCCCTGTTCAGTGCACCTATTTGAATGCCTTGTTTAAATAAAAAGAATTAAAAAAAGAAATTAAGGCTGACAGAGACACTCACGTGAGCACACGAACAAACTGCATGCTGGATAATGTAGTCCTTGAACACTGAACAGTGCGAGGGTTTCCGGATGTGATGCTGTTCAGGGTTGGCCGACACTACTTTAGGGGCATGGGCCGACCTTCAAAAGGAGAAAACAAACGGAACCCCAGCACCTGAAGAGGCACATCGGCGAAACGCGTAATGCCACAATTTTAATAAATGGTGTTTTAAGTCCCGCCGCGTCCCTCTGATCTCTTTCACGGAAGTGGCTAACTTTGAATATATATATATATATATATATATATATATATATATATATATATATATCCCCAGAGATAAGATCACATATTACAACAACTGCTGAAATTACTAATGCCATTAATAATGATGGCTAAGTGCTCCACGGTGATCATGCTGGGTGCTCTCTATGAAGGAGAAGGCCCACTGCATGGTATAAAGAGGAAAACCATCTCCTTCCTACTGGCATGTATACAGGCAATGTGGGGTGAACCAGAAACATCTGGATACATTCAATAGTTGCTGAAATTATGAATATTGATAAATTTGCAGATACTAGCATATGCAATGCAGGAGGCACACAATTTCGGAAAACATGAGGTCCAGTGCTACATTTTCAGGAAGGAACTTATAACAGGTTACTTGAAGAAGGATTGATGGGAAAAGACTTAATAAATGCATATCGCTTTGGACCCATACTTTACATTAATGCAAATACACTTTAAGATGCGTGGAGTTTAGGGCTAGATTTCAGGATGGGCAGGGGCGGCTTCTCCATCTGAGAGGAGGAGCGTCGCCTCAAAAGACCCAGAACTGAAAAATAAAAAATGGTAATAAACTTAATTTATTACCATTTTATTTTTCAGCAACCATTGACCTGTCCCGAACGAAGTGTCAGGACAGGGTGGGGCCCTTGCTGCAGAGTGGAAGCAGCTGTGACCTTTAAAATGCGGATATCTCTTTGGCCGTCCGCTAAACAGACATGCACATTTTAAAGTTCTCTAACCTGCTGTCTTAGACAGCTGGGTTAGAGAAAGCACAGGCTTCAAGTGCTCTTAGGAGCCTGGGAGAGCCTGCTCTATCCAATCCTAATGCTGCTCTCATGCTGAGAGAGTAGCGCCAGGATCGGGTAGTGCATTTACCTGGCCCAGAAATTCCAAGAGGAGAGAAGACACCCGAGGGAGGACGACTTTAAACGGCAAGTTAGAAAGGTGAATCAATTTTTTTGTGTTCCCCCTTCCTCACTCGGGTATAAGCACTCTGTATCTTGTTAAACATTTTCATGCAGACACCTGCATCAATAAGAGAGACTCCCTTAGTAGTACTTTCTCGTAATCTTTACGTATGGGAATGTCAATAAAGATCTAAGGCTGGCCTGAGGGATAGGACTGCATTTCCAATCAACTTATTATCGAGGTTCCCTAATCATTAGAGGGACCGATATTGAGAATACTATCCAACGTGATAAAAGACAGCCTGAGGGAGAACCACCAATAGAATCAAGCGGTATCGCTTTCATGCTCCCGGTTTTGTATTTAAGGTAAAATATAGAGAACATCCATGTACAAGACACAATCAGCAATGACACAGAAATTTACCGTGCAGACTGCGATCCTCGCTATATTTAGCAGGAAGTTTCTTAGAAAAATGGCGTTCCAGTCAAATTCGAATCTTTGACATTCCCATACGTAAAGCTTACAAGAAAGTACTACTAAGGGAGCCTCTCTTATTGATGCAGGTGGCTGCAAGAAAATGTTTAACAAGATACTGAGTGCTTCTACCCGAGTCTTGAGAAAAATGGATCTATAAGGCTTTTTCCATCGAATAGCGTCGACGCTAGATCTTGTAACACAATTCGCCTATCGAGCATTGGTGTAAAAAAACAAATTATAGATTGCTTAACTCCTTGCCCATAATATGATATTATGACGGATGTGTAAATCGTTAAGACTGAGTTTTTCTGTCTAGCTCTTGTTTTTTCACTCTTTTTATACTTTTATGCTTATGTTAACAAATATTTTAATTATATTGTGTTTTTAAGAACTTTTGTGATATCAAATGTATTGATTGACTTGTATTCCCGTGTTTTTATTGAGAATATTTGTAATGTGAATTATAAACATGTGTGATATATTTTTTTAACATACAGTGTTATAGTGGTTTCCCTATCACTAATGGCCTAATCCTGAAATGTGTGGACAATGATGAATGAGAATCAGAGTGTAGTGGGGTGAATGGTAACTTTTGACAGATTCTACCCGGTTAAGACATTTACCCAAGGGGATTATTCTATTGTCACTTTGTAAGTGCCCTATTCCCTTTGGTTTTAAGGGGCCCCTCTCTTTTTCCAAAAAAATTCTATATTAGCAGCCTTGCTTGGTAAGCTTTGTCTGAACAGTGAGTGCTGAGGCCTCCAAGGTTATTTCAACACAGTGGTTGTTGTTCAGACTGATCAGCGCACGTTGTAGACATACCATATATGCAGCTGTGGCCACCTCTGATTTTGGTACGTTTAATAATGCACTGCATAGGCATGATCACTCACTTGGAGAACATTCGCATGCTGAGAGCTGGTGCAGAATCTGATGTGTTCCATCTCTATTAGTACCAGAGGTATGGGGCCGCCCTTGTAATCCCAAGAGACCTTCTGTAGATATAAAATAACCTACTAGCAAGGGAGGGTGAAATATAGGTATATATTTTCTTTTGTTCAGGCCCAAACAGGCCATATTTATTTTCTGGAACACAGCGTTAAGCCAACAACCTCTTGTTGAGGCCGGCCGTGTTTGCAATAGTTCTTGTGCTTGCGTGATATAGGTATATTTTAAACCAGTTTCCATTTAGCATAATAACATGCTTTCTCCCTTTGTATTTTATGGGATAGTAACTATGCTAATAATCTTGTTGCTGATAATACGTCTGCTTGTATTAGCTAAGATACTGCGCATGAGAACACGGCATTAGAAATAAATATTTCAAAATTGCACGTGTCTTCTTTTACTCCCTGTTTTGGACTGGTATGATAGTATAAGGAAAGAGTGTTCATGTGTTCCACATTGCCTGAGGTAATCTAAGTTCCATGTTGTGGGTTGTCTAATCATTGGTGTTATGGAAGAGCCAACGAGACACTGATGCTAGTCTGGTAGGGGATGTTGGATACTAAGGTGAGTTTTGGTACACCCTAATTAACTGAGGTTCCAAGTCTCTATGCACAGTTCTGTGTAGGAGCAGAATCCCTGCTACAGTGTAGTACAAGAAAGTTTAATATAAGTTGGGTGGTAAACGTATGAGGGGAATTGATACAGAAGCCACAAGAGTAGAAAATGTGTGGGTGTCATTTAGGTGGCATTAACATATGGAGGGAGACAGACAACATACTGGTGCTAAGGTATGTACGTAAGGTGCACAGCAGCCATCACTTTGCCATGAAAAAATATGGCTACTATGGATGTGAGGTTTACAAGTATGTGCCAAGAATATGTGAAAGAGCTCACTCACACCTTCAGCAGTTTTTCCATCATGAAAAGGGGCATATGTAATATCTAGCAACTGACTGCAAAATGTCAGTAGCTTAAGTCCTAAGTTCTGTGGTACTTTGAGCTGGTATCAGCTGACAGAAGACGCTGCAGGCACTTCCTAATAAGCATAATGCAGCACACGTTTGCTAATTGCACAATGTGAAGAGTGCGGGTTCCCATATCTGATTAAGAAGTGTAGTGTAGTTCCTATATTCCCAATAGGCTCTGCGCATTGGAATAACATAAACGATAGTTTAGACGTAGGACTGAAGTCAACTAGGTCTCTATTGAATATGTTAGACTTAATTGTGAATGCCAGCTAGCTTAGAGGTCACTAGAGTAAACAAGAAGGTGCTAACTTTCCTGAATAGACAAGAAGGGATTAGTTTCTGACAACCGCATAAACAGGACAACTTTGCTCCCCCAGAATAAGGAGTATATCTCCAGAGTCGCGGAAACAATAGATAGCTATTTCACTCAGTTAATCGTGCATGCTTAGTTTCACCAGAAGTGCAGAGAAATAGAGAAACGGGCGTTTTCAATAAAAGTGGTTATTTAGTGAGCAGTCTACTTTCTCATGCAAGAGAAGTGAATTGCCATAATTGTAATACTTGTCATAAAGTAAAGTGCGTACAGTAAAATGAGTATTATGAAATAATACTGTAAAAGCATTTATATGGTTTCTAAGCCATAAGATACTTAAAATGGATAAAATACATACAATGATAAAATAATGACGTACTCAACTGGTGTTTCTAAGATACGCCTACCCCAGTGTACCTAACCTAAGCCTAGTACAGGGAAGGAGTAGATGAGTTACAGTTTTGCCGAGAATCTGAATCAAGAATTCTCTAAGGGTCTAATCAGCTCTGTACCTTGATATAGAATGAAGGAGGTCTTGTATCTCTTTCACAGGACTCGATCTCCCAGCAACCCGCAAGGGTAACAGGGAAACACTGGAGCTGGATTTCTCGGCAGGAGAAAAGACAGTGTCTCTCTCAGTGCATCAGCAGGGAGGGTCGGCTTCTTTCGGCACTCGCGTCAGCAGGGCGTCGGGCAGGTAGATAGCCGATCTGCTCCAAAACCACTGTGTGTTGCTTAAGGCAGATGCTGGTATATTTATACCTGGAAGGTGACGAGTTTGACGTAAGGTTGGACATAAGACGTTACTAAGAACTCGCAGTTCTTTCAGGACTCCAGGAGTTCTAGGACAAATTAATACAGAAGCAGAGGGAATTCCCGGGCAGCTGGAGACTTGATTTGTTTAAGAACGCGTTGTGCTTTCTAGGAGTCTATGGGAGTAGCCTTGCCGTATTTGGACTGCATTGGCTATGTCTTAATATGGGTATGAATATTATGCCTATATAAGGGTATGATTTGATATAACCATATAAGGGCATGAAATCGGGAATATTTACTAGAGTCCTAGAATCATCTACAACACCCACTCCATGTATAATGTCCATTATTACTAAATACTAAGCAATGTTTAAGCATATCTATGCATGTGTTTTCCATCCCACCCCAAAATACATAAAATGCATTTGAAATGGTATATACACGAAAAATGAGTATTATACTGTACGTTTTTTTGTAAGCATTGATGTCATTCAGATAATGCATATATTGTACTTTTAAAATGTTGACTGAATGAATCACGAAATTTACATTTATGAAATGGCTCTGAATACAGAAGAGAAGGTCGAGACCATTTCATCACATATTTATACAAGACTGTACATGTGCAAGAGTCTAAGTAAAAATATTGTCTCTAGAGTTTCTACAAATAGAAATCTTTTTCTCTAAGAATAGTTCTACTTTAAGCAGAGTGTCATGTGCCAAAAAGGTAAATATTTTGGGAACTGGAAAAAATCAATTTCGCTCTCTGGGGAAGAAAAATATAGTTCCAAAGTTTTTTAGGTTCTGTTTACCAAAACTGAAGGCCGTATTCAGATTTCAGGGAACGCCGTGTGCTTGCTTTTTCAACAGTTATTCTCGTTGTTAGGAGAGAACATCAATTCAGATAGGCTGGCAAAAAATTTGTCTACAACAGTAGGTGAAAGTTGGGCCATTTCCGAAAAAGTGGAAATAGTGCATATGTGAGATGCATTACCGTCAGCGTTATCTGGATCAGCAATGTTCACAGAAGGTTGTACCTGTGTGCCGCTTTCATCTCGTACCTCACCGCCACCTAATCGTAATGGTGAGGTCTCAACGAATGCCGTCATCAGAATGGGTAGCCGCTGGGGACAACACGTTGCATGAGCCGTTACCGAACCAAGCAAAGTATCGATATCCATAGGTACTGCTGATGGAAGTGTGAGACACGCATCTAACATGCATTCTTCTCCGCATAGCAGGCATCGTAGAACAGGTAAGATGCAATCTTGCCAGATTGGTCTGAATGAAAGATACCAGGTAGTATTCAGATCTCTTAGCCGAGCCAAGCTGAGGACTTTAGTAATCCGCTCTCGGTATTGCATTGCTAGGATCGTGTCTTCCATTGTAGCCTGAGTTTTGTCTGTGACTTGACTTGCCATATCGAAGCAGAAGGAACAAAAATAAGATTCCTGCTACGAGTCCCAAGATGAGAGGCAGGCCGCCGAACACAGAGTGCACGAAATTCGGGAAGATGCTCAGAACTGCTTCAAAGGGTGCTAACAGTCCCGAAAAAGTTGTCTTAAATACATGTTCGATGCCACTCGTATCAGCCATGTTTGAGATTTGGCTTAACATTTCTACTAAATGTACGGCGCAATTTGTCAATAATAATGTATGTATCTATGCTGCTGTCCTTGCAACTTGCAGATCATACGTTTCTCTAGACGAGGTTAAAGGCACAGTTGTTTGTAAAAGAATAGACTTCATTCTGCTTAAAGTATCAATTCAAATAGAAGAGATATTCAAAGAAGGCCATATTGCCGCCTCCATGTCTAGATTGTTGTTTGGATACAATACTTGCGTACAACAAGTGACCCTGGAAGTAACGCTCACGAGATAGGCCGTTCCTGGCACCATGCCACAACAGCTGTGGTCACTTATTAGAACGTAGCTGCCGTTGGAAAGCTGTCTGAAAAAAGGCTCTATCTGTGTAGCAGGGGTGCCGTGCAGGTGGCATGAAAGGTTATTTGATGAACCTTCGCAGGCTCCATGTAAGTTAATTCCTTGACACAGAAGTGTACCGCTTAGTGAATTTTTACAGTTGTTACCACTAAGGAATACCTCTTTCTTGCCCCCACTCCAACATCTATGTGTGTAAGGTAAATTCCAGGTTGACTTGATGTACCCTTTACCCAACCTTTCATACAGGCCTGCTGGTATATACTTTTGACAATATTGAAACTGAAAAGTAGTTATCGGAATTGTAATTGTGCCATGTATTACCCATTCAATGACAGGTTTTTCGGAGACTGTCAATGGTAATCTTTCTAGTTTTTCAATGCGCAGCACCGTATAGTCTGCCTCTCTTTGTGCCAAAAAGATTTGTTTATCAGTAAGGTTAAAGATAGAAAATAATGACGTTGTGTTTATCAGACGCCATGGCACGTAGCCTGAACGCAGATTTTGTAATGTCCAGCCTAACTGTACAATAGAACGTAATTGGGACTGGCCATGTTGTAACATTAGCATATCCTGCTCTATTATATCAATAGCAGATGATACAATGCTGTCCAGTGAATATATTCTGGAGGACACAGTTGTTAACCCATTGTCCACTACAGACAGTGATTTTTCCAAATTAATACGATCAATTTCTCGTATTTTTTCTGCAGTTTCAATTGGTGTTACTTTCCAAGCTTCATTGTAAGCTGCATATATACCGGCATATATGAAATGTTTTTGACACGGTTTGCGAGGTCCTAGTAAGAAATCTCGCAAGTCAGCACCTTTTTTAAGTAAAGTCAAGTGTTGCTTAATTTCAGGTACTGTGGATTTCTGTAGCCATTCGAAGCATAGTTTTCCTACACTATAGGTTGTTATTATCCCTGGATGTTGTCTCTGGGAATATCTTGGGTCTGGCCTATTCTGTTTGAACCCCTGTGTTTTGTTCAGGAATCTATCTTGACAGTTATTAATGTCTGTGGGCCAGATCAACCATTTTTTCAAATTAGGAAGTGTTCTACTATGTTTTAAAATATGGGATACGTCTATCTCCACTTCTGTAGTGCTATTACTATCAGGTATGGGTTTTGGTATAGACGGTTTGATTAAGTCTTTTATCCTGGCTAGGCCAAGACAGGTCGTTTGTTGAATGGTGTCATTCAGGAACATTATTTGTTCTGGGATCATGCAGGCTCTGAACAATGATTCTAAACCTTGTATCTGCCAGTATTTTGTACCCCAGACAGTGTTTGTCTCAATGTTGTTTTTCCAAAATTCAAAATCAAACATAGACATTTTTTCATAACATTTTTCAGAATAAATCAGTTTAGTATTTGTCAACATGTCAACATGTTTTTCATTCCTGCCTTATTCATAATTTTAAAATAAAACGTTTCTGGATCAGTGATATTAAACCCTGAAAAGTATGGGAATTTCTCATAGAATGTTTTTTGAGCTACCTTTTGGCAGAGTTGGACAGTGTTCCCATTGATTATAAGTAAAAACATTTCTAGGAATAGCCGATTTATGCAAATAGTGATGCCCATAGTGATTAAAGCAATACATTTCCTCATAATTTGATGAACCTTGTAAATAATCATGTTCTGTATATTTAGCTGACATTTTTAAATCTGACATCATATTGTTAATATTTTCAAAGTCCCAATCATCAGAGAAAGTACTAGGTGAAATCTTGAACTGATGTGGATATTTCAAGAGTTCAACCGGGCCATAGATTTCGTTATCAGTAGTGTCCCATGCTACACCACCAGGTATAGGGATGGCTGTGATGTTCGCTGATGATAGTTCTCTTTTTTCAACGTGAGAGGATCTGTGAGGTTTTAGAACCAAGTTGATGTTCTGACTTGCTGTGTCCATTGTACTGTATTTTCCATCAATCATTCTTCCCAAGCTTAGAACCATAATGAGCCAGAGCAGGAGGAAAAGTACACCTAACACAATCCACAATTCAATCCATGGTGAAATCAGATATGTTTCCCCAAGTTGATGAAAGAGTTCTGTAATTCTGTCTTTGAAAGTTTTGTTTGCTGGCTTGTCTTCATGTTCACTTGGATCATCAGAAAAGTCATCGAAATTGATGAAGTAGCCAGATGCAGTTCTGTCAATTGTTTGAATGGCATTATGATTGTTATTAATCTTTGTAGTTGCTTTGTCATGTTAGTATAGTCAGAGGCTGCATCATTGTAGACAGGTGTCTCTTGATGAACTGTTGCAATTTGGGTTTCAAGAGGCACATGTTCCATGGCTTTGTTGCATAGTCCTTTTTATTCACTGCAGGTGTATCAAATGTGATTAGTCTCTCAGTTTGAACCTCTTGGATTGTAGCAAGGTTTGGCCTTCTGCTACTTCTTGGGAGTCCACTGGGCCTACTACTTATTATTGGCCATATGCTTGTGGTTTTACCAGGTCGATTGATACAACCCTGTTTTCCTTTTTACCAGCAAGGGGCGGTAGTACGACTGATCTTGTTCCGCTGATAGCTAAGACAGGTACTGCTTTTCTGTAAGAAGGCCCAAATTCCTTCTTTACCGCAATTTTTTCTCTGACCTGATCCCCAATCTTTGGAATCCAGACAGGTCTTGCTGGGATATGTGGTTTTTCTTCAGTGGCCGTTGGCTTTAGCTTTGTGTTACTTAGACTTCTTCTTGTTTCATTCAAGTCCTGTAAAACAGCCAAACGATCTTTTAAATCAAGAGCTTTTTGTTCCACCACTGACGTCTGACAATCGAGATCTTCGATTATCATTCTTGTACCAAACAAAAGTTCATACGGAGTGATTCCACCCAGAGAATTTCTTGGCAGATTATTAAGACTACATTGGACACTTATTAGATGTTTGACCCACCCATCACCTGAACCTAATACCCTCGCTGTTATAGATTGCTTTATGTCACGGTTTTTTCTTTCCACTACCGCATTTCCCTCAGGATGGAATGGACTAGAGTACCGCAATGCAATGCCCAAGCTGGCCATGGCCTCCTTGTAAGCTCGAGAGCTAAACGCAGGACCCTGGTCAAAATGCAGCATGCCAATTGCGTATGTGCCGATAAAGACTCACAAATCTTTTATAACAGTTCTGGCGTCAGCCGAGCGCTGGGGCCACATCCAAATGAATCTCGTCTTAATATTTATGGGATCGCATTTGTTTGGTTGGACGCTTGCGTGTAGATAGTCTAATGCTGTCTAATAGAGGTGTCTGGGCTGGTCTATTTGTGCTAGAGTCAGGTATCTGGTCCGGTTCATAACTGCGATCTCTATTGCAGTCCTGACAATCCATTGCAAAGTTATAAACTTGCACGCTCATTCCCGGCCACCAGTATCTTGAGTGCAATTCTGATAGAGATTTCAGGATCTCTTGGTGCCTCAGACCCATTCCCATGTGTGCTTCTTGAATCAAGTAAGCCCTCCGGTTCGTGTTTGGAATTACTCTATCCCCCACTCCAGGGATTTGAGCAAAAGGAACGGAGTTCGCATCAATTATGTATGTATTTCCGAGTGGATAATTTAGTGGGAACGCCACATAATTGCCTTCCATTGAGGCTTTTACTGCTAGTAGCGTTTCTCCATCTATTTGTTTTTTAGAACGCTTTTTTGTAGCTATGGAAGCCGGTTGACCAGCTACCGCTGTGGCTTTATTAGCCAATGAATTCCCTGCAACGTGAACGCCATCACGTTGAAGACTCTGCATATGTATCACGTGAGTCTTTCGTAGTTCTTTCTGTAAAAGAACTACCTATTCCCATAATTTTTTATGTTTTATTGTGCCACCTGTCTCATCTTTGTAACGGTTTTCAATCCAGGTCTGCATGGAATTATTGTAAGATTCGACGCAGTAATGCGAATCGCACACTATTAGTGTGGGGAATTTGCGATCCGCATTTTCAAGCGCCATCTTAATAGCCTGTAGTTCAGCTCTCTGAGCTGTACAATTTCTGAGCGATTCAGTTTTAGTGATTAACGGTCTAAATATTCCTATGCGCCAGCGACCTTTTACAATCGCACATGCCGCATTGTAAACTCTTTTATCCACTACGTAGTGTTGTGCAAATCTGTCTGTGTAGATTACACAGGTGTACTGTTCCAGAGGTAGAATTTCAGTTGGCAGAGGACATTCGTATTCGTTTTGGAGAAATTCTTGCGTTTTTAAGTTAGGATCAAATTTGTACACTACATCTGATGCAGCAAGAGAATTAACCCATTGTATCCATCTCGGATGTAAGGCTTTAGCATTCAGAATGCTTGCTCTTGTTACCGCTTCTAGGGCAGGTGTCGGTGTAACGATTATTATGCGTTTAACTTGTGCCAGGGCTCTTTCTTTTGCTACAGCAGTTTGTACCGCAGTTAGAATCTTTTCAGTGGAACGGAATTTAATTTCAGCTTGTGTATACAAGTGTAATTTGTAAGCTATTGGTACCGTTTCTCCCTCATTTGAGGTTAGGTATGTAAATCCGCATCTTCCTGAGATGACTTTGATTACAAGGTTTACGTTCGTTCGCGCGTGTTTGCAGTTTGGTTTTAGTTAACATGTCTGTTTGTAATGATTGTAAAATTTCCGTGTGTTTCTGAGTCCAATTAATTGCTTTGAAATCAGGTTGTATTAGTTCGTAGAGCGGTTTAACCCTCTCTGCATAATTTTGAATGTAAGTTCTTCCGAAATTCAGGAAACCTAGAATTGATTGTAAGTTTTTCAGCGTTTTTGGAGCTTGGAGTACTACACACTTCTCTAAGAAGTTGTCTGCTAGGCTTTTACCTTCACTTGATAACTCATATCCTAAAAATAGGACAGTGAGGTGGGCAATTCGTGACTTTTTAAAGTTAAATTTGTACCCTTCAGATGCGAACCCAAGTATTATAGTGTTCACTCTTTTCAAGTGTGTCTCCAGGTCATCGTCTGTTAGATAGATATCGTCGACATAGAATAATGTCTCATCATCATACATTTGTAGTAATTCTGTTACTCTGGCTGAAAATAATCCTGGGCTATTCTTGAATCCCTGTGGGAGACGACAAAATTGCTTTTGGGCCCCCATACTGGAGAAAGCGGTCAAATACCTGCTTTCTGGTGCAATGTTTTGACAGAAGAAATCATTTGAAATATCTAATGTTGTTTTATATTTTTTGCGCACGATGTTATTCATCAGTGCTGCACTGTGTGAATTTTGTACTGCAAATGTTTTGCAACAAGAGTTTATGTGTCTGTAGCCCAATACTAGACAATATGAATTGTCTGGTTTGGAGACAAGAAACAAAGGATTGTTCATTTGTGAGGTGCATGTTTCAATCACCCCCTGGTACTCAAGGTGATCTAAGAGCTCCCTGACTTGTTTTTTAGCTTCTTGCTTAACAGGTTACTGCCTCTGTGCAGTAGGTTGATTTTTTAACTGGATTTTATGGTGAGGGGATTCCTCATCCCACCCTAAATGATTTTTATATAATGCAGGGGCTTGGGCCACTGCCCATTTTCTTGCATATGTGTATTTTTTATGAATTGAAATAGGATTTGAGAAGGCAGGCATAATCATTTCTTCGCCATGTGGGCTAACAAATTCTGGTGGCCAGTCTTTCTCAGCTAGAAGAATATCATAGCCTTTAGATAGCTTTCCCCAAAAGAGTTCTTATTTTACTAGTTATGTCCCCTTCTATACGCAATGTTATTTCATATAATTTATGAGGCACACTGACTCTGGTGTCTGCAGTTTCCACTTGAATGTATTCATTCGTGTCCACTGTCTACAGAAGATTCATCAGGATCTTGCGAGCTATGGCTACTTCTGCTGCGCGGTCTAGCACTGTTTGGGCCCACTCCCCGTTCTTGAGTTGTGTCCTCAGGATCCTCGGCATGTTTTATCTTTATGCTGGCTACCTTCTTTTTGGGAAACTGTAATTTTTTACTTTGATGAGCAGGTTCTTTGTCTTTGGACTCGACGTGCTCCTCTTTATGTTCTGACCGTCCTCTTCTTTCCGATTTCTGTGAGGAAGTCTGAAAAGATCGAGAGGGACGTGTATCAATATCTTGATATCTGCCAGGTTTTTTCAAATTATCCCTATTTCTAAGGTTATATCTTTCCTCAGAGGGCTCCCGTTGTGGGGACCTACCCCCCCCGGTCTGGATATCTAGCCCTCCGTTGGGGAGACTTTCCTCTGGACTGAAACTGTTTTTCTCTGGGAGAGGTCTGCTTATTACCTTCCCACTTCTTTTTAGGAGTTATTAAATTATTTTTAATGAACGTTTTTTCAGGATTTTCTGTTAGTTGTGGTTTAAGTGGTTTCCCACCCAAACTATCTCTACCTAATTCTTCATAGGATTTTTCAATTATTCTGGCAAGTTCAAAAGGTTGGTCTGCTATTTCTGTTTCTTTTAATTTTTGGCGGATTGCCACAGATGCTGCTTCTCCTTTTATGTTGGCTAGTAGTATAGACGAGACTTGTTTAAAATCTTTCAGTAATTTCATACCTAGATTTAAAGCAGGCTCTGGACCGTATTCATTTTGAATCTGTCTTAGTACGTCTGGTATGACCGCCATAGACGGAACACCATGTGTTTTTGTGTAGATTGAAGCAAAGACTGCTCCCCAAGTGTCACAGTCCTCCACATGTGGTGCGATCCCCATTGGTAAACAGATTGTCAGAATTCTGTGTTTTTCATGAGGTGTACTATCAGGGAATACTGCCTCTATTTGAGTAATCTTTTGAGCCAGCCAGAACGGAATTTGTTCCCGTTTTGCGGGCAATTTACCAATGACTGATTGTATAGTCTGTGGTGTTATTTTATTTGTGTTCCCCTGGTGAGGGGTGTGCTGTGGAATTTTTAAAGCAGGTTGGACTGTTAAAGTCTGCATGACATATTGGACCAATTGTCTATGTATTTTAATTAATTGTTTTAATTGAACTAACAGTTCTCTGTCTGACATATCTTCAATGTCAGGATGTGGTGTATAGCTGGCTAGAACCGGCCATGTGGCTCCTGGTCTACCTAGTGGACCGAGCCTGGTAATGTGATTTTGATGTTTTAGGGCGCCATTAAACCAGAGCTGATGCTCCTGGTAAGTTAGTGGAATGTCAACATCCTTGAAAGGAACATATTCCGCTGGAGGTTCCTCTGCTTTGTAGTAGTGGAACTCGCGTGTCACAGAATTTGCTGCTGTAAAATTTATCCATGAATAGAATACCTCTGTCTGCCGATCTTCGTGTGCCTCTACCACAAATATGACTCTACCACCTCTCAATGATACACCATTATTTATTAGTTTGTAAGTTACACTCTTTCTTACATTTACCGGGATGATTATTGCATCCGGGTTGTTTTGCTGATGACTTGTGTCTTCTGCTAATAGTTCAGTTGCTATTCTAGCTCTCTCCCTGTCGTCACTATCCGTCATTTTGCTGACTGAAAGTTTGCAGACCAAGTTTCAGGGAAACAAAGATTAGGTGCACAATATTTTGGAACACTGTATCCTTCAACGTTGAATAAACCAAAAAAAACTGATACATAGGATTCTCGTCCTACTAAGTTCTGGTGGATACTAACCTTTTAACCACTCCAGACGTCTATTGGAGTTTTTACGGAAAAAGGGGTCTGTGTGAAAAGCACGACTGAGTTACTCTAGTATCTAGCTTTAAATTATCGCCTTACCAAACGTTGGGCGTCATGTAGTGTAGTTCCTATATTCCCAATAGGCTCTGCGTATTGGAATAACATAAACAATAGTTTAGACGTAGGACTGAAGTCAACTAGGTCTCTATTGAATATGTTAGACTTAATTGTGAATGCCAGCTAGCTCAGAGGTCACTAGAAACTTTCTTGAGTAAACAAGAAGGTGCTAACTTTCCTGATAGACAATGGATTAGTTTCTGACAACCGCATAAACATGACAACTTTGCTCCCCCAGAATAAGGAGTATATCTCCAGAGTCGCGGAAACAATAGATAGCTATTTCACTCAGTTAATCGTGCATGCTTAGTTTCACCAGAAGTGCAGAGAACTAGAGAGACAGGAATTTTCGATAAAAGTGGTTATTTATTGAGCAGTCTACTTTCTCATGCAAGAGAAGTGAATTGCCACAATTGCAATACTTGTCATAAAGTAAAGTGCGTACAGTAAAATGAGTATTATGAAATAATACTGTAAAAGCATTTATATGGTTTCTAAGCCATAAGATACTTAAAATGGATAAAATACATACAATGATAAAATAATGACTAAACGTACTCAACTGGTGTTTCTAAGATACGCCTACCCCAGTGTACCTAACCTAAGCCTAGTAATGGGAAGGAGTAGATGAGTTACAGTTTTGCCAAGAATCTGAATCAAGAATTCTCTAAGGGTCTAATCAGCTCCGTACCTTGGTTATAGAATGAAGGAGGTCTTGTATCTCTTTCTCAGGACTCGATCTCCCAGCAACCCGCAAGGGTAACAGGGAAACACTGGAGCTGGATTTCTCGGCAGGAGAAAAGACAGCGTCTCTCTCAGTGCGTCAGCAGGGAGGGTCGGCTTCCTTCGGCACTCGCATCTGCAGGGCGTCGGGCAAGTAGATAGCCGATCTGCTCCAAAACCACGGTGTGTTGCTTAAGGCAGATGCTGGTATATTTATACCTGGAAGGTGCCGAGTTTGACGTAAGGTTGGACATAAGACGTCACTAAGAACTCGCAGTTCTTTCAGGACTCCAGGAGTTCTAGGACAAATCAATACAGAAGCAGGGGGAATTCCCGGGCTGCTGGAGGCTTGGTTTGTTTAAGAACGCGATGTGCTTTCTAGGAGTCTATGGGAGTAGCCTTGCCATATTTTACTTCATTGGCTATGTCTTAATATGGGTATGAATCTTATGCCTATATAAGGGTATGATTTGATATAACCACATAAGGGCATGAAATCGGGAATATTTACTAGAGTCCTAGAATCATCTACAACAGAAGTACCTTTACCATAGAGCCAGTACCATACAGTAGATGTAGGTGACAAGAAAATAGGCAACATCACACTAACTATGCGACACCTACGAATGGCGCAGAGTTCGCACACCCACTCTACCAGATCCATTAGGAGGGGACACAGAGGGTTCCTGGATCTAGTCACAGGGAGTTACTATCTTTGATGTCATCCTCCTGTGAGGGGATGGGTCTTCTTACAAAGGCAGACTGGGCTCTGCCTACAGTCTACCGTGGCTATTTAAACTGCTGCATTATTTTTCACTGATTCTTTCGGTCTCGTGTAGGAGCACAGCATCTCAGTTATGTAATCCTGCATCAAGTATCTCCTAGACAACAAACTATCATGAGCAGAGCATTCAGTTGGATTTAAGATTCTGATTAACCCTGAACTTCTAGCTCTCTGTGGCAGGGAAGCATGTGTTGCTTTCCCTATAGCGCAAGCCCACCACGCCTACAAACACTGGCTTTATAAATTGTGGTTCCTGTTGAGCCACAAGAAGATTGTGCACAACATAGTGGATAAATCCCCGCTTTTCCGTAAACTCAAGGATCCAGTTCTTCTCTATCTAAACTCCAATATTTGGAGCAGAACAGAGACCTTGTGCCTTGGGCCTATTGGACACAACACAGTTACCCCGCTATGGCGTGGCCCTCTCGACAGACTCTACTGTGTAGGTTGTACTACTCTTATGTTCATGCTAGAGATGTGGACGTTGAGTGGGGCTGAAGATGGGCGGTCACCCACGAATTTGGTTGCTATTATAGCAAGCATTGTTTATATGCCTATAAATGTAAAACGTCGATAAAAATGTTTGAAACGCGGACTTAAACATCTTACAATTTATGTTTTTATAGGAGAACTGAAGCATTATCTAATGAAGCTTTGTTATGCAGTCTATGTAAGGGACCAATGAAATTATGTGACAATGAAAGTCAAAATAGGGAAAAAGAGTAGACTAATATATGCGGCAAAGAATGTTAAATTGGACAGCTTTTTATGGGATTACCGATAAATTTAACAACACATTCTGTTGCATTTTTACCTAGCCATTTTGGCCTTGTAGCGCATATTATTCCAAAAGAGTTTTCAATGCTATAAAACATCTGTTTCTTTAGTATCTTTACACATTAAAAACGTTATCCACCAAAACATATTCCTTTGCATCGATGCAACAGAATTTTTTTTGTATAAACACTTTTGTTTCTCCCTCTTGGAATAGCAGAAAACGAACAAACATACCCCCTCTGCAGAAAGAAACCTGCAAGTCATATTGCACCTCATTTTTTCTGTGCATTCCAGTTACATTCCAAAAACATTTCTTTAGTTTCAGACTTACTTTGTGTTCATAGTATATGGTCTCTGGAAACACCTCAGTTCATTAGGAAACAGAACCGCAGATCAATACAATACATTCATATTTACTATATATGTGTCACAGTAAGAAGCACTTTAGGATCTCAGTCAAATTACCTTAAGAAGAAGGTAACTATCAGTGTAATTAAATTGACTGCAAGTTTGATAAGAGCCTGCAATGTCAACAGTCATGAAAAGTGAAACAGCATTTTGATGGCAGAGGAAGATATATTCACTTTGTGGTTTCATTACAGCCAAAAGCCCTTCTGCAGATGATCAATCGGTCATCTTCCCACAACTACAACCTCCTAAAGTTAACTTGTGCAAAGTGTCAAACGTAACGTTGTACTCTGTACAGATATTGTGCTAACATTTGGTCTCTTTGAACAAGGTAAAATTCATTTGTTAAATTTAGTCATGCTATTGCGTGGCACTGGCAATAATTAAAAAACACTGTGTTTGAGTGGTCTAAAAACAAAGAGCATAATGAATAGCCCAAAGTCACGCTGAGCCACACATCCCATAATGCCAGCAAGCACTTCAGAATCACCTCTGCTCATTCAGTTAGCAATGCTGAAAAATAACAAAACATTTCTTGAGCAACAGAATGAAAAGGGATTTCCTCAGTATCATATGCTTACCTGTGCTGTTCATGCAGAGATTCCACTTTGGTTATAAAATCATTATTTTGATCTGGTATAAAATTAATATTTGACAAATATCCTGAATGGTGTATGGAAGAAATATAGTCTCCAAGTTGAGCTATTAAAATGAACAAATATAGATCTGTTTATTAAGTTGCACCAAAATATATATCACATAACTTTAGGCATATTTATCTCTCAATTGGGAAAAAGGTACAGTGAATGATGATTCACAATACAGTAATAACATTCCAGAAGAGTCTTAATTTAGGTCTTCATACATTTGATGATAATAAGAATAATTACCTACTTTGGAGGCATATATGGCACTTCAGTATAAAATTTCATAACAAGAACGGAGGCTAACATTATGCATATTTCTTTTAATGCCGTCCAAGCAGCCGCATGCATCACAAAGTATAAGATTCCAGAACAGAACATTAGAAACAAATAATAGGCATGAGCCAACAACAATCTGACTCTTTTAAATGTGGCTCCCAGCAGATAAGTTGACTTTATTTCTATGCTAATTACTGTCTTCCTTCTTTTTTAAGGTACATTACGTTATGGTTTAACTCCCCCCCCCCCCCCATATCTTTATACCGATCTACAATTTACGGAGATACCCCCCTTTCCGCTTTTCAACCCCTACTTGGGCACTCCCACCAACCCCTCCTAAACACCAATAACCGGCGCCACTTCCAACTGCGCCCTTCCCTTTGTTTATTATTTCTCTTATCAGGTTCCTTCGTAAATATTGCTTGTCTTTCCTATTTTCCATATTCATGTGTTTTTTAGTTATGCGTTTATAATTTAATTTACGCAATGCCACTTTGTTCGATCGGCACCTTTTGGCCATAAATTCACCCCTGGTAAGATTCCTCCTCCCGATGCAGGCCGTGGACTTCAGCGCGGCTCTGCATCGTGTTAGGAATTAGAGGAAGACTCCTTGGCAACGAGGGCGCTACGTCCTCCCGTTGCCAAGAACCTTTCTTCTCCGCATTCTTTCATGGCCCCCAGCCGATTGCATAGACGATCGCGCTCTAGGACGGCATTACCAAAGCAAGAGGCAGCACGATTAATAATTAAGATCAGCTGCTGCCAACATCGCCAGACAAGCGCAAGTTTTAATAGATTTAATGATCATGTTTTTTTTTTTTTTAAAAGGGGGAACTTTCATCCTGCCGATTTTAAAGGCTCCTTACTACTATTTATAAGATTCAATTTGGCTCATACTCCTCCTATGCCCATAAACAGTTAAGCTCTTGCAATTTACTTTCAGTTGACTTACTGTACCTTTAAAGCCTCAGCACTATCAACCTTTACTTTATCAACTTAAAGTCTACCATCCACGCCATGTCTGACATTGACTTAGATGAACCTACCGCCCCTACAAGGAGGCATTTCAAACAAGCATTGAAAATGCAACAGGTCTCGCCCTCCTTTAAGTTACGGCAGTTCTTTTGTAATTGGGTGGCTTTTCTGCTTTGCTTTTATTAGTGTTATGCGAACTTGCATGTACATAACATGCATATGTATGCATCTATATATGTATATGTATGCATGCATTTATATCTGTTTTTTATATAGATATGCAGATGTATATATATGTATATATGAACAGACATACGCATATATATACCTCAGCACAGTGCCGTGGATTTTGAACCTTACCTTGCTTAATGTCAGCCGCTGACTTCAGGCAAACCGAGAAACACGGGCTAAGAGAGACATTCAAGTAATCACGAACAAACTGCATGATGGGAGATGCAGTCCATATCTTGACTAACTACCTGCATGTTCTCTACAAACAAGGTACAGGTGTGCCACACGCTACTTTAGGGGGACGGGCAACTAAAACTCGCAAGCCCACAGCACCCGAAGACATTTGAAGAAGGCTTCGCCTAAAAGCATCATGCCAGCATGGTTCCTAAAGCCACTCGTGTCCCCTTGTCTGCTTCCAACCGAAGAGGAGACTGTTAGACTGTTGTTTTGAATATATATATATATATATATATATATATATATATATATATATATATATATATATATATACTATCTATCAATCTATCTATATCTATATATCTATATATATATCTATATATATATATATATATATATATATATATATATATATATATATATATATAAAAAAAGATTCCTCCTCAGCTTCGCTCTGCGCTCGCAGACACCGCCTCCACGCCAGCAGAAATGAGGACCGGACCATCAGAGTCAGCAACAGGTGTTTTATTATCCTTCAACAAAACCAGCGACGCATTTCGAGCAAAAAGCCCTTGTTCACGCTGCAACATGTTTAAAATAATAATGCTTTTTTATACTTGCAGTGATGCTAACACCACCCCCTAGTGGTGTTCACCAAAATCACGTGTTTAACAATGAATAGTGAAGAAATACTATCGCTGGTAACATATCTTATTTGCTGTTAATGCAACATGAAAAATGCAATTACTGGTTAAATTCAGGTAGTAACACAGCTTAAAAATTAATAGGATTGATAAATAACAAATCTAATGTCACTCAATGTAAACATTTCCTAATATTGCAAGATTAAATTTCAACCGGCCAATATGATCCTAGTATGTGCAAATATATATATCTCATAGCAGCGAAAGTTAAAGTGCAATAAGTGTATAAAAAAAGTGCGTAAGTGAAAGAGTTCCAAAAAAGTGCAAAGATGCAGGGATAAGCCGTTTTACCATCAGAACAGAGATACTAAATAAGTTAGTCTACCCTCATATTGTATTGGATTATAGGTAGACTGTATTATTCTATCAAAAGCTCTCTAAAAAGTTGCAAATGGTAAAAAACTGTATCAAAAAAGTTAAAAATGAAAATATGTATAAATAGTACCATATTTCATATATATACACGCATACACATTCTTATATTGCAAAAAAACAAAATATACTGCAAAACCTATACCAAAAACAAAAACAATTACTAGCTATTTTCATATCTCCTATATATACACACATATATACACATATTTATATACATATATATACACACATAATTATATCTACAGCTATATACACCTATCTATATATTGAAATTTACTGTACAATACAAAACTATCAAAGAAAACTAGATAAAAGTTATTTCATTACATTTTAGAATAATACAGTTCAAACATAGCTAAGGAGGCGCATATCCGAAGACATACATGTAAAGTGCATAGCTTACAGAAACACAAATATGCAACTACTAGAACATCATTATTTACAGAAACAGTACTGTTGGGTATATATCATAACCTTAATGTGAATGCTGGAATGCAATGTAACTCCTAATAGGGAACCTAACTAGGAGTGCACTAACCACGCATGTAAGAAAACTGGATATACTTAGATGACTCAGATAGGTAGCTGCACCAAAATAGTTTATAAAAAATGATGCATTTCTTCAATATTGTTGAGCCCATTGGGCCAACGACTATCGAGTTCAAGAATGAATCTAGATTCCAGTTTTCTAAGCTGTAATTCACGGTCACCTCCTCTTTTTAGGAATGGTACTGCCCCAATGACAAAGTAACTGAGGCAATTCAGATCTTTATTATGCACCCGTTTGAAATGCCGTGCGACCGGGTAAGTCGGGTCACTATGTAGAATAGCCCGCAAATGCTGTAATATCCGGACGTGCACCTGGAGCTTAGTACTGCCAACATACCTAAGCCCACAGGTGCACGCCAGATCATAAACAGCATGATCTGTCTTACAAGAATAGTTGCCATTAATTGCTTTGGCAACTGTACTTAAAGGGGTAGAGTAATGCGGGGTGGTAACTCCGAATTTACAAGCTCGGCAACTAGAGCACTTATAGAATCCTCTGGTAGGGCGTAGCCAAGGTGTTTTTGTTTTTAGTTCTGGGGCTGCCTTATCCAAATAGTTGCCCATAGTTTTAGCGCATCTAAAAGTCACAGTAGGGGAAGCTGGTAATCTAATATTGAGTATATGATCACTCAATATAATAGGCCAATTTTTGTTTATAATGGACCTAATTTTTCTATCCTCCTTACTGTAGGTGGTGATAAGACGCAGACAATCCAACTGGGGTTCTATATTGTTAGGGAGTTCAGTCTCAGAAATGGGTGTAGAAAAGAGACTTTCTCTGGATCTGGAAAGGGATTTGGTTATTGCTGCATTTAAAATGCGCTCAGAATAACCCCTTGCTTTTAATCTTGTTGTAAGTTCCCCTAGACAGGTGTTAAAGTCAGAAGGGGAACTGCAGATCCTTTTTAACCTAAGAATTTCACCATATGGGATTCCAGAAATAGTATGTTTTGGATGCATACTAGTTGCATGCAATGTAGCATTGCCTGCAGTCTGTTTCCTATGTAAAGTGGTGTTCAGTGTACAGTTAGTGATATACACCTCAACATCAAGAAATTGAATTCGATTCTTGTCAATATGTGCTGTGAAATTAAGGTTAAGGGAATTGTCATTGATGTCCTGAATGAAAGATAGGGCTTCCTCTTTACTACCTCTCCAAGCAATGAAAATATCATCAATGTACCTCAGAAAGCAACTGACGTGGCCCTCCATCCACGCCTTGTGGCGCACATTGAGGACCTGCTCCTCCCACCAGCCAACGTGCAAGCACGCATAGCTGGGAGAGAAGCAGGCCCCCATCGCCACTCCTCTAAGTTGTCTGTAAATCTCTTTACCAAAAGAGAAAATTTTTTGTTGAGGCACCATTCCATAAGGCCTAAAATGACCTTATTATGTTCATAGTACATGATTGGTCTATTGGATAGGTAGTGTTGTACAGCAGAAAGTCCCTGTGTGTGATCTATGCTGGTGTACAGCGACTCAACATCTAACGAGATAAGCCACATATCACTCTCCCACTTAATGGTGGAAATCTTTGTTATAAAGTCACTGGTGTCACGGGTGAAGCTGGGGAGTTGTTTTACAAAGTCCTGAAGGAAAAAGTCGATATACTCTCCTACTTTCTCACCCACACTGCCTATGGCCGATACAATAGGCCTGCCAGGTGTTGGTTGCACGGCCTTATGTACCTTAGGAATAAGGTAAAGGGAAGGCAAGATGGGAAAATTAACATACATAAATTTGTGCTCTTCAGATAATATTAGGCCTTCTCTTTTCCATTGGCCTAATGACTTATGTAGTTTAGATGTAGCTTTCTCGTACTCTTTCTGTGAGGCTTTAACATAGCGTGAGGGGTCTTCAAGTTTGCGTTTGGCTTCAATGATGTAGTTTTGTTTTGACCAGATTGCCCCCCTTATCCGATTTTTTGATCACAATATCAGGGTTGTTACCTACTTTTTTCATCAGCTTGTCATAAGCAAGTTTTATGTGTATCTCTTTCTTCCGGTGTTTATTATTTATTTGGGTATACAGTCTTTTAACATCATTGGTGACGCAGTCGTGAAAGATGTCGATCGCATCTTTTGGCATCAAAGGTACGAATTTGGATTTGCTTCGAAAAGGACTTAAACCTGCTCCTCTTTGAGGAATGGATATTTGTCTTAAGCGAATCTGTGTAGCGTCCTCAAGATTTGTTTCCAAAGTGTCTGATGAACAAAGTAAATCATTGGCATCTAGAAAAGTATGAGTGTCTGACGCACGTAATGCCAGTGGCCCATTAGATTATTGAGGTCTTTAGCAGATTGCAAAGCGAAATATTTTTTTAATTTCAATTTTCTTATAAAGCAAAAGAGGTCAACTCTAGTCATGGTATAGTTGAAACTTTGTATTGGAGAATAGTTCAATCCTAAAGAAAGTAATAGTTCCTCTGCTTTGTTGAGGGTAACGTTAGAGAGATTAACAATAGTGTTATCAATTAACGGCGTTTTCCCCATGTTTTTTTCTTTTTCTTTAGTTGTTGCTGAGCACCGGCGATGTTTCCCTCTGCGCCGTTGTGCTTTGCGACGTTTGTTCCTCCTTTGCGTGCTTGTGAGTTGGGTTGCCAAGAGCTCAAAGTTTGGAGCCTCTCCTCTACTACAAAGTCCATTTCCTGCTGGAGATTCAGTGTTTCCAGTCCCATTAAGTTTAAATCTGAGCTGGTGGAACCAGATGACAATGATTCCACACTAGATGCGCTTGTTACAGATGAGTCGGTGGTTTGTTCGGCCCCATCGATGTTAGTAATACCAGATGCTGTCATGCTAGTACTGGCAATTGCGGTTGTTTTGTTGATATTTGCCCAGTGACATTTTTCTTTTTTGCATATGCCTCTCTTTTGGCTGTATTATATTTTCGGGAAAATGTAACAATCCTGCCATATCGGTAATCGTCAGCATCACAAGTAAATTTAGACGCCTTACGGATTTTGATTTTTTCCTCGTGTTTGTGTAATTGCTCATTCATATTATCCGTTAATTTCTTAATTTCTGAAGGATCCGGGCAAGCATTTATTTCCGTTTCTACAGCCTTGATTTGATCCAATAATTTTGCTCGATCACTAACAGCGTATTTAATCAATATGCAAACAAGGTTCATAGACGCGGCCAGGTTGCTTTCCCCCCATTCTTGCAACATCGCCGGGTCTGGTTTGGTCGCCAGTAGGTATATATAGTTAGGACCTAGTTACCATAGGAAATTCCGAACATTCTATTGGGAATAACCTTGGCGCCAATTGAGGGATCTGCCTGTAATTTTCCTTAAATTTGCCTCTCTGCGTTCCGCTCCTTCCCTGAAAGTTTCGGGGGGATTCGTCAAGCGGGGGCCGAGAAAAAGGAGGGGTCCCAAAACGTGTTTTCCCCATGTTAATTTCCATAGGGACATTCTGACAAGGCTACAGCTTGAACGGCTGAACGGAATTATACCAGATTTGGCAAAATGGTAGGGACTGGTAAGCAGCAGTGCCTTTTGTATATTTGGTGTAAATCCCTCTAGTAGTTCTTGAGAAAATTGAATTTGACATTTTTGAAATGGCATTTTCTATGGGACCTTTAGACACGCTAAGGCCCGAACGGCTGAACAGAATTACACCAAACTTGGCAAAATGGTAGGGACAGGTATGCAGTAGTGCCTTTTTTATATTTGGTGAAAATCCCTCCAGTAGTTGTTGAGAAAATGAATTTGAGCAAATTATATATCTATATGGGCTCAACATTCTATTGGGTATAACTTTGGCGCCGATTGAGGAATCTGTGTGTAATTTTCCAGAATTTGGGCCAGCTCCGCTCCTTCCCTGAAAGTTTTGGGGGGATTCGTCAAGCGGAGGCCGAAAGGGTGGTCCCAAAACATGTTTTCCCCATGTTAATTTCCATAGGGTCCTTTAGACACGGCTACAGCCCAAACGGCTGAACGGAATTACACCAAACTTGGCAAAATGGTAGGGACAGGTATGCAGTAGTGCCTTTTCTATATTTGGTGAAAATCCCTCCAGTAGTTGTTGATAAAATTGAATTTGATCAAATTATATATCTATATGCGCTCACCGTACGCGTACGGTACGCGTACCCTTACGTGCGCGAGCGAGTTTCTGATTGGCTGGCAGTCGACTGTCAACATTCCAAACTGTCCAAACCAGGAAGTGTTGGCCACCATCTAGTTTTTCAGGAGAAGTGAGGCACAAGAGAGCACAAAACAAGAGTGGAAAACGTGAAAAGGGGGCAGGGTTGAGACCCCCTGACCCCCTAGCCCTTCTCAGGGGGTCCCAGGAGCCCACCAAGAAACAAGAGGGCTGCTCAGGTGGTCCCAGAAGGATAATAACATATATAAACGTTATCCGCTAATAGAATTAGCATTTACAAAACCGTTGACATTTATTGAAAAAAAATATAGGTTTCACGCCTGATATAGTTAGGAATTAGCATTTAAAAAACCTTGCAAATTCACTGACAAAACCATAGGTTTCAAGCCTTATATAGTTAGGAATTAGCATTTAGAAAACCTTGCAAATTCACTTAAAAAACCATAGGTTTCAGGACTTATATAGTTAGGAATTAGCATTTAAAAAACCCTGCAAATTCACTTAAAAAACCATAGGTTTCAGGCCATATATAGTTAGGAATTAGCATTTTAAAAACCTTGCAAATTCACTTAAAAAACCATAGGTTTCATGCCTTATATAGTTAGGAATTAGCATTTAAAAAACCATTGAAATTGCTCCTATATATTTAGTTGTACTAACTGAATTTCGCGCACCTGCAATCCACTGCTGATGATGTCACATATTACATCATTCATGACATGGTCAGTGACATCACTGATGACATCACTGATGATATCATTCATGTGATAATCCGATGCACCTCCTCACACTCTAATATAACCTTTGATACACTCAGTGTTAAATACAGACTACCATTCTTGAAACCATTGACACACCAATACCAGTTACTACATACGCACTCACTGATTCCTAGGTCTACACACACATTCACTCATTCACCCATAGAATCACTCATACATACAGTCACTCATCAATTCAACACTATCATATGCACTCATACACCTATACAGACACTCATACACTGCCACTCATCTATGGAGTTACTCACACACCTAGTCAGTCATGTAAATAATCAATCACACTTCCATTTCCTCAACTATACAGTTATACACACAACACCTTTCTTATTCAAACATATACTAACACATACTTACTCTTATACAATCACTGATACAAGTACACAATGATCCATGCAGCTACTCGCACATTCACTGGCTCTCATGCATAGTCATTTATATATGCCAACTCTCACATGCACTGTGTTTTACATATGTACTTACTTGGACATGTAGTACTGAGATATCCATTCACTCACCAACACACCCATGCACACATTCAACCGCCCATATAGCTGTTTCCACTTGCACTCTTGAACTCATACACCTAGGTAATCAACTGCTCACACATCAATGCACAGAGTCACACACCTCCCAGCCACCCACACACACACACTCAGTCTCCCATTCAAATATTTGGGCAACCAATCAATAACCAATATAGCCACTCATATAGCTACTGATCAACACATGCAGCAGCTTACACAACAACAGACATACTGATGCACACATTCAGACAGTTTAGTCACTAACCCATGCATTTAGTAAGACACATTTAATCACTCACTCATACAGTCAGTCACGCACCTACTAAATCCTTCATCCAGACACTTATACATCCACTCATTCTTCAATACGTAAAACATATTTAACCTTTACAGAAACACACAGTCACTGGATGATGTCATCAGTGATGTCATCAGTGATGTCAAATGAGATGTCATCAGTGATGTCATTTGAGATGTCATCAGTGATGTCATCAGTGATGTCACTGACCATGTCATGAATGATGTAATATGTGACATCATCAGCAGTGGATTGCGGGTGCGCGAAATATAGTTAGTACAACTAACTATATAGGAGCAATTTCAATGGTTTTTTAAATGCTAATTCCAAACTATATAAGGCCTGAAACCTATGGTTTTTTAAGTGAATATATATATATACTTATTTATATGAATATATATATGTATATATATATGTATATATATAAATATATATATATATATATATATATATATATATATATATATATATATATATATATATATATATATATATATATATATATATATATTCTCCAACCACACCCGATTTCTCTTCCAGGAACCGGACACCGACACAGGAGCAGATTGGATCATCAGCCTTTCAGGGTTGTTTTATTATAAAAGCATGACGCGTTTCGGCATACCTGCCTTGTTCACATGGGGCAGCCTTTTAAAATACAACATTTTTGTACCAGAGCAAAAGGTCACATAGTCATTACCTTCATGGACATGGACAACAGACTCATTTGTTTTTCTCACTTTTTTCTGCAATTTTCACAACATCCGATTAAAATTACTAAAACATTTTCTATTTAAAATCATAGAAATTCTGGACATATTTACAAGTTGCATTGTGTTACACATTCCCTATTTTTACTTTATGCTTTCCAATAAAAGCATTAAAATAAAACAAAGATCATTATTTAAATGTTATGTTCTTATTCATTTTCAAAAGTTGTTTTAGGCATTAATTCATGCCAACCTGCCCATCCATTCTTTTCTTCACATTACACAATGCTTATTTCATTTCAACAATAAATACATTTTCCAGATAAAAAATCAGTCTTAAAATCCATATTTTTAAGGAATATTCTGATTATATTACTCGGATGTTGTTTTGCCATATGAGTAGTGTGAATCCAAATTTTTCACCTGCATGGAGATACTGGGCAAGTGCCCTGTTACTGTTTCATGAAATATTCAATCATACTTCACTTGCCAATCTGTCAAGAAAGATATTCATATTGAGCCCATTATTAGTATATACAGAAATTCATATTGTATATTAGCTGTGTTACATAGTTAAAAGAACCTATTTTAAAATATATACACACTTAAAACTTAATCAGTTTATCTGTGCAAATAGGCAATTTTAAAGAAAGTGCTTTAGGCATATAAAGTGCTTGTTTCATGCAGTACTATTATTTTCATAAAGTGCTAGTGCTTTGCATATTATACATTTCACATTTCTTTACTTATTTTCTTAACATATACATGTATATTTTAAATGGGTCCCAATATATCTTTAGCTGGACTCTCTCTGGTATAATTATTAAAAACAATTAAAATTTTGTATTGAAATGGTATTGTTTCTACAGTAAATGTACATGCAGATCCTCTTCTATATTCAAACCATGAGGGCTCTTTGTGTTGAACAGGAGTATATATTTGGACTCTAACTTTCTCAACTTTTTTTCACGGTCACCTCCTCTCTTGTTTTTTGGGACCTGATCTATTGCAAAATACTCCAACTCATTGCAATTGCCTTTGTGTATCTCATTGATATGTCTGGCCACTACATAGTTTTTGTCATTGTTTTTTACTGCTCGCAAATGCTGGAGAATACGAACATGTACCATATGGATTGTACTCCCTATGTACATTTTAGGGCATGAACATTTTAAAACAAACTACAAAATCGCTTTTGCAGTTCAATGGCAGTCTTATGTTCCACGGGCTATTCAATAATGGGGAAATTATTGATTTCTCATTCCTCCCATGCTGACAAGCTTTACACTTGTAACACTTATAGAATCCCGGGCTCACTTTAATCCATCCACTTTTCTTTTTTATTTCCGGGTCTGTTTTAAATAGATCGTCCCTCATAGATTTTGCCTTGTTATATGTTATCATAGGGTGTTTTGGTACTTGTTCTTGTAGGACTGAGTCTTGTTTTACGAGATACCAGTGTCTACACAGACGATCGCTTACTTTCTTATGATAAGCATTGTAGCCTGTGATCATTCTTATTTGGCATTTGGAGTCTTTCAATTTTGACGCCACCTTGTCATCCCCTGGTTTCTCCTTTGCTTGATTGAGAATTTCATTTTTATAGCCCCTTTGCAGAAATCTATGTGTCATATCATCCATATCTTTATTTAAAGTAGCTGCCTCACTGCAGTTCCTTTTCATTCTCAGATTCTCTGCATAGGGGATACTCCTCTTTAATCTAGGAGGATGAAAACTCGCCGCATGAAGCACTGTATTTCCAGCGGTCGGTTTTCTGTAGGCTCGTGTATGGAGCTCCCCATCTGATATATAGACTTCCAGATCGAGATATGTTACTTGGACAGCACTTATGTTTTCTGTGAATTTCAAATTCAAAGTGCTCTCATTTAGATTGTTTATGAACTCTTGTGCTGACTCTCTAGACCCTTTCAATATGATAAATAGGTCATCTATGAACCTAATCCATGTTATCACATGGTTTGTCCAATCACTGCCGTGTCCGACTTTGAGCACCTGCTCCTCCCACCAGCCCATATGCAAATTAGCATAGCTGGGGGCAAAGCAGGTGCCCATCGCCGTCCCATTCAACTGTTTCTATGTCTCTCCTCCAAAGATAAAAAGATTATTAGTCAGGCATAACCTGCACATCTCCATCAGCATGTTAGTATGTTGGTAAAAACTGATGGGCCTTCTATTTAGGAAATGTCTCATTGCTCTCATTCCGTCTGTATGGTCAATACTCGTATATAGACTGACAACGTCTAAGGTGATCAACAAATAGGACTCCTCCCATTTTATATTAGCAATTTTATTCAAAATATCTCTCGAATCCTGTATATAGGCTGATAATTCTTTAACAAATGGCTGCAAAAATGAATCCAAATATCTAGATGTTAACTCAAATAAACTCCCTATGGCGGAAATAATTGGCCGTCCTGGGGGTATCTCGCTGTTTTTATGAATTTTAGGTATTAAGTACAAAATGGGTAATACTGGTTTCTCTACTTTGAGGAAGGCAAACTCAGATTGACTAAGTAACCCCAAACCACTCCATCTGGATAGATCTTTCACATATTTATGTCTTATTTCCTCCATATTGCTTTGGGGTACTTTCAAGTAGCATTCCTTATCTCCTAGTTGCGACATTGCCTCTTTTTTGTAGGCGTCTAAAGGTCACAGAACCAAGTTTCCCCCTTTGTCTGCCTGCCTTACAACTACATCTTGCGTTGCCTGTATTTTTTGAATGATATCATTGTACTTTTTCTCAAAATTGGATTCCCTTGTCAAGAACTCTTTAGATGATTTTTCCGATAGGATTTTCAAATCCCTTATCACAGCATCAGAAAACATATCTATTGCATCTTTTGGGGTGTTGGGGGTAAATGTTGATTTCTGTTTAAAATCTGAAGCAGGCCTTTCAAATACATCTTTAAAAAATAGATTATCTGCCTGGCTCAAATTTCCCAACCCATCTCCACCTTCCCCTTCTCTGTATAATTGTTGACAATCAAATAACAATTCCATATCACCTACTTCGAGATTGACAGGATCCTGGCATGGTGTTGCTCCTTTTTCTTTATATTCTTCACCTTTATTGCTAAAGAATTTTCTCAATTTTAACTTTCAAATGAATTTTAAAAAATCTATTCGAGTTTGAGCATAGTTAAAATTTGTGCATTTGCAAAATGTAAGTCCTAACGATAGAATTCTAGTTTCCTCCTCACTCAAGACCATGTCAGTCAAATTTATCACACTGGAGGCGGTACTTATTTCTTCCACCCCCGCCTTTGGTAGAATTCCTTCTTGTGTCTGCCGGTTCTTAGTTCCATACCCGCCCGTCTGTTTTTTCGCTTCCTGCGTTTTCTTTTTTGTGACCTGGAAAGTTCATTCTTAGGCTCTGAGTCCGGTCCTGTAATAAAAAAGCAAATTCCTCAAAGATAGACAGTGGATTTAAAACATCTCTAAATTGGTTTGGTCCATCTTCCGGTTCTGTTTCTACATCAGAGCTGCCACTGAACTTGTCTCTGATATTTCTCCATCCTTTGCCAGGGCCCCTATTTTCCTTGCTCGAGGGCCGGCTGCATCCTTTGTTTCCTTATTCGATCGAATCTACGTGCAAAGGTGTAAATCTGTCCACACAAGTAATCTTGCCGATCTCTTTGAAACGTAATTGTTTTCCTTTCAGTGATTGTGCGCTCATGTTTCACCAGTCGCCCTTTAAGGTCACCACTAAACTTATCCATTTCAGCATCGCCCAGAATGTGTTCATGCTCCAAAGCATCTATTTCTTTGAGAATCTTTTCTGGATCTTTTGTGGTGTATTTTATCAAGATTTTAAGCATGTTCTCTGATGCATTGGCATTATTTTCTGCCCATTCCCTGAGCATCTCGGGGTCTGGATTTTCGTAGGTAGGGGCCGTTAAGACTCTTAGCCCCCTTGGAATTCTTCCAACTTCTAAGTATTTACCCAACGACTAAATTTCCCACCATTTGGAAATTTCGTTTCGGTGTAGTTTCTCCAATTTCTTTTTATTGCTAGCTTTTTATTTCCCGATTCGTTCACACTCTGGTCCACTCCAGGTTTTGGATCTGCTCTTTTGCTGCATTCCTCTGCAAATACAGCGTTCGCCGTCGCCTCTCTGCTCTTTACCAAGGTATCCATTTCAATATTATTTCTTATGCAGGTTAGGATGCTACCACATAATATTTTGCCAACAACCCTCTTATATGCTTTATATTCTGCTCCGCTGGGTTTGTCCGTCTCCCCACACACCTCTCCCCGCTGCCTTTCCATTTACGGGACCTCACCTTCAGTCTCCGAGACAGCCGCGGCTCCCTGCTTGCGCAGCTTACCGCTTACAGCCTCCTTGACTCGATGCAAAGTCCCGATCTTCACACGGCGCGGGGGGGCTTCCTCGTAGTGTTTTGTTGAACACAGAAACCAAACTTTGCTGGAAATATCGAGGATGCACCATAACAAGGACGCGTCGGTTTCACCGCTATTCCAGCACCGCGGCAACAAACTCCAACCACACCCGATTTCTCTTCCAAGAACCGGACACCGACACAGGAGCAGATTAGATCATCAGCCTTTCAGGGTTGTTTTATTATAAAAGCATGACGCGTTTCGGCATACCTGCCTTGTTCACATGGGGCAGCGTTTTAAAATACAACATTTTTGTATCAGAGCAAAAGGTCACATGGTCATTATCTTCATGGACATGGACAACAGACTCATTTGTTTTTCTCACTTTTTTCCGCAATTTTCACAACATCCGATTAAAATTACTAATACATTTTCTATTTAAAATCATAGAAATTCTGGACATATTTACAAGTTGCATTGTGTTACAAATTTCCTATTTTTACTTTATATTTTCCAATAAAAGCATTAAAATAAAACAAAGATCGTTATTTACATTTTATGTTCTTATTCATTTTCAAAAATTGTTTCAGGCATTAATTCATGCCAACCTGCCCACCCATTCTTTTCCTCACATTACACAATGCTTATTTTATTTCTACAATAAATACATTTTCCAGATAAAAAATCAGTCTTGAAATCCATATTTTTAAGGAATATTCTGATTATATTACTCGGATGTTGTTTTGCCATATGAGTAGTGTGAATCCAAATTTTTCACCAGCATGGAGATACTGGGCAAGTGCCCTGTTACTGTTTCATGAAATATTCAATCATACTTCCCTTGCCAATCTGTCAAGAAAGATATTCATATTGAGCCCATTATTAGTATATACTGAAATTCATATTATATATTAGCTGTGTTACATAGTTAAAAGAACCTATTTTAAAATATATACACATTAATCAGTGTATCTGTGCAAATAGGCAATTATAAAGAACGTGCTTTAGGCATATAAAGTGCTTGTTTCATACAGTACATATATATATGTGCATTTATATAGATATAAAGATGTTTATACATGTATGTGTGTATATATATATATATATCAAAACAAAACCCTTTCAGGCATAGAGTGACGCATAAATTATGCACAAAAGAAGGAGAGAACTCTGGATAGTTCTCAAGTTTAGGTGGTAAGCAGCTCCTGTTAGAGCACTTTCAACACCAGCGACATGCTAAATCTGCTCACCTCAAATGTCTGTTTTTCTATCAAAGTCTTTAAGCATAGGATTAGCCCAGTGCTATCCACGCCAAGATAGAAAATGACAAAGTCTTTTGCCATTTATACAGCAAAGTCTTTAAGCATAGTACTAGTACAGTGCTGTCCTTGCCGAGCTGTAAAATGACAAAAGGCAATTATCACTCCAGACAGAATATTACAGCGTTGAATTGGTAAAATACCAACTCAAGCCAACCTGAAATGAGTAAAAGCAACCCCTGACACAGTGTTTCGCAGTAATTAGAGCTCTTCAGAGAGGTATAGCTTTGTCCAGACACAAGGGAGCACCCAGTATTAAGTCAAAACAAAACCCTTTTAGGCATAGAGTGACACATAAATTATGTAAAAAAGGAGAGAACTCTGGGTAGTTCTCAAGTTTAGGTGGAAAGCAGCTCCTGTTAGAGCACTTTCACACCAGCGACACGCTAAATCTGCTCACCTCAAATGTCTGTTTTTCTATCAAAGTTTTAAGCATAGGATTAGCACAGTGCTAGCCACGCCGAGATAGAAAATGACAAAGTCTTTTGCCATTTATACAGCAAAGTCTTTAAGCATAGGACTAGTACAGTGCTGTCCTTGCCGAGCTGTAAAATGACAAAAGGCATTTATCATTCCAGCACAATATTACAGCTTTGAATTGGTAAAATACCAACTCAAGCCAACCTGAAATGAGTAAAAGCAACCCCTGACACAGTGTTTCGCTCTAATTAGAGCTCTTCAGAGAGGTATTGCTTTGTCCAGACACAAGGGAGCACCCAGTATTAAGTCAAAACAAAACCCTTGGCCGTGGGGAAGAGCAACATAGCGAACTGGTGGAAAATACATACCCAGTTTGGTGAGGCTGTCGCTTGTACTAACTATAGCGATTAGCACGAAGTCTCTTATGCCAATCAAGCCTGCCAATTCGCTCAGCACCTACTAAGGGATGACAATAAGCCCAAATGTGCACAGAGACTTTGAAGTATAATTGCATGCATTCAGTACTACATGTCCCAGCACCCTTTGAAAACCTGCAATGAGGAAACGCCCAATGAGAGGTGGGGTAAGACATTAACCAGAAGCTGCCAATGAATGAATGCAAGGCTTCGATGTTTCACTGCGGGCAGCCCAGGAAGAAGGGGAATCTGTCCCCGAAACGCGTCGGCTTCTCACATTGAAGAGCGAAAGGCAGACTGCATTTCAAGGCCAGAGGGCGAGGCTCCGTCGAGTGACTTTCCGAAATGCTCAGGCATTTGGATAAAAAAAAAAAATATATATATATATATATATATATACACACACACATACTTATTTATGCAGATTTATATAAATATGTATGCATTTATATTTGTATTTATATAGGTATGCAGATGTTTATATATATATATAGATATTGTATATGTAAAAGCATCTATATGTACATATCTATATATGGATGTACCTATGTATTTATAAAGATATATATATATATATATATATATGATAGATTTACATATAAACATATATACATATATATACGTATACATATACACATATATGTATATATGTGATTGTATGTATGCTTATGTTTAAATATATAAGCACATATGCATATGTATGTATATATGTGCATACAGGCATATGTATGTGCATATATATATATATATATGCATATGTATGCATGCATTGGCATAGCCAATAGGTCTCGCCTTTGGGACCTTCTAAGTGTTTACCCATGCAGCACATTACTACGTGAGAGGTGTTGGCTTTGTCGATATGTTTTAGCCATGTTGTTTAGCAGCGTGGCTGAAAGTAAAAGGAATAACGAACAGCAAAGAAATAACAGCACATCCAGAGAGACAGCAGTATCAGTAAAATGCATATAAAGGGGCAGTTTTGTGGTCTGTCACCCGAGCATCCTCGTTTTAACGTCAAAAACCTCCTTCAATTTCAACGGACAATGGCTTAGTGTTTGATCAAATAAAACGATGTGCCATTAAATCCAAGAAAACGGGATTTGTGTTGAAAAGTTGACTTTGTGTTCAGCATTGAGTGGCTGGGGTTCGTGATACATGCTTTCATTGTTTTTAAGTTTTACTAGTCCTTCTCTCCTGCACAGACACTTGTCGTAAATAAACAGGAACTCTTTGCATGGAGAAATAAAGGTTTATTTAGATAAGAGGAAAGTAAATAAACCCGACCAGCTGAGCTGAGTCCGAGATGCCAGTAACAGCTTCCTGAGAGAATCCTGGGCTCTGAGGCACAAGAGAATTGTCAGCACGAGCTCAGGCGGTCTCACGAGGCAGAACGAGAGAAAAGAGAATTACAGTAAGTATAACATATCTCCTTTCCTTCAACATGGACATAAAAAAACATGAGATAACAAGCTAAAATACAATCAAATTAATGAGCTGCAAAGAAGAAACATGAGATCACAAACAAAGCATTAAATCATTTAAAACATTAAATCATTGGATAAGAAACACCAAGCAATGTAACTATGACTATCCATGACCACCTACCCACTCCTTTCCTTTATAAACAATTAAACGAAATCTTTTGGAAAGGGGCGACCACTCGGTCCCCCCGCACGTATGGCAGAGTACCACGATCCCCCCGGGAAGCCATCTTGGGCGGGAGGCGTGTCTCGGCTGGTATGCCCGAAGCGGCGTAGCCGGGGCGCGCTTTTTCCCGCCCTAGAGTGGGCTGGCCTAGACACTGACGCGGCTGGCCACGCCCTCGGGGCAGGCAGGGGCGGGTTTACGCCCGCCCTGAAGACAGATAAAAGGGGACGCAAGACCGGAAGGCATCCTCTTGTTCCTGTGCTCTGAAGCTGCACCTCCTCGCTGCACGTGAGCTCGAGACGGAACGAAGAGCCAATTTTGAGCGTTGTAATCTTTCTTTTGTCTTACAGATACTCTGTCGGAGAAATGCCCAAGAAAGGCGGGAAGAGAATGACGACTGAACAGATGGTTCGGGTCCTCATGAAGGAGATGACCGAGCTGAAGAAGCGGGTGGCGGAGAGAGACGGGGAAGGGGGGCCGGAACGTCCGCCAGCTGGAGCAGCCCCAGGAGGGAGAGCCAAGAGGCCAAGGAGGGGACCGGCTGGGGGAGACGTCACGGTGCCCTGTACCCCGCTCGAAGCGCCAACCCCAGTACCGGCGGAGGGGAACCCGATTCCCGTGGTGGTCACCGCGGTGTCCAATGAAGATATGCCGCCCGAGCTGGCAGCACAACTTGCAGCGTGGTTGGGCGAAAGTAGTGAGGGCGCCACGGCTGCCGAGGCGCAGACGCTGATGAAGCAATTGCGCGAGAAACGGGATGCAGCCAAGGTGTCCGCACCGGTTGCAGTAGTTGACAAGCCACAAGGGACCGCAGAGGCAGCGTCCGGTGCAGGTAAGCGGCCATTGCCGATTGCGAGGGATGAGTCAGCACCCTCTCGTAGAGAAAGGTTGGGTCAACATGTGCCTTTGGCAATTAAGGAGAAGATTTGGGCGGGGGAATATGTGAACATCTTCTCGTTGCTTGTTGATCATTATGAGGTGGAGCATGTTAAGGGTCAGAAAGACCTCATGCATCCGAGTGTTTGGCGCGCAAAAATGGCCGCCTTTAAAGTGAATGAAAATATTGGCAATTGGGGCAATGCATGGGGAATCTTTACGTCGATCTTGGGGGAACGTAGGCCCGAGTTGCTTGCCGAGTTGCCGACCTATCAGTCGCGAATCATGGGGTACTCAACATCATACCAGGGTAACCATTGGTTCTGCTACGATAATCTTTTTAGGAAGGCTAAAGAGCATAACAAAAGCTTAACCTGGGATTGTTATGATTCTTTGACATGGGATAAAATGAAGGAGACAGGTATGTTGAAAATGCCATTGGTAGGAAGTAATGTTGGCGAACCCTCCCGCCAATATGGGGGAACGCCCTTTCGTTCAGGTATGGGTACCGACGATTACTCGAGACCTGCCGGCAATACAGGAAAAAGGGGGTTATGCTTTAATTTCAACAGAGGTAAATGTACTAGGCCCCAGGGATCGTGTAAATTTAAACATGAATGTAGCGGGTGCGGGTCGCCCCATCCTGAGTCCACGTGCAGAGCCAAAACGGGTGATAACGGGGGGAGAGGAGGCGCCAAACAGGTCTAACATAGTCCGAGGGGCGCCTTTACCTACCCCGATTGATACCTTGGCGATGATTCCCTGGCTCAGTGAATACCCGGATCGTACTTCTGCTGGGGTGCTGCGGAACGGATTTTCGTATGGTTTCCGCATCCCGGTAGGGGACTTTCAGGGTGTGGAGAAGTGTAAAAATCAACTGTCGGTCCTGCAGCATACGACCGTGGTACAGGATAAGATCCGGAAAGAGGTTACTCGAGGTCGGGTCGCCGGCCCGTTTAGTGTACCCCGGTGCAGGATTTTGTTTGTTCTCCTTTAGGGGTGGTCCCCAAGAAAGACCCGGGTGAGTTCCGATTGATTCACAATTTATCAGCTCCACGTGGTTTTTCTGTAAACGATGCAATAGATCCGGAAGTATGTTCGGTGCGGTACGCATCCTTCGATGAGGCCGTAGCCATTTTGAATCGCCTGGGGCCCGGGGCGCTGATGGCGAAGTCAGATATCGAGTCAGCGTTCCGATTGCTCCCGGTACACCCAGACGACCAGCGTCTCCTAGGTTTCATGTTTCAGGGTTATTATTACATGGATAGGTGTATGCCGATGGGGTGCTCTATATCTTGTGCCTATTTCGAGAAATTCAGTAGTTTTCTACAATGGGTCTTCACAAAGAAGACGGGTTTCCAACATGTAATGCATTACCTTGATGATTTTCTGTTCCTTGGGGCAGCCGGGGATCTCGAATGTGGCCGGGCCTTGGCCGAATTTTGTATGTTAATGAAACAGTTTGGTGTGCCATTGGCACCAGGTAAGACGGTGGGTCCTGCGACTTGCCTCGAGTTTCTGGGGATCGAGTTAGACTCCAGTGAGGGTTGTTTTCGTTTGCCAGCTGACAAAGTGTTGAAGTTCAGGGCAGCCCTGCGAGTGTGTATAAGTGGATCTAAAGTTACGCTGCATCAATTACAGCAGTTGGTGGGACAGTTGAATTTTGCCCTGAGGGTTATACCAATGGCCCGCCCCTTCTCCCGTTCAATTGCCCAAGCTATGGTCGGCTTAAAGGAGGACCATCATCGCACGAGACTATCGGCTGAGGTCCGCCAGGACATGCGCATTTGGCTAGCATTCCTGGCGGACTTTAATGGTCGAGTCGTCTGGAACAAACCAGCCGTGTCCTCGGAAGAGCTGGGGCTATGGACAGATTCGGCAGGTAGCATAGGTTTTGGTGCCATCTTCGGCACAAAATGGTCGGCACAAAGGTGGCCGACATGGTGGCATGACAATGGTCTGACAAGTAATATTGCTTTCCTTGAACTTTTCCCCATTTTGGTGGCCCTGAGAACCTGGCCCGAAGGGTTCAAAGATCACTCTGTGATATTTTGGTCTGACAATATGACCGTGGTCGAGTGCATCAATAGCCAAGCTGCACGAGGTAAACTGATTTTAAGACTGCTCAAAGAAATTGTTTTACTGTGTATGCAACTGAATGTGCTATTCAGAGCAAAACATGTCCCGGGGGTAATGAATCAGGCGGCTGATGCACTGTCTCGTTTTCATATGCAGGCTTTCTCGGGTTTCCTTCCCACAGCGGACCCAGAGGCGGCACCCTTTCCCGAAGCTCTCTGGTCTCTCGGTGCCCCGAACTTCGTCACCTCGTGGGTGAGAGTCTAGCACCAAGGACGAGGAAGGCATATGAAGGGGCGTTTCGGTCCTATTTAGCCTTTTTGGGGACCGATAGAGGGGGGCTTTGGGGCCACGAGGAATGGGTAGTGAATTTTCTGATGTCCTTACATAGGGCTGGGAAATCAGTGGCTACGGCCCAGAGGCATCGTGCTGCCATTTCCTTTGTTGCCAGGGCTCATGGTATCCAGGACCCGACAGCGTCTTTCGTGGTACAGAAAGCGCTGCGTGGGTGGCAACGCCTTGAGGGTCGCAGAGTAGATGAGAGGCGCCCGATAGGTTTGGATAGGTTGGCCCAGTTGTTGGCCACACTCCCTTCCACATGTTCATCTCAGTTTGAGACAGTGTTGTTCCGAGCCTCTTTTACGCTGGCATTTCATGGGGCGATGCGGGTAAGCGAACTAGTGGCAAAGAACAAACGGGATGTGACAGGGGGTTTGTGCCAGGAACACGTTCAGATCAGAGGAGAGACAATGACTGTCTCCTTTGTCAGGTCCAAGACCGATCAGGGTGGGATGGGGGACTGCATAATCATACGCAGGATTCCCGGGTCCTCCATGTGTCCGGTAAAGTGTTTAGAAGACTACTTGGCACGAAGGGTGGCATCATGGGGGGGGACCTTGTTGAGACACGCGGACGCCACCCCACTGACGAAATTTCAGTTTCAGCGGGTGCTTGCGATGTCAATTGCCGCTGCGGGCTTGAACCCGGGCGAGTTTGGGACCCATTCCTTTCGGATAGGGGCTGCTACAGAAGCTACAGCTAGGGGTCTTAATGTTGAACACGTAAAACGAGTGGGGCGTTGGTCCTCCAATTGTTATAAGAGGTATGTGCGGTTGCACATGTTGTGAAGCTGTGATGATGTACTCACGCCTCTTGTTTTTGTTTGATTTTCAGTTACGCAAGCCTACGAGGCGGGGCGGACTATGCAGTCGACCCAACACCGGGCCAGCGGTCAGACATCACCGGCTGTGAAAAAGGAGGTGTGGGTCGTGGGCCACTCATACGTGAGGCGTGCCGCGGACGTATTCAAAGCAGGTGACATGATTCACGTAGCTGGGGAATACGGGTACAGGGTGTCCTTCTACGGAAGAGGCGGTCTCTGTATTGACCAGTTTCAAGCATTTTTCGAGGGTTTGTTAGGGCGGACGAGGTCACCGCCGTCTATAGTCATAGTACATCTAGGGGGCAATGATTTAGTCACCACCGGTAGACGACTTCTCCTGGAAGCAATGCTTTCCACTGTAAGTTGGTTGGCAAGGAGAGTTCCGGGGTGCATAATTGCGTGGTCCCATATGATCCCACGAAAGGTATGGCGAGGGGCTATTTCTATTCCTGCTTTGAATCATTCTGTTAGAAAGCTTAATAACAAAGTGTGTAGGTTGTTCCGTTCCAGGACATTGCATTCTATTTCGCATGGCTGTATTAATGATGACAGTATGTATTTGGGGGATGGTGTGCATTTGTCTCGGGTGGGGAATGAGTTACTCATAGGAGACTTCTTAGCATGGTTAAAAACGTTAAAACATGACCTTTAGGTAGGAGCTTTGTGGGGGGTCCGGATAGCCGGTCAACTATCCGGCCTGTGGCGGTAAGGTCATGATCGGTGAGCACTAATTGGAAGATCCCTATGAGTGGGCGTCACCCAACACGGATGGGAGCGCTCGGGAGAGGTGGCCATTGGCCCCTCAACGGGGAGGCGGTCCCTTCTAAGGATGGGTCGCCGAAAGAAAAGGAAAGGCGGTCAAGGCCCCTTCCTGTGTAGGAGGGGTTACAGCCCCCTCCTGGGGAATTTCCCGGGGCCAGTGACGTCTGCGACGGCAGATGTGGTAAGTTGTGCGGGGTTTTGGGGGGGGTCTACGCTACCTTCTAGATACCTCACACGAGTCCTCGAACGACCTTTAAGTGGCGTCGAGTTTTATTGGTGCCCCCGTCAAGTCAAAGGGAAATTGGTAGTTGCACTTGAGGTACGCCTCAGTGCTGTCGCCCCTCACAAGTGGGGGGTATTTCTGGTTAGGGATCTTGACACCGGTTACGACCTTGCCGTTGGCCCTTAAACGTTAGGATGTACAATTTCATAATTTCAAGTAAATGAGTAAATGTGTGTAGGATGTTAGTTCGGCTAGGAGAACCTCTGTATTAGAGAATCTGTTAAGGTTAGCCAAACATCGCAATGTGGTAATGAAATTGTACATAATATAAAATGTTGATTTAATGTTTTAATTTTGTTTTAATAAATACGGCCGGGAGGGTTACTCCCTCCCTCTTCCAAAAACTTCAAGAACTGTTTCCGGTTTCCCTCCTTTGGGGATTGTGTTGAGAGGGGGTGGCGGGTATCTCAGCCATATGGAAAGGGGCGACCACTCGGTCCCCCCGCACGTATGGCAGAGTACCACGATCCCCCCGGGAAGCCATCTTGGGCGGGAGGCGTGTCTCGGCTGGTATGCCCGAAGCGGCGTAGCCGGGGCGCGCTTTTTCCCGCCCTAGAGTGGGCTGGCCTAGACACTGACGCGGCTGGCCACGCCCTCGGGGCAGGCAGGGGCGGGTTTACGCCCGCCCTGAAGACAGATAAAAGGGGACGCAAGACCGGAAGGCATCCTCTTGTTCCTGTGCTCTGAAGCTGCACCTCCTCGCTGCACGTGAGCTCGAGACGGAACGAAGAGCCAATTTTGACCCACCCACCAGCCCCTGATGACAGCAAGTGGTTTTGAATAAAGTTGATGGATAACTCTGATTTTCGTTTACAGGTTGTGGTATTATCGTGATGAATTTGAGTATGTAATAAAGAATGTCGATTTGTGTTACGTTTTGCAAATAAAGAAATTCTGCTTTCGTGTTCATTGGTAGCAGGCTTTTAAGGAAAGTATAGTTGCTGCTATAATTTTAGTTTAGTCATTTAGTTAGCATTGTCGTATTTATTTTGGTCGGGCGGTAAGGTCATGATCGGTGAGCACTAATTGGAAGATCCCTATGAGTGGGCGTCACCCAACACGGATGGGAGCGCTCGGGAGAGGTGGCCATTGGCCCCTCAACGGGGAGGCGGTCCCTTCTAAGGATGGGTCGCCGAAAGAAAAGGAAAGGCGGTCAAGGCCCCTTCCTGTGTAGGAGGGGTTACAGCCCCCTCCTGGGGAATTTCCCGGGGCCAGTGACGTCTGCGACGGCAGATGTGGTAAGTTGTGCGGGGTTTTGGGGGGGTCTACGCTACCTTCTAGATACCTCACACGAGTCCTCGAACGACCTTTAAGTGGCGTCGAGTTTTATTGGTGCCCCCGTCAAGTCAAAGGGAAATTGGTAGTTGCACTTGAGGTACGCCTCAGTGCTGTCGCCCCTCACAAGTGGGGGGTATTTCTGGTTAGGGATCTTGACACCGGTTACGACCTTGCCGTTGGCCCTTAAACGTTAGGATGTACAATTTCATAATTTCAAGTAAATGAGTAAATGTGTGTAGGATGTTAGTTCGGCTAGGAGAACCTCTGTATTAGAGAATCTGTTAAGGTTAGCCAAACATCGCAATGTGGTAATGAAATTGTACATAATATAAAATGTTGATTTAATGTTTTAATTTTGTTTTAATAAATACGGCCGGGAGGGTTACTCCCTCCCTCTTCCAAAAACTTCAAGAACTGTTTCCGGTTTCCCTCCTTTGGGGATTGTGTTGAGAGGGGGTGGCGGGTATCTCAGCCATATAAATATGCAGGTTATTTTCAATCACGAACAGGTCTTTCACGATTACTATGAGCCATGTCATGAGATAGCAACATTGGCCGTTGTGAAAGGTAATTATTTGAAAAAACATTTTCTTTTTTTTTTTTATACAAGGCCACCATTTGAAGGTTCTATGTTTGACCATTTTGCAGTTATACATAATTTTCACCCACAGATTTAACCTGAAATGGGCCTTTGAATTTGTTAAAAGCCTTGTGTGTACCTCCAGGTTTGACTTTGACTTGAGAAATGTTCCTCCTACCCGTAAAATTGAAGTATGAATGGGGAGAACGAGAAACTTCAAATTGTTGTTTAGACAACCACGTAGGAACTAGTTTCGTACCAGCTTGCCTGCCTCTCATTAATTTGAAAGGGGATTGTGACATACCCTGATGTACTGTGGTGCTATACGCCCAAAGCATTTCTTTAATCTCTTTTTGAATAGAACGGTTGGATGCCAAGGCTAATTGTATGGTACCTTTAACTAGCTAATTTACTCTCTCGCATAAACCGTTACTTTGTGGGTTCTAAAATGACGTACATAAATGTTTTAAACCCACATGATTAAAGTAAGACTCAATTTCCTTAGACGTAAGTTGTGTGCCATTATCTGATAAAAGTGAAGTTATTGAGTAACTTGATGGTGGAATGTGCATTGATATTTTTCATAAAAGCAACTTCCACCCACCTTGAAGTACAATCAACCAATACCAAAGCGAACATCTCACTATCTTGCAATTTATGGAAAGGACCAATGAAATCCATGCAAACTTTTTGCCACACACCCTCCTGGGATACCACATGTTTATAAGTAGAAGAGTTGTGGGCACCTACTTGAAGTCTCTTTTCAGAATCTTTGCAAACAGAAAATTTTTCAATCCATTGTTTCACCTGACAATCAATGCCTGGCCACCAAAATCTTTCTTTTAACCATCTAGCCGTAAGGGTCTGGCCCAGATGATCCTCATGAGCCAAAGCAATAATTCGAGGTCTGAGCGATTCTGGTGGTATGTATTTCTCAACACTCAATACAATGAATTCCCCTTGTGTGGAAATCTCATCTTGTAATTGCACATAGAGTCTAAGACCAGGTAAAACGGTGCTTGGTCTGGATACTCCTTCTTTGGTCATTTTAATTAAGTTTTTCATTGTTGCATCATTTGTCATGCCAACCAGCCATTCCTCTTTAGAGATGGACTTACAGAGATCATCAGTGAGATCCTCTAGATAGGCAACCACACTTTTGGTAATTAACTCATCTGAGGTTGCCTTTGTGTCTGGTAATCTTGATAAACAGTCTGAAACACTGTTGCACCAACCAGGCACATATTCAATATTACACAAGAAATCTTGCACACTAACTGCTAGCCTGGCAAGCCTGCCAGAACAGTTTTTAATACCACCAGGAGCTAATACTTTTAGTAAAGGCTTATGGTCAGTTCTAAGAACAAATGGTATACCCCATAAGAAAACTCTAAAATGTTTTGTAGCCCATGCAGCTGCCAGTGCCTCGCGCTTGATAACAGAGTAATTCCTCTCCGTCTCAGATAAGGAGCGAGACACAAAGTCAACCATTTTTTCTTGTCTAGAATGCTTCTGTGTCAAAACCGCTCCGATGCCTACACCACTGGCGTCTACAGTTAAGACAGTAGATAAATGTGTCACAAAACTAGTGAGGATGTTGGTATTAACAATGTTCTCTTTGATTAGGTTAAAAGCTCTATTTTGTTCATCTCCCCATGAGAATACCTTCCCCCTTCTCAGAGGTTCTCTCAATGGTTCAGCTTTCCCTGCAATATTCTTGACAAATTTTGCATAGTACTCCACCATGCCCATGAACGATCTCAATGTGTCTCGGTTATTCGGTTCTACCACATTTGATATAGCACTGACGTAAGTCTTGTTTGGGTTGGATACCATCACCACTGACATGATAGCCCCGGTAATCCACTTCTCGGACAGCTAAAGCAAATTTGTCTTTGGGTAGGGTCAACCCAGACGTGACAAATCGTGCCAGAACTTTATCCAAGATAGAGTTGTGGTCACCAATGTTAATACCGTAGATCAAAATGTCGTCTTGGAAGAATACCACCCGATCGATGCCCTTCAAGATTTCTGTGATGATTCTCTGGAAAGCACTCGTAGCAGAGATAAACCAAACGGAAGTCTTTTAAACTGATAGGTACCTTCAGGGTTTATGAAAGAAGTATATTCTTTGGAGTTGGGGTGAAGTTTGATTTGGTGGTAGGCGCTGCGTAAGTCTAATTACAAGAAGATTTTACCACCAGCCAAACCGAGGACATTTCGTTGATGTTGGGGAGGGGAAAATTGTCCATTATGACCGCTTTGTTCATACTTCTCATGTCCACACAGAAATGCAAGGAACCATCTTGTTTCTGAGTGATAACAACCGGAAACAACCATTGCATAGCCTCCACGGTTTCAATGACACCATCGTCGAGCATTTGTTTGATGACATTCCTGACTTCAGTTCTAGCGGACAGTGGTATTTTCCTTGCAACATGTTTAACTGGTACAGCGTCCTTTTTGAGTCTTATCACATGCTGAAAACCAATAGCTTCTCCTAACACAGCATTAAACACTTTTCCATGACTTGACAAAATACTTTCTAAGTCACAATTATCACTGTGAATGCACATTACGGGTGGAACAGCCCTTGAGTCAACTCTGATATTCAAGTCATATTGGTGAAGCCACCCCAAGATAGCTGGGCCATGAGGAGATACATACATTTTACCATTAGTAACTCTATGCTTGAAAGTAATACGAGCTTCAAAGTACCCCAAATCTCCTATATTTGTACCCTGGTAACCTTTTAAAATAACATCTGAAGGTATTAAGTTGGCACTTTTGCAAGAGTCATCATACAGCTTTTTTGGGATTATGGTATATAATGAACCAGTATCAAACATAAGTGATACTGTTTGTCCATTTAAATCAAAATCCGCCTTTGGGCGTGTCAAGACAATGTCATTTGATGTTGGCACTGCACTCTGACTCGATCATCATAATTTGTGCCTCATCATCCAGTTCCTCATTCTCTATCACAGCAACATTCTTGCTAAATGCCGCCTTACACTTACGTGTAAAATGTCAGTTTGTTTCCACATTTCAAACATTCTTTCCCCAAAGCAAAGCAGTTTTTAGAGTCTGCTAAATGAAAAGGGCTACCACACCTAGGGCATGAGCGTCTGTTTTGTTTGTGCCCAACTGAGATTGACGGTCTAGTCATCGCGTTTTTCTTTCATCTGGGTGTCATGCTTTGGGATTGTTTTGCACGTACAGGATTAACTACCTCACTAGAACTAGCTTGTAATACAACTACTTCTGAATTCTTATCCTGTTGTATCATTTTTAACTCTTTCATGCATTTGTCAATCTCTTCTACAACTTTGGGTATAGTAATAGCCTCCTTTAAAGAAGGGTTGCTAGCAGCCCATAGCTTTTTTTGGGTTTTCTTACTATAGCATTGTACAATTAATTGATCCCTGATCATCTCCTCCTGCATGTTGCCAAACTGACATTTCATGGATAACTCTCTTAATCTGGACACAAAATCATCTATGGCTTCATTAGGTTTTTGTGGCTGCATATAAAATTTGTGTCTACGCATACCTATATTTTCTTGTTTGGCAAATCTAGTACACAATCTTAACAAAGCAACTTTGTAAACCATCTATTTCAAGAGGCGACATCGGAAGGTACTTGAAAATTCTTTGTCCCGCTTTACCTTAAGCTCCTAATAATAAAGCTTATTTGAAGACTGCAGAAAACTTAAAGCCATCTAGAGCTACAATATAATTTTCAAAAACTTCACATAAATCATCCCAGTCCATGGAAGGTTCACCTGGAGAGTTTCAGAATGGAGATGGTGCTAGAATAGAATTGGTGACATTCATCATGAAACGAGACAGTACAATGTCACTTTAGTCTGTGTTACAATAATACAAATAATATGACACACGTTGAAGATGTGTGTGTGTCACAGTTGTAGTGATAAAACAGATATTGTGTGTGTGTCACATTTGTAACTTTAAAAGAAAAAAATATTGTGTGTGTGTCACGGTTGCAATAAACATAAAAATTACTGTCTGGACACACAATGAACTTATGTGTGTGTGTCACAGTTGTAGGGATGTACTCCTTTATGTATGCGTAAATAATTGTAATCTGGCAGCTAATTCTGAAGTAATGGCTTAGTGCTGTAATTTTAAGGCATTAAAGGGCATACGTGGGGCCACAAATCTTGCCGCTTTAAGATTTAGCAAAGGTGGGGCAAGAAACAGTTTTTGGTGTTGCCCTCTTTTAATGAATGATGCAGCATGAGTTTCCTTGTTAAATTTAGGATGAGTCAGAGAACTGTGAGCTGCGAAGAAGTCCGCGTATGTAAGCGGTATTGCCCTTTTAATAAACGAGGTAGCGTGAGTTTCCTTTGAGTTGAAGCAATTATCAAGGAAACTGAATCTGAAAGCCGTGAGCAAGGAAAGCCGTGTATGCAAGCGAAAGTGCGCTGTACTCCGAAAAGGTAATTCTAAAAGTCACATAGCTTTTCGTTGTGAAACAACTCTGTAAACTGTATGATACCAACGATTAGTCTTGAAGAGAGGGACACACTTGTAAGCTGTCGGGTTGATCGTGGATTCTTTGCAACTTCTTTTAAAAAATGCCTGTGTGTTCAAAATGCCTTTAAGATGGTTCTTCGATGTTTTCTGCGCCATGGCTATGTTTCTTAAATGTTTTCTGCGCCGTGACAAATCGTCGCCAAAAATGTTGTAAATAAACAGGAACTCTTTGTATGTAGAAGTAAATGTTTATTTAGATAAGAGGAAAGTAAATAAACCCGACCAGCTGAGCCGAGTCGGAGATGCCAGTAACGGCTGCCTGAGAGAATCCTGGGCTCGCAGGCACAAGAGAATTGCCAGCACGAGCTCAGGCGGTCTCACGAGGCAGCACGAGAGGAAAGAGAATTACAATAAGTAGAACAATACTCTGTTGGCAAAGGAAGACCTACAGGCGAGAAAAGGGACACGAGCAGCCCCCTCTCCGGGGCTGGGGAAGTAAAAGAATGAAGACAATATCTGCACCCTACACACTTGCTTCGTCCTAATTGGCGCACACTACAGCGCTACTTTCTAGCTCAGCCTGGTGTGTGAGGACAGTTAGAACCTGTTGGTGAAAGTGTGACAAACGGTGCCTCTAAGCAGAGAACCCCTGCCTGAGATCCTGTGAAAAAAGAAGTCTGTGTACACACAGGACTGGCACCCCTTCACTGACAGCGGGGTTCCCTTCGCCTGCATATTAAAGCCCCGAGAGAAGCAACTCCCGGGCAGGGAGACAGAGTAGTCACACAGAAGGATTTTTCAAAAGAACAGCTGGTTTGTGACCCATGGAGTGAAGTGGAAACAGAAGGGGTCCTGGGTGCCTTCGTCTGTGCTGCAGAGTGGGGGGGGGGTCCTATTAAGGGGCTGGAGACCCTGGAATTCCTCATTTTACCAGCTGTTGGTTTATGTTTCTTACATTCTGCTGTTTATGAACTTTTTGCGGCCTGGAGTTTGCAAGAAAGATTATTTTGCGTAGTCACAGCTTAAATGTTGGTTAATGCCACTTCGGCCTCAGCGGCAACAAGAAACCTGCTATTGTGTGAGCCACCAAAACTAACTACACCCCCCCCCTCCTCCACACCTCCCCTCCGGCCTATCCTCTGCCCCCTCCCTCTGCCATCACACTTTGAACCTGGGCTTGCTGCATACAACTGATAGCGCTGCTTGTAATCAGGACATCGCTCGATTTCCACACAGCCTTTCCATCCAAACACCTTTTCAAATATGTATGTTCCCGGAAATAAAGTAATTTGTAGTCACCATAAACGGCCTTGGGGATTCATTAAATCCAGACATTGATACACTCAACAGGTGGGCCGTGCAAGCTGGTATGATATCTCAGTGAGTCATAAGCTAGTTACCTACAGAGTGAAGGCTACCACCATCAGCACACAAAAAGTTGTCATGTGTAGCCAGGCAGTGCATGCTTGTGCCCTCAAATAAACTCCTGGAAAACAGTCAAAACCAGGACAATCCTTGTGTCTCCCTAGCGGTCACCACCCCTTTGGAGCAATGCTTGTGTCTCCCTAGCGGTCACCATGCTTGTGTCTCCCTATCAGTCACCATCCCCCAACACTGCTGGAAGGCTTTCTACGATCCACTATACGCACTGCAAGACAGATGAACCGGTTGGATGATCGAGCGCCCTGCTCCATGGCTTCTTATACATATATATATATATAAAGTTAAAGCGCGATGGATGGCACAGCATGCAGCGAGCGCTTTGTGTATAAATATAAAGCAACTGCACAAGAGGTGCTGCCACCATATTTAAAATTCAAGCGCGACCCTGCATGAGCGCTTTTTGTAAATATCAAGCTTTACAATATTTTAAGTTAAAGCGCAACAGCGCGGCATGCAGCGAGCGCTTTGTGTATAAATATAAAGCAACTGCAGAAGAGGTGCTGCCACCATGTTTAAAATTAAAGTGCAACCCTACTTGAGCGCTTTTTGTAAATATCCAGCTTTATAATATTTAAAGTTGAAGCGCGACAGCGCGACATGCAGCGAGCGCTTTGTGTATAAATATAAAGCAACTGCACAAGAGGTGCTGCCACCATATTAAAAATTAAAGCGTGACCCTGCATGAGCGCTTTTTGTTTTCGAAGACATGGATTTCACCCCGTAACAGGTTTGATCCACAGCTTCATGGAGCGGATAAATCTGTAAACGAACGATTTGCCGGGGGAAAAAAAACAGATCCCGTTTGTCACGGAAAAATGCACCACAAACCATTACCACAAAGTTAAAGCGGAATTAAGCAACTCACATGGGACAGCGCTTTAAGTGTGATGGAAGGAGTAGTTTCTTTTCTGTAACTCCAGTTCTGTAGGAGGGGTATCTCTGTTATAGTCACAATCTAGTGAATAGTCCCGCCCATGTGCGTGGACCCCGGAGCAATCAAAAATAATCTCTTAGTGTCGAAAAAATGCATAACTGCAAAGACACTTAAGAGAGAATTTAAAGACATATAATGCAGCCTATAAACAGGCTACACTGTCCAGTATTTCAGCTAGAAATTCCACCAAAAAATCCACAAAACAGCACAGCCTGTCCAGATTTCCCTTGCCTTCAGCAAAAAAAACATCTGGAATGATAGAGAGGAAGACATGGACAGACAAGCCCCATAGGCAGCCATTATGTGGCTCAGAACAGGATACTGTGCCTTTAAGAGAACTTTCCAGAACTTCACAGTATCCCAGAATGCCCTGCAGGTCCCTCTTACTTTCAGTCCTTTTTGAAGGCGTAACACGCCAGACCTGTAGCATTCCTTACATGAATATCTTTCTCCACCGGGGAGGAGGGCGGGCGCTTATGACTATAACAGAGATACCTCTACTACAGAACTGGAGTTACAGAAAAGAAACTACTCCTTCTGTAGTAGGGGATCTCGGTGTATAGTCATAATCTAGTGAATAGAATGGCAAGCCCATCCCCACAACAAAGCGGCGGTGGACAAAAGAAACCAACACCACTATTGTGCAAACGAATTCTGCAGCGAAGCCTGTCCAACCTGAGCATCCGCCCTGGCATCAGTGTCCAGACAGTAATGCTTAGCAAAGGTATGAACCGACTTCCAAGTGGCGGCCTTGCAAATTTCTGCAATCGGCACATTACGGAGCAAGGCTGTCGTGGCAGCTTTGCCCCTGGTGGAATGAGCCTTAGGCTTACCTCCTAAGGTCTTATTAGCTTTCTGGTAACATAGTTGTATGCAGGACACAATCCACCTAGAGATGGACTGCTTAGAGGTCGCAAGACCCGTCCTGACCGATCCATAATTGATAAACAACTGGTCTGACCTGCGAATACCTTTGGTCTTATCCAGATAAAATTTCAACACCCTCCTAACATCCAGGGAATGTAGAGACCTTTCCGCTGGAGAAGAAGGGTTCTGAAAAAACGTAGGCAAAGTTATAGTCTGGTTGACATGAAAATCAGAAATAACCTTGGGAAGAAATTTAGGGTGAGTACGCATAACAACCTTAGCAGCATGAAAAACAGTATAAGGTTCATTACAACACAACGCCTGAATTTCACTCACCCTGAGGGCCGATGTAATGGCCACGAGGAACGCCGCCTTCCAGGACAGGTGCTGCAACGAAGCCTTATGAATGGGTTCAAAAGGCTCCTTCATCAAACTGGACAGCACCACATTCAATTCCCATGAAGGCGAAGGAAGCCCGACAGGAGGGAACACTTTCTTCAAGCCTTCCAAAAAGTCTTTGATCACAGGGATCTGGAAGAAGGAAGTCTGTGAAGGGCTCTTCCTGTAGGCAGTCAATGCAGCGAGATGAACCTTAATGGAATAAACATTAAGGCCAGACCGCGCCAAATGCAGAAGGTAAGGAAGGATGACATCTTCCTTGCACGTCGTTGGGTCAAAGTTCTTGGACACACACCAGACACAAAACCTCTTCCACTTGTAAGCATAAGAAGTCCGAGTGGAAGGTCGCTTAGACTCCTTCAGTATGTCCATGCAATCTTCGGGCAGATTCAAATGGCCATATTGCACTATCTCAGGAGCCATGCCGCCAAACTCAAGGACGAGAGGTTGGGGTGCAACATCTGCCCCCCGAACTTCGTGAGAAGGTCCTGCCTGCACGGCAGCCGTATGTGCGGAAGGAGAGACCGGTGTAGAAGGTCCGTGAACCACCACTGCCTGGGCCATTCCGGGGCAATCAGGATCTTCCGTGCTCTGGACCGGGACAGCTTGATGAGCACCACTGGAATCAGGGGAATGGGCGGAAAAGCGTAAACAAAGCTGTTTGACCAGTTGATCCAGAGTGCATTCCCCAGCGTCCCTTGCTGGTAGTACCTGGAGGCGAAGTCTCGGCATTTGCTGTTTTCGGCGGTGGCGAACAGATCTACATCTGGAGTCCCCCACCTTTCGAAGACTTCTCCTAGTACGTCGTCGTTTATGACCCATTCGTTGTTTTCCTGAATCAGTCTGCTCAGTGCGTCTGCCTGAACATTCTGCACACCTGGTAGATGGGTAGCCGTTATCGTCCATCCTCTGGCCAGAAGCCAGCGCCAGATCGTCTGCGCCTCCCGAGAGAGGGTGCGCGATCTCGACCCCCCCTGCTTGTTGAGGTAATACATCGTGGTCGTATTGTCCGTCTGTACAAGCAGAGAGTTGGTCTGGAAGGACGGATGAAAGGCCTTCAGTGCCAAGTGAACAGCTCTGAGTTCCAGGAAGTTGATGTGATACGTGGACTCCATCGGAGACCACGTTCCTTGAATCTGTAAGTCTCCCGAATGCGCTCCCCAGCCTTGGAGAGAAGCATCCGTCACGATAGTCTGAGTAGGAATGTCCTTGTGGAAGGCAACCCCTCTGAGGAGATTCTCCGCTGAACACCACCACTTCAGAGACTGAAGAGCATGCAGAGACAGTCGTATCTTGTCGTCCCAAGATCCTTTCCTCTGGTCCCATTGGTCCTCCAAGAACTCCTGCAGAGGTCTCATGTGTAGTCGTGCATGAGGAGTGAGGAAGATACGAGAGGCCATCGACCCCAGTAGAGAAGACACCGTCCTCACTGTTGTAGATGGAGCGGTCATAAGAGCCTGAGCTTTCCGAAGGATCGATCGCCGTCGCTCCTCCGAAGGAGACACGATTGCTGACAGCGTATTGATGGAGGCTCCCAAGTACTGAATGCACTGGACCGGGATCGGGACAGACTTGGACATGTTGATGTGCAACCCCAACTTGTTGAAGAGAACGCACGTCTTCTGGAAGTCTGCCTGAGCTTCCGAGAAGGAGGAGGCCTTGACCAACCAATCGTCCAGGTACGGGTAGACAAACACCTTGTTCTTCCTGAGGTGTGCCGCTACCACTGCCATGCACTTCGAGAATGTCCTGGGCGCAGACTTCAGCCCGAATGGCAGCACTGTGTATTGATAATGGTTGGTGCCGACTTGGAATCGCAGAAACTTCCTGTGTTTGTACGCAATGGGCACGTGGAAGTAAGCTTCCTGTAGGTCTATGGCACAAAGCCAGTCCCCCTGTTGCAACTGAGGAAAAATCTGATGCAACGACAGTATGCGAAACTTTTCTCTGCGAATCCACTTGTTTGCCTGCCGCAAGTCCAGAATGGGCCTGAACTCGTTCTTGTCCTTCTTGGGAACCAGGAAGAACCGGGAGTACAGACCTCTTCCTCTTTGAGACAGAGGGACGTCTTCTATCGCCCTTTTCCTTAACAGGATATCGGCCTCGGCCTGGAGCTCGAACAGCTGATACTGCGAGCTGACCGAGGGATCGCTGGAGGAGGGCTGATGAAACGAAGACTGTATCCATTGCAAACAATATTCAGCACCCACTTGTCCTGAGTAATTTTTCTCCACTCTGCCAGAAAACATTGAACGCTTCCCCCCACCGGAGCGGGTAACGGATGAAGGGGAAGTAACGGCTCAGGGTTGAGCCTCGGCCGGGCCCATGTTCGCGGTAGAGGACTGCTGTCCTCCTCTACCCTTCTGCCGTTTCTGGAAGGGTCTCCGAAACTGCTGCTGTTGTTGTTGCTGCTGCTGTCCAGAAGACTGTCCCCGTCCTCTTTCTTGGGCACCTAACCGCCTCTGGAACGGTCGGTATGCTTTCTTTTCTTTGGGCTTCTCCAAGCCCACAGCCGTAAGGGTCTCCGCCTCCGCCTTCATGCGGGCCATCTCATCATCAGCGTGTTTCCCGAAAAGGGTCACCCCAGAAAATGGCAGATTGGCCACCCGCTGCTGGGCCTCCGGCTTGAGTGACGTGAGCCGTAGCCAGGCATGCCGCCGCTGATTGATTCCATGGCAGTAACCATGTGCTGCCAACAGGGAGGCGTCCGCCGCTGCACTGATCACCTGGTTTGATACCAGCATCCCTTCCTTGAGGATCTCCTGGAAGTCCTCCCTCTTGTCTTTCGGTAGCAGTTCCACGAACTGTAGCAGGGAGTCCCACAGCGCCCTGTCGTAACGGCCCAGCAGAGCTGTATCGCTGGCCGCCTTCATGGTTGCGGAAGCGGTCCCACACGCTTTCCTGCCCGCTGAGTCGATCCACCGACTCTCTTTATCCGGGGGCACTGTGGATGACGGGGAGGTAGAATGTAATTTCCTTGCCGCCATCACTATCACTGAATCCACTCTCAGAAAGGCAGGGTCCGAATCCGGGGCCCTGTACTTCTTTAGAAGCCGGGACGGAGCGGCCTTCACCACCGCTGGCGTGAGGAACAGCTCCTCCGCAGGTTCCTTCAATCCGGGCACCAGAGGCAAAGAGGGCGAGACAAGAGCTTCTTGTGAAGCGTCTCGAAGATCACGGACGTCGTAGGTGTTGGAGCCGTCACCGTGATACCCAACTTCGCAGCTCCCCTCAGGAGAACTTCCTGGAATGTGGCAATGTCGTCCACTGGAGAGATCCTGGTCTCAGGAGAGCCTGATAAGGTCGGCGAGTAGGAATGAGTCCTGTAAGAGTCCGTGCGAGATCTAGACTCTCGCCTCCTATGGCGACGCCTAGTTCTGGTGGAGGATCTATGACGACTCCTTGATCTTCCTCTCCGTCCGGAGCGTGAACGAGACCTCCTCGGACGAGGACGGTCAACCGGGCCCACTGGAACTAGTGACTTGGGTTTGGACGGAGCCTTCGTTCTAGGTGTACCCTTGGGAGGCGTCGGAAGCTTGGGTAACGAAGTCGACCTCGGCGGAACCGGAGGTGGCTTCTCGGGCAACCCTGACCCAGGTTGCGGTGGAGGCAACGGAGGAGGAGTAGGCGTCCTCAGAGGGGGACCCCTCGGTAACGGAGGAGGGGGAGACACCTTCCCTGATGGGGTATACACCTTGGAATACACCGAGTGCGGTGAACCCCCTTCTCTTCCAGCCTGGGACGCAGGCGAACCTCCCACGGCGTCAGGTCTACTTCCACCTCTTCTCGGCGTCGAAGAACGGCGACCATACGGCGAGCGTCGGCCCCTAGACGTCTAGCGTCTCTTCCTCGGCGTCGAATGCCTTCTGCGCCTCGACGGCGACCTGTGCCTCGACGGCGACCTTTTACGCCTCAACGGCGAACCTCGGTGCCTCGACGTCGAACCTCGGTGCCTCGACGGCGAACTCCTGTGCCTCGACGGCGACCTCCTGTGCCTCGTCGGCGACCTCCTGTGCCTCGTCGGCGACCTCCTGTGCCTCGACGGCGAGGACCTCACAGACGACGTTCGCCTCCTCTTCGCCGACGGCGAACGGCGTTATCGCCTCGACGGCGAGCGCCGACGCCTGGCTCGTCGACGTCGATCGCTCGACGTCGACGCCGTCGATGAAGACGAAGAAGCAGTCACCGGGGACCTCGAAGGTCTAGTGATATCCCTCGACGCCAAGAGTCGACGTCGTTTCGTCTCAGACGATGGGGAACAGACCGCAGTCATTCCTCTCGACGCCGTAGTGGGCGCAATGGACCCAGGCGGAGAAAGGTGGCGCTTGCTGGTCTTCCTGCCCCTGGGGAGCCCCCCCAGTGGCCTCAGCATGGGCAGAAGAAGCCCCTCCAGACCCACCTAGTGCCTTCAGTCTTCTTTCTTCGAGACCCTGAAGTCTGATCTTATTCCTTTCCCTCAGGGTCCTTCCAGAGAAACCTTGGCAGATAACGCAATCCTCTGGAACATGAGAAGCTGGAAGGCAGAGGATACACACCTCATGGTGGTCCGACCTGGCCTTTTTCCTGGAGCACTCCGGGCATTTGTCGAATAAGGCAGGCATATTCGACAAAAACAGAGTGAGAAAACCAAGAAGAAAAGCCCCACAGCACAATAAAGTACTTAAACTGCGAAAATTAGTGAAAAACACCAAATAAATCCCAAAAAGGGAGAGCTCAATGCTCCAGGGTCCTGCTAGCAGGAGCCGGAAAAAAGAACTGAAAGTAAGAGGGACCTGCAGGGCATTCTGGGATACTGTGAAGTTCTGGAAAGTTCTCTTAAAGGCACAGTATCATGTTCTGAGTCACATAATGGCAGCCTATGGGGCTTGTCTGTCCATGTCTTCCTCTCTATCATTCCAGAGGTTTTTTTTGCTGAAGGCAAGGGAAATCTGGACAGGCTGTGCTGTTTTGTGGATTTTTTGGTGGAATTTCTAGCTGAAGTACTGGACAGTGTAGCCTGTTTATAGGCTGCATTATATGTCTTTAAATTCTCTCTTAAGTGTCTTTGCAGTTATGCATTTTTTCAACACTTTAAGAGATTATTTTTGATTGCTCCGGGGTCCACGCACATGGGCGGGACTATTCACTAGATTATGACTATACACAGAGATCCCCTACTACAGAAATGGTGGTAGTGGTGGCGATGTTGGGGATGGAAATGGTGGTGGGGCTGGGGGACTTTGAAGGCATTATGCAGAAATATGATGCCCAATAGCTATCCCCAAGATTGTGTTTCGTTTTGAAAGACTTGGCAACCATGGAAAAGGGAAAAAACAGCAGTAGGAAATGTAGGGCTAACAACACCCCCACGAGGGACAAACAGCAATGAGAGTGAGACCCAGGTTGCACACAAAAGGTGGCTTCGTGAAAGCCGAGCGAGAGGAGCTAGGAATGTTTATTCTCTTCAGTGAAGCAGGAGTTTATCACACTGACAAAGTCCCATGAACTAGAAATAAAAAAAAACACTAAACAAAACTTTACATAAGGTGCAGTGAACACTCTATCCCAGTAATCACGGAGAAAGAAGGGGATTAACCAAATGCGTTATTCTACATTTTAGATCTCTCCTTTAGTCTCATCAGTTGCAACTGTGCCATTATTCAGAGTTATTTATCACTAAAGACGCATATTTAAATAAAAAAAACACATCTAAACAAAATTTCATTAAAAAAAACACTTACCATATTGTACACGCTCCCCTCCCAGCTATTTACTCATCAAGATGATCACATTCACGCATTAACCACGCAATTTCAAGTCCCACTGAGGCATTATGAAGGGAATAGGAGGAAAAAGATGAGTAATGCCCTTGAGGAAGCGATTTACACCAGGGGACTTGAAAAGAGAAGGCTGATCAAGAAGCCTAAGAAAGGCTGACAAAGCCGAGAGGTAGCCCTTAAGAGTGCCCAGAGCAGCTCCCTGCTGGGCCAAAGAAAGCAGGAACAAGAGAACCTCATAAAGAAAGGCATAAAGAGGATCCACAGCCTTTTCTGTGCACCATGCCACAAATTTTTCCATCTACAGGCGTGTACCATCTTAGTGGAGGGACGCCTGGCTGTCAATATAACATTACAGACTTCGGGAGGCAAGTCAAACGATGTCAACTACTGCCACTCAAACTCCACGCAAGGAGGTGGAGGTTGGACAGGTTGGGGTGAAGGAACGTCCCCTGCTGCTGCAACAGAATATTCTCCCGAAGAGGCAGTCTGATCGGAGGATTAATGGCCATGTGTAGCAGCTCAGGATACCAGACTCCTCGTGCCCAATCCAGAGCCAAAAGAAAGACATGGGCCTGGTCGCGCTTGATCTTCTTCAGCACACTGGGCAGAAGTGGTATAGGCGAAAATGGGTATAGAAGACCGCAACTCCACTCATGACGAAAAGTGTTGCCTAGCGAGCGCCGTCTTGGAAATTCCAACGCGTAGAATTGCTGACACTACGCGTTCTCTTCAGTAGCGAAGAGATCTAACCAAGGCTCTCCCCACTGCTGAAAGAGACCTTTCGCCACCTCCGAGTGAAGACGCCATTTGTGATCCATCATGCACCTGTGTCTGAGTTCATCCACCCTGGCGTTCAGGGAGCCTGCCAGGTGCTGACCCACCAGGGATATGGCCTTATGTTCCACCCATGTCCAGAGACGGAGAGCTTCTTGACATAGGGTCCACGACCCCACCCCGTCCTGATTTTTGACGGTGGTGTTGTCCGTGAACACCTGCACTACTCTTCTCAGGACAGAGGAAAGGAATGCTTTTAGTGCAAGACGTATCACCTGAAATTCCAGAAGGCTGATGTGGAGCCCGGACTCCGCCAGAGACCAGGGGCCTCTGCTCTCCGCCTCCCCCATGTGGCTGGCCCATCCCAGAGTGATGCATAGGTCACCACTGTGAACTCTGGTAGGGGAAGGGAGGGGGAACTGCCATCGACCCAATCCTGGTTTGTTAGCCGCCACAGCAGTTGGTGTGCAGTGCCCTGCGAGATCTGAACGCAATCGAATATGTTCCCCTGAGGTTGTGCCCACTGAAACTTCAAGTCCCACTGCAGAGCTTGCATATGCCATCTGGCATGGTCCACCAGCAGGATGCAGCAGGCCATCAAGCCCAGTAGCCTGAGAGTCATCCTAACCGAAACCCGGGATAGAGGCTGAAAGGTCGGAATCATAGCCTGAATATCCCGGACTCGCTGCGTCATGTCCAGAACCGCTCTGATGAAGAGGAGTTTCTGAGAGGGAGTCAGGGGCGACTCAGACAGTCGGCGAGATCGGGGAAGACTGGAACTGCTGATCTGCGCAGTTGAGCTGCAACCACCGCCATCACTTTCGTGAACACCCAAGGAACGCTGGTAAGGCCAAAGGGGAGCACGCTAAACTGAAAGTGCTTGTGGCCTACCTTGAACCGCAGGTAATACAGGACGGGGATGTGAAAATAGGCGTCCTGCAAGTCCAACGCTACCATCCAGTCTCCAGGGTCGAGGGCAGACAGGACCCGAGCTAGCGCCAACATTTTGAATTTCTCCTTCCAGAGGAAGTGGCTGACGTTCCTGAGATCCAAGATAGAACGCAGGCCTTTGTCCTTCTTGGGCACCAGAAAGTAGTGGGAATAGCAACACGACCTACTTCTGGGACAGGAACTCGATCGACGGCTCCCTTGGCCAAGAGTGCCGAAACTTCCTGTTGGAGAAGGGCCGGATAATCCTCCAACATGCAATGGTACTGAGGTGGCATGGATGGAGGAGTGGTCTCGATCGGGAGGAAGTAGCCCCTTCGGACTATTTGCAAAACCCACCTGTCCGACGTGATGCTGCGCCAGTGGGGGAGGTAATGGCGAATCCTGCCGCCCACTGGCGGCAGGATTCGCCTATTTAGTCTATGGAATGCCTATGTAGTCTATTGAATGCCTTCGAGAATTTTTTTTATATTTGATGAAAAAACATGAGGGTGCAAACTTTAAATTCTAGAATGGTCCACTCAGCATTTCATCCCCCTAAGGTTGACAAAATGAATACAACTGTGCTGGGTTATAACACCAGTTACCAAAACAAAACCTAAAGACTAGACAAATACTGAGAATACCCCTTATTATTATGCATTACAATATAGCTCGGGTTCTCCTGTTTTCAGATTTTGCATACTAAAAATTCCAAAATCTGAAAAAAAAGTAGAAGATTGTTTATTTCAGTGTAAACAAATACTGATAAACACAGACTTCGCTGCACCTCTGTGCAGTATGTACCAGACCACCAAAGCAGAGAAACAGGAACTTAATATTAGGAATGTATTTGAACAGATTAAAAAGACATCCAAAGAAAATTAAGTGAGACATGAGTGTGTCGTCTGGTCACAACGGGAACGATCGAAAAGAGAAATACTTGATTGCAAAAAGTTTTCTGTTCTAGCTCAGTGAGAAGCCTGTTGGTTCTACAATGTGTGGAGTTCCGTTGAAAGATTAAGCAGTTACAGTATGCTTGTAACACCTTCATCCACTTTGCAATGAATATCACTAAGCACTTTAACAGTGGTGGTCTATGTGGTGAACCAAGAACAAACAAGCATTTACAATGCAACGGTTTCGCCTTTGTAAAAGTTAGAGCTATTGTCATTGTAAATGACAATTTTTTTTATTTATGTGTTGGTTTTGAAAACAGATAAATAAATGGCATTGTCATTTACAATGCCAATAGCTTAATCTTTCGCAAATGTGAGACCTATTGCATTTGCACCCACACGCACACACACACACACACAGAGCCACCCACACAGAGCCACCCACACACACACACACAGAGCCACCCACACAGGAGTGAGGGCGGAGGGATGGAGGGAGAGAGCAGCGTGAATCTCTCCGAATCTAATGAAAGCCCTTCCTAAGCCTGATGTATTGCACCTGGCAGTCACTTGGTCTGCTCTAGCTATTGAATAATTGAAAGGGTCTGATCGGGGGGGAGGGGGGACCTTCCCGAGGAAGTGTCTCTACACATGTACATTTCCAGGCGGACCTGCTCGGCTCCCCCTCTCTGGAGCAGCTTTAAGTGTTCCACTCTTGGTTGTGTGTCTTTCCTTCCCTTGTTTATTCGTTTCCTGTCCCTTGCGCTCTTTCTATGGCGGGCGTTTTTGCGGCGTTGGGAGGCGCTGTCTCTTCTGGTGACCAGAGAGAGCAGACACGAGGGGCACAGATTGAGCGAGGAAAGAGGAGGGGTGAGAGGAAAAGAGACGGCAGGAGGGGAGAGAGAGTGAGAGTACGAGAGAAATCGAAACTGTAAGAGGGAAGAAAGAAAGCTGAGAGGGAAAGATGTGGAGAAAGCACAAGAGAGAGGGAGAGAGAGAGAGAGAGAGAGAGAGAGGGAAAGGGGACGGAGTAAAGGGGTAGCGGCGGGTCATGGAATGAGCCGAGAGGGCAAGAGGTACATTTTGAAGAGGAAAGCAAAAGAAAGATAGGGCGAGTACAATGTATCAATGGAGGATGTGAGAGGATGGGAGGGAGAAAGGAAAGGAGGGGGCATCCGAAATGGAGAGGAGTGTGTGAGGACAACGGTGAGCGGGCAGGAGGGACGGCGAATGGAGGAGGTTGAGCTGTGTAGGGTGCGAGGAGAAGAAAGAGAGGAAAGGCAGAGCGGGGAACCAACAAGGAAATATAGGGGAAACGCGAGAGGGGATGGCTGGGGCAGAGGGGTGAGTGAGGGCAGAAGAGAGGGAAGGTAGGGGGACATTTAAAAAAGTGTGAACGGGACTGATGAATTGGGAGGAGCTGGGGAGGGAGTCTTATGGGTGAAAAAGACGCGAGGGACAGATAGGAAAGAGGACGAGAGAAGAGAGCCAACGGCGGGCAGAGGATGGGGATGGAGTGAAGACAGGCAGGAAAGGATCACCAGGGAAAGAAGAGAGGACCTCATGACCCGTGATCATTTCCTTATTTCCCCGCACCAGAATTACCATGACCTGCCTGGGATCCTGGTTATTAGGGGACAGGAAAGTAACAGCAATTCGGAGTTTTGGAGAAACAACATACGGAAATCGGATTTACTGTGCCGATTTTACGCTTTTGCCCAGGTGCTGCATTGAGACTCTGCGCGCGAGCAGGAGGTGAAACACCGTGGAACTCCAGTGTTGCCTCACACTTCTAATTTCACTGGGGTAAGTAACGGCTGTTAACAGCCTCAACAGAATTACCGGGCCGCTCACAATTTGAATCCACCACAAACTGAGACCACACAGGTAAGTATTTTATAAAAATAGAAATAACTTTTATCTGGTTGCAGCAATGTAAATAAGCAGTTGCACGATAATCACTTCAGTATAGCAATGATGAACTTAATCTTAATTGGCGTTTCTAAATTTCAGGAAGTTCTTGAAGCAAATGTCTCTAGTCTCTTTAATCAGCACACGATATGCCAATATTATGTGATTGAAAACGCTCTTCAAAATGAGCCAAGAACCATGCCAATGTTTTATGCTAGAAACGCTCCCAAAATGAGCCAAGAATCATGCCAATGTTTTATACCGCTAACAGGACCCGGCCCCTAGCGTCAGGGACCCTTCGCGCCTCTAGCGCGTCTCACCGCAATGCTGTTGGGAGGGGGGATTCCCTTCCAGGCGCACCCCGCGGCGAGCGCTCACTAGCGCTCCAGCCCGGCCGGTCTCAGGACGCTCCTCCGCCCGCTCTCGGTTCTCCAGGGAGCAGCGGGGGGCAGAGACGGCAGGCCGGGGGCTGGAGCACTCTTTCAGGTCCCTCGGCGAGGTCAGGTCAGTCTTCCCCGGGCTTGGCGGTGATCGCGGTGAATTCTCGGCTCCTCCAGTCGAGCGGGCCAATCCAGACACGGCAGAACGGGCGAGCCTCCAAAGCACCCGGGAGTCAGCTTATGGCAGTGCGGCTCCCGGGTCAAGCCTGCGATGACGCTCCTCGCCCTAGCCAATCACCACACGGCAACAGTGGTGACGCTGCGCCGCACGGGCCAATCCCGTCGCGGCGTTTGGTGAGGGGGCTCGGCTCTCCCGTCCAATCGGAGAGCAGCGGGCTCGTTTTCGGTCGCGTTGGTACCAGCAAGGTACGGGGCCCTTCGTCGGGGGTTTACTGATCCCGGGTCGCGGTGGTGAAGCTGCACACAGGTTATTTTAGTGCGCTCTGCTCGGGGAAGGCTCACAAACCTTCAGTCTGCACCAAACACGTGTCGATGAACACGGCGACCTCACAGCACGGCACAGCAGCCGGTAGGCGGGGATCTGCTGTGGGAGGGGAGAGGGAGGCGGGGATCTGCTGTGGGAGGGGAGAGGGAGGCGGGGAGAGCGGATCGGGATCAGCTGCGGCTCGGGAGGCGGGGGAGAGGAACGGACGGCGGGAAACGTGCACAGGACAGCGAGGAGGGGGGAGGGGGGACGGCGGGAGGAGGGACACGGAAGAAGGCAGGACAGCAGCAAGCACGGCCCGGCCGGACCAGATTCGGGGGCGTTCCCGGCGTCGCGTGACGTCGCCAAAAGCCAAAGAATCTCGGGAACGCCCCCGAGTCTCCTCCGGCCATGACGGACGCCTCTCTGTTCCAATGGCTAGCCTCCATTTATGGAGCTAGCCAATGGGACAGGGGGGCGTATTCCAGAGTCCTTACTGTAATCAAGAGATTTCTCTGGAGGCGGAGCCTAAAGGCTCCGTTCCCCAGCGAAACCTAAAAATGTGCTAAGTAGATGTTGATATATTCGTTTAGTTGTTGGGCGCATTCAAAACATGATTCAAGATTTTTACAACTACACAGCATATCTGCTAGATTTCACTGCGTGGAACTGCCGAGAAGTATGCTTCAGTAAAGTTGCACACCATGTTCAAGGCCTGAAGGATCTATGAGGTTTTCCAATTTTTTGTTCTTTTATTGTCTATTACGTGACATTATACAATTTGTTTCTAACCTTTACAAATCACCGTTTATCTGTGTTCATGCAGCCCACACTAGAATTCCGCCATCTGTCTCCCCCAAAAATGACAAGAAAACTATGGTTTTCCGTTCTTTATGCGCTTTTCTTACAAGAAGCTATGTTGTGTACTTCTTAAACTATCTAGATGCAACAAATTAACTTACATTTCAGTTTACTGAAACACCGGAAATCTCATTCTTTCAGACTCCTCACTGCTTTTGTACATTCTTTGCACACGTCCATGGCTGTGATGCTGCTATCACGTGGGTAGTTCTAGCCGCAAAGTAGTCCCAGTCTAAAGTGTGACCTTTAGTCAAGCCTGACTTTTTAACCAATATTCCTTTGGGTTCTCAGACTTTCTCTTTTAATACAAGTATGGGTTGTGAAGGTGTGGAAATGTCAATAGAGTGGAGTCAGTGATAATGTAGTTAGTTGTTTTGGTTTAGGGCTGGCACTTTAAAATACTTATTATGCTTACTCCTGGGTTTTAAACACACCTTGATGCGTGCCCTTGCCCCTGTGATGGGAATTCTGGTCAGTCCATGCAGCACTTGCAAATTTATACGAAGTATCTTGTACTTCAGCTCATTAAAAAACAAAATAGTGATTTTAAACTGGCATTCAGTTTTCTCTTACAAATGCTGGATGATGAGACAATCTTTTATGTAGGCTCTTTTTTAAAGCGGCAGTTCAGGCCTATCGTTCCATGCTTTCTACTTGCAAATGTTGTGATTATATATGCAGCCATAGGTTGTTTTTTATTTTTGTGTGTAATGAATTGTGTTTATTCTCTATAATATTTCCCGGTCGAGACTTCCCTGTTGAAACTGTAGTACTTTTTTATGTCACTTTTGTGTGTGATGAATTATATTTTATTTCATATTTTATACGGTATATGTTTTTATGTGTTCTTAATGTGATTTTTCTTTTATGGATATTTTATTAGCCGAACAATGATGTTTTTGACTAACTGATTAACTGAATGAGTGTTCGCCAATGATTAAGGTTGTTGAAATGGAAGGGGAGGGCTGACAGGACTTAGAGTCCGAATTCTAGGATTCTATTCATGAGACAGACCATGCTTTATACTTAACTGGAGGGATGTTGGAAGGAGGGTCGGGAGGATAAAGGGTACAGGAAGATGATCTGATGAGTCAACTTTTAATGGGGAAACACCATCATCATTATCAATTTCTTTATGGGGAAACACTTTTCACCACCAGGGTATCCTCAATGACAACAAAGCTGAGCTGCACCCCTTGTGAGTCGCAGAGTGAGAGTGTTTACTGCTGGGTTTTTATTTTAATTCACAGTAGGATATGGATTTAGAATTTAGTCAATAGATGTAAAATCAACCAGAAATATAATTTAAGAAGAGGGTATGTTTCTGTGTGTGAAGAATTCTGTAAGTTGATCATGGGTCTAACTTTGGATTTGCTACAGGTCGATTATAAGGATGTATGTGGTGTTTGTGGGAGATAAAGAGATTGAGGCCTTGAGGGATTCAAGCATGATCATAGACATGAAGGGAATTATTTTGCACAGTAAAGAGGATGATGGGGACCTCCATGGCAACAAAGTCTGCCTTCACCAAGGATGGAATATTTTTCAGTGATGAGTGAAAATGTTATTGCTTGCGAGTGGGTAATAAGCTAGGGTTCTGTTGTCATTGCCTCTGAAGGTTTATGGCATATGATCTGTGGCCACTGCCATTTTGCAGTGTACCATAATATTTTGTATAATTTATTCATGTTATGGAAGTGAGCAGGCTCCTGATATGGTTATTTGATGTAAAATATATATATTTCATCCACGTCACACCATCAAGAGTATCCCCTATGGGGAGTTTCTCAGGATACACAGAACATGCAGTACAACGGAACTCAGGGATCAATACCAACGGGAGGCTAAAACTCTACTAATAGCAAGGGGTTACAATCCCAACAGTTTGGAGGAGGCGATGAAAAAAGCTAACAGCTTAAATCGCCAAAACCTCCTGGATCCCAATAGAAATTACGTGGGTACCCCTGATACTGGTCAGGACAGTGGGACGTTAAGGCTGATAACAGGCTACAGCCGCCAATCACGCCAGATCACGAGGATAGTCAAGCAGCAATGGCCTATTGTTATGACAGACCATGTACTTAAAGAAGTTCTACCAGATGCCCCGACGGTCACATTTAGACAAGCTTACGCAATGCATAATGATCTGGTCAGAAGTAGTCCAGAAACTGCATCCAAAGATGAGTGGCTTTCACCACGGAAAGGATTTTTCCGTTGAAGCTCTTGTCGGGCATGTAAATTCGTGGTAAACACGTCCACCTATACTACCTCGTTTGACGCAACCCTGTTATCCATAGAGGGCCACTTCACATGCCGCACAGAATTGGCAGTTTATGTACTAAGGTGCAGTTGCAACTTAGTGTACGTGGGCAGCACTAAGCTGGCAGTCCATGTACGCATTTTGCAACACCTGCGTGCGATAGTGAATGCCGACCAAAGCTACCCAGTAGCACAACATTTTCAAACCACTCATGGCAAGAATGTATCGCACCTTAAGTACTTTGTGATCAATGCCGTGACCCCCAGTAAGAAAGGTGGTGATAATGAAAAGCTTTTGAGACAACTGGTGTCTAGATACATTGTTCAACTGAACAGCAAAGCTCCTGGGGGTCTCAACATGGGGGAGGATCTACGTAACTTTCTATGACCTACATCATTCCATCTGGGATCATAGCCTTGTCTCTGTTTGGGGCTCACTATTGTAGGGAGCGTCTACTCATTGACCGTTAGACGAGACAGGATAGACTGAGGGCTCTCAGTGACTAGTCTGTATTTGCACCTGATTATACATCCCAGAACCCCCTTCCCAGCAAACATGAGAATCAAGAAACTTTTAGCACTTGCACAGAAGACTTTATTATGAACTTATCGTTATTTGTGGTCATGAGACCATCCTCTCATCTAATTCCACATTGTTCTAGCACTTTATTCACATTATATGATCAGTACCCTCCTAACGCCATGCACTATCTAAATTACCATGCCGAGTTAACCCAAATATTGAACACCACAATGGTGGGGGTGTATGACATTTGCCTGCTTAATTTGTGCCTCTTGATATCGTAGCACTTTCAGAATTATTTTGCCTGCTTAATTAGAGCCTCTTGGTATCGTAGCGCTAGCACTGCTGCCAAAATCGACCCTGTGCTTGCTCGCACTGACTTAGAATTTATTTGCCTGCTTATATTTGTACCTGCCCAGCTGCTGTAGCGCTCATTGCGCATCGTGCCCCAATCTCGTCCTATTTGCCTGTTGTTGTTGTCTGCTGCCATTTTGTGTTGTGCCTCCAGCCCATCCCCCCCGCTCCCGCCTCCCAGCGGCCCCTCCCAAGCTCCGCCCCCTCCACTCTCCTTTTATGACAGATGCCTTTGCGCGCAGCGTCCACGCGCAGCAGTCACGCCCCATGCGCGCCGAAGGTGCGCCAAAGGTAAGCCCGTCTACGCCCATCCGCGCCTGGACCGCACCCAGCGCCAGACCCCCTGTCCCCCGCAAACCGCACCTCTCCCGCATAACGTATGACGCTGCCACCCTCTTAGCCCTTAACCCCGGACGCACACCACAATGCTATGAAGCTACCCCAGGACGTACCCACGGTCCCTTCGCCTGCAACTCCTGCAAGTTCGCCTGCATCAAGACACACACCACATCCACGACCTCCAAACACAGCTCCGATTCTAACCACCTGAAATGCATCCTGCTAAACACCCGCTCGATCCACAAACACGCCACAGAACTCTGGGACCTACTCGACATTGCGTCACCGGACATCGCCTTCCTTACAGAAACCTGGATGAACGCATCAGCAGCACCCGACATCGCCATAGCCATACCGGACGCGTACAAGATCATAAGAAAATACCGTACCAACCAAACAGGAGGCGGCATCGCCATCGTTCATAAGAACACCATCAGAATCACGACCAGCTTCGACGACTGCCTTGCAACCGCCGAACACCTTCACTTCCAGATCCACACCGACCCCAGGACCACACTTAGAGGCACCCTCATCTACAGACCACCAGGAACCCGTAAACAATTCTGCGAAGACATCACTGACTTCATCAGCCCACATGCCCTCCCCCTCCGAGAACTACATCCTACTGGGAGACTTCAACTTCCACCTGGAAAAGAAAAACGACTGCAACACCACCACCCTTCTGGACAACCTGGCCAATCTCGGACTTAAACAACTTGTTGACACCCCCACCCACTTAGCCGGACACACGCTCGACCCTATCTTCACCTCCAGCAAAAACATCTCCTTCAATCATACCACACCTCTCCATTGGACGGACCACAGCTGTGTTCACTTCAGCTACAAAACTACCACGACTCACAACCCCCCACAACCTATTCCTCGAAGAAACTGGAACAAAATCACCACCGACCAACTAATCACATCGCTCAACCAAAACCCTCCAGCCCTCTCATCAGACCCAAACGAAGCTGCCACCAAACTCAAACAATGGATCACTCACAGCGCTGACGAATTAGCACCCCTAAGAAACCACCAGATCAAACAAGGTAGCAAAAAGGCCCCCTGGTTCAACGATGACCTTAAGAATGCCAAGAAACTATGCCGTACTCTCGAAAAAACATGGAGAAAAAACCTAACCACTGACAACCTGACCACCTTCAAGGCAGCCACCCGCAAACACCACCAATTGATCCGAGCCACCAAGAAATCAGCATTCAAGGATCGACTAAACAACAACGCCCATAACAGCAAAGAACTATTCAACATCGTCAAAGAATTTACCAACCCCCCCGCAGCCTCAAACGACATTACTCCCTCCCAAGACCTCTGCGACTCATTATCCTCTTTCTTCTACAACAAAATCGCCGACATACATAACAGCTTTAAGAACATTTTGAAAGAACAGCCCACCCCACCCACTTCCAAAACCAAACCGCTCTTTAACAACCTTAACGCCTGGAACCCAATCACCACTGAAGACACCATCCGCCTAATGAACTCCATCCATTCAAGTTCGCCAACCGACCCCTGTCCCCACCACATCTTCAACAAAGCAGACTCCATCATCGCATCCCATCTCCGTGATGTCATCAACTGCTCCTTCAACTCCGCTACCTTCCCAGAAAGCTGGAAACACGCCAAACTCACTGTCCTCCTGAAGAAGCCCACAGCTGACCCCTCTGAGCTTAAGAACTACCGCCCCATTTCCCTCCTCCCTTTCCCAGCCAAAGTCATTGAGAAAGCCGTCAATAGCCAGATCGCCGCCTTCCTTGAATCCAACAACTCCCTCGACCCCTCACAGTCCGGCTTTCGAGCCAAACACAGCACCGAAACTGCCCTCATTGCAGCGACAGATGACATCCGAACACTACTAGAAAACGGAGAAACAGCTGCCCTCATCCTACTCGACCTCTCCGCCGCCTTCGACACAGTCTGTCATAGCACCCTCATACAACGCCTCAGCAACGTCGGAATACAAGGAAAAGCCTTGGATTGGATCATCTCGTTCCTCGCCGGGAGAACCCAGAGAGTCTGACTGCCCCCTTTCAAATCAGAGGCCACCGAAGTCATCTGCGGAGTCCCACAAGGATCCTCACTCAGTCCCACCCTCTTCAACGTTTACATGAGTCCCCTCGCATCCATCGCGCGACAACACAACCTCAACATCATCTCCTACGCAGACGACACCCAGCTGATCCTTTCCCTCACCAAAGACCCTAACACCGCCAAAACCAATCTTCATGAAGACATGAAAGAAGTAGCCGAATGGATGAAAAACAGCCGCCTAAAACTTAACTCAGACAAAACGGAAGTTCTCATCCTAGGATCTTCACCCTCTGCCTGGGACGACTCTTGGTGGCCATCGGCCCTGGGCACAGCACCCATACCCACAGACCACACACGCAACCTGGGCTTCATCCTAGACTCCTCCCTCTCGATGACCAAACAAGTTAATGCCGTCTCATCCTCTTGCTTCAACGTACTCTGTATGCTCAAAAAAATCTTCCGTTGGATCCCCACCGAAACAAGAAAGACGGTCACCCAAGCACTGGTCACTAGCCGACTGGACTATGGAAACACACTCTACGCCGGAACCACAGCCAAACTACGGATAAAACTCCAACGCATCCAAAATGCATCGGCCAGACTCATATTGGACATCCCTCGCCAAGCTCACATTACCGGCCACCTGAAAGACCTCCACTGGCTGCCCATCAACAAGAGAATAACGTTCTGTCTCCTCACCCACGCTCACAAGGCCCTCTACAAACTAGGACCCGAATGCCTCAACACTCGACTATCCTTCTACACACCCACCCGCCAACTAAGATCCTCCAACCAAGCGCTTGCCGCAATTCCGCGCATCCACAGATCCACCATGGGAGGAAGATCCTTCTCCTACCTGGCGGCCAAGACCTGGAACTCTCTCCCCACTCACCTCCGCCTCACACAGAACCACATTTCCTTCAGAAAGGAACTTAAAACCTGGCTATTCGATAAATAATGCACCCCCTCCCACAAGCGCCTTGAGACCCTATGGGTGAGTAGTGCGCTATATAAATTTCTGAACTTGAACTTGAACTTGAATGAGAGAATAGGTTGGAACTACCAGCCATTTGGGCTGAACATCACAATTTGATAGGACTTCAGTGTATATACGACCATCTAAGGTGCAAACAAATGTGTTTTTTAAATCAGTATTTTGTTCACAAAGTATGAATGAAGGCATTACGGACATCATGGCATCAAGTAGCTAGCACAAACTTTAATCATGTATTTTATCTTGAGTATCAACATTTCATTATTTATATAAACAGTGTCACCAGCATTAGCGCATGAATTATTATACTGCAATAGTGGGTGCAGGCAGCAGCGCATTGATGAGGCACAATTACCATATGCTTGGTTCATGCATGGGTCGGGTAAAAATGTATTTGTACAGACATGACCTTCAACGGTAAACCTTGTATCATAGTCCATTTTGCTTTACTCCTCAAACGGGGTTCAATTAACCCAGAGTGATACATTCAATGCTGTTCTATGTTGGATACCGAAATGTATGTATTTTTGGTTAAAAACTCTTTCATTGCACACACGCACTTTAACAAACCTGATGAAACATATTGAATTGCCAGCCATATCGTGCATAATCCGATCATGCATTGCCTACTGTATTTATATACGTTTATCTGTTATTTGCAATTTACAAATGGCGCCTGCATTAGCATTGGCAAACGGGTCGCCTTGCACTTTAGTCCTTTCACTATGTTTATGCATGATTACACTTTGGCGCGAAATGGACAGGGGATCATTTTAAAACAGTGAGCAAGGGCACGACGTGCCCGAAACGCGTCTGACGATATGCACCACTTTAATGCATAAATAAAAGCAATTGAAAAGAAGAAGTCTGACTCTGGCAATTTTGTGATTATTGCTGTCTACGTACCTGTCTGTGCACGAGGCACTTCGGAGACAAGTTGGATTATATATATATATATATATATATATATATATATTTATTTTTTTGGAGGGATCGACTGACCCGGGCGACTCCGCTTTACGCGTCTGAGAGATTGGGTTGCCTGTGAAAGACGAAAGGTTTTTAAAAGTGGGACATGATTGGTATCAGTAGGGTGAATGATCTGTGGGCCAAGGGTAAAATTAAAACCTTCGAGGCACTGAAGGTCGAGTATGAGTTGAGCGACAGGGAATTCTTCTGATATGCCCAGATTACTCACGCATTGCGTTCGGTATTTCCTGAGGGTACCGATATCCCCGAATCCTCCTCATTGGAAGACCGGGTGCTTGACGGATACATTCCTGACAGCACTATCTCATTAATATACAAGAAACTGATCAATAATCGAACAGATCTGTTGGTGCGGCTTAGGGAGGTTTGGACCAGTGACGGTTTGGAGGTGGATGACGAGGATTGGCAGTCAGCCCTGTCCTCGCCCAAAGAGGTCGCGATTCCGGCCCGCCCCCGGTTCGTTCAACTTAAAATCTTACATCGGATATATGTCATGGACCCGCGCCTGATCATGTGGGTTATTCAGTGGATGGGTTATGTAAGCGTGGATGTGGACTGATTGGAACCTTCCTCCATATAATCTGGGAGTGTCCGGAGGTGGTGGTGTTCTGGAATCGTGTGCATGTGGTTATGGAAAGAGTCACGGGGTGGCTTTATTGCCTGAAGCTAGGAGTTGCCTTCTGAATGTCGGGGAACTGAATGAATATAATGTGGCCCAGACGCAGTGGGCGACCCTTGGAAATATGATTGCCAAGAGAGATATCACCCAGTTGTGGGGCACCCAACGGCCGCCCATGGAAGGAGAACATGGACTGGTGTATGTTCAGGGAGAAGACGGTGTATGTTGCAAGGGGTAGACCCAGGAAGTGAAATAAAATTTGGAGCCAATGGAACTCCTACTGCGGGAATATATGTATGCCTCCTTTAGTGGAGACCTTCGAGGGTTCCCTTTCCCCCTGATCCGACATTCCTGCCAGATGTAACTTATGTCCATTGATTTTGTTTCCCCACTTGCCCCCCCCTTTATTGCATCGAAGAGCTCTGTACTTCACTGTGTTGCAGTTGCACTCCTATTTGAACACATGACCACATGTATTGTCTTATTGCCTTGTGTATTGTTTCTTTTTCTTTGATAAAATTAAAAATTATAACAAAAAAAAAAAAGAAAGGTGAGTGGGAAATGAAGTAACGTAAAAAAGATAACCTAAACTAATAGAAATAATAAACCTAATAACATTTTACAGAACCAAGCCCATTTCGGAGAAATGTACCCATCTACCATATACCCGAGTTGTCTAGACTCTGCTCAACCTTAATTGGGCAGCGACCCAGGTATGTGGGCGTGTTGTGCTTTTGTCCGTCTAAGTGTCCACTGAGTATTGCATTCTCCTGCCTAGTTAGCAGCTAAAACACAGTTTCTTCTATTGTTTTGGGGTTAGCAAAAATACATGTGAAGAGATATTTTTGGTTTTTGAGACAGGTTGTGAGTTTGAAATGTCAGTTAAGGCATATGTGGAAGCTGAAATGTGTTGGTATAGGTGTAGCTGAGCTGATAATAAAGGGTGAATTGGAGCCGAGGGAGTGCATATTTTTCCTCAGAATCTGAATGGAATTCCTTATAAAGGTTTAAATGCTTGGTATATTTAGCCATTCACACAGCACTTATATATATATATATATACACATCATCACACTCTCCCAAACAATGGTGTCAGGAAAGAAACGGCCAGCACTCCGGTGTCGTGATCTTGTCGATTATTTTATTTCCAAACCCCCCAGCACCCCCGACAGACGGGTTTCGCTCAAGGCTTCGTCAGTGTACAAACAAATTCGCCATTTTAAACAGTCCGCCCTTTTTTGTTCATAAACATAGAAGATGGTACAAAATCAATTTTGTGGCGGCCATCTTGTAGTGTGTTTATACAAGGTTTCTACTACTGTTGAAAGATGGCGACAAAAAGTGCTCAGTGCAAAAATATAAAACAAAGTTTGACATTTGACCAAAAAATTATCATGACTAGCACATATTAACAATCTTTACATTTGTGATACCAAGCGTTGCTATTTACAAATTTACAGGCGTATATAATGTTATGTAGGGGTGTATCCCCAAATATATACATGCCATTACTGTGTGCAAATCAAATATCTACAGATGGTAAATTATTTAACCCCGTGCCCGCTATATACAAATCTACACTATGTATGTACATATGGTAGGGCCAATTTTAAGCATGGTTAGTTGGTTGTGATTAAGCCCTGTATGGGCTTATGATTTGCCACGCCTAGCAAACATCATTTCCTGGTATCACTGTTGTTATTTTATATCTAATCAACATGGCGTAGAGGGAGGGGATACGTATTTACAAGGCTACAGTCAGTTTCTATTTACATTGGGACAAGGAGTCATGTCTTGATGTTCTGACAGATTGGATGGTATAACAGATCAGGAATTTATCATAGGTGTACCCACATTTCGGCATCATTGTTAAGACCCCATGGTGTCATCGTTTTGAGGTCCAGGATGTACCTCGATTCCAATATACGGAGGGCTCTTTCTCTATTCCCCCCTCGTTCTGTTTTTGGAACCTGGTCTATGCAATAGTAAATGAGTAAATCTCTGTTGCTTTGATGTTGTTCTGCAAAATGACGGGCTATCGGATAAGTTCTGTCATTGTTCACGATAGCCCTCATATGTTCTAAGATTCTCATTTTTGCTGGTTTTATGGTACTTCCTATGTATCGTTTGTTACAGGGGCAGACCAGACAGTAGACTGTGTACTCTGAATTGCAGTTCAGATGTTTTGTGATCTTTCTGTTAGGTCTGTCCTCACCTGATCTGCAAGGATACTCCTTGACCTGCTTACTGAATTTACAAGCCTTGCAGCGTAGGCAAGGAAAAAAGCCAACTATTTTGTTGGAAGTCTGATTGGCTTTTTCAGGGGAGTAATGGCTATGGACTAGATGGTCCGAAAGAGACTGGCATCTCCTATATGTCACCATAGGTCTATCTGGTAACGATTTTTTCAAGATGTTGTCAGTATGTAATATGTGCCAGTTTTTCTTAAAGGACTGGACCAGTTCCCCAGATTTACTGTTAAATGTCGTCATCATTCTGACCTGATCATGGTCTTTCCTTGACTCCTTAACCAACAGAAGATCCCTCCTGTCAACAGTTTCTGCTTTAGCATTAGCTTGTTCTAGGATGTTCCGGGAGTATCCCCTCGCTTGGAACCTATCACTAGCTTCTTCCTGAGCTTTTTTGAAATCCTCAGTTCCAGAGCAGTTCCTTTTGAGTCTAAGGTATTCACCGTAAGGTACATTCCTTACCAGACTTCTAGGGTGGTGGCTGGCCGCATGCAATACGGCATTACCAGCCGTTGGCTTTCTATAAAGTCTGGTGTGGAGATGGTCATTTTCCACAAAAACCTCTAGGTCAAGGTAACATACACTTTGGTCACTTATGGTGCTGGTGAACTTTAGATTCAGGTCATTATTGTTTAGAGTTGAGACGTACTCCTCAGCCGAGGCTCTGTCTCCCCTCCAGACAATAAACAGATCGTCGATGTATCTGGTCCACATCAATATTCTTTCACTCCATTTTTCGTTACTGCCTCCCCATGCCTCGTGCTTCTCCCACCAGCCCACGAAAAGATTTGCGTAGCTGGGGGAGAAGCACGAGCCCATTGAGGTCCCTCTGATCTGCTTATACAGTTGGCCTGCAAACAGGAAGTAGTTGTTAAACAAACATAATCTCATCATGCATACGAGCATCTCACTGTTGGTCCAATTTATCACCAGGCCAGAGTTCCTTCCAAACGAGGTAAGCACATCAAACAATACATTCAACGACTTACGAGGGGACGTAAGGTTCAGCAAAATGTCATCCGCATAAATCGATATACGATCATCGAATTCCGGGGTCTGCCGAATACCCTTCATCGACAGCTCCCAACGTAGCCAGGCAGCCAAAGTCTCCAAGGCAAGGGCGAAGAGAAGCGGTGACAATGGACAACCCTGCCTTGTACCTCTACCAAGAACAAAAGGCTTAGACACCCGACCATTCACTACCACCTGCGCCAATGGCTCCTCATACAAAAGTTTTACCCAGCCAACGAAACCCGGACCAAAACAGAATTTCGCAAGGGCAGCCCAGAGGTATGGCCACTCCACTGTCTCAAAAGCCATTGTTGCGTCCAAGGACGCCAAAATGGCCGGCTCGCGCAGTGACGCCGCCCTCGCGAGAACACCGTGTAAGCGCCTCAGGTTAAGTGCTGTATTGCGGTATGGGATGAAACCGGACTGATCCGGGTGGACCAATTCACTAATCACTTTTATCAAACGGTTTGCCAGCAACTTAGCAAGAATCTTTGGTTTGGCGTTTAAGAGCGAAATAGGCCTGTAGGACGCGCAGCGATCCCGCGGCTTCCCCTCCTTATGAATCACCACAATAGTGGCAAGACGCTGATCCCGGGGGAGGGAGCCGATGTCTCGCGACTCCAGAAACATGTCTCGGAGATACGGCGCCATTTTGTGAGGGCACAATTTATAGAGATCGATGGGAAGACCGTTAGGGCCCATAGCTTTGCCCGAACGCACCGAGAGAATAGCGATGGCTTCCTCGTCAGCCGAGAACGGAGCGTCCATTAGGTCCCGGTCTGAATCCGATAGACGGGGTAACACAATATCACGCAGCAACAAATGGGAGTCCTCCTCTGGTCTGTCGGAGACTGAGGTGTACACCTCTAAGAAATGATCCACAAAACACTCGACAATCTCAGCCGGGACAGTCACACATACTCCATACGGTTTCTCAATCACAGGAACCACACGACTCGCACTTTCCTTTTTATCCAGCCATGCAATCAATTTCCCTGCCTTGTCACCCATATCATACAGTCTACCCTGCTGCTCTCTACTCATGATTTTGGCGGCATCCGTCACCAGGGCCTTATAATCCTGTTGCTTAAGGCTGAGGGTCTGGAGTTTGCTGCGAGTTACACCAAGTTCCAGATCACTTTCTAGCTCAGTTATTTCAGTCTCTAAACAGACCACTTCCTCATTTCTCCTTTTCTTGGCATCAGCGATTAACAATAGTGCCTGACCTCGGATAACTGTCTTAAACGCCTCCCACAGTGACACAGAAGAGGACACCGACCCCTCATTCTCAACAAAGTACTGATCGAGTGACTTAATTCGGCACGAGTTTTGGGGTTGCGAAGGTAACAAGGATTGATCGGAGCAACTCGTCCCTCGACACCCATACTGGTGCCAATCTGAAGCCATAGTGGGGAGTGATCTGATATACCCCGGGCCAAATGCCTGATTTCCCTGACAGAGGAAGCCTGTGCCGCTGGCATCAAAAGGTAGTCAAGTCTAGAGAGACTACCGTGGGCTCCGGAATGGAAAGTGTACTGCACCTGCCCAGGGTGCATCAATCTCCAGCAGTCTACCAAACCCAGTGTTTCCATAAACCCACTTAACCAAGTCTGTGGCCTAGGGAGGTCTCTGGGTGGGAGGCGATCTACACCACCGGAGACTACCGAGTTGAAATCTCCACCAATCAACAGGATACCATCCGGAAGCCCCAGTATCACGCGCCCTAGCTCAGCAAAGGTTGAGGTCTGTAGACCGGGCGGAACATATACAGAAATCAACGAAATCGTCCTCCCCTCCCACCTCCCCGTGAGAGCGGTGTAGCGCCCCCTTTCATCAAGGATCACCTCGTCTAGTTCCAAAGGGAGAGAGTTTTTTACTAAGATGCCCACGCCCCTAGAGCTTGTAGTGAACCCAGAGTGTGCAGCGAGACGATATCCTCGCCGATTCATAGCGTGACAAGTATTTCCAATTAAGTGTGTCTCCTGCAACAGCACAACATCAGAGGAGAGGCGTCTCAGCAGTTGCAACACTACTCCTCGCTTTATCCTGTCCCCCAACCCGTTCACATTCCAACACAGCAGTTTCAACACACTACCCCCAGCCCAGAAACGAGAGCAGGAACCACCCCATAGCAAACACAGTACACAGATCTGAAAATAGAACAATACGTTGCCTTGGGAAAAAACAAAACATACCCAAACTCCCCCTCAACCCCAAAACACATACCCGTTACAAAACCCCCCACCCTGCACCCCTGCGTTAGACTCAAAAGCCACACCAACTTGCAGTGTGCCTGTCGCCCTAACTTTAAACTAGTCTACAAGAAGAAACCCTGAGGAGGAAAGGGTCCCACTCTCCCCGCCATCTTCAGGTATACCACTATGAATCGCATAAGTACTATAGACGTCAAACCAGCTGTAGAGTATGATAATTGCTCGGAAATCAGCAACCATATTGTCATTGTCATTCTTGCTCCGGCACACCACCCTCAGCTCCACCAGAGTGCTCCGTTTGATCGCTCCGCGTTGGTAACGAATCCAGCCAGTCACTCACACTCTCAGGACGATCAAAGAAAAAAGCGCGGTCCTCATACTCGACACGGAGTCTGGTTGGGAATAGCATGGCATATTTCAAATCCATGTCTCTCAATCGTCGCTTTAACCCCTGAAACCCCATCCTCTGCCTCTGGACAAACTGGGTGAAGTCCGGGTAGAAGCTCACTGTTGCATTTTCAAACTTCACGGGCCGCTTTTCCGGGATGTCTGCAGAATAGCGTCTCTGTCCCGAAAGTTGAAGAGTCTGGCTATAATCGGCCTCGGAGGGGCACCCGGCTTCGGCCTCCCACCTGGCACACGGTGAGCACGTTCTACAGCAAAGAATTTACTGAGGCCCTTGGGGGCGAGGTGATTTAGGATGAGGTCTTCTACAAGAAGATCTGTAGCAGGATTTTCCGATTTTTCAGGGACCCCAATAATACGTACATTATTGCGTCTGGCCCTATTTTCAAAATCGTCGTCGACGAGCCATGAGGTCGTTGGAGGATCGCAGATTGCCGACCTCCGCCTGTAAGTCGGAAACGTCGGTCGGGAGGCTGGACGTCTTTAGATCTAGGAATTTGACCTTCTCATTAGTCTTTGATACGTCGGCTCTAATCAAGTTGACGTCTATGGCCACCGTGTCAGAGCTTGAGGGCGAGAGCCTCATATTGTTGGCCAATGGAAGTCTTGATGCCAGCAATGGCGCCCATGACATCCTGCAGGGTCAGATCGATCGACGCAGCCGGGTCCTCCCTTGCCTCATCTAGGCTCCTCGCAGTACCACCGGGGGACCCCTTGGGTTGGGTGTATCAATCCATGACATTTGTTTGAACGATTCCCCCCCCCGAAGAGGTCTTGGTCTTTCGCTTCTCATTGTTGGGCCTGCCCGCCATGTTGGGCAGTGTGCCCCCGAGGGGCCTACAAGACCTGGTGAAAATGGCCCTGCACGGTCGTCCTGCCGGAATACTCAAAAGCAGCCGCAGTAGCTCTTCACACCGGCTTTCCCGACCGTTGGCACACCGTGAAGTCACAAAGTTCTGCCAGACCTCGAGCAAACAGATCGATCCAGGGGCGGGGTATGGCCAAGGACTCAGAAACGACACCGAAAGTTAACTCCGAGGCAATGGGCAAGGCACTGCTGGCCGTTGTTGTTCAACTTCTGCCTGGGCTTCTCAAAGACTCAAGCCCCGGACGTCGCAATGGGGTGGCCTCTAAAGTTCAGAGTGTCGTAACTTCAGTTCCCGAAGTCCGAATAAATTTCTGAAAGAGACTAGTATATCAGCTGATGTTCATCTTCGATTACCCATGTTCGTAGTCAGGATGACGATCAGGATATATGCGGAGGACGGCGAGGGTCTCGGGAGCCCTGTGCTCACGCGGACATCTCGGATGCGCGCCAAGCTCCTCCTCCCCACTCACCTTTCTTAATTAGAAATCAACTTTGTTAATGCCATATAATATCCGGCAATTATTGCTTGCCTGTTTTTTTTCTTGATTAGTGTGTATAGTGTATTATAAAGATTGGTAAGTTAACCATTGTTGTATCTCGTGAGTTCTCAGAACCAAATGCCACCTAACCTAAAAAAAACCTGCAAAAGGTCACGGGAAGATCTGATGCAGACATTTTGCCCTTCGTGAAATAGGCCATAGATGGGACAGTGAGGCCCCATTCACTTTTCTGAGCTGCACATGCCCACAGGCTATCGCCACTTTTCTGGGGCCATAGGTAATCTACCAGGGGTGCCAAACCATTAATACACATGAAATTGAGGCGTAGTATGTCTCAGCTTGCGAGTCCAATTAAATTGCCTATGTCACAATGGTGTGCATTTGCTATGCATGCACATGAGATTTGAGGTTGGAGCATAGAGTTGTGGGATGGTTGCGAGAGCAAAATACAGAAAATAGGTTGCTCCGGTTAGCAAATTTCTAGGTCTTCATCAGAGCAGTTGCCATGGGCAATACCACCGGTTGATCCGAATATTGAACTTAGTGATGTTCTGATGGCTTTAGATAACGGCCCTGCAGGGAAAGCTTCAGCTTATTATGCAGGCATAAAACGTATGAAAAATCTACGCTGAGCACCACAGGAGGAAAAAGTACAGTTGTCTTGGATAGAAAAATGTAATAGAACTAAGGAATGTGGAGAAATAAACCTGCTGTTGCCGTTTGCTCCCTGAGGACGCCTGGGAGGAGAGGAGGCTGACCGCTGTAACATCTCGCCGCACCCGCTTCGCGGGTGCCGCTTCGCTGTCAAGAGCGGGGGCTGAGCTGTTGTTGTTTGGGCCAGGTCTGCTGCCTGTGTCTCGGTGGCACAGCGAGGAAGGTGATCTGGGGCTGAAGCTGCAGGGACTCGAAGTACCAGGAGTCCCTGCTTCCACCTGGACACGCGTTCGCCCGCAAGCCCAGCCCACCGGACATCCCACGTGCTATAAATTAGGATCTGGCACCCGCGCCGCGGGAGCCTACGGGAGCATCCCGGGAGAAGCCCGGGCAAAGGGCGGGCCGTCTATGGCCGTCCAAGGCAGAACAAGGCAGGGCTGGGCCACCCCCCGAACACTTAGAAATCTGTAAGACATTTCAATATTGATAACTTTGGCTTTTAATTTATTGTTGGGGCCTCGAGCACATGTACACTGTTGTTAATATTGAATTTAGATAAAGTCCTGACCCGATGCCTAGGGGGAAGAACTATCAACCGCCGGGTGTTGACCGGCCTGGCATGCCGGTGGGTGACTGGCCTGGCACGTCGGTGGGTGACCGGCCTGGCACGCCGGTGGGTGACCGGCCTGCCACGGCAGTGGGTAACCGGCCTGGCACGACGGTGGGTAACCGGCCTGGCAAGCCGGTGGGTGACCGGCCTGCCACGGCGGTGGGTGACCGGCCTGGCACGGCGGTGGGTGACCGGCCTGGCATGCTGGTGGGTGACCGGCCTGGCACGCCGGTGGGTGACCGGCCTGCCACGGCAGTGGGTGACCCGCCTGGCACGGCCGTTCTACGGTGGATGATGCAATGTGACTGTAAGGGGGGTCATGAACTGCCATTTCGAATGTCATAATCACAAGTATGTGTTGGCCTGCACCTCCCCCGCAGAATGCGTGCACCGCCATGGCGGTGCCACTGATTGTATTTTTTCAAAAGATGCACCATCGGGGAAGCGGACGCATGCCGATGTGTGACCTTGACGGTCCGTGCATATGTATCCAATGGGAAGAGGCAACGCGGGGCGCGTATGCGCAATTGAAAATAGCGGAAGCAGTGCACCGCCATGGCGACGCCACTGATTGTATATTTACAAATGCTGCACCGTCGCGGAAGTCCACACATGCGTAATGAGGGGTGTGACCGTGATGGTACTTGGCCAAACAGCATATGTCATGCAGTATATCATGGACAACGTTCATCTACTGTGTAGGTGGAAGCCGTCCACACATGGCATATGTACACACACTACATGTCTCCGCACACATGTAATGCTGATAGTTGTACATGTGTGTTAGGAAATGTACCCACTGCTGCAAGAATTAGGATGTGCAGTCAATGGCCCGTGGCCACGTGTGTATTTCGCATCCTCTATTTTTCATGTGTGTACATACTGTTGGACTTGCCAGTGGTTAACTATGGCCATTGATGTGCACCCAATTTGCTACACATGTGCATGTCAACGTGTTGGCGATTATTTTTTTCCTTACACACGTTTCAACTTCTACACATCTACACAGTACATCAAGGCTGTCTGGCCACATTCAGAATCTGTTGTCAGTGTGTGGTTTGTGTGTGCAAGTAACAATGGTGGGGGTACACATGCATTCTGAGTATGCGTATGTGTGTTGCCTCTTGTGTGACCATGCATGTAATGTGAGGATGCTCACCATTGTAGGTGTGGTCATTGGTGCATGAAGACATGGAGTGTGTGTAGCATTATCGTATTGTGTGTGCACGTGCATGTGTGTCTGTGATGACGCTTGTCCACATTTGGGTTCTTAGGCATGTCTTGTTGGCAGTTCTTTTGACATGTGAGTACGTTACATTGTACATGTTGGCACACATGTTGTTAGTGGCTGCACATTGTTTTTATGCTAATCTGTATTGTAGTTAATTTCAGTCATGTCACACGTGATAATTGTCGACAACATTTCTCATTTTTATTGTGTTGGCCTAAATGTGATAGAGTTGCACAGCTATGCGTTGTTGGTAAATTGACATCTACTACATCTACTCCCACACAGGAGGGCTCCAAATGTGCATCGCCCATACACTGTGCTGAAGGACATGGTTGACGAGGAGGTGATCAGAAAATTCCGGCTTGATCGACGTAGATTGCTGGAGCTTGTAGACCAATTGTCTCCTTATCTGCAGCCACGAAGAACATATCCTGGTTCCATCACACCCACAGCAAAGGTGATGGTGGCACTTCACTTCTTTGCAACTGGCACCTTCCAGTACACAGTTGGACATGCCGGGGGGATGTCACAATCCATGTTCAGCATGGTACAGCGGGATGTTCTCAAAGCCATGATGACTTACAAGGATGATTACATCCATTTTCCACGGGCGGCAGAGTTGGCAGCAGTCAAAGCAGACTTCTATGCACTGGGCCAGATACGACACGTAGTGGGTTCCATTGATGGCACCCATATCGGTCACATTCCACCCCGGGCACGTGAGCCTGTATATCGCAATCGGAAGCACTTTCATTCGATCAACGTGCAGGTGGTGTGCCTGGCCGACAACATCATATCCCATTTTGAAAACAGAACAATGGGAAAAGGGGTTTTAAGCACAATTGCACCTATCCTGTATATTGCCTCATTTTTTTATATGGTGCCACGGATCGGAGATTCTTTTCCCTAGACCTCCCAGAATAAAGAATTTTTTCTTACATACAATTTTTGCAAAAATTATCTAGCACACAAATCAATATATTGAAAATCTGTACAATAGTAGTCACTGTTCATTAGTCAAAAGATGGAAAATCATTCAGTAGCAGAATCTTTGGATTTTTTTTAGAAGTTCAATCTTTATTTGAATCTTCACACATGTAGCCAACGCGTTTCGTCCTCCACGGACTTCTTCAGGGCAAATAGAATGAACTCTTCTTAGGACTGAATAAATATATATTCTTCCATCCAGTCTAGAGGCAGTGTTATTTAAAATTATTCTTTTATTTGGTAAATGACAGACACTTCAATTTCATTAAGTAGGATGACTCGGGTCAGATAGCCCAGTGTAGCAGGAATTTGCGGGAGTAGATCAGGCCGGCTCCATCGCGTGGCGTCTTCTCTTTACTCCCGCAAATTCCTGCTACACTGGGCTATCTGACCCGAGTCATCCTACTTAATGAAATTGAAGTGTCTGTCATTTACCAAATAAAAGAATAAAGAACACCACCTCCCCCTCACTTGGGTGAGGGGGAGGTGGTGTGGTGCGGGATAACCAGTCCCTCCACAGTGCTGTTGCTGGCCCATGAGGTCCACTATTTGCCCTATGCGACTATCAATGGACTGCAACAGATTACTGTTCTCTACTGAGTCCTGGTGGGCACGATCAGCCTGTGCATGCCCCCGCTCATAGGAGGCCTGGACTCTGGCTAGGGCTTCCAGTGTTTCTGCGCCAGGATGGGGTGGGTGTCCTTCCCCACCTCGCCGGTGAGAAGCACTCCTGGTTGTGTGATGTGCCCTCAGCTCTGTCCTTTCCCGTCCACTCTCCCTGCTTGGCTGGGATGTAGATGGCCCTGCGTCCTGCGATGGGTCAGGCAGGGTGGCACAGGCAGGAGTGGTGGTACTGGTGGTGGTGGAGGTGGTGGTGGTGGTGGTGGTGGTGGTGGCTTCACAGCTCACTATGGCAGGTGTTGCTGGAGTAACACAGGCCAAGGTTGTGGAGGCAGGGATGTCCTGTGAGCCTGATGGCCCAGGGAGTCTGCTTGGGCCCGCTTCGTCCTCCGCACCGGAGCTGGCAATGGGATCGTCCCCAGAGAGTCCGTGCTGTGAGTGGGGCGACTGATGCAGGCAGTTGCTGGTTTCGCCAGTCAAGTTGCGATCACCTGAGGGACAAGATTTTCAGAATCAATGCTGTGGACATGATATGTTTTTAGTGCCAACATTACATATCACTGACCTCTCACTCACCCCACCCACCTCTCAACACACCCCACCACCCTCCCTGTGGACATGGGGGCCTGTTGGGAGTCGTAGTGCTGGTCTCTCACACACCCCACCCACCACCACCCTCCCTGTGGACATGGGGGCCTGTTGGGAGTCGTAGTGCTGGTCTCCCACACTCCCCATCCACCTCTCACACACACCCCACCACCCTCCCTGTGGACATGGGGGCCTGTTGGGAGTCGTAGTGCTGGTCTCTCATACACCCCACCCACCTCTCTCACACACGCCACCACCCTCCCTGTTGACATGGGAGCCTGTTGGAAGTCGTAGTGCTGGTCTCTCAAACTCCCCACCCACCTCTCACACACACCCCACCACCCTCCCTGTGGACATGGGGGCCTGTTGAGAGTCGTAGTGCTGGTCTCTCACACACCCCACCCACCTCTCACACCCCCCTCCCTGTGGACATGGGGGCCTGTTGGGAGTCGTAGTGCTGGTCTCTCACACACCCCACCCACCACCACCCTCCCTGTGGACATGGGGGCCTGTTGGGAGTCGTAGTAGTGACCTCTCACTCACCCCACCCACCTCTCAACACACCCCACCACCCTCCCTGTGGACATGGGGGCCTGTTGGGAGTCGTAATGCTGGTCTCTCACACTCCTCACCCACCTCTCACACACACCCCACCACCCTCCCTGTGGACATAGGGGCCTGTTGGGAGTCGTAGTAGTGACCTCTCACTCACCCCACCCACCTCTCAACACACCCCACCACCCTCCCTGTGGACATGGGGGCCTGTTGGGAGTCGTAATGATGGTCTCTCACACTCCTCACCCACCTCTCACACACACCCCACCACCCTCCCTGTGGACAAGGGGGCCTGTTGGGAGTCGTAGTGCTGGTCTCTCACACACCCCGCCCACCACCACCCTCCCTGTGGACATAAGGGCCTGTTGGGAGTCGTAGTAGTGACCTCTCACTCACCCCACCCACCTCTCACACACACCCCACCACCCTCCCTGTGGACATGGGGGCCTGTTGGGAGTCATAGTGCTGGTCTCTCACACTCCCCACCCACCTCTCACACACACCCCACCACCCTCCCTGTGGACATGGGGGCCTGTTGGGAGTCGTAGTAGTGACCTCTCACTCACCCCACCCACCTCTCAACACACCCCACCACCCTCCCTGTGGACATGGGGGCCTGTTGGGAGTCGTAATGCTGGTCTCTCAAACTCCCCACCCACCTCTCACACACACCCCACCACCCTCCCTGTGGACATGGGGGCCTGTTGGGAGTCGTAGTGCTGGTCTCTCACACACCCCACACACCTCTCACACACACCCCACCACCCTCCCTGTGGACATGGGGGCCTGTTGGGTGTTGTAGTAGTGACCTCTCACTCACCCCACCCACCTCTCAACACACCCCACCACCCTCCCTGTGGACATGGGGGCCTGTTGGGAGTCGTAGTGCTGGTCTCTCACACACCCCACACACCACCACCCTCCCTGTGGACATGGGGGCCTGTTGGGAGTCGTAGTAGTGACCTCTCACTCACCAACCCACCTCTCACACACACCCCACCACCCTCCCTGTGGACATGGGGGCCTGTTGGGAGTCGTAATGCTGGTCTCTCACACTCCCCACCCACCTCTCACACACACCCCACCACCCTTCCTGTGGACATGGGGGCCTGTTGGGAGTTGTAGTGCTGGTCTCTCACACACCCCACCCACCACCACCCTCCCTGTGGACATGGGGGCCTGTTAGGAGTAGCAGTAGTGACTTCTCACTCATCCCACCCACCTCTCAACACACCCCACCACCCTCCCTCCCTGTGGACATGGGGGCCTGTTGGGAGTCGTAGTGCTGGTCTCTCACACACCCCACCCACCACCACCCTCCCTGTGGACATGGGGGCCTGTTGGGAGTCGTAGTGCTGGTCTCCCACACTCCCCATCCACCTCTCACACACACCCCACCACCCTCCCTGTGGACATGGGGGCCTGTTGGGAGTCGTAGTGCTGGTCTCTCACACACCCCACCCACCTCTCACACACACCCCACCACCCTCCCTGTGGACATGGGGGCCTGTTGGGAGTCGTAGTGCTGGTCTCTCAAACTCCCCACCCACCTCTCACACACACCCCACCACCCTCCCTGTGGACATGGGGGCCTGTTGGGAGTCGTAGTGCTGGTCTCTCACACACCCCACCCACCTCCCACACCCCCCCTCCCTGTGGACATGGGGGCCTGTTGGGAGTCGTAGTGCTGGTCTCTCACACACCCCACCCACCTCTCACACACACCCCACCACCCTCCCTGTGGACATGGGGGCCTGTTGGGAGTCGTAGTGCTGGTCTCTCACACACCCCACCCACCACCACCCTCCCTGTGGACATGGGGGCCTGTTGGGAGTCATAGTAGTGACCTCTCACTCACCCCACCCACCTCTCAACACACCCCACCACCCTCCCTGTGGACATGGGGGCCTGTTGGGAGTCGTAGTAGTGACCTCTCACTCACCCCACCCACCTCTCAACACACCCCACCACCCTCCCTGTGGACATGGGGGCCTGTTGGGAGTCGTAATGCTGGTCTCTCACACTCCTCACCCACCTCTCACACACACCCCACCACCCTCCCTGTGGACATGGGGGCCTGTTGGGAGTCGTAGTGCTGGTCCCTCACACACCCCACACACCACCACCCTCCCTGTGGACATGGGGGCCTGTTGGGAGTCGTAGTAGTGACCTCTCACTCACCAACCCACCTCTCACACACACCCCACCACCCTCCCTGTGGACATGGGGGCCTGTTGGGAGTCGTAGTGCTGGTCTCTCACACTCCCCACCCACCTCTCACACACACCCACCACCCTCCCTGTGGACATGGGGGCCTGTTGGGAGTCGTAGTAGTGACCTCTCACTCACCCCACCCACCTCTCAACACACCCCACCACCCTCCCTGTGGACATGGGGGCCTGTTGGGAGTCGTAATGCTGGTCTCTCACACTCCCCACCCACCTCTCACACACACCCCACCACCCTCCCTGTGGACATGGGGGCCTGTTGGGAGTCGTAGTGCTGGTCTCTCACACACCCCACCCACCTCTCACACACACCCCACCACCCTCCCTGTGGACATGGGGGCCTGCTGGGTGTTGTAGTAGTGACCTCCCACTCACCCCACCCACCTCTCAACACACCCCACCAACCTCCCTGTGGACATGGGGGCCTGTTGGGAGTCGTAATGCTGGTCTCTCACACTCCCCACCCACCTCTCACACACACCCCACCACCCTTCCTGTGGACATGGGGGCATGTTGGGAGTTGTAGTGCTGGTCTCTCACACACCCCACCCACCACCACCCTCCCTATGGACATGGGATCCTGTTGGGAGTCGTAGTAGTGACCTCTCACTCACCCCACCCACCTCTCAACACACCCCAACACCCTCCCTGTGGACATGGGGGCCTTTTGGGAGTCGTAGTAGTGACCTCTCACTCACCCCACCCACCTCTCACACACACCCCACCACCCTCCCTGTGGACATGGGGGCCTGTTGGGAGTCGTAGTGCTGGTCTCTCACACACCCCACCCACCACCACCCTCCCTGTGGACATGGGGGCCTGTTGGGAGTCATAGTAGTGACCTCTCACTCACCCCACCCACCTCTCAACACACCCCACCACCCTCCCTGTGGACATGGGGGCCTGTTGGGAGTCGTAGTAGTGACCTCTCACTCACCCCACCCACCTCTCAACACACCCCACCACCCTCCCTGTGGACATGGGGGCCTGTTGGGAGTCGTAATGCTGGTCTCTCACACTCCTCACCCACCTCTCACACACACCCCACCACCCTCCCTGTGGACATGGGGGCCTGTTGGGAGTCGTAGTGCTGGTCTCTCACACACCCCACACACCACCACCCTCCCTGTGGACATGGGGGCCTGTTGGGAGTCGTAGTAGTGACCTCTCACTCACCAACCCACCTCTCACACACACCCCACCACCCTCCCTGTGGACATGGGGGCCTGTTGGGAGTCGTAGTGCTGGTCTCTCAGACTCCCCACCCACCTCTCACACACACCCACCACCCTCCCTGTGGACATGGGGGCCTGTTGGGAGTCGTAGTAGTGACCTCTCACTCACCCCACCCACCTCTCAACAACCCCCACCACCCTCCCTGTGGACATGGGGGCCTGTTGGGAGTCGTAATGCTGGTCTCTCACACTCCCCACCCACCTCTCACACACACCCCACCACCCTCCCTGTGGACATGGGGGCCTGTTGGGAGTCGTAGTGCTGGTCTCTCACACACCCCACCCACCTCTCACACACACCCCACCACCCTCCCTGTGGACATGGGGGCCTGCTGGGTGTTGTAGTAGTGACCTCCCACTCACCCCACCCACCTCTCAACACACCCCACCAACCTCCCTGTGGACATGGGGGCCTGTTGGGAGTCGTAATGCTGGTCTCTCACACTCCCCACCCACCTCTCACACACACCCCACCACCCTTCCTGTGGACATGGGGGCATGTTGGGAGTTGTAGTGCTGGTCTCTCACACACCCCACCCACCACCACCCTCCCTATGGACATGGGATCCTGTTGGGAGTCGTAGTAGTGACCTTTCACTCACCCCACCCACCTCTCAACACACCCCAACACCCTCCCTGTGGACATGGGGGCCTTTTGGGAGTCGTAGTAGTGACCTCTCACTCACCCCACCCACCTCTCACACACACCCCACCACCCTCCCTGTGGACATGGGGGCCTGTTGGGAGTCGTAGTGCTGGTCTCTCACACACCCCACCCACCACCACCCTCCCTGTGGACATGGGGGCCTGTTGGGAGTCGTAGTAGTGACCTCTCACTCACCCCACCCACCTCTCACACACACCCCACCACCCTCCCTGTGGACATGGGGGCCTGTTGGGAGATGTAGTGCTGGGTGGTTTGACAACATGCATGGCTGGGAAGGTATGAGGCGACATTTGTGTTTGGTTATGGTGGGTGCATTTGGGCACAGGCCTTCACATTTGGTGAGCATGTGGCCCACATGCATGGATTGGGGCCTGGGAGATGTGTCTTCTCAGTTGTGTAAGGCAGACCATGTCAGTGTGATAGTGGTGCTTGGTTTGTACTTACCAGCCTCTTCTCCCTCTTCGATTCCTTCCAGGCTCTCTGGGTGCAGTATGCCCAGCACCTTTTCCTCCCATTCTGCATACGGTATGGGCTCCGGGGGTGTGCCGCCGCCAGTGTGGTGTGCCCGCAGGTGGTTTTTTGCACGGATGCCTTTGACCCTTGTTTTGAGGTCCTGCCACCGCCTCTGGATGTCGTGCTTTGTTCGTGGCACGGTCCCTGACGCATTCACCCGATTGACTATCGTGTCCCACATGTGGTTTTTGCTTGCCACGGTGGTCTGCTGGACTAGTGTGCCGAAAAGGTGGGGTTCTACACGGATGATTTCATCCACCATGACCTTCAACCCTGTCAGTGAATTTTGGATTTTTCTTTGGTGCCATGGTGTGTGATGTTCAAGGTGTGGGTGGAGTGGGTTGGGATGTGCAGGTGTGTGGTTTGTAGGAATGGTGTGGTGGGTGTTTGTGTGGTGGGTGTGGTTGTATTTGTAAATTTTGTGTCTGCTGTTCGTCGTATTCAGCCTCTTGCTTGCAGCTATGCTGTGATGCAAAGGATTGTGGTAGTGGGTGGGAATCATTTTATACTCTGTGTCGTGGTTGTGTCCCAATGGTTGTTGCCAGTCAGGTGCTAGGTGGGTGTGTTGACTTGTGTGGATTTCTAGGTGCTTGGGGGGGGTGTCATTGTGGCTTGTGATTGGTTAAATATGTGATATGTGTTAAAGCTGCAAGGCCGTTTTTAATGTTTTTTAATTTAGATCATTTAAAATGACTGATGTACTGTCTGCTAAACATCGTGAACAAGGCTTGTAAAGCCGAAACACGCAGACGTTGGTCTGCGATATTTACATTTGTGAATTAATTGGCCCTCCCACAATAGTGCTGTCTCTGGAATATTTTCTTGTGGCAGTTTCGCAATATTTCGCGTCTGAGCTTGGGCGCTTACATGCACCCGCAGCGGTTTGGATGCATACCGCACATATATATATATATATATATATATATATATATATATATATATATATATATATATATATATAAAAAGTGGCGCATAAATTATGCAAAAAAGAAGGATAGAACTCTGGGCAGTTCCCAAGTTTAGGTGGAAGGCATCTCCTGCAAGGGAATTGTTTTGATTTATACTGGGTGCTCCCTTGTGTCTGGACATAATAATAATATATATACACACACATGAGGACAACCGGATAGTCATCAGAAACTCCGACAAAGGAGGAAACATTGTGATCTGGTCCAAGGATGACTATACTAAAGAGGCATTATTCCAGTTAAATGATAGAACATGCTAGATCAAAAACAATGGATTAAACTTAAAAACCACATACAACAATTTTTATACCAAACTGTTATCTTGGAAAACACAGGGACTTATCAGCATGTAGGAGTACAAGTTCCTTAAAAAAGAAAGTCCAACAACTCCTTCAATTTACTTCATACCGAAGACACACAAAGACCCAAAAATACCACCGGGAGGACCGCTCAGCTAAGCTAGAGATGGGCTGCTTGAACATACATCACAATATGTTGATTATTTTTTACAGGGATATGTGCAATCCTTACCGTCATATGTAAGGGACACTATTGACTTTTTGATCAAGTTTAACAATTTTGAATGGGATAATGATTACTTACTGATAGCTCTTGACGTAACATCACTTTACACAAGTATAAGAAATAATGATGGTATGGCAGCATTAGAACATTATTTATTCAAGACACCGGAAGAACTAAGACAACATAGCAAAATGTCGATTGAGATGGTGGACTTTTGCCTCAACAATAATGTTTTTATGTTTAACAACATACTCTTTCAACAAACAAGAGGGGTTAGCTATGGGAGCCAGCTTCTCCCCCAGCTACGCGTGTTTACACATGGGCTGGCGGGAGCAGCTGGTCCTGGGTGTCAAACATAGCGGTTACATACAGAACACTATTAGGTTATGGCTCCGATTTATCGACAATCTGTTTATAATTTGGAAGGGCACATATCAAACAGCAGTTGGATTTCTAGCAGCCACCAACAACAATGAAAGTAACTTGCACGTTAAAGCCACCATCAGTGACACAACAGTTAACTTCTTAGATACTCAGGTGTATATTCAAATTAACAGAGTGGAGACCAGAATTTACTGTAAAGAAACGGCTGGCAATTCAACATTACAAGCCAGCAGTGCCCATCCCAGGCATCTAGTCAACAGTATTCCCTAAGGGGAGATGCTGCGATTGAGAAGAATGAGCAGCAACAGTGAGGCTCTCAAAAGTTCCCAAAGAGAAAGTAAACCCAGATTCTTAGAGAGAGGCTATTCCCACAAAGTAATCGACAGGACAATTGCAAAGCCCATGATACAGACAGGGAAGAGTTACTTAGGAAAAAAGTGAGAGTAACATAGATTATCCAGACCAACAAGATAATAGTAAGAACGCAGAAGCTGATGAATTCAGGATAATCATGGGATTTAGCAGACAGGAAAAAGATTTGTGAGCAATAATAAAAACGCGATTGGCCACTAATATTAAGTGATCCGGTAACAGGGCCATTGCTTCCACAAAAAGTGTCAATCACACACAGCAGAGGACCCTCCATGAGAGATAGGTTACTGAAAACAAGCCCTGAACTGATTGAGGGAAGTAACTGGCTCATGACACATAAGGGTTTCAAGTGCAAAGCATGTAAGGCATTCCAGCAGGGTCCAAATAAAACGATCTAACAGACCCAGTTCAGCTCAAAGGAACATCAAATAACTAAACTATAAACTTGTAAGACAGATCATGTGATATATGTACGTCGATGCCCATGTGGCTTACAATATATAGGAAGTACAAAACTTCAAGCACACAAAAGGGTTCTTCAACACATGCGAGCCATAACAAATCAGGACAATACGTACCCAGTGGCACGAAATTTCAGGGAGTACCAAGAGAAATTTCAGGGAGTACCAAGAGTCTAATAGCTAAGAATTAAGATATGATCTTATAGATGCAGTACCACCCAACAGGAGAGGTGGGAACAAAGAAACAAAACTACGCAGGCTAGAGACTAGGTACATCATAGCAATGGACTGTAAACTCTCAGGGGGGGACTTTATACTACTGAAGATTTATACACTTGGCTTTTGGTTTCAGATGAGATTTTTTTAGATTTGTTTAGATCGTTTTAAAAATCTAATATTTAATGTTTTATATTTTTATTTAATATTTAAATGTTGACATTTATCTGAAATTTAGGGAGAAATGAAGAACATCTAAATCAAGCCAGATTCACTTGAAAATAATAGTTAAGTTTACCCTCAAACTAGAAAGAACAGGAGAAAGGGCATCATAAGATACAAGATAAAAGTAATTCTAAACAAACAATGAAATGTTTATCATATACGGTTCAACAGGTATTTAAACCCCTAATTGAGCAGATGTAAAACAGCAACAAATAACATTACTTTAAGGCGATTGCTATACAAACAAACAGTGACCATAGTGAATCAAAACATTAATATTCTTGAACTCTGTAATGTAATGTGAACGTTTTTACAATGGCACCAGTCACTTTAAACACAATTTTTAATACAATAGCACTTTAGAGAGTCATGTGATACATAGACAACATGCAAACAATATAACAACAAAGCACTTTGGTACTTTATGAGAATGGATTCAACATGATATGTGAATAAAATGTATTTTACAGGGAGTCACATACACTACAGTGTAAGGACATAGTTATTGTTATTTTTAGAACGATTTCCAATTATAAAATTGTAAACCATTTTAATGTTTTAACGATTATATCTAAAGACATGTAATCTAGGACATTAATCTGGCATTATTTATTTAAAACATTTTTTAGTAGAACATTGGTCCAGTACATGCATAAACTGCCAAATCAAACTTCATATGCATTGGTGGAGTATGCATATGTAGAACTTCTATGTCTATGACTGCAGTTAGTTTTGCACGTAGCACGTGTCACTTTAAAAAACAAAAAATGAAATCGCAGCATTATGTCATGTGCTCAAGACTCACCTCGAGCCGAAACGCGTAATGGCGGTATCGGAATAAAGAAAAGATACTGAGCAAATAACCTGTGCAACATTCTATTGGCAATAACTTTGGCGTTGATTGATGAATCTTCTTGAAATTTTCCAAACGTCTGGCCAGCTCAGTTCGGCTACTTCACTGAAAGATTGGGGGTGATTGGTGAAGCGGGGGCCGAGAAAAAAGGGGGGTCCCAAAACGTGTTTCCCCATGCAATTTCCAAAAGGACCTTTAGCCACGGCTACAGCTCGAACGGCTGAACGGAATGACACCAAATTTGGCAGAGAGGTAGTCCTCAGTTCCGACTTGTGCCTTTGGCATATCTGGTGTCAATCTGTTCAGTTGTTTCTTTGAAAATTACGGTTAAAGTCATTTATATATCTTTGGGTGCGGAGGATCCACGGATTGTGCGAGGATTGGCCTCGTAGGATAAGCACCCTGTCCCGATCACGCGCTCAATTCTAATTGGCTGTCAAGCGGTTGTAAACATTCAAAATCAGGAACTGTTGGCAGCCATTTTGTGCCTCGGTAGAAGCGAGGCTAAGGAAGTCATTGAAATATGTGTGGAACGTGTGAAAAGGGGGCAGGGTAGACACACCCTGACCCCCTAGGCCTGAACAGGGGGTCCCACAAGGACCCCCAGGGCCAAATTTTTTTTTTTTAATATGATATAAAAAAAAGTACCTTTGAAAGCATGCAGCCAATGAACAGACAGTGGCCACCCAAAACAGTACTTGATCCAGGCTCCACGGCACAACGACGGAGGCAATAAGCAGGCGCTGTCCAGCAATGAAAGGAGAGTGAAGTGGGAGCCAGCCAATGGTAAGTAAAATGACGTGGGTGCCACATGGGAGCTAATGGTAATTAAATTGACGTGGAAACCAGCCAATTGTAAGTAAAGGTAAGTAATCGGTGGGGTCTAACTCCCCTCTGAAGATTTATTTTTTAATACAAGAGGTTTCGCAAGCACAGCGCAAGCTAAAACAGAATACCTTGCAAACATTCACATCATACAATTAAGAACCCAGTAGATCTGCTTATAGCTCCATGTTTAACAAATTGTAGAACAATCATAATAGGCGGACAGGTGGTCAAAGTGCACAACAGTATCTTTCAAAAGCTGTCAGCTATAAGTCTAACTGTGTAGATCTAGAGCCAAAGAAACCATTGAAAATGTCCTGGATTCTTATGTAAACAACTCCAAACGACAGTACTTATACGTGACCCTTTCTAAAATGACACACAATAATATTATTAGGTTCCATTTTTTATAAGCCCTCATTTGGAAATAACAGTTCTCTGTAGGTTATTTAGGTATTGCATTACATCGCTTCAACAAGCGCTGAGTTTTTGTCCGCAATTAGTATAGGAATCGAATTATTGGCTATGTCCCAAGTTTGTAGCATAAAGTATCAGAACTTGTAAATGTTAGTTTTAATTGTGACACTTAATATATATATATATATATATATATATATACATATATATATATATATACAGGTGTGCACAACAATAGCCTAGCAGATCATATATTCATAGTGATCAGGCAGGTCTTGGCTTGTTTTTAATTCTATTTTAGAATTAATTCTCTGCTGTTTTAAAGACCACATTTTACATATGAAAATAACTTTTATCATTTGTAAATAGGCTGTTGTAATTTTAGAATGACATTTTGTTCCAATTTTCGAGGAGTTTACTATGAAAGTATTGGTTGTATGTCTATGATGACTCTCAAAGCAGCATTTTCACTGTCACTTTAAAAATCCTGAGAACCCTCCATAGCGTGTCATGTGATCAAGGGCCGTTTGGGCTCGAACCGCTTCATGGCGGAGGTGCGGGGAGGAGCACATTAAAATCTTAAGCACCTTCAAATTTCTGGGTCCGCTGTCGTCTTTTTGGATGAATCATTGACGACTGGTTGCTGCATAAGTTACCGAGTGGCTTTCTCGGTTTAGCGGAACCCCTCCTTCACACCGGGCAGAATGATCTTCAAGCCGCGTTTCCTTTCAGGAAGCAGTTTCTACGCTCCTGTACGGGATTTTTCTTCATTCTGGCCCCTGAATAATTTGCATTACACCGACTATGGAGTGGCAGCTGTATGCGGAGTCGGATGACCCGAGGGAAGCAGGCCAGCCGTGTACGAGTCGGTGGTTTCCAACAAGTTCGGAGAAGGAGTGTGCTGGTAAGCCAACTTGGACATTCTGTCTAATCAAGTTGCTCTGTGCAAATAAACAATTTCCCTTACATACACCATGGCCGCCGGCGCGCTACGGAGTCGGGAAGATTTTCGAACACAAAGGTCCTAAGCTTAAAGCAATGTTTCACAACAATGTTATATAGACCACAATAGGCTGCTATATACTTTTCCTTTGCCCAGCTGGGCAAGGGATTTATTATAAAATGAATCAAGTGTTTAGAACTTAGAATACATTTCAACAGCAAACATTTTTGTTGCAGTAAAGCACAATCCTGTACTGTACTAAAAAAATGGCGATTTTGGTTAAATACGCAGAAATTGATCGCGTAGCATACGAACAGCAAATAACTGCATTGGAGTTGGAGTTAGCCAACTGTGAGCAAAATGCCGCCAACAAAAAGATGAGGGAGGATATGCTGGCACGAATAGTAAAAGAGGAGGAGACAATTAGAAAAAGAAAATCGTTTAAATTCCAACGCGATAAACAAGACTATGAGAGGGGGCAAGTCTTTACATTCGCCAAGCGCTATGAGGCAGTAAAGAGAAACATCACAAAGTCTGTGACAATACCTCCCAGCAATGCAATAGTCGGTAATCCTCCTTTGAATGTGAGCTCAACAACATCCTTGTCAGATTTCAGTTCAGTACCTGATAGCAGTTCTGATAATGAACAAGCAGGTTCCAGCAGGGATTTGGGGTTTCAGCGGTACTACCTGGCCCAGGAGATGTATTGTATGAGGCGGGACCGCTTGGACACGCTGCGGCCCAGGCAATTGAAACCAGGCGTGCCAAAAATTTCAAACGCCACCAACGGAGGAAACACAATAGGGCAAGGAAGGGCCAAAAAGAACAACAAAAACAACAATTGGAGACGCAAAGTGATGCCCCAATAGATACTGCAACCAGCAATAACTCGGTAATCAATTTATCTGCAATTGAATTGAATGCTGCGGAAACTCAAATCTTGTCTTTGGGATTATCTTTTAGTCCAGAAAGTAATTTCCGCTATGCCCAGACTAGGGTTGACATTTTTCAGTACATTCGTAAATTAAAATTGAAGAAATTCTTTTCAACCAAACAAAACAAAGAAAATGTACTGGGAGGGGACACCATCCAGGCCAACAGTACGCACCCTTTAACAGCTGGAGATATGCAATTACGTATGGACTTGGTGGAGCTACAAGGAGAAAGCACACAAATGATGCCGGATGATATCAATGTTATGGGATCTGGAACAGGAACTGCATTGACTGCTTTCAGAGCAAAGTCTACCTTTTGCCCTTTAATGATTAAAGATAATATTGACTATTACCATGAATTAGTTATTGCAGATATTAACCCCTTCACTGCGGCGGCTATTCCGCCGCTGTGCTAAGGGGGTGGGGCGGCCGCGCTGCGGCCGCATGCTGGTGACGGAACAGCTCCGTCACCAGCCTCGGTTGAGCTGTGCTCATGACGGAGCTGTTCTGTCATGGCCCCCCCCTCAATGGAACGTCCAGCGCAGGCGCGGAATTCGCGCCGCGCAGGCGTTCCGAGCGGGCCATGATGGAACCGCTCCGTCATCTGCACAGCGCACCCGCAGCTGATGACGGAGCGGTTCCGTCATCAGCATCCAAGGAGTTAAAAAGTTGCATCACAAAGTATCACGTTGTAAGTTGAAATTCGCAAAGCAAGACAAAACGTACCATGATTTGATCAAAAAATTGCAAAATGAAAAATCTGTAATCATTCGCCAATCAGACAAAGGCGGGAATATTGTTGTGTGGCCTAGGAATATGTACTTGGAAGAACCGTGGTGCCATCTTAATGATAATAAGTGTTACAAGAGGGTAGATTTGCCCATTGTCAAGTCATCCTGGAACAACTTTTATTCTAAATTAGTGGCTTGGGAGGGTTTAAGGCTACTTAGTGGAGACAAATTTAAATTTTTAAAAAATGACAACCCGTTCCGTGTATATATTTTATACCTAAGATACACAAGTCTTCACTGCAACCACCGGGCAGGCCTATTATTTCAGCCTGCAATAGCCTCCTGGAAAACACATCCAAGTACATCGATTTCTTCTTACAAGAGCATGTGACCCAACTACCATCCTATGTACAGGACACGGGGGACTTCCTACGAAAATTAAGGGGCACACTATGGCAAGATGATTTTATACTCATCACGCTTGACGTGACTTCGCTCTATACGAGCATTAATCATCTTGACGGTCTAAAAGCTGTCCAACATTTTCTTGATAGGAGACCACTACATTGTTACACACACAACAAGATGCTGTTGAGCATGATTGAAATAGGTTTAAAGAATAACTTTTTCATGTTCCAGCAGATGTGTTTTAAGCAAACAAGAGGGGTGGCGATGGGATTCTGCTTCTCCCCTAGTTATGCTTGCCTGCATATGGGACTATGGAGAGGCAGGTTCCCGGGGTCCAATATGCTGAGACACTACGTGACCATGTAGTTTGCCTATACAGATATATAGACGACTTGTTTATTATCTGGAAGGGGGAGGAAAGTCTGGCCGTTTCTTTTATAAAGGAACTTAACAATAATTCCCTGAATCTACAGTTCACCTCACATTTGAGTACTACCTCAGTGAACTTCTTGGACGTAGAGGTGTATATTGATAATAACATCATTCAAACTAAGCTACATCGCAAAGCCACTGCAGGCAACACTATGTTGCATGCCTCTAGCCACCATCTGAAACATCTAATCCATAGAATCCCCTATGGGGAGATGCTACGCATTAAGCAAATTTGCAGTAGACAGCAGGATGTGAAGGAGGCTCAGGAAGCTTGTCGCTTACGCTTCCTAGCTAGAGGATACTCGGATAAAGTGATCAAAGCAGCTATGATTAGAACTGAGGCTCTAACAAGAAAGGAAGCGCTCATCACAAAGGGCATGAAGAAAGCAATAAACCCCATGCCTGAGTCTGAACCAGTTAGACTGATTGTAACATTCAGCAAACAACATCATGCAATACGTAATATCATGGGTAAACATTGGGCGCTAATACAGAATGACCCTACTCTCAAAATGGGTTCTAACCCATCTCCCACTATTACTTACAGGAAAGTAGCTTATATGGAAAACAGCTTAGTGAGCAGCAGTCCAGAAGTCTTGGCCAAGACAAACTGGCTAAGCTCACGCACAGGATTTTTTAAATGCTCTTCCTGTAAGGCATGTAAGGAAGGGGTTAACATGACATCGTACTCCACACCTTTTTTCTGATAAAAGCATTCCAATTTCCAAATACCTTACTTGTAAAACGGAGTATGCCATATATATACTGGAGTGCCCTTGTGCCCTGAGATATGTGGGGAGTACTTAGTTCCCTGTGCACAAAAGGGTGCTTCAGCATATGAGGGCAATTACCAATTGCGACGAAGCATACCCAGTCGCCAGACATTTTAATGACTGCCACAAAAGAGATTTGAAACTTTTGAAGTTTTATGTAATTGATGCAGTGATGCCCCTCAGGAGGGGGGGCAATAGAGAGGGGATCCTACGCAGACTTGAGACATACTACATTTTAAACCTTGACAGTAAACATCCTACAGGTCTTAATGCTAGCGAGGATTTCTATACATGTCTTTAGGATAGAGCAATAAAAAAAATATATGATGCCTGGGTAAACATGTACTGTGATTTTTGTAATATATAGGTCTGTTGCTGATGATTGTTCAATATTTTTAATCATGAATTGAACTATTTTAACATGTATGCCTTTTCTCGTTTATGTAAATATTGGTTAGTTCTTAACTTAATATTGCATTATTTGCACAGTATTCACTCTATTTGCACAAACTTGGGTTGCACTATCAGAATGTTTTCACACTTTGCACTTTATTGAGAGCGTCATATTATGACTACCCATTCAGGGCTGTAATTAGGTCCAAATGTTGAAAATTGCTGGTGATTTCCGAATATTGGCTAGGCTGTGTACATGTTTTGGTATATTACTTGTTGCCTAATCAAGCTGTATTTTACAGGTATGCACAGCAATAGCCTAGCAGATCATATATTCATAGTGATCAGGCAGGTCTTGGCTTGTTTTTAATTCTATTTTAGAATTAATTCTCTGCTGTTTTAAAGACCACATTTTACATATGAAAATAACTTTTATCATTTGTAAATAGGCTGTTGTAATTTTAGAATGACATTTTGTTCCAATTTTCGAGGCGTTTACTATGAAAGTATTGCTTTTATGTCTATGATAACGCTCAAAGCAGCATTTGCACTGTCACTTTAAAAATCCCGAGAACCCTCCATAGCGTGTCATGTGATCAAGGGCCGTTTGGGCTCAAAACGCGTCATGGCGGAGGTGCGGGTAAGAGCACAACAAAATCTTAAGCACCTTCAAATTTCTGCGTCCGCTGTCGTCTTTTTGGATGAATCATTGACGACTGGTTGCTGCATACACATATATATATATATATAGATATATGCACAAGAATCCAAATTAATTGGAAAATTAAGAACACACTCATTCATACAGCGGCTTTATTTTAGACAATATTGCCAAGTCCCAACGCATTTCACCTTCACACAAGGCTTGTTCACAGGATAAGGAACCATGATAGCTGGATTTCTTTTATTTTTAACACAAGGTGACTTCCTGTAATGTAATCAGGTGCATTGTGGTCAGTGTAGTTTGTGACTTACTACATCTATTCTAACTTCGTTACAGTGCTCGTGCTCAATGTGAGTTAAGTGCATTTCTAAAAACCCAATTTTTAAACATCAGCATTTCTTTGCAATGATGCTTTCTAATGCTAATTTTACATTTCTGGCTCTCTGGTGAGCTTTGTGTATTATTCACTGCATTGGCGGTATTTGTTGTTATTATTACAATGTCCAAGGTTTCCTGTCTTTCTTTTCCATTACTCTCCAGTCAGATTATGTGCTTCATCCATATTTACATTCAGTTATTCTGCATTTCTTTGCTCTCCAGTGAGCTTTAATGCTTTAGTCATATTTACATGGTGTCGCTTTATGATGAGACTTATCAATCTTTCAATCTTTATTGGTGATTTACAAGTGGACATAAAGTTCTTAATTCTGGTTCAATCCTCTCGGATTCAAGGTTCTAAACGTGAGGATGTGTTTTGATTCTTTCTGTCGGGGCATTTTAATCCGATCCCCTCCACTTTCAGATGCTGGTATTTGTTCCAGTGCACAATATTTCAGGGTCTCCCAATTTCCATAATGGTATTTCTCCATGTGTTTGGCCACTGTGTTTGTTCGATCTCTGTGGGTTGTGGCCCGGATGTGTTCCAAAATGTGTTTCTTGGCTTCAAAGATAGTGCTTCCTATATATCTTTTTTGGCATGGACATTCTATCATGTAAATTACATGTGAGCTTTTGCATGTTAGGTGTTGCCGTATTATCCATTTCATGCCTTTGTTGATTTTAATTTCCTTTGTTGGGATCGCAATTTTGCAGACCTTGCACTGTTTGCACGGCCAGAAGCCTTCTCTCTGGAGCCAGGTTTTATTTGGAATTTCTTTTAAATGACTATGAACGATTTAGTCACCTATATTTCTAGCTCGCCGGAACGTGATGTTTGGATGGTCTCCTATTAGTTCTGCCATGGTCGGATCCAAATTTAAGATTCCCCAAAGTTTTATAATGATGTTGGTTAGTTTTTTGTTTTCCGCACTGAATGTTGTTATGAGTCTGATCTTATTGTAATTTTTTTCATCTTTTTTCTTTTCTTGTAAGATTGATCTAGGGTCAGGACTCTATTTAGACACTTTGTAACAACTGTTTGGGGGTATTTTTCGAATGAGGAATCGATTACTGGCTTTCCTGCTGTTTTTGAGAAATTCTTCCTTATTTGAACAGTTCCTTTTGAGTCTTAAAAACTCCCCATATGGGATGATCCACTTTAGATTCTCATTGTGGAAGCTCTCTCCATGTAGAGTTGCATTTGTAGCAGTACTCTTTCTGTGTAATGTGGTTTGTAGGGAGTTATTCTCGGTATCAAAGAATGACATTCTTTCTGAACGGATTTCAAATGTGAACTTCAATTTCATTGGAGTATTGTTCAATTTCTCAAAGTATCTTTCAAAGTCCTCCTTGGTTCCGTCCCAGATGATTAGCAAATCATCTATGAATCTGAGCCATAGTATGATCTTCTCGCTCCATTCATAGTTTTCAGTGTTCCATTCCAGGTTCTGCTCTAACCAACCCATTTTAAGGTTTGCATAGTTGGGGGAGAATGAAAACCCCATCGCACAGGATCACACGCTGGTTTTATATATATATAATATATAGATATTGAAAAAAAACGAACTCCAATTTCTCAGTGCAATTCTTAATTCTATTTTTTCAGTGCATGGCCGCGATGACGCGTTTCAAACCTTCAAGGGTTCTTGATCATATGACCTACCACGTCATTTCTCCCCATTTTTAAAGTGACAAGTGCATTTTTTTCAATCTTTCTCGCTTAGTGAAACTAGAAAACAGACTGCCCGTGCGTTTTCTATATCCGCCTCAAACAATATTCACCTACATTTCCAATGAATAATTATGTTTACATTTTATATATATTTGTAGAAATGCAACACATTATATAAACAGAAATATTGTTTGTTTTGGTACTAATTTTTGATATTGTCTGCCACTTAGTACCACATTTCTAGCTGTATGCTTTATCACCACATAGAGCTTATTTGCATACATGCATAATGCATAAAAATTATGTTAAGCACAGCAAACCGTCATCAACCTTCTATAAAATAAACAATCAGTTGTTAAAAGAGTATAAATACATATTTTAAAACAATGACATATTCCCAATGTATCTATGAATTATGATTTCATTATATCTGTTCAAAATACGCTAATGTATGTAACCATTTCCTATTTTATGTAAACAATCAATTTCATGTGTAAGATGAATATCATATCAGAGTAAGATGTAAGAAAAAAGTGCTAGTGCAATTATCTCCACCCTTAAATTGTGATTAGATTATAGTCAACTTGTCTAAAAGTGTGTTGTTCACATGAGCCCATGTTTTTAAACTCCACTTAAAAAAGTAAAAACATATCGGGGGGGGGGATGTTGTGAGGTTCAGCTAATTAAAATCATAATGATCAACAGGCGAGTTCCTATCAATTTCATTCATGTACCTGTATAGATTTCCAATTACCAACAACTGCCAATTTTATATTTAAATATGTTTATATTTAAAGCCACGTATGTAGATCTTCAGTCGTATTAAGACTATGAGAGCTCTTGCTGTCCAGTTCTAGAACATATTTTGTTTCTAGTCGACTCAGCATGGCTTCCCTGTTCCCTCTTCTTCTAGGGGATGGCCACAGTCTATTGCGTAAAACTTTAAGTGGTCTAAACTGCTGGAGTGGACCTCTTCAAAGTGGCGGGTTACCGGATAGGTGATATCTTTATTTGTGATAGCCCGCATGTGCTGGAGTATTCTCTTGTGGACATGCAATTTTGTGCTTCCTACATATCGGAGTCCACAAGAGCACTCCAGCACATACACAACAAACTCTGATTTGCAAGTTAAAAATGTATTTATGACCGTGGGCTTATCTTTAAAAGCTTTTAAAAACGACGTTCTTCATTACCCATATTTACAAGCCTTACATGCTACACAGCAGACAAACCCTTTACGATTAGCCAGCCAGTTGGTACTTTTGGTGACCACTGGACTGCTACTAACTTAATAGTCTCCTGTACTTTGTGCCTTCCTGTATGTTATCAGGGGAGTAGCTGGCATTTAATCCCCTATAATTGGATCAGATCAATCTGCACTAAATGCCAGTCATCCTTGGCTATTTTTCTCAGGCTGTCCTTCTGTTTGTTGTAGGTAAGTATTAAACGAGGGCTGCTTTCTGTGGCAGAACTTTTCATTTTTTTGGTCTTAGTAGCTGATTGCTTGAAGACTAAATCTTCCTGTGTCTTGGCACTGGTTTGTCTCATCGCGTCATCAACCACCTTCTCTTTATGCCCTCTCACTAGGAAGCAAATTTTACACTCATTCCGTGCCTTGATTAAATCAACCTCGCTACTGCATATTCTGCGAATTCTCGGCATCTCCTCATAAGGGATGCTGAGAATCGTGTGCTTTGGGTGAAAACTGCTTGAGTGCAACATGGTATTTCCAGTTGTTGGCTTTCGATGTAGGCGAGTTTCCAGAATTTTATTGGAAATGTATACTTCTACATCTAAAAAGCAAATAGTGCTCTCACTGACGGTATGAGTAAGCTGGATGTTGACATTGTTGTTATTTAAGCATCTTATGAATTCCTCAGCACTTTGTTTGTCACCCTGCCAGATCAGAAACAGATCGTCTATGAACCTAATCCACTTAATTTTATTTTTTGACCATATCTCTGAAAATTCTTTCTTCACTACCACTGCCTCCCACCACCCCATGTGGAGGCAGGAGTGGCTGGGTGAAAAACTCTCACCCATTGCTACGCCTCTCACTTGATGGTAGACCTGTTGCTGAAATAAGAAATAATTATTATACAAGCAAAGCTTAGTCAGGTCCAATAACATTTTGTTACGGGTGTGGAAATCAATGGGTCTCTTTCCCAGAAAGTGTTCCGAAGCTCTTATTCCGTCTTGATGGTGGATAGACGTGTAGAGGTTGCTGACATGGAGATCAGTAAGAAATCTTGTTGCCACTGAAGTCCATGTATTTGCCTCAAAAAATCTGTCATATCCTGTATATATGAAGGCAGCATTTTCACTTGTTCCTGTAAAAATGAGTCGATGTATATTGAAACATTTTCGGTCAAACTTTGAATAGCCGAGATTATTGGTCTGTCGGGTGGCTTGGTGCTGTCCTTATGTATATTAGCCACTGGTGGTTTTAATTTAATCAAAATATACATATTTATGATGAGTGGGGTCCCAGTCCACAAGGGCTGTGGTTTGATGGCTGCCATTAAACATCTACTTTAGCAGGACCACTAAATAGTGCATCAGCAGGGAAAAAGAGCAAGGTACAGGCATAAGGCAGCAGGGACCGTCGTGGTCCCCCGCACCAGAAAGACCAGATCGGGAGGCCGCTCCTTCTCCTTTCGCGTGGCCAGAGCTTGGAACGACCTTCCGCTCCACCTCAGACATTTAACATCGCTCTCCATCTTCGCACGAAACCTCAAAACATGGCTCTTTGACAGACCCCCTCCTTGATGGACAGGTACCTGCGACCCCCCACCCCCTTGAGACCTTTATGGGTGAGTAGTCGCACTTAACAAACACCTGATTGATTGACAGCCCATTAAAAAATAAGCAGTTGGGATCTAATGACCTTGCGACATCCAACCCACCCCACCTCATTCCTTTCCCAACCTCCTCCTATTGTAATGGGTTCACAAACATGTATTAGGAAATGGGAGCATAAGAGACCATTACATTTCTTCTAGCCAAATCTATTTGAAGCTAGAGGAGGTTGACAAAGATGTCTCCAATCTGATAGCCTATACATTCCCACAACCTCTGTGCTTCACCAGGGGACACAAAAGGTTTAGCCACAAGATTCTGGGTTACTCATTGGATCCAACTAGTAGCTTCTAGGCAGACATTTGGAGACAGCATATGACCCAGGAGCAGATTGAGTCTCCATTTTGTGCACAGCAAAAGAAAAAATGACAATACTGTATTACAACAAGCCATGAGACATCCAGTGCATGGAAATGAAAAAGAGGTCAATAATTATAAGGACAAAAGACGTGTTCTAACCTATCTAGGCACTTATGAGGAAGTAGTGTCTAATACCCATCTGCCCATCACACCCAACATTTTAGAATAACCCCAGCCATGCCTACTGAGGTTGTAAGAATGAGCCCTAAGAATCTCTGAGAAGATAAAGATCCCAAAACTAGTCGATTGGTAAATTATTACTCCCTGCTTAAAATCAAATAGCGCAGAGAATTAGGCCACAGAAACCAATGATTACCCCAATGATCCTACAACAGCATGAATTGGAGGAGAAAAAATGTACATGGTGCAATAAGTAAATAGGTGTAAGATTATGGACTACTGAAGAGTGAGTTCTTGCAGTTGGGCATTAACAAATTACTACTCCGGAAATATTAAAAAAGAAGCAAAAGTACATACAGTAAGTATTATGGGACAACAGTGGTGTTGAATTGCTGCCTAACTCACAGTAGGAAAAAGCCGCAACAGATGTATCTAGTAAATCAGAGAAAGACATTCCTCTCCCGCTGGCCACTGGCTTGAAGACAATACTCATCACAATGCTCTTCAAATTCAAAACTATTCATGACCAATTACTAAACAATAATTGAAATGCAAGAATTTTTCACATGTTGGTTTCAAAAGTATACCTCTGCAGCACGGTACTAAGAAAATTAGATTTTTAATTGAGCCTAGCCTACGAAGGAGATTTCTGGTTTGGCTTTCTACAACATTGATCTGGAATGGTGAGCTTTCTAAGACAAGATTACGATTCACAAAGAAGAAGGAAATGGGATAAATGTACCATTACGCTGTCAGCTTTTAAATGTGCTTTTCATACTATATAAACATTCATAAAAAAATACCAAACATATCAAAAGACTGATAATATTTGCTATCATGGGTTTATCAAACATGACACTTCTACCAATGTACTTACACTGGACAGCATATGATGCAAGGACAACAGCAGAATTAATAGGGCATGATAACCTAAGAGAGGAAAAATATATTTTAAAAAAGTACACAATATTTTTTTCAAAAACATCAATAATAAATGAATTACTTATGTATAGATCCACAATTATTAGAAGTTAAGATACAACAATAGGCTCCTATGGGACTCATAACTTCCATTATTACAATAAATAGAATGCTACATTTTTACTCAGAAGGAAAACTATGTTTCCCAGGAAGTAATTATTTATAACTACGTAATATAAGGAATTGAGTCTGACTTACTGCTGCTAATCAAAACATGTCAGGCCAATGGCTCTGCAGATTGACAAGCACATCATTACATAAGAGAAATGTTTTTCTTACTGAAGTTTAAATAGATGCAGGTTCATGTATTTGTAATACAATGTAACTGTTTTCAGATGATGTATGCTTGCATTAAATATGTGGCTGCTTATATAATTAAAAGGTGATCTGCTCACCTTTTCTCCTCTAGCATTTAGGGACCCTGCTAGCTGACGGGTTATTAAAGATATTCTGCTTGGCCAGCCACCTCTCGAGACGTTGGCACAAGATCCACAACCTAATCGAGCCCTGCTTGTGGCAGTGCAACATAGTAGTCGTTTTGTCCTTTAGGACATGCACTAGCCTTTCCTTGAAAGTCAGTATGAAGGCTGTCAGGGTGAGGCGGATCATCCAAAGCTCCAAAAGGTAGTGGTGGAGATGGTTTTCGTCTGCTCCTCTGAAGACCATAAGTCTGTATTCTCCACTGCACCCAGCAGCCACAACCCTGAAATGATGCAGGTTGGGACTTGTGTGGCATCACATGAAGTCCTGAGCTGTCTCTTGAGAGATCTAGACAAAGTTAGAGAGGTAACCTACCCGCTGATATCATTGAAACCTTGGATTTCACTGCAGGGTATGCACATGCCATTTGGTGTGCGGGAGGACATGGTTGCACAAGATAGAAGGTCAAAAAGCCTTAGAACCGGGGGACGTGGCTTAGCGGGCGAAGATGGCGGTCGCAGCCTTGTACAGCTCCCGCCGGCCCGGACACAATTTGCTTATTTATCCTGGCCCCCGAGCCCGCTGGTTGTACCACCTGTGTGGCAAGCATCTCTGGCGGCGCCCGGACCTCCCGATGTTGCTGTTTGGGGGTTCTGGGGTTGGTGGGGGGAACCGCACGTGCTGCTTTCTGATGTTCTGAGTAGAGTGTGGGGTGTGTGGGGGTGGCGCAGAGGGCCTGATTGGGGCGATCACATTGACTATGGCTGAACGGGCCACTACGCTTCCTAACGAGTCCCTGCGTGTAGTAACCTGGAACGTCAGGGGGATGCTTGATAAGATTAAACGTGGGGCGGTACTGCGCTGGGGGAAAAGGGAGACGGTTGATGTACTCTTGCTTCAAGAAACACATATGTTGGGTTCCAAAGTACTTGGCCTGCAGAGATTCGGCTTCCAACAGGTCTATCACGCCGGATTTACTAGAGGGTCCAGAGGAGTTGCTATTTTGGTACATCGCAGGGTGGCTTATGTGCATGAGAAGCAGTGGGCAGACCCACAGGGTCGGTACATATTTGTCAAAGGAATGGTGGGTGCTGAACCAGTGGTCTTTGGAAGTGTGTATGCCCCTCCCCCTCTGCAATGGGCCTTGTCGGAGAGGCTGTTTGCAATATGGGAAGATATCCCAGAGTCCTTGACGGTGGTTGGGGGGGATTGGAATGAGGTGATGGATGCCTGTGTGGACCGTCAGAGGAGACAAGATGTGGCTGCGAATGCTCCCCTCTCCATCCCACATACCCGGCTGCGTGCGATGGTAGAGAGTATGGGCTGGGTGGATGTGTGGCGCCATATGCACCCTGTGGCGCGTGAGTTCACGTTTGTATCTGCAGTACATGGTTCCTTCTCGCGGTTGGATTATGTGTTTATGCCCGGTGCCTGCCTGAGTAGAGTGCGGGAGGCTGCGATATTGCCGAGAGGGCTCTCTGATCACTCCCCAGTCTCCGTCAAGATAGAGCTTCATACAAAACGACAGCCGTTCCGTTGGAGGATGTCTTCGTGGCACCTACAACAACCTGAGTATGTCCACCATGTGCGAGAGGCGATTGATCATTACTGGCGGAACAATCTTGTCGACGCTGTGGTGGTTTGGGAAGCAATGAAGCCCACTATAAGAGGGGTCGATATTGCTTGGTGTTCGGCCGCCCGCCGGAGGCACCAGGAAGCCATTACCGCTGCAGCTGCACAGGTCGAGGCCCTAGAACAGCGTAGCCGGGGAGGGGGCGACGAGACAGGGATACGGTTGCTCCTGCAGGCACAACAGTCATATGCTTCTGTCTTACATGAGGAGGCTAAGCAAGCGTGGCTTGCCACGCGGAGTAGAATCTACCAGTGGGGAGATAAGTCTTGTACGATGCTTCATCGGCTATGTCAATGTAATCTTCAGCCAGTTACACTGCCAGGCCTCACTGCGGATGACGGGTCGGTGATGACGAACCGGGCAGAATTGGCGGCTAGTTTCGCCCGATACTTCAAGGAGCAGTATTCCCCACGGGATTGTCTGGAAGCAGATGAGGTGGCCAGATTCCTTGATGACCTGCCACCGACCGCGGTCTCGGATGAGGCCAGGACAGCACTTGACGCTCCGCTTACTGCTGAGGAACTCGTGGAGGCTCTGGGGCAACTTAACACCGGGAAGGCACCAGGGCCGAGTGGCTACCCATGTGAGTTTTATAAGAAATTTCACCTTCTGTTAGGGTCTCACTACCGACGTGCGCTCGAGGCGGCCCGGACATGAGGCAAGCTACCTTCTGATTGGCGCCATGCGGAAATTGTAGTGTTTCCGAAGCCGGGTAGGCCCCCTGACAGGCATGACTCGTATCGCCCCATATCCCTGCTAGACATCGAGGCCAAAATCCTAGCAAAAGCTCTAGCGAATCGCCTACTTCCGTATATCACGGATCTGGTCCACCCTGACCAGGCCGGGTTCATGCCTCATAGGGCGACACGCCATAACATTCGGCGGGCACAGGCAGCGGTGGACGCCATGGGGGCCTTGGGTGAACAGGCGGCTTTGCTGTTAGCAGACATTGACAAAGCCTTCAACTCTGTTAGTTGGGCATACCTCTTTGCACTCCTGCCCCGTCTCAACCTGGGCCCGGTGTTTTTGTCATACCTCAAGCTACTGTATACCGACATCACGGCCTCGGTACGGGTCGCTGGGGCTATCTCCGAATGGTTTCAGATTGGTCGGGGCACCAGGCAGGGATGCCCATTGTCCCCATACCTGTTCGCCCTGGCCATGGAACCCCTGGCCTCTTGGGTGCGCATGGATGCACAGGTGCGTGGGTTTGTGTGGAATGGGGATCTAGCGGACAGAATTGCGTTGTATGCTGACGACGTCCTCTTCTTACTTACGGACTTGCGACGCTCTGGGCCCCGGGTACTGGACATTATGCGTATCTTTGGAGAGGTCTCCGGCCTTCGGCTGAACCTACATAAGTCTACTCTGTGGGTGCTGGGAGGTGGAGCCATAACGGACCCCTGGGCGGCAGGACTGCGGGTGGCGTCCGACGGACTGAAATACCTTGGGGTGTTTCTGTCGGAATCGGCGACCATTGCTTGGGAACGCAATACTGTGCCTGTATGGGAGCGAGTTCAGGCTGACATCAAAACGTGGTCCAGAATGCCTTTAACCATATTCTTTGAGACAAAAAATTGCCGCCCCACTTATTCCATTAGCCCTTGGTTATAGGCAACACATCAACTTCGATTAGATATGTTAGGTATTTTATTTACCTTTGTTTTCAATTCTTTTTATGAAAAAATCATAACATCTCATGACAGAGAAGGAACACTGCACGTGTAACATATAAATACATCAACTGTAATACAACATTAACCAAATGAAAAAATCACGAAGTGAGACATACAAAACAACTGTACCAATTTCAAACTGTTCAAAAAAAGGCAGGTTAACTTTACAAGCCTCAATGACCAACAATGGACGAATTCTTAAGAACAGTGTTAGACAGAATCACATTAGCAGGAGATATCACAGTGCACAAATGACAAACCATATTCGGCAGGTCCGCAATCTTCAAGATGGTGGCGCTTCCACGCCTGCTATATCAGTTGCAAAACTACCCCTACCCTGTCAGCCCGCAGTGGTTCCGACAAGTTAACTCGGTGTTGGGCCGCTTCCTATGGGCTGGAGGTGCGGCCAGGGTGGCGCTACGGACATGCTTCTTGTCCACCTATTGTGGGGGCCTGGCCACCTCCGATCTGCTGTCTTATTACCAGGCCTCTCAGCTGCTTATTCTTAATGAATGGTGGTATGGTGACAGGGGGGACCCGGCCTATGCTTTGGAGCGCTCGCTCATGGGGGAAAATTCGCTACACACAATATTATACTCAGCCCGACTGCGGCGGATGCTACCGTCTGTCACGAAAGTGGTTTTTGCTGTCTGGAGACAGGCGCTGCACCGAATGGGCTGGTGGGGCAAACTGACAGCAGAAACGCCACTGTGGAATAATGGCCTGCTCCCGGAGCTTTCTACTCTGGCCGGGTTTGAGGGATGGGAGGCCATCGGGATCTCGTTGCTGGGCCAAGTAATGTCTGTAACTACCCTCAAATCGTTTCAAGAGCTCAGCGCGGAGTTCCACATGCCTCGGTCCCAGTTCTTCCGCTATCTACAACTGCATCATGTGCTCACCCCCAGTATCGCTCACTTGGAGTCTCTCCCTGAGTTTAGTCCGATCGAGGCGAAAGTCTTTATGGGAGACCTGGGGGACAAGAAGGTCTCCCGCATCTATCAGACACTGGTTACTCATTGCTCCTCTACATTACTTCCCCTCCGGGCGGCTTGGGAGGTGGATGTGGGCCCCCTAGACGAGGATGATTGGAGGGAGGCCCTGGAGTCCCCGCGAGGGGCTGCTATCGCCATGCGGCTTCGGGTAATTCAATTACAATACCTTCATAGAGCCTATTACACCCGAGAGCGTCTGTGGAAGGCGGGACTGATTGAGTCTCCGGAGTGTCTGCCCTGTGGGGCTGCACTGGGTACGCTGCTGCATACGGTGTGGTTGTGTGCTAGATTATCTGGCTTTTGGAGAGGTGTATGGGGCTGCCTGTCTGAAATCCTGGGTTGGGATCTCCCCCGCACTCATCGGCTGGGGCTGCTCCATGTCATGGAGGGTATCGGTGGGAACATATACAAACGCCACCTACTGTTGCTGGGACTTGTTGTGGCTAAGAGGGACCTGGCCCGGGCATGGAAGGGAGAGAGAGCCCCCCCCCTTGTCGGCATGGAAGGCTGGACTGGATTACTACATGGGGCTTGAGAGACCGGTGTTTGAGGCAAGGGGATGCCCCCGTAAGCATTTCAAAATCTGGAAGAGGTGGGCTGATTATAGAGGGTTGTCTTTGGATCCCCCCGCAGAAAGAGAGGAAGACATATGAATGAGATGTGTTGTAATGGCCTGAGTTCTGTGGCATACCTGTCACACCGCACCCGAGACTTGCTTGCAGCATTTTGCACACGTGCGTGGGGGGGGTGGGAACTTGGGGGGGGGGGGTTGGGGGGTAGTGGGGTAGTGGGAGTTGGTAGGGCAAGGGTGGGTTGAGGGGTTGTTCTTATTGAGCTTTCACTCTTTATTGATAGAACAATTGTGCATGTGCAATAATCTGTGCCATGACTATTGGTGGTGATCTCCTGATTGTGGAGAGCCACATTTTCCCTTGCTTTAACTGCTCAATAAAATCTGTTGTGAAAAAAAAAAAAGCCTTAGAACCATCCATTCTCAAGACTCAGAACTGAGCCCAAAATATAAAGATCACATCCTAAATGCTTTGGTGGAGAAAAGGCATTGAATGCTATTGCCCAAGATAGGCCCTACAATGGGAATCCTCAGCATAGGTCTCAGGTGTGACTTCTGCTCACTGATGGAAAATCCCAAGGAGATCAAAGGCCCAGCCGTTACCCCGAGGAGGTCTGTGACTCACCGCGACGAGACGGCCTAGAGTAGCCAGTCGTCAAGATATGGGAATAAATGTATCCCAAACCTCCAAATATTAACTGCGACCAGTACCATCCCTTTAGTAAACACCTGAGAGGTGGAGGTAATGCCAGAGGACATTATGACAAAATGGAAGTGCTCCAAACCCAATGTGAACTGTTGTCTGTATGACAGGTATATGAAAATAAGTGTCCTGCAAGTCCAAAAACACCATGTGATCAAGAATCTAGAGCAGCAGCTTGAGGCACGGCTGCCAAAATATAACCAAGAATGGGGGGGGGTTGGCTCTGTGGAGATGGTTGAGTCTTGAGAAGTTGCAGCAGGGCCACAATGAAGGCTGCAATTTGTCGTGGGGCTGACGACAGTCTGGGTAATTCAGGGCACACCAGGTTCAAATGCAGGTTCAGCTCAGTGTCAGACGCCACTGGACCAGCGGTTATTAACTTTCCTCACTGAATCACTACTTCACGCCAGGGACTCTGACTAAGCAATTTGAACTTTAAAGCAATGCCCACAAATACAGAGCCTAGTATACATCAAACATATGCACAAATCATTGGACATTTAATTTAATTTGTTTTTAAATGTAAAAATCAATATTAACGGGAAGGTTGGAGCTTTTCAATATTTTGTTATATTTTGAAATATAAAGTGATGTGTTAAACTCTAGAATATTATTTTGTTTTTTTGGTGCATCTAATGCAAGCACTCTTTATGTCAGTGAATACCAGGGCTACAATTGAGGTTACAAATCTTCCATACTAGATTATTTTTGTGGCACGGTCTCTGCTCCCACAAATGAACCTTAGGATACCAACTTACTTTTTACTCTCCAATTTCAAATGACTTCACATTTACAGAGAATGTTAACATTTTAACTTTTCAATTTTGCTTTTTCATGTGCCTATGCATTATTAATCTGCTCATATTACTTAATTGTATAAGCAGTCGTGGACCCCTGATTGGGTGCTGCAGACACCCAAGGGTATTCAGACCTCAGGTTAAGATACGCAGCTCTTGAGCCTTCGAGTTGAAATAGGATTTTGAATGGGACTGACCTTGTGGCCCAGACCAGCACCGTGATTTCGAGAAGAACCTCAGTTTCAAGTGCAACCTCTAATGTTCGGCAATATAAAATCTTCACATCCCACTCCTGGATTGCCTTTGGGTGCATGACAGAGCACTTATCACACATCTGCGTCGTGAGCAGAACCCAAGAATCACAGGAACACGTTGTGGGGGTCTATGATCAGCATCTGCTTTCCTCAATCGTAGCATGGTTTCAATCGTGTTGTTTTCAGGGGACACATCTTCCTTGGCCCACTGTGACAAATTTAGGGGTCACTGGAAAACTGATAAAGTTGGGTGCTGAGCACCGGATCCACATCAAAGGGCACAGAAAGAAAGGCACTGCCATCCACACACAGAAGTGGTGCTTATATGCACCTCCCTTCCAGGTCAGTGTGAAGCCACTACAACGCTACCACCAACCGATGCACAGGGAAAACTGCCCCCAAAAAATCTCTGTATCCCGTCTGCCACCTGGAAATATTCTAAAGGAGAGCAATCTGCAGCTACAAGTAGGCATCAGAAGAGCACAAGGTTTTCCCAGGAGAGAGGTATATGGCTGTCCATTAAAAAGGTGGTGAACATCCATAACATCCTAATTTTGTGGCCATTCACAAACATTCCTGATAGAACTTCACGTGAAAATTTGCACCTGCACTTAGTCACACTAAATGCTGGAGGTGGAGAAAAGAACTTGTTCTATTACCTATATTCGCTGCCCATAATTTCACTGATTGCCCACACTTCGAAAAATCTGCAGGAGTCAGCGGTGACAGTAAAAGTATGCAGCAAGCGTAGGTTGTACATCGCTTTCCATGAATGATCATGGAGATTATTATGATTCCATAAAAATGTTTACATCTATACAAATTACTGGAGGACAATTGCAAACAAATAGTTTACATATTTGTTTTGACTGTTGGCTAATTTGTTTGCCACTGCAATAAATGAACGTGGAAGTTGATAGTGCCCAGCACTTACCTTCAACCTTGCCAAAAATATTTAAAGCCAACACAGTGATATATCAGAATAGACAGAAACAACAAAAGAAATAACACAACATTTATTTAGAACATATTTAGAGGGGCAGATGGACAAAAAGCACATTCAGGCAATGGCCTGAATGAACCTGGTGAGTACAGGGCATTTTAATTCAAGAAGACTGCTAAAGCAAAGGTTATGAAAAAACAGCAGAGGAAATTATTAGCCTGGGCAGCAAGAGAACATTTATGAAAATATCTCTGAATGACAATCATACTTTGTAACCCTTACAGGACACCATCTTCACAACAAACTATACTTGTATCTCAGAATAGAAGAATTCATTGCCCTTACCTTCCCTCGAGAATATCACTCTTCAGTTGTAAAAAATATAAATGTCTGCAATAGATAATTGGAAAAACATTATTTTATCAGAAGAACATAATACATAGAGTAAAAGAAAATATTTTACAGTTTGCTTTTATCAAGTGCTGCAGCAAGCATGTGGTTGTTTCAAAGCACTTTGAACAGTGAAGTTACAGAGAGCAGATAGACGGGTTAACAGCTGTGACAATATAGTAGTCATATAGGAAAGCACAAACAGGTTTGTCCCTTCCTGGGTTGTTGGCCCCAAGAAGGCTTTTGGGCTCTCCTGTAAAGGCACAGAAATGATTGCCCATCATTCCCGGGCCCGACAGCACTACACATAGAGCAATCTCAAATTTGATAAAACATGCAGTGAACTCCGTGATAATCCATGATATATAGTACCGACAGCCATCAGAACTCTACGAGTAAGCATAAAGGAATCCAAGAAAAAATGCCATTTTACATTTAACATGGCTTTGCATAAAATGTATCATCAACTGTGCTGGTAACTCTTTTTGCATAATCAGATACAACCACACAGGCCGGTCCACAGACCTTGCTAGTTTCTCAGTTCAGATATCTTTGGAGGCTTGACACACCAATCGCTTGTGATAAAGCTTAAATCATGGTTCCGGATTTGGTCTCCTGTGCGCTCCATCAATCAGAATTTTCTGACAGAGAAAAACTTGGTACTGCATGTCTTTATTGTGAACCGCTCCTCCAACACCTCACTGCACAGCACCACAAGAGAAATGCAAATCTTTACACAATTATAGTGGCAAATGTAATCCTAAATTACAATTGGATAGGAGCAGGCCAAAAGCCTGTCCAAACCAGTGAGTCTAGGCAGTTTCCTGAAGCTATAGAAATAGTCTTTGAGGTTGAAGGATAAAGAATTCAACTTCTGAAAGGATGAGCCTTGAGAAACTCTGCAAGTGTTTTTTTGTCCTTCTTTTTATTAATAGAAGGTTATCCACCACTTGACATATGCTTATTGTGACACAGCTAATAAGTAATGCACGAAGGATAACAGTTGATATCACATTTCTGACTAATACAGTGTGCTTTGGTTGGTATTGGAAGCTTTTCAAAGCAACAGTCTTTTACATGTATAATTAATAATAGTCAGGTGAACAGGGCAACACATTCAGCAGCCACAGCCCAGACATGTCACCGGGCCCTGCATCATAGAATCTGAAGACCTTGGTATATGGGAATTACATGGGGTCCTTTTATATGTATTCCATCTACCCAGATCTTCTCCCATTTCTTGGGACAACCCCTACCTTCATACACAGATCTCTACGCCACCATGCACCAATCCAAGTCCCTCTTTTAATCATTATGGAATGGAGTTGTTGCCACTCCCTACATCTGTGTAATGTTATGTTTTGCTACCATTATGCCCAGCGTAACCCAGGTTTGGTCTGCCCCTGATAGATCTGTGGCCTCCTAGATCTTAAGGTGGCATATTTTGGCAGATAGCCTTGTGGTTATACCCATGACTTCATTCATGCAGGTTAGGGAGGCACTCCAGTAGGTTTTGATGTTTGGGCATTCTCCACAATATATGAAAAAAGTTCCTACTTGACCACATTTGCTGAGACACGTCCGGTCTATCTGTCTTACCCTTTTTTACCCGTGTAGTGCAGGAGACGGAGACTCCATGGAGAATTTTAATATCACTAATCATAAGTGTAGTTGCACAGCAACCTCTCATGAGAAGTCGGGATTCACCCAATATTCGTCCAGCAAATCTTTAAAATCCGTTTCCCAGCTTTTTCAGAGCTGGGTGAGTGTTAGGGGAGTTATTTATGAGTTTTCAGTAGGTGAGTGAAATTGCTTTGGTGGAAAGCTGTTCCACTAGCAGTCTTTCCAGTAGGGCCTGATCAGGGGGAAGTACTGCCTGAAGGGCATGTTGGATTTGTAGATACCGGAAGGCCTCTATGGGGGATAATTCATGTTTTTTTAAGTCAACAAATGGAATCACCCCTCCGGTTGTACTCCCACCGTAGAGATACCGCTTTGCCATTGTGTCCAGAAGTTCCCCGTGGCATGGCTCGCGTAATCTTCTTTTCCAACCCCAGGTTTTGTAGGGGTGAGTGCCAAATGGTGACTGTTAGAGCCGTTGGTCTTTCTAGAGATAGATGGCGTGGTATCGGTGTAAAGAGCTTGACAGTATCCTCCCGCTTGGAGAACCAGGTGGTCCATTTGGTAGGCGGGTTCCTCTCTGAAAGTCGTTAGTTGGGCTGCCCTACAATATAATTGAAGATCTAGTAGAGCTATCCCTCCGTCATATCACCCCCGGGTCAATTCTCCAATTTTCCTCCATCCCACAGCAGAGTCCTAATTTCACTATTTATTGCTTTAAAATATGTGTCGGGCACCGAAAAAGGGAGAGTTCTGCTAAACATAGAGAAAACGGGAACATGCCATCATCTTGAATAGTGCTGCTCTTCCCAATAAAGAGAGTGGGAGAGATCTCCAATGTTGCACATCACTTTTGAGGCGAGTCAAAAGACCCATCAAATGTTTAGCTATAAAGATCTCGAAATGAGTAGTAGTGTGGATGCCGAAGTCTCAAAAACTTTTTGCAACAACACTGGCTTCACGTCCCGATGGGAGGCGGGGCAACGGGCCATGGAGGATAAATATCGCCGACTTGGACCAGTTAAGTAGGTATACGGAGTACTTCCCAAAGATTGACAGGATACTCATTACTTTCGGGATGGAAGACCTGGGGGAGGCAATATAGAGGAGAATGTCATCGTCATACAGCGATATTCTGTCCTACCAGTCCTCCGTTCAGAGCAAGCCTCACATCAGGGGCTCTCCTCTGACCCATGCTGCCAGAGGTTCGAGGATCAATGCAAAAATTAGGGGAGAGAGAAGGCAGCCCTGTTGTGTTCCTCGACCGAGGGGAGCTCTGCCAGTGTTTGCATCTTGCCAGGTGAACAGTGAAACAGTTCAGGGTAGATGACGCTAGGCTTCTGATTAGATGACCAATGTATAATATTGATTGAAAAGTATGTGAAATAAGATTTGAATTAATCTATACAACATATTTGCGATACAAAGAATCCATTTTATTTTTAAATGAATGACTTTGCAAGATATTGTGACAAAGTTTAAAATCATTAGCTAGTGAGATTATTTTCATTTACATGCCAAAACAAATGTTTTAGGTTTTTTACACACCTTTAATTACATATTTTTATTGAAAAAATGACAATCAGCTGTGAATTTGGAAACGCCCAGAGTGATTTCTTTTTTAATCCAAATAAATTATATTTTCCTTCTACCAGCCCTTCTCTTGAAGCTAGTACAAAGACACAAACCTATCTTAACTCATTCAATGTAAAGTGGATTCACTATCTGAAAATAGATAGAGAGAAGACCTACCCCTAAGCAAACATCTGTTCGCAAATTGTTTCAGGTTTAGCAACAACCTTTACCTCAACCAACCTGGAATACCAATCCACAATTACAATGAAAGCTTAAACAAAGCCGATGTCTGAGAGCAAGATGTCGCCTGAGTGAGTCACCGCTACTGCTCCTCCTCCCATCCTACCCCCAATCATCCTACCAAGTCGCTCCCTTCTGAGTATCCACGGCGAATTAGAGACTGGAAACCGTCGCTATGGGAGTGGAAGAGAAGCCCGCACCCAAGCTCGAATTGCATTGGGATCTGGAAGACGCAGTGTAAGGTTTGCATTCTTCGCAGCCGATCAGGCTGGTCGAGTCCTCAGTCAGCTGATCAGCGCCCTTCTCCCTTTTTCGGTGTCTCTTTCAGGGTATATGCAGGGCCACAGTGTTAAATGTCCCGCTTCATCAAATGTGGTCGCTCACCCTGCCCTCTCTTCAACTCCATTTGACCCCGGTATTGAGGCTAAGGATCTCAGGGGAGGAGAGGGACGAAAAGAAGCAGAAAGCTCCATGAAGGAAAAAGTTGAGCCTGGTGTTCAGACTGCTAAAAAGGACATAATCGGAAAAGGGGCACATAAGCCGAGCCAGCGGATCCACACAACCACTGATTTCTAATCTGTTTAGCCCCCCGGACGCTAAAGCTGACTCTGGAGCTGTAAGTTTATTTATTTTTATTTATTTATTTGCAGAGTTTTATATAGTGCTGGCTAGACTCGGAGGTATCAGAGCGCTCTATTTGAGGAAAAGCGAGTTACATAATTACATCAGTTACTGTAGCATAGTATAACATAGGAAAGAAAGAGCAGTGTTACACAGTTACACAAGTTCCTAGAGCAATAGCATTGCAAAGAACTTGCCAAATGGGTTATAGAAGGTAGAGGGGGAAAAGTAAGATGGGTTGGAGTGAGGAATTAGATCAGACACAGGTCAAATGGGGAAAGAAGGAAGGGGGAGGTATCAGAGTGATGTACATGAGGATTAGAATTGGAAATGAACAGACAGTGATTACATATTTACATCAATTATAAGAGTAAAGCATGGCATGGAAATACATACGTTACTAGAGTAATACATAGTATAGTAGACAAGTCATCTGGTACGTAGGGAGTAGTGGGGAAATAGAAAAAGGGTAGGAAAGAAGATTAGGTCTGGCCAATCGGCCATGGAGGGCAGTACTTCAGGGGAACACCAAAGAGCCAGAGTAGGAGAGTCACCAAACCGGCAAGGGTTCAAAAGATCCGCAACATCCAGGGCGGGACTCCCTCACTGAGTTGGGTCACAATTAAAAAAGGAACAGGACCGAAGGAGGGGGTGAAAAGGTGGCTCACAGTGACCATACCAGAAAAGAGGGGTCGAGGAGATTCCAAGAGGGGATCCATTAAGGCGATGGTCAGACTGGAGAGTACAAGGTCCTGGCCAGGGCAGGAGTCGATCAGGGAATCTGTCGAGTCTGCAAGATGGAGGACCCAGGACATGGATCCCAATAAATTTGAAAACAAAAGGGTGGGAAAGCGGAAAAACAGAAATCCGGTCGAAGAGCCAACAATGAAACCTACGCCTGGAGCAGGGCTGAATGAGGGAAGGCAGCAAACGTGGCTCCTATGGCTGACGAAGGCCCCTGGAGCTCAGTCTGTCAGAACAAGCTAGATATAACACGGTTGGAGGCCCGCCTGAAGAGGCCAAGGGGGGCGGGGGGGGGGGGGGCTGTAACAGCTAAGGAGTTAGACCAAACCCATATTGTGCACCAGTTAGGTCAGACCACACCGGAGAGTGTCGCAAGTGAAGAACAGGAACGGCAAGTTCAGCCCACCAATATGGGCAGGATAGATGCCAAAGAAGAATCGATCAACTCGTTTGTAGGGAAAATCTCTGGCACTCTAGTCAACGTCCTGAAACAGACTCAAAACTCTGCAAAAGTCAGCACGGTGGCCAAGACCGCGGATTGAGGGGGAGAAATTTTACTCCTTGACAGATGAATCCGATCAGACAAACCAGCATAATACCTCATCCTCCTAAACTGACAATCGTCTATCTGGCTCCTTCACGAATAGCACTCAGGATAAAGCGACGATGGTTACACAAAAGAGGATATCTAAAAGAAGAAAAAAGTGTGAAAAAAGCTTCTGAGAGCGTCGGGCGAGTGTGCAGAAGGCACCTCTCTGTAGAATTTGATATGGGACTATTCATCTATGCAGCTGTTAGGTGCAGAGGAGGGTACGGATAGAGGACCAGAATCGCCTACGGTGGCAACTACACTAGCAGCGATTCTCCTGTTAGTCAAGCAATTACAGGAGGAATCTCAGAGCGAAGGTCTCTGTGCCAGATTAGAGTCTCAGAAACTGCGTAGATCTATCATGAAACTGAACAAAAAGTGTTTTGATACTGCTGGGAGGATTATCCAAGTGGAAGAAAGAACAGAGTGTTTAGAAACGGAGGTTAATTTATGGAAAAAACAGAAAGTACAGCAGGATACTCTAATTGCGGATATGCTCTGGACACTGGCGGATCAGGAAAATAGACAATACAGTAACAATTTACAATTCCTGGGAATTTCAGAGGGAGCAGAAGGAGACATACACATTTTTATGGTTTCTCTGCTGAAAGGTGCATTTGCAGAAAAACCCAATTGGAATACTGAAGTTAAACGTGCCCATCCTTTCCACCTAATGGCCAAGAAATACTCAGCAGAGAATTCCGAGAAACCTTGTGTCATTCTAGTATATTTTGGCAATTTTTTGGCTCTTCAGCTTATCTATGACTTGGCCCGCCCAAACTCTAAAAGGAAATTTGAGGGGATTTCTTTTTTCACGAGACCAGGCTATGTACAAGCCACTGTGGAATGGCCCTGGCGGATGAGTCAGCTTATCAGTCCTTTTCAAGGATTTGGCGCCGAAGTATATCTGCATAAACAGGCACGTTTAAAAGTTAGGCTGAATGGCTGTGTCCGAAGTTTACCTCAAAGATAATGGCTCAGGAATAATAAAAGGAGTTGGGTGGAGGGTCTGCTGTGCCAGGTAGCAAATGAAAGAGAAGGGTGTGCATCTTTAAAAGAAAAATAAGAAAGGAACAAAATGAAATTGGAAAAAAGAGGAGATATATGCACTTGAGAGCAAGAATATGGGTCAGGAAATACAAGGAGTCCATGATAAATAGGCTGGAAATAGTGAACAGGTTGTAGATGAGAACGGTTCAGCTGGTCCCCGGTTTTGCTTAAACATGTGGTCGGTGGGGTGGGCTGGGCTGGAGGGGAGCCGGTGGTGGGTCCACTCCTCAGGAGGCATCACACAGACCTGGGGTCCGTATGCTCACATAGTGGTGGGGGAGGAGGATGGGGGGTTGGAAGGGTGTTCAGGGTGGTGAAGGAAGGGAAACTCCACATTTAACCAGCCCAAAACAGCTGTGTTTATGGATAGGAGTTTTTAGAGGTTGCCAGGTTGTAGCTATTCGTTCAAATCAAATGGTTCTCTGGAGTGTACTTTGTAGAAATATTATCAAGTATGAGTAAACTACAGATAGCAACGATCAATATACATGGGCTATATGACAGAAGGAAAAGAGACAGAATTGCATTAGAACTGCAAACCCTAAAAGCAGATATTATCTGCCTTCAAGAGGCACATATTGAGGGATCACAAATACAGTTATTACGCATACTTAGTTTTAAAGTAATTGAGGGGGGGGGGGACACACAACACAGGGGACCCGCACTAGTGGAGTCACAAATCTAGCTTCAGCTCATATGATAATTTTAAGCAAGAACGCCGTGATAAATATGGGCGATGGATTATTGCTGAATTTAAGTCCGTTCTACAAAAGGTTACACTATGTTCTGTGTATGGTCATATTTTTGATGATACTAGGCTTTTTGATTGGTTAGCAAATGAATTGATTATTTGGCGCTCTCATATAATTTTTTGTGGGAACTTGAATATTAACCTTCCGCTGAACTGGTCCCTAGAGGACCATTATATTTATTCTGGTCGGAAACCCAAAGTTTTCCAATCATTAAAGCGGCTTTGTAAAGAACTTGGTGTGTTGGATGTCTGGATGGTTAAGAAACTGATGGGAGTATGGCTTTTCATATTTTTCCACGCCGCATAATGTGTGCCTAGACTTTTTTAAGGTTCCGTTCGTACTCATACACCTCTGTAGTATTGAAATTCATCCGAAGGTTATCTCAGATCACAACCCCTTAGTTTTGGAAATTAAGGATGGAGGCTTTAGAAGAAAACAGGCCCACTGGAGCTTTGAACGTAGTCTTTAATATTAATCATGTATATTGTGCACATATGAATAAATGGAACCCAATCTTTTTAAAAGAAAAAATCGTGAGTGCTCCATTAGAGGTTGTTTGGAACACTCTCAAGGCCGGTATCAGGGGGGAAGACCATGCAATTCACTCTAAACAGAACTAAGAAAGAAAGACAGATACTAGATTTGTTATATGTAGGATTAGCGGCAGAAGAAAGAAGCTTGGAAGTTAGTGAAAAGATAACCGAAAGTCAAATGGGGGTGTCAACCGCTAAAGCTACAATTGTTGAAATCTCTGCAAAGAAAGCGGACAATTTGAATTTGAATTTAAAATTTCTTATAGAGCGCACGTATACCAGCGGTTTCTTGGCGCTATTACTAACAGGATCCAAGGTTAAAGAGCTGGGAGAACAGGAGGATTGTTATTCGAAAGATTTAGTGAATAAATAGGTCTTGAGTTGTTTACGGAATTGTGGGTAGAGGGTGATGGTGCGGAGTTCAAGGGGAAGGGAGTTCCAGAGGGTAGGGGCAAGGGTGGCAAATTTAGAGCCTCCCCACTTCTTTCTCCGGTAGCGTGGGATGGTGAGGAGGGACTGGGAAGACGAACGAAGTTCCCTGGTGGGAACATATGAGACGATCTCAGAGGAGATGAACGCTGGTGCCAGGCCAAGTCGGGCCCGGAAAGTGATGGATGCAAGCTTGAATTGGATTCTGGCTCGCACGGGGAGCCAGTGTAGAGATTTCAGAAGTGGGGTAGAGTGGTGGAATTTTGGGAGTTTAAAGGCCAGGTGGGCCGCCTGGTTTTGAATCTGTTGTAGGCGACGCAGACTGTATGCAGGGATACCGGCATACAGGGCGTTGCCATAGTCCAGGCGGGATACCACCATGGCCAGGATGATAAGTTTAAGAGCAGAGAAAGTGAAGAAACGAGACACCCTGCGTATAGTGCGCAGTGAAAGGAAAGAAGAGGATACCACAGAGCTAACCTGGGAGTGAAGGGTGAGTTGAGAGTTAAGTTTTATGCCTAGTGTTTTAACTGAGGAGGAGGGAACAGGAGAAGGGCCAAGAGAAGGGCCAAGAGAAGGGGGCCAAAAGAGAGGGGACCAGGGGCTGGATGAACCACCCGTCAACACCAGCTCGGTCTTGTCAGGGTTGAGTTTGAGGTGATTGTGGTTCATCCAGTCCCTGATGTGAAGCATAACAGATTGAAAGTTTAGAACAGAGGAGGGAGAAGATAGATTGAAGACAAGCTGGAGGTCGTCCGCATAATTAAATACGGCGACCTCCATCTGTTGAAGAGAGAAAATTAGAGGAGCGATATATAGATTAAACAAGAGGGGAGAGAGAGAGGAACCTTGAGGAACCCCGCACTGAACTTTCCGGACGTCTGCCGTGAAGTCACCCAGGCGAACAGCCTGGGTGCGGTCGCTCAGGAAGGAGGACAACCAGACCAGGGCGGTCCCCCCGATCCCCGCCGCCCCGATACGGGAAAGTAAGATGGTGTGATCCACCGTATCAAAGGCGGCTGAGAGATCGAGGAGCACAAGGGCCTGGTGCTGATTGGTGTCCATGCCCTCCCTGAGGGTGTCCAAGACTGATAAGACAACGGACTCCGTAGAGTGTGCGGGGCGGAAGCCGGCTTGACGGGGGGCAAGAGCACCATGCTTCTCCACAAAGGAGCTCAGAGCGCAGGTGACGTGGCGCTCGAGCACCTTGGCCAAAAATGGCAGGAGGGAGATAGGACGGAAATTGGCAGGGACAGAAGGATCTGCCCCGGGTTTTTTTAGGATAGGCACAATTACCGCATACTTCAAGGGTTTAGGAACAAAGCCTTGGGCAAGAGAGCTGTTAAGAAGGTGAAGGGGAGGGTCAGGGCAGGAGACAAAGATATGGCGGAGAATGTGAGCAGGACAAGGGTCCAGCGGAGAGCCGGATTTGACCAGGGGCACCAAGGAGATCAAGCTTTCCCGAGTGATAGGGGGAAGGGAGGTGAGCACGCCCTTGGGGGGGGGGGGCATTGGGGGTCAACAAAAGAGGGGGAAGGGGGCGGGATGTTGGTCTTGATGGTAGTGATTTTGTGGATGAAATAATTATTGAGAGAGAGGCAGAGTTCTTCGGACGGGGCCGGCTTAAGAGTAGTTCTGTCCGAGAACGCCAGGTTGTGGACGATGGTAAATATCTCCTTGGACTGGTTTTCCGCGGCTAGGATTTTGGAGGAGAAATAAGATGTTTTAGCCTCCGAGATGTCTTTTTTGTACTGGATAAGGGTGTTGGTATATTCCAGTTTCAGAGTGGGGCAGTAGTTTCTCCTCCATGCCCGCTCCGCGCGGCGTACTGTTAGTTTGGTGGCCTTAAGCTCTTCGTTGAACCACCGATTGGCGTCCTTGTCACGTTTGGAGGTGATGCGCTTGAGCGGGGCAACAGAGTCGCGGCCATAGGAGAGCCACTGATCTATGGCATCAACCTGGGAAAGGGTGGGAAGGCCCTGTAGGGAGGGGAGGGAGGAGGTAAGAAGGGAAGAAAGATTCTCCAGGTTGACACGACCCCATGATCGGACCCAGGTGTTTTTAGGCCGGGGGGGCTTAGCTGGAGGGTGGATGGGAAGAAGAAATGAGATCAGGTGGTGATCGGACCAGGAACAAGGAGAAATAGAGAGTGATTCCACAGGGCAGTTCAGGGACCAGATCTGATCGAGCATATGACCTTTGATATGGGTGGGGGAGTGAACATGGGAAATGAGTGCACGATAAAGGCGTAAGAGTGCACGATAAAGGCTTAAGAGTGCAGAGAGCAGATTGGACATCAATTGGCTATCAGAACAAGGGTTGAAACTGCACGCAGCGAGATTTGTGGAATAAGAGATCCAAAGAGAGGGTTGGTTTCAGACCATGATAGCATTAGAGTGGCTTTCAAAGATTTCTATAAGGACCTGTATAACATGAGTACCATGGTCGAAGAAGAGAATATTGCGCAATACTTGATCTCAATTTCCCTGGATACAATTTGCCAGGAAGAACAAGAACTATTGGAAGAGCCTCCAGAGTGGGAAGAAATTGTGCTCGCAATGGAGAGTCTTCCTGAGGGGAAAGCGGCGGGTACAGACATATATCCACAGAGTTTTATTCAACATTTGCGTCTGTACTTAAAGAACATTAATTAATCTATTGGGCTAATTTATAAAGGATCCAATCCACCTAAATCCTGGTCATGTATTAAAATTGTAGTATTCCCTACAAAATTTACCAGCCAAAGAGTTCGGATCAAATTGACCAATTAAGGGAGATTCTAAGCCACTCGCCTCTCCCCTGTAATTAATAAGATTGTATAAAGATTACAACACAGGTTTATCCAGGGGAGAAGCACAACCGATCATATTCGTAGATCAATCAATCTGTTTGATGCTGCCTGTGTGTCAGGGGACCCTATAGCTATTATTATGCTGGATGCAGAAAAAGCCTTTGGCAGGGTCTCCTGGCAATATCTGTGGGCCTCCATGCAAAGTAGTATTGACATCGGTCCGGGATATCTCCAGGCCATCAAGGCTCTATATAATATTCCGGAAGTCAGGGTTTATGTACTAGGGGACCTGTCGGAGCCCTTTAAAATCAAGAGGGGGACCAGACAGGGATACCTCTGTTCACCATTGCTGTTTGCAATTTATATTGACCCCTTAATTTGAAGGCTGGAGAATAACATTATAATACGTCCTATGTGGTTTTAAGGGACAGACACCTAGACCCTGTTATACGCCGATGACATCACCATGGTAACACTAGATCCGACAAGGGTCTTGGTAGCGATAGAACAGGAGGCCCTCCTTTTTGGGAGGATATCTATTAAATAATAAGACGCATGTTGAAATTAACGATGATATTATCCTACAGAATAACAGTGTGGTAAAAAGTACAATATATCTCAGCAGTATATCATCTGAACTAGAGGAGATAGTACAGGAGAATCTTGACCCTCTGATAAGTAAAACAAAAAAAAGACATGAGTAGATTGAACAAACTACACCCTTTTCTTAGTTGGTAGGTGTAATTTCATAAAAATTGTCCTTTTCCTAGGATTCTTTATTTTTTCCAGGCAATACCTCTGAAATTTGATAGTTGTTGGTTTAAAAGACTGGAGGAGGTAATCTCTCTATTTATCTGGCCTTATACGAGACAAAGACGTGCCCTCAAGTGTTTTTAACTCTGCTCAGAGTTAGAGGTGGTTCGTCCCTTCCGAATGTACATTTTTAATACTGGGTGACCACAGTGCTGAACAATTTTTTTTTTTAATTACTTTATTAGCATTTTTAGTGCAAAACAATAGAACAGGCATGTCATTATTCCTCCAAAGTCCCAAACCCAGAGCCCCCCCACGACCCCCCCAGCACCCCAAATCCCTGCTCATAAAGGAATAACACAGTCAATATGGATTCTACAGCAGTCCCGCAGGCCAAAAATGCAATATGGTAACCTTCGGTCCAGGACCCTCGTGTTCCCCCGATCCTTAGCACAGCAACATTCTCAGAGACCGCCATCCAGCCCATAGTACTGGCGCCATTTCCCCCATACTCTCCCAAAGGTTTTGGGGCACCCCGGTGCTTTATAAGTGACCCTCTCTGAGGCCATATACAAGTCCAGGCCACGGTGCCAATCCTCTAGCCTCGGGCAGTCTGGGGCTCCCCACTTCCTGGCCACATCCCTCTTGGCCACCACTAAGGCCAGCACCAAGAAGATTAATTGTGGGCGGCTCACATCAATATCATTTGTCATTCCTAATAGGACCAAGTTAGGGTCTGGCTGAAGGGTGGTCTCCAGCACCGCTCCCAATTCACGGAGTACTTCACCCCAGAAAACTTGGATGTTAGGGCATGAACAGCTAGTGTGGAAAAAATCTCCCCTCTCAAACCCACAGCGCAAACAACAGGCGTCAGGCACCCTCCCGATTTTATACAATCTCATCCTGTCAAAATACGTCCTGTGGAGCACCTTGAATTGTATCATTCGTAAGCGAGATTTAATCACTACTACACGTGGATGCATTAGTACCGTTCCCCAATCTACCTCATCCATATCCCCCACATATCTCTCCCAAATCTCCCGCAATTTCACTAGCCCATTAGGCATATTATTCATTAACGTCCTGTATGTGAGGGAGACCGTCTTGTGCAGGATCTGTTCCTGTAGGAGGCGACCCTCCAGCGGAGCATATTCCGGGAGTGGGTCCGCCAATACCGCCTCTGCCCTCCAGGCGTGTCTCAATTGTGCGTACCTAAAAGCCTGTGTGGGACCAAGACCATACTCCCTCCTCAGCTCCGTAAACGATTGCAGCTCTCCCCTCCTCATCACATCTCCCAGAGTAGTGATACCTATTGCATCCCAGGCCCCAAAGCCCTTCAGTTTATTCAGTTCCTTGAGCCAGGCACGCCTCCACAGGGAAGTCTGACAAGTGGGTTTGCCCTGCCACCCCGTAACCCTTGTTGCCTTAGCCCACGCCCCCAGAGTGACCCGCATGGACAGAAACAGCTTGTCCCTACCCCTGCCCCTATACATGAAGTGCATAAATGTACGTGCGCCCATCGAATGCTGTTCCAGGGCATAAGTCGGGTGATGTGCAGGTGCATGTATCCATTCGTTTATTAGGGTCAAATGTTCTGCCCAATAGTAGGCTTCTAGGTTGGGCAGGGATATACCTCCATCGTATTGATACCTCTGCAAAGTAGACAATGCAACTCAGGGCTGCTTCCCCAGCCACAGAAATGCGCGCACTTCCGTGTGCAGGTCCCGGAAAACCTGTCTCTGAAGGGGGAAAAATTTATTCTGGAGGGCATATAAAAATTTTGGTAAAGTGATCATTTTGAACATGGCCGCTCGTCCCAAGAGCGTCAACGGGAGCAGTCTCCACCGTGCAGCGTCGGCCGAGAAGCTGGTCAACACTCTCTTGATATTCTTAACATAGGAGAGGGCACGGTCTGTGGTCACAAATATCCCTAAATACTTAAAGCCCTCCCTTGTCATCTGTAGCTTCTCCGGAAGGGCAGGCCAGCCCTCCCTGTCCCTGGGGTCAAATAGGACCGATTTGTGCCAGTTTATCATATATCCCGCCCGTACTCCATATCTAGCCAGCTCCGCGAACAGCGCTGGGATCGTACTTTCCGGATGCGTGATGTAAAGAAGGATATCATCCGCTTACAGGGATATTTTCTCGTGAGTGGCGCTCCCCCTACCCAGGCGAAACCCTGTCATCCCCTCGTTTTGGCGAATTGCACAAGCGAGCACCTCTATGGTCAGGGCGAACAGTAGAGGGGATAAAGGGCACCCCTGCCTAGTGCTTCGTCGAACCGGAAAGTCCGTGGACAATACTCCGTTTACCTCGACTCGTGCTCTGGGGTCCGTATACAACAGACTCGCCCTCTTCCTAAACTTTGGCCCAAACCCAAACCTACCTAAAACCCCCTCCAGGAAGGGCTAGTGGACGGCGTCAAATGCCTTTTCGCGTCAAGGGACAAGAAAAGGTGGGGGTCCTCGCAATCACAAACCCCCAGTAGCCAATTGTGCGTCCGTCTGAGATTATACCGGGTTGCCCTATCTGGGAGGAAGCCCGTCTGGTCCAGGTGAACCAGCCCGGAGAGAACCCCCCGGAGGCGAAGAGCTAGGAGCGTCGCAAGGAGTTTGACCTCCCCATTCAGTAGGGAGATGGGTCTATAGGATGCGCAGTCCTCTGGAGGTCTGCCTTCTTTATAGATAGGGACAATCGTGGCTTGGCGGAGGTCCAATGGTAATTTACCCTCCTCCACGGCGTCCTCGAACAGGCCCAGCAGGAGACGGGCCAGCAGGTCCGCCGTCTTCTTAAAAAATTCCGCCGGGAAGCCATTGGGACCTGGAGATTTCCCCATCCGAAGCCTTGACAGCGCCACTCTGACTTCCTCTATTGTAAAGTCCGTTTCCAGGCTACATTGGTCCGCCTCAGCGAGTTCCGGGAGGTCTATAGGGGACTTATACTGCAGCGCTTCCTCTACCGACCCCAATGCTCTGGCCTCATAGAAGGCACCATAATAGTCCGCAAAGGCCTCCGCTATCCGGTCGTCCGTCTGCACCCAATTTCCCAGGCCATCCTGCACTCTCTCTACCCACCGCGCATCCCGTTCCTTCCTGCTAAGCCATGCTAACAGCCTACCAGACTTGTCTCCCACGTCATACAGGCGATGCAGCGTCGCCAGGGCCTGCGCCTCGCCCGTCACGAGGAGCCTATACTGGTGTTGCGTATCCAACAATTGTCGGAGGAAAATTGAGTCTCCCCCGGAGAGGTATTGGCAGTCCAGAGCCCGGATCCGCTCCTCGAGCGCGGTCACCTCCTCCTCTGTTTTCCTCCTCTCGCCTGCCACCCTATTCTGGGTCCTATCCCGCAGAACTGCCTTAAGCGCTTCCCAAAGCATCACCCGGGACTGCACAGAGCCCTCGTTTTCGGCTAAGTACACCTTCACGTCAGCCTGAAGGCCACGGACGATGTCCACATTTTGGAGATCCCAGGCCGCCAGCCGCCACGTATCTGACTTCGGCTTCCCCCGGCCTTCCTCAATATTGGCCTAGAGAGGGGAGTGGTCTGATATGCCCCTCGCTTGGTAGTCTATCTTGTCTGTGACTTGCAGCATCCCCCTGGCTATAGAGATATAATCCAACCGGGAGTAGACCCTATGGTCCCCAGAAAAGAAAGAGAACTCCACCGCCTCTGGGTGTCGCCACCGCCACACATCCGTGAGACCCAGCGTTGCCATTGTCCTCGGTAGCAGTGTAGTAGTCGATGGTCTGATCCCCCCTCTCGTCCTGTCCCTAACAGGGTCCATAACATCATTGAAATTTCCCCCCACGATTTGGATTGTGTTGGACGTTGCAACTAGGATATCCCCAACAGCTTTCAATGTGCCTGCTTACAATTTGGGTGGGGCGTATACCGAAAGGAGCGTGTAGTCTCTCCTCCTCCATCGCCCCTCACCCCCACGTATGTCCCCTGTGGGTCCACCCATGTCTGTGTAATGTGTTTGGAGGCTGCTTCCGGAAGAGGACCGCCACCCCCCTAGAGCCCAAAGTGAAGCCTGCAAGGGCCATTGTCTGATATTGCCCTCTAGCAAGGAAATTACAAATAGTGCCCTGTAGGTGAGTTTCTTGCAAAACAAATCGCATCTACTTTCAGTCTCTTAATGTAATTGTTTACTAATCCCCTCTTTATTTTGCTGCCTAGGCCATTAACGTTCCACGTCAGAATCCTCAGCCTCCCGGGGGATGAGTCATCCCATCTCATCAAACTGTGTGTGATGTCCCAAAGGAGCCATGATGTAAGCCCATAGAGTCAGTACCTTCGGAGTGACATGACATGCAAAAAACAGTTCCACCCTCAAACTCCCATCCCTCCCAGAGAGTCTAACAATCAGACCCTCTCCCCACCTAACTCCCCAAAACTGGATACAACTCCCCACCCTTCCCCACTCCCCCCGCCCCACCTCCTCCCCCCGTCTGTCCCATTCCGGCCTAGTGGCACAAAAGGACTTGCCCGGAGGAAAGGGTCTGTCGCCCACCCTCAAAAACCCCCTTAGAACTCCAACCCCATAGAAAACTTGGAGCCCCGAATTCCCTTTTCAATTAGTCACTCACACCTTGGCAGAACAAATAGTGAAGTTGATGGCTGACCACGGTCTTAGGGCGTGTACGGGCCGCCTTCCCTCAGATGTTTTAAAAAAGCCTACCTTTTCAAGATTTGCCACTAAAAGCAACGTAGACTTTGTAGTTGTCTCATTATCCATCTGGCAGTATATGGTTGACTTTGAGGTGAAGGATAGATCAGAGAGTGACCACTACCCTATGGAATTAACTATAGACGCACTTTGGTTTAAGAAGTCTAGTGATGCATTGTCTCTAGAGGCACATAATACAGTCCCATGTGATGAAACACTGGTCAGTAACAATAGACGAGCCTTAAAGTGGCCTTACGTGCTAGAACATGGTGACACTCTTTCGGCAATATACTCACTGTTTGAGTCGACCCTTGCACCCCTGTTAGGGCATGATACCACCATAGAACAATTTATGGTATTACACAAGGAGTTTTTTATGACATTGAAAACACTATTAACAAAAATGCCAAAGAAGAGGCAGAAAAATATAAGGAACTTGTCCCATGGTAAAGCATGGTACAACAAGTCCTGTAGGCTAGCCAAGGGGGAGCTTATGATCGCCATAAAAAACAAAAGCCAAAATGATGTTAAACTAGCAAGGGAGGGGTATAAGCACATTCAGATGACCTCAAAGAAGGCATGGGAGGAGGTGAGCTGGGCAGAAATGTTGGTTGCCGCCAAAGCGAAGGACACCGTAGGGTTTTGGAGGCTAGTCGCCAACGGGAGCCATGTAGGCAGAATAGTGAAAGATGTATATCTCGATGAATCCACATGGGTGAATCACTTCACGACTCTATATCAAAAATTTGATAGTGGTATAGATAAGTGTAGCAATTGGTGCATTGAAAAATGGCAAAGCCCCGGGTCTTGATAAAATACCCGGGGACTTGTATAAACACGACATAAAGGTCTGGGCACCCTATGTAAACTACTTATTTAATGTCTTATCTAGTAATTGTAACTTCCCAGATAGCTGGCGGGGTGCAGAGATTGTTTTAATTTTTAAAAAGGGCAATCGGTCTGAACCCTCTAATTATAGACAGATTAGCCTAATGGACATTCTGCAGAAATTATATTCAAGGCACATATTAACCCGTATAAATTATTGGCTAGAGGAGAAAAGGGTACTTACAAAATTGCAAGCTGGGTTCAGGAGTAAGGTCAGTACCATCGACCAGGTTTTTAGGTTTTGCTGCCTTTACTGGAAATACGTTTTAATCAGGAAAGGTCATCTATATGTCGCTTTGTAGATTTGAGAGCGGCATTTGATTTAGTGCCACGGGATCTCCTTTGGAGGTCCCTTGACGAGGCTGGGATGCCAGGATGCCTTCTGGCTCAAATAATTGAGCTGCACGCCAGACATTTCGCTAAAGTGAGATGGGGTCCTAATGGTGAACTGACCCAAAATATACCAATAGAGCGTGGCGTTCGCCAAGGATGCGTCCTGGCTCCAACCCTATTTTCACTTTTTGTGAATGACATCCCTGCTCATCTGGAGGGCTGCTCGAATGATTCGCCCCGACTGAATGGAGAAAGGGTGCCTGCGTTACTTTTCGCGGATTATACCATCTTGATTTCACAAACCAAGAAAGGTCTTCAGGCGCTACTTAACTCCTTTAGTGAATACTGCGACAAGAAAGGGCTGGAAATTAATGTAAATAAAACAAAGTGCATGGCCCTAAATCCAAGTAGGCCGGGTAAAGGGTGCTTAACTTTAGATGGTCAGGATTTGGAATTAGTGGACCACTTTTCTTTTTTGGGGGTTGAGATAGACTCGATATTTACTTGGAAACCCCAAATTCAGAAAAGTAAGGTGATTTTTGCCCAAAACATTACACCAATCATTAGTAAGCTCAACGCAAGTACAAGTAAGGCAGTGACACCTGTTATGGAACTCTTTAAATTTAAAGTTCAACATGCAGCTCTTTATGGGGCTGAGATCTGGGGGCCATCGGCGAAGGATACTTTTTCCACCATGGATAATAAATTTATGCGAAGCACTGTAAGGGTTCCTACAAGCACCCCTTTAGTGCCTCTTCAATTGGATCTGAACTTTAGGAGGACAATCCATTACTCCACCCTCAGGCCCTTAATGTTCTGGGTAAGATTGTGGCTGACACCAGAATTGGATGATTATAGAAAAAAGGGTTACAAGAAATAATGGGCTTAGACTCACTGAACTCTATTCTCTGGCTCAAACATATTAAAACATGGTTTTCCATCTTAGGCCTCCCACAATTATGGGAGCACCCCGAAAGGCTACCACATAACACTAAAATCATGGTGAAAAAATGTCTTTTGGTCCTTTATAAATAACCAATTAGTCAATGGGAACAGATGTGGGACTCTAGTGAATAACTTTGTAACTTTTAAGGACGAACCCCTTTTTGAGGTCTTCCTCGATGAAGTTGAGCCCCCCTTGCAAAGACCCTATTTATGAAGTTTAGGTATGGAAACCTTATGACCAATTATATATAGGAACACTGGTCTAGGAAAATTAAAGACGCAACTCATGTAGCAAGTGGAAATTGCTTAATGTGTGAAGGAAATTACAAGGAGGATGAGGTTCATATATTGTTTTTCTGTCAAGCATATTCCAAAGCCAGGAAAAAATGGATCAAACCCTTGTGTAACATTTTGGGAATTAGGTCATGTAATCTGGCATATAGAATAATTAAGTCTGATACTTCTCAGATCATTGTTTTTAGTGTCAGTAGATTCCTTCATTCTGTTTATATTGCCAGGATCAAAATAGGTTTAAAACTGTAACTAAAAATGCATTACCATTTACTTGCACGATCCAATGGTAGCACATCCAACCATGCAGGCATGTGTTGTTATCTTTTTATCCATTGTGTCAAATTTTAAACGATTGTACATTAGCAAAACTGGCATGTTCTCCTTTTTTATGTTCTTCTTTTTTATTCTTATGTATGTATTAGTGCAATCTTTTATGGCAAATTGCCGAAATAAAGAAATAATGAATGAATGAATACAGCTATTACAAAAGAGTACGTTTCAAGGCTCTTGAGAATGTTTTCAAGGTCTGGTCCAATGTACGTAAAATGCTGGGGATTGGCAGATGTAGTTATTACACTCCTACTGGGAAGAATATGGCCCTAATAGATATTTGTAATGACTTTTGTGTCACAATGGAGTTCTATGGGGCTGAAAAGGTAAGGGCATTTTTTTTCCGTCAGCGAGGTTGTCTCATTTGTAATACTCAGAAATGCCTATAATTTAGAACATAGAGATTTTTTTAAATATCTCCAGGTGCGTGGTTTCCTCATTCGAAAATTGGAGCACACTGCAGGTTTCCATAGAATTAAGCTAACGGACAGCCTTATGAGTAACCGAAACTACTCTATTGGGCTGGTGTATTGTTTTTTGATGGCGGAATCAAGAGATGACTTGGACAAACATTCACAGAGATGGCAGGGTAAATTGAATGTCTGGGTATCACCTTTCCAGAGATCCTTTTTATTAGCTAGAACTAGTTTCTTGTCATTAAAACTGCAGGTGCAATATAACAAAACATGTTTTAACCTTTACTATACACCTAGTAAGATCCTAAAATGGGGGCGGGTAAAGAGTCTCAATGCCCTAGATCTCAGTTGTACGGTGCAGACAGTGTGCACATATTTGCAACCTGTAGCGCTTTGGAGGATGTGAAAAAAATTTTTGTCAGATTTTGTAAAAATCAACTACAGTTAAAGATCCAACTAACCACAGCACTAATATTGCTTGGTATTCATGAGGGAGAAAGAGAAAAAAGGGGAAGGTCATTTCTGTTCATAGGTATCTGAAGATTATGTATTGCCTCGGCTTGATTGGATCCGAATCCCACAGCTTTTCCAACAATGGTTAGCCAGGGTGCTAGAGAGTTATAATCTTGAAAAAGCCATTTACGCAAGAAGAGGGGGACTAGCAGGAGAGAAGGGGCTGAGGAGAAGGGCTCCTCTGAAAGACTGGCTTAAGAAGGGTCAGTTTTAAGTTGGTTAGGTGTATGCTGCTTAATCTACTTGGAAGTTACAAATAATGGGTATAACCCAGAAATGCCACTTGGACCTGGGTAATTGTCGATACAAAGAAGAGACAGTCCCAGTGGGACATCTTTATATATAACAAATATTTATACAAACATGAATTATTTACACTTTAGGATGCAAGGTGCCCCTTCCCTTATAAGTCCTGAGGAAGACCCCTGTGTAAGGATCAAGGCTAACCTACGAATATTTGGGGTTGAAAAGTCGACATTTCTGTTAACTAATCCAATGTGGGCGAGAGCGCATTTTTCACTGCGCCAAATGAACAACATAATGGCTTTGTACTAATTGACGGCGAATTACTAGGCTGGACAGGCTTTCTCCGTAAATATTAATGTGGATGTACATAATGTTACTACCTTTCCTTTCTCATTGAATCCTCACTTTGTGCACCATTTTTCTTTTCTCGTTTTCTTTTCGGGGCACTTTTATGTGTGAATATGTTTCCAGGTGTATGCTGGATTTTTTACATTCTCATGGTTGTTCAACATGAATAAATAACATTGAGCAGAATCCTATAGTGAAAATAAGTAATGTTTGTATAAATATTTGTTCTATATAAAGGTGTCCCTCTGGGACAGTCTTCTTTGCAATCTACTTGGAAGGCATGAATAGTAAACAAGGAAAAAAATTATGACCCAGTGTCACAATGTATTTTATTATTTATGTATCTGAATCATGATTAAAGGTTGCAATCAGGCCGTGCAATATGTAGTGGTGGGGAGTGAGACAGAGGGTGGGTTGTTATATATTTATTTTAAAATGCATAATACACATTTTTTTAAAGAGGGCTTAAAGTTAAACCAAGCCAAAATTAAATGTAAAGGAAGTAAGACATCAACGTCTAATTTACTCCAGGGACTACCTGCACAACCATTAGATACAAAGGAGATAACTGCTTTAAATGATTGTTGCTGCAGTAATAACGCAAACACCTTTTTAAGTTCTGATCTACTTTCGAATTCATTTTAGGCCACAAATAATAAACACAAACATTACTCTTGGAAACTGTGCCCTCCCACCCCCAAATTTGTATTATAAGCTAGACCCACTGCTGTTCAACTCCTTTCAGTGTTATGCCATGCAGACAACTCAAAGCAAAGCTATGTGTGCAAGTTCAGAACATTTTCAAATCTATGCACAATTATTTTCTTCCGTTGAGCTTGCATCAAAGGAGCCAACAAAACTAGGTTTCCCACCTCACACCAAACAAACATTACACAATACATATATTTGAATGCAAATAGATCTATCTTTCCTGTGTTTGCAAATAATCAACTTGTCTTTACTCTCTGGACCTATACCTATTTACTGCTTCCTGGTTTTAACACCAACCGGAAATCCCTTTGATGCCATCCCAGGACTTTAACGCCCTCACATTTAACACATACTGTGCTTTCCCATCACACCCAAACCTTCCCATCACAAGCCAATCTTCACATCACTGGGATAAACAAATAAAACACTCTGATAACATGGTGATTCTTGACCCAGAACCCACCAGTGTGCACTAGCAGATCAAATGTAAAAGTACTAATTGTTCATAAATGTATTTTAGAACAATAAGTTGTTTCTCTAAGCTCTGTAATCCTCTATTTCTTCACAATATCAACATTCAATTAACTTTTTAAAAGACAACTGTTTCATGTGCACTATCTTCCTGCAATAGCTCATTACTAACTGATCTCTTATGAATAGTTTAGTAAAATTCTCAAATTCGCAAGACAAACCTCACTAACATCAAGAAGTAACATACCAACAAATGATTTGTTTACCACTTGCTCATGAGTCAAGCATGTGTGCTCATGCACCATTATGCTAGGTTGTGTGTCAAATGTTTCTGATGCCTCTTCATAGCCTCCTGGTGTTTATCAAGATCTTTAGCTCAAGGACAACATCAACAACCGGTAAATATTCAAGACTTGACTGGCCCTCGAGACCAAAATGATGCATTACTAAAAATGTATTTTTCTCTAGGCAGAAACCAAGAGACACTACCACTTTAGACTGATTGCAGAGGTCTGCAAGGAACAACAGATATACAGCATTTCTGACAGAATTCAATGGTACCTTGAAATGGAGAGAACCATGGTAGTTGTTCACTGATGCAGTGGCCAATACTAGGCACAGCATGGTGAGAGATGAGGTGGCCTGAAACTGGAAGGTGAGGGGCCTGACAAAAAAATATCACATTACTGAAACTTTTCCCAATAGCGGTGGAATTCTACCCGTGGGAGGACAAGCAGTTTAATAAAAAGATCACTCTTTGGCCAGACAACCATGTGGGGGTCCAGCTCATAAACAACGGGATGGCAGAATGCCTATGGGTGCCCTTGTTAATCGAACCGATGGAGCATCATCTGTGGACATTGGGGCGCGACAAGTATCAGGGTGCATCAAATTAACTGCAGATGCACTCTCTGACTTTCAGCTGGAAAGGTTCATGGAGCTAAACTCGGCATGCACGCTACCAGATAAGGCCCTTTCCATCAAAGTTGTGGGAAATGGTAGAACATACCTGAGCGCTCTGATTGACAATGCACTGGCCCAAAAGCCACCCGCTAAATATGGCAATATTTCGGCATACAAAGTGGGTCAGCTGGGAGATAGCAAACAGAAAGGACAGCAGTGGAAAGTTTAAACACTTCTCACGCACTTATCTACATTAGAGCCTGGGAGGACATGCACACACAACCACTACAGCAGGGCAATGATGAGACTGGAGGCATTTGCAGGCCCCTGCCCCCTAAACGCAGAAGACTGCTTATAGAACTTGAGACTGGGGTACTGGGGGTGCAGTGCACCTTCAAGTTTAGAAGGTCTTGTTTAAAGCACCCTTCACAATGGCATTCCTTGGGCCATTAGGGTAAGAGAAATGGTAGTGCCATTCAAGACAGGCATACTTAGGGAAACCTAATGTGCAACTTGGCAATAGGCATATGGTGGCAAAGCCTAAAATACAAGTCTGCCCGGTGTGCCTGCTCAAGGCACAGATTACGGTAAAGCTCACTGGCGGGTCCCAACCTCTTTAAACAGAGGGATGGATGTATCCTGAGAACGTTCCAGTTCATAACAGTAATGTGCAAGGCGCTGAGATGGGTGGGGCTACTGGAAAGCCACTTCGGGATATATTTGTTCAAGATAGGGGCAGTAACATTGGCTGCAGAGAGAAGACAATGAATTTGTGCATATGGGAGACAAAAGATCACAGAAGCTACATTAAATCTGCATGTTGCGGATATATCCTTGATTTTGAACATTCAAATCAATCAAGCAGAAGGAGTAGTTTCTGTCCTGTAACTCCAGTTCTGTAGTAGGGGTATCTCTGTTATAGTCATAATCTAGTGAATAGTCCCGCCCATGTGCGTGGACCCCGGCAATCAAAAATAATCTCTTAAGTTGTCAAAATAATGCAGAAACTGCAAAGACACTTAAGAGAGAATTTAAAGACAAATAATGCAGCCTATATCCACAGGCTACACTGTCCAGTACTTCAACTAGAAATTCCACCAAAAATCACCACACACAGCACAGCCTGCTAGTTTCTACCATAGAGAAACTTGCCTCCCCCAGTCAAAGACCCAGGAATGATAGAGAGGAAGGCAGGGACAGACAAGCCCTATAGGCTGCCATTATGTGGCTTAAATAGGATACTGTGCCTTTAAGAGAACTTTCCAGAACTTCTCCCAGTATCCCAGAATGCATAGCAGGTCCCTCCACTTTCAGTTCTTTTTGAAGGCGAAGCATGCCAGACCTGTCGCATTCAGTACATGATGAAAATCTCCACCGGGGAGGAGGGCGGGCGCTTATGACTATAACAGAGATACCCCTACTACAGAACTGGAGTTACAGGACAGAAACTACTCCTTCTGTAGTAGGGGATCTCTGTGTATAGTCATAATCTAGTGAATAGAATGGCAAGCCCATCCCCACACCAAAGCGGCGGTGGAGAAAAAATACATAACGCCACTACTGTGCGAACAAATTCCGCAGCGAAGCCTGCCCAACCTGAGCGTCTGCCCTGGCGTCAGCGTCCAGGCAGTAATGCTTAGCAAAGGTATGAACCGACTTCCAAGTGGCTGCCTTGCAGATTTCCGCAATCGGCACATTACGGAGCAGAGCTGTCGTGGCAGCTTTGCCCCTGGTGGAATGAGCCTTAGGCTTACCTCCTAAGGTCTTATTAGCCTTCTGGTAACACAATTGTATGCAGGACACAATCCACCTAGAAATGGACTGCTTCGAGGTCGCAAGACCCGTCCTGACCGACCCATAATTGATGAACAACTGGTCAGACCTACGAATATCCTTGGTTTTATCCAGATAAAATTTCAACACCCTCCTAACATCCAGAGAATGGAGAGACCTCTCCGCTGGGGACGAAGGGTTCTGAAAAAACGTAGGCAAAGTTATGGTCTGGTTGACATGAAAATCAGAAATAACCTTGGGAAGAAATTTAGGGTGAGTACGCATAACAACCTTAGCAGCATGAAATACAGTATAAGGTTCATTACAACACAACGCCTGAATTTCACTCACCCTGCGGGCCGATGTAATGGCCACGAGGAACGCCGCCTTCCAGGACAGGTGCTGCAATGAAGCCCTATGAATAGGCTCAAAAGGCTCCTTCATCAATCTGGACAGCACCACGTTCAATTCCCATGAAGGCGAGGGAAGCCTGACAGGAGGGAACACTTTCTTCAAACCTTCCAGAAAATCTTTGATCACAGGGATCTGGAAAAAGGAAGTCTGCGAAGGGCATTTCCTGTAGGCAGTCAATGCAGCAAGATGTACCTTAATGGAATGGACACTAAGGCCAGACTGCGCCAAATGTAAAAGGTAAGGAAGGATGACATCTTCCTTGCAGGTCGTAGGATCATGGTCGTTAGAATGACACCAGATACAAAACCTCTTCCACTTGTAAGCATATGAAGTCCGAGTGGAAGGTCTCTTAGACTCCTTCAGTATGTCCATGCAGTCATCGGGCAGATTCAGATGGCCATATTGCACTATCTCAGGAGCCATGCCGCCAAACTCAAAGACGAGAGGTTGGGGTGTAACATCCGTCCCCCGAACTTCGTGAGAAGGTCCGGCCTGCACGGTAGCCGAATGTGAGGAAGGAGAGACCGGTGAAGAAGGTCCGTGAACCACCACTGCCTGGGCCACTCCGGGGCGATGAGTATCATCCGAGCTCTGGACCGGGCCAGCTTGATGAGTACCGCCGGAATCAGGGGAATGGGAGGACAGGCGTACAGAAAGCCGTTCGTCCAGTTGATCCATAACGCATTCCCCAGCGTCCCTTGCTGGAAGTACCTGGAGGCGAAGTCTCTGCACTTGCTGTTTTCGGCGGTGGCGAACAAATCTACGTCTGGAGTTCCCCACCTTGCGAAGACTTCTCCTAGTACTTTGTCGTTTATGACCCATTCGTGGTTTTCCTGAAGCAGTCTGCTCAGTGCGTCTGCCTGAACATTCTGCACACCTGGTAGATGGGTGGCCGTTATCGTCAGCCCTCTGGCCAGGAGCCAGTGCCAGATTGTCTGCGCCTCCTGTGACAGAGTGCGCGATCTCGAGCCCCCCTGCTTGTTGAGGTAATACATCGTGGTGGTATTGTCCGTCTGTACAAGCAGAGAGTTGGTCTGGAAGGACGGAAGAAAGGCCTTCAGCGCCAAGTGAACAGCCCTGAGTTCCAGGAAATTGATGTGATACGTGGCCTCCATCGGCGACCACGTGCCCTGAATCTGCAAAGTCCCGGAGTGCGCTCCCCATCCCAGAAGAGACGCATCCGTCACTACAGTCTGCGTGGGAATGTCCTTGTGAAAGGGAACCCCTCTGAGGAGATTCTCCGCCGAACACCACCACTTCAGAGACTGAAGAGCATGCAGCGACAGTCGAATCTCGTCGTCCCAAGATCCTTTCCTCTGATCCCACTGGTCCTCCAAGCACTCCTGCAGCGGTCTCATGTGCAGCCGTGCGTGTGGCGTCAGGAAGATACAAGAGGCCATCGATCCCAGTAGAGAAGACACCGTCCTCACTGTTGTAGATGGAGACGCCATGAGAGCCTGAGCCTTCCGAAGGAGTGATAATCGTCGCTCCTCCGAAGGAGACACGCTTGCTGACAGCGTATTGATGGAGGCTCCCAAGTACTGTATGCATTGGACCGGAGTCGGGACAGACTTGGCCATGTTGATGTGCAGCCCCAACTTGTTCAAGAGAACGCACGTCTTCTGGAAGTGTGCTCGCGCTTCCGAGAAGGAGGATGCCTTGATCAACCAATCGTCCAGGTACGGGTAGACGAACACCTTGTTCTTCCTCAGGTGTGCTGCTACCACCGCCATGCACTTCGAGAACGTTCTCGGCGCAGACTTCAGTCCGAATGGGAGTACTGTGTATTGATAGTGATTGGTGCCGACTTGGAACCGCAGGAACTTCCTGTGTTTGTGTGCAATGGGCACATGGAAGTAAGCATCCTGTAGGTCTATAGCGCAAAGCCAGTCCCCCTGTTGCGACTGAGGGTAAATCTGATGCAACGACAGCATGCGGAACTTTTCTCTGCGAATCCATTTGTTTGCCTGTCGCAAATCCAGAATGGGCCTGAACTCGTTCTTGTCCTTCTTGCGAACCAGGAAGAACCGGGAGTACAGACCTCTTCCTCTCTGAGACCGAGGTACGTCTTCTATCGCCCTTTTCCTCAACAGGATATCCGCTTCCGCCTGAAGCTCGCGCAGCTGAAACTGCGAGCTGACCGGGGGAATGGCTGGAGGAGGGCTGGTGAACCGAAGACCGTATCCATTGCAAACGATATTCAGCACCCACTTGTCCTGAGTAATTTTTTTTTTCTCCACTCTGCCAGAAAAAGTTGGATGCTTCCCCCTACCGGAGTGGGTAACGGATCCGGGGGAAGTAAGTTCCTAGGGCCTAGGCCCCGCCTGGCCCTTGGGCGCCGGAGCCGACTGCTGGCCTCCCCTGCCCTTCTGCCGCTTCTGGAACGGCTTCCGGAACTGCTGCTGCTGCTGGGAGTGTCCTGAGGCCTGTCCTCGACCTCGGCCCTGTCCGCCGAACCGCCGTTGGAAGGGGCGGTACTGCTTCTTGGTCTCTTTGGGCTTTTCCAGGCCCACAGCCGTCAGCGTTTCGGCCTCCGCCTTCATGCGGGCCATTTCATCATCAGCATGTTTCCCGAAGAGGGTCTCACCGGAAAACGGCAGATTGACCACCCTCTGCTGTGCGTCCGGTTTCAGGGACGTAAGCCGGAGCCATGCGTGACGCCGCTGGTTGATCCCGTGGCAAAATCCGTGAGCCGCCAACAGGGAAGAGTCCGCAGCCGCGCTGATTATCTGGTTGGCTACCAGCATCCCCTCACTCAGGACTTCCGTGAAGTCTTCACGCTGCTCCCGGGGCAAATGCTCCGCAAAGCGCTCAAGGGAGTCCCAGAGGGCGCGGTCGTAGCGACCCAACAAAGCTGTGGCACTCGCCGCTTTCATGGAGGTCGCGGAAGTACCACAAACTTTCCTTCCTGCCGAGTCCATCCATCTCGATTCCTTGTCCGGGGGAACCGTGGAGGTCGGGGTGGTGGCATGCTGCTTGCGGGCCGCCGTGACGATGACGGAGTCAGGTGGAGGCTCAGTTCTCAAAAAAGCCGGATCCGAGTCGGGAGCTCGGTACTTCTTAAGTAATCTCGACGGGGCCGCCCTCGTCACAGCCGGGGTGAGAAACAGAGCCATAGCAGGTTCTTCCAGGCCCGGCACCAGGGGCAGGAGAGGACGAGACAGATGCCTCTGATGCAGCGTCTCGAAGATGACTGATGTCTTCGGTGTAGGCACCGTCAGGGAGATGCCGAGCTTCGCTGCGCCCCGCAACAGTACGTCCTGAAAGGCCACCAGGTCATCTATCGGGGACACTCTGGTGTCCGGAGACCCCGATAGGGTAGGTGAATAATCCCTGGTCCCAGAGGACCTCGTGTGAGAGCGAGACTCGCGCCTCCTATGGCGGTGCCTCGATCTCGTGGATGATCTGTGCCTCGATCTGTCCTTCCGCCCAGAGCGAGAGCGAGACCTGCCAGCTCGTGGGCGCTCCTTCGGTTTGCGCGGAGGGGTCTTCCTCGGCTCATCACGAGGCGTCTTCGGTTCCTCCCGGGGTTTCGGTTTCGGAGTCCCCTTGGGAGGAGCAGGCAGGGACGGCAGGGAAGTGGACCTCGGAGGAGGAACCTTCGGCTGCGGTGCGGGCCCATGCGGAGGGACCGGAGGTGGAGAAGTGTCCCCTGAAGGCAGTGGTGGTTTGGGCGGAGGGTCCTCCTTAGGCACGGGGGGAGGAGTAGGAGTCCTGGGCCGGGACGGAGTGTACACTTCCGAGTACACCGAGCCCGGTGTCCCGCCAGGCGAGGGGCGCGGAGAGCCATCCCCATCCGCAGGCGACCTCTTCCTCTTGCGATCACCGCTGGAGGCAGCGTGACTCCTGGGACTAGAGTCCCTTTTTCGCCGTTTCGGAGCGGGTGACCTGCTCCCCGACGCTGACCGCTGTCTGCTGGACGCAGAACGACGCTTCTCCGGCGTCGAATGACGTCTCCTGGACTCCGGCGTCGAGCGCCGTCTTCTCGGCGTCGACCGCCTCCTCCTCGGCGTCGAACGTCGACTCCTCGGCGTCGAACGTCGACTCCTCGACGTCGACCTTCGTCGTCCTCTCGACGTCGGGCGGTCCGCCCTCGACGACGAGCGCCGCCGTCGCCTTGATGTTCCCGACGTCGAGGAGCCCCTCGACGTCGATCGGCGGTGTCGCCGCGACGGAGATCGACGGTGTCGCCTCGACGACGACCGACGGTGTCGCCTCGACGGCGAGCGTCGGCGCCGCTTCGACGGCGAGCGTCGATGTACGTCACTGTGCCTTCGGCGTCGGTATGATCTCGACGTCGACGAAGACGATGACGTCGACGGCGGCCTCGACGTCGGTTTCTCCTTCGCCGTCGAGCCGTCGCGCCGTCTCGACCCGGAGCCCCGGGGAGAGGGGGAGCACGCCGTCGTCATCCCTCTCGACGCCGTCGTCGATGCCATCGACGCCGACGGAGAATGGGATCGTTGGCTGGACTTCCTGCCCCTGGGGAGCCCCCCAGGGGCCTCAGCAGAGGCAGAGGGATCCCTCCCAGGCTGCCCAGACCCACCTGCAGCACGTTGGCGCCTATCCTCCAGGCCAGCCAGCCTGATCTTCAATCTGTCCCTGAGGGTCCTAGCAGAAAGTTGCTGGCAGATAACACACTCCTCAGGGCCATGATCTTCTGGAAGGCACACGATGCAGACATCATGGGGGTCGCTTTTGGCCTTCTTCCTCTCACATGCTGGGCACTTGACAAAAAGGCCAGGCATTTCGGAGCCCCAAAACGCCTAAAAACAGCACAAAAGTGAGAAGAGAACACCAAGCAGTAACTGCAACACTTTCAAAAGTTAAAAGTGCAAAAAACGAATTCAATAAACCCTTGCAAAAGGGAGAGCTCAATGCCAGGGTCCTGTAAGCAGGAGCCGGAAAAAAGAACTGGAAGTGGAGGGACCTACTATGCATTCTGGGATACTGGGAGAAGTTCTGGAAAGTTCTCTTAAAGGCACAGTATCCTATTTAAGCCACATAATGGCAGCCTATGGGGCTTGTCTGTCCCTGCCTTCCTCTCTATCATTCCTGGGTCTTTGACTGGGGGAGGAAAGTTTCTCTATGGTAGAAACTAGCAGGCTGTGCTGTGTGTGGTGATTTTTGGTGGAATTTCTAGTTGAAGTACTGGACAGTGTAGCCTGTGGATATAGGCTGCATTATTTGTCTTTAAATTCTCTCTTAAGTGTCTTTGCAGTTTCTGCATTATTTTGACAACTTAAGAGATTATTTTTGATTGCCGGGGTCCACGCACATGGGCGGGACTATGCACTAGATTATGACTATACACAGAGATCCCCTACTACAGAATACAGGGTTGATATGGCACTTCTACAAATCGCAAGCCTAGGATTGGGTGGACAAAAAGCAAAAGAACAAAGGTGTATGGCTATCAAACATCCACATACAATAGGTTCGGCAGACCTGGGATAAGATGGGAACAGCGGATCAAACATTCTCTAGTGCTGGCCTTAAGTGCTAATGATCCGCCTTGGTGTGGAGGCTGAGTGGGAAGAAGGGAGCATCCTCATAACACTTGTATGGGGTAGCCATTGGCAGTTCCCAGGAAAAACCTAAAGGCCGGAGTCAGGATGGTGGGGTCCGCCAGCATCATTGGTGTGAGCTGTTACCTAGATGCTAATGGAGTTGTGCCAAGGCGAATGGTGGTCGAGAAATCAAGGAGGAAATTAAAAATTGCAAGCAACAAGTTCTGTAACTTTATGAGATGGGCATTTATACGTCACAGGGTAATCAATTGGCTGATCAACCTTCGAGTCCCAAGGTATTACTTGGAAGATGAAATCCATTTATCATACATGTTCCTCCTCAACATAACTAGGGTATTAGAGATAGAAGATTAAAGTGGGAGAGTGCCTAGACCATTAACACCGGTGGTAGTGGACAGTTATTATGCAATGGCAAAGCACTCAAAGTGTAAGCGATGGGGAGGGGGGGGGGGCTCCATGCCCCTGACCCAGTAGACTTTGGGAAGCCAGAATGCTGGGTCCTTGGTAAGTAAATAAAGGTTAAGACTCAGGGCGGGCATGGAGCTTGTGGCCCGGCCCTGAACAGTCCATTAAGTGGACATTGATAGCCAAATTAAGCCACACACCTGCAAAGTATACCTTCAATGAATCCGTGAACTGAGCTGATGCTGAGAAAGTGCCGCCTACTTGTAGGAAGGTTTGTCAAATGTTTAACTGTTAATCACCTGAAGCCTTTTTTATAACATACAACTCCACATATTTGGGAGCGGAGTCAGTTTGGTTGGGAAAGGTTGGAGTGCCAAGTGGCATGCGTAATCAGGTTATGGTGAAGGCCCAGCCAGCTCATTGAGCCTCAAGGGATAGGGAGCCCCAGCCCAGGCCAAAGGGCCCAGAGCCCAGATGGTTGGGGTGCTGCGGGATGCCATGGCTCCAAAATCACCTGCCACTGCAAGACAGACAAGAGAAGGCCACGGAACGGACTACCTTTTGGTTGGGTGGTGCACTCCAAACTGGTCAGCAGAGGCAAAGGCACCTCACTACAAAAGGAACTCCTCTGCAGGAACATTGCAGCAGCTTCGCAGAGCCCAGCCCCTGGAGAATGACAGAGATACTACTCAAGCGAAGGAAGATGTCACAGTCACCAAGGGTTGGGAGCAGAGTGAGGATGAAGATTGTGCAAGGATAAGGCATACTGAGAGCAAATAAGGGGGTGCTCTCTGAGCCAGTGGAACTTGAGACACAAGACGGCAGGGTCCATGGTGGGTAAATGAGTAAGACCCACTGCATTTGTTACCCAGTCCGGGACAGAACTGGCCATTAAGTGGTCATTTTTAGCAAGATTAAGTCTTAAACACGTTGGGTGTCTCTTCTAGGGAAACTGTCCAATCGATGTGTGATTGTTCCACCTACAGGTGAGCGTATTTGCTCAATAAATAATAGTTAATACACTTTTTTTTTATCCAGCAAGCTTTTGTAAAAGTGGGGGGGGTTTAGCAGGGAAAAGTAGAAAACCTAAGAGGCACGAGTAAACTGGTTAACCAAAATGGCACTGTAGGCTCTAATGCACTTGAATCATCATTTTTATCACATAATTTTAGAAAGTTAATATGTTTGATTACTAATAAGCTTTCTTTTGTGTGTAAATCAAAGTGTGCAAAGTAAGCACCATGAATGAACAAGCCCCATTGTATGAATAACAGTGTACCACAAACGCCCCAGTGTGCGCATTACAGTGTGCACAAAGGACGCAGTAAAAAGGATTAGCTGCATGCCCCTAAGATGATGTGAATGTCAATGGTTCATTTTCATTAGCTATTATAGAAAATGGCTACCGTAACATTCCACCAGAAAGGAGAATTGGGTACCCCATCATTCTAAACAGACAGCCAAAATCAGAGGCGCAACTAAAGTCAAATTTCGGGGGGGTGGCGGAGGATGGGATAATTCTTATAGTGATAATTAGAGTAGAGATGCAGGGCTCTAAGAAGGTGAAACAAGCATTTACAATGCAATGGTTTTGCCTTTGTTAAAGTTAGAGCTATTGGCATTGCTCTTGACATTTTTTTTATTTATGTTTTTTTTAACATAAATAAATGGCATTGTCATTTACAATAGCAGGGCAGGGCACAGGGAAGGGGGGAGAGGAGAGACGAAGGAGAGCTGCGGGCTCAGGGAAGGGGGGGCGAGGAGAGACGAAGGAGAGCTGCGGGCTCTTGTTGTAATGCTTGCATAGATGAGTTGGTGGATGCATGCATGGGTGCATGCATGGATGGGTATATGGATGGGTGTATGGATAGATGGATGGGTGAATGGATAGATGCATATATACAGCCAATCCCTCAACAATTTATGCAATCCACCAACCCATCCAACCAACAACCCATCCATGCATCCACCCATACATCCATGCATCATGCATCCATCCATCCATCATGCATTCATCCACCCACTGTGTCCCACTCCGACCCCTCTAAATATAACTCATTTTTCTGTATATAGAGTCACTCTGCACTCACTGTCACTCTGCACTCACTCTGCACTCACTGTCACTCTGCACTCTCACTCTCGCACTCACTCTGCACTCACTGTCGCTCTCGCACTCACTCTGCACTCACTGTCGCTCTCGCACTCACTCTGCACTCACTGCCGCTCTCGCACTCACTCTGCACTCACTGTCGCTCTCGCACTCACTCTGCACTCACTGTCGCTCTCGCACTCACTCTGCACTCACTCTTGCACTCACTCTTGCACTCACTCTTGCACTCACTCTTGCACTCACTGTCGCTCTCGCACTCACTGTCGCTCTCGCACTCACTGTCACTCTGCACTCACTGTCACTCTGCACTCTCACCGTCACTCCCACTCTCACTCTGCACTCACTGTCACTCTAACTCTGCACTCACTGTCACTGTCTCACTCTGCACTCACTGTCACTCTCACTCTGCACTTACTGTCACTCTCACTCTGCACTCACTGTCACTCGGCACTCACTGTCACTCTGCACTCACTGTCACTCTCACTCTGCACTCACTGTCACTCTGCACTCACTGTCACTCTGAACTCACTCTGCACTCACTGTCACTCTGCACTCACTGTCACTCGCACTCACTGTCGCTCTCGCACTCACCGTCGCTCTCGCACTCACTGTCACTCTGCACTCACTGTCACTCTGCACTCACTGTCACTCGGCACTCACTGTCACTCTGCACTCACTGTCACTCTCACTCTGCACTCACTGTCACTCTGCACTCACTGTCACTCTGCACTCACTGTCACTCTGAACTCACTCTGCACTCACTGTCACTCTGCACTCACTGTCACTCGCACTCACTGTCGCTCTCGCACTCACTCTGCACTCACTGTCGCTCTCCCACTCGCTCTCCCACTCACTCTGGCACTCACTCTGGCACTCGCTCTGGCACTCGCTCTGGCACTCGCTCTGGCACTCGCTGTCGCTCTCGCTGTCGCTCTCGCACTCGCTGTCGCTCTCGCACTCGCTGTCGCTCTCGCTGTCGCTCTCGCACTCGCTCTCGCTCTCGCTGTCGCTCTCGCACTCGCTGTCGCTCTCGCACTCGCTGTCACTCTCGCACTCGCTGTCGCTCTCGCTGTCGCTCTCGCACTCGCTCTCGCTCTCGCTGTCGCTCTCGCACTCGCTGTCGCTCTCGCACTCGCTGTCACTCTCGCACTCACTGTCACTCTCGCACTCACTGTCACTCTCGCACTCACTGTCACTCTGCACTCACTGTCACTCTGCACTCACTGTCACTCTGCACTCACTCTGCACTCACTGTCACTCTGCACTCACTGTCACTCTGCACTCACTCTGCACTCACTGTCACTCTGCACTCACTGTCACTCTGCACTCACTCTGCACTCACTGTCACTCTGCACTCACTCTGCACTCACTGTCACTCTGCACTCACTCTGCACTCACTGTCACTCTGCACTCACTGTCACTCTGCACTCACTGTCACACTCACTGTCACTCTGCACTCACTGTCACTCTGCACTCACTGTCACACTCACCGTCACTCTGCACTCACTGTCACACTCACCGTCACTCTGCACTCACTGTCACACTCACCGTCACTCTGCACTCACTGTCACACTCACCGTCACTCTGCACTCACCGTCACTCTGCACTCACCGTCACTCTGCACTCACTGTCACTCTGCACTCACTGTCACTCTGCACTCACTGTCACTCTGCACTCACTGTTACTCTGCACTCACTGTTACTCTGCACTCACTGTCACACTCACCGTCACTCTGCACTCACCGTCACTCTGCACTCACTGTCACTCTGCACTCACTGTCACTCTGCACTCACTGTCACTCTGCACTCGCACTCACTCTGCACTCGCACTCACTCTGCACTCGCACTCACTCTGCACTCGCACTCACTCTGCACTCACTGTCACTCTGCACTCACTCTGCACTCACTCTGCACTCACTCACTCTTGCACTCACTCTGCACACACTGTCGCTCTCGCACTCACCGTCGCTCTCGCACTCACTGTCACTCTGCACTCACTGTCACTCTGCACTCACTGTCACTCTGCACTCACTGTCACTCTGCACTCACTGTCACTTTGCACTCACTGTCACTTTGCACTCACTGTCACTTTGCACTCACTGTCACTTTGCACTCACTGTCACTTTGCACTCACTGTCACTCTGCACTCACTGTCACTCTCCACTCACTGTCACTCTGCACTCACTGTCACTCTGCACTCAAGTTCCAAGCAAATATCAGACTATTTCCTGTTCCTCATAATACCTTGCCGTCCTTGGGCATTTTGCTTTTCACCTGCATTGCTGTCACACGCAAGCCATGCCTGGGGTTTGGAATGTAACCAAACCAACCCAGTAGTAAAGTAAAAATACAACTCTTTAAATGTTAGATATGTGTATTATATCGATTTTACTTCAATGTGTTCAGCATAGACCGTGTCACAAATCCACGCCACAAAATTCCACTACACAAAATGCCACTCAAACGATTCCAGTCCAACCCACATACTTCCACTCCACACCACAACACATAGCCAATGAACAATGACATTGACAATGCCTATAGCACTCGGATTGGTGAAACCGATTGGCTTTGCCAAGGCTTGTTTTAAAAGCCGTCATTTTAAAGTCACCCTTGGTTCATTTGGTATTCACCGCCGTCCCCTCCATCACTACCAACTAATGTGGCATGAATGTAAATGTATAGCGCGAGAGAAAGCTACGGGAGGAAGCCATAACTCACGTCGCTGTTTTGACAGAAGCTTTTAACTTTAAGCCTTGCGACAAATAGTTCGCACTGCCGAGAAACGCCAGAGAGCAACAACTTAATGGCAGCTGAAGGGTTAGTCTGCGTTATTTATTTGTTGTGTGTTTCGTTTAAACAGGATAAATGACCCCAGCGGAGGCGCCGTTCAGCATCAGCGGAGCCCCGAGTCAAACACATGCACTGTGAGCCATTATAATCAACAGGCGGGCGCGCGGCATCGTCCCGCCATTTCACCATTACAGGGTGAACATTCCACCAGGATAGAAATGCAATAATTTGCCTCAGCAATTTGGATTGCCAGGGGAATGCGTTTCAGTTCAGAGTCGACGCTCAGAAGTACAAGAAAAAACATGCAACTGGGAAACGCGCTAGCAACCTCACAGAAAATAGCCAAACAGAAGCGCTGCAGTGCCACCCAGTGGCCAAAAGCAATACTGCACAGAAGTCAGCCCTAAAACGAAAAGCAATGGACGTCTTCTGGGTGCTGTCAATGCCGGACCAGATTCGGGGGCGTTCCCGAGGACAGGCTTTCGGCTGACGTCGCCAAAAGCCAAAAATTCTCGGGAACGCCCCCGAATCTGGTCCGGCATTGACGGACCGGCCCGTCTTCCAATGGCTAGCCTCCATTTATGGAGCTAGCCAATAGAAGACGGGGCGGATTCCAAGCCCCATATACTATTCTCATTAGGTTTTTTCTAGCACACTAGTCAAAACCTAAAAACAACAAAGCCTTGTTAGCAAGTAAATGGTCTTTTAAAGACCTGTGAAGTACTAGGGTGCTGCTGTGTCTGCCCAAGAGCTGAAGACAAGATTACGGAGTTTTTCTATCGAAATCAGTGGTTTTAGTGACCACAAACCCTTAACACTATCTTTAGCAGACCCAAATCCAGCTAAATCTAGGAAAAAGGGGAATGAGGTAAATTTAGAGAAGGTCACTGACCAGGGTAGATGTTTAAAATGGACCCATATCAATGGTGAGGACTTCTACAGATCATTAGTAGCAGAGGGTAAGCATCTTCTGGAGGACTGCCTAGATTTAGCAGTGGAAGGGACAAATTTGGTGGAGCAATTTGAAGGATTAGGCCGGCTTATTGATGGCCTTTTAAAAACTACAGGACAGGGCAAGCCTAATAATGACCCCAAATGGTTTGATAAGGCATGTTCCCTTGCACAGAAAAAGCTGAGAAGTGCCCTAAGACTTGCCCCAAGGGACAAATACAGGATTATGCAGTGCAGAATTAATTACAAGCAGGCAGTTAAGCAAAGGAAGTGCGCTCTCCGAACCCAAACTTGGGAGAACTTAAGAGAAGCCTCTGAAAAGAAAGATATGACCTCCTTCTGGAAAATAATTAATAATCCTTGCTTCTGAGAGGCATCTAGTAATCAGACAGCCTCTAATGTCCTAACAGAACAGTGGGTGGAGCACTACAGTGGGCTGTATAATCGGGGGAACTGCGAACAGCAGCAAGATGCCGTGCAGCCTCATACCGGCGAAGGGAGGGCGGAGTGGAATGCTAAAGTTGAATTTACTCTAGAAGAGATCACAGCTGGAATTAGTGGTCTCACTAGAAACAAAGCACCAGGCCCAGATGGGATCCCCCCGGACCTCTTCCTAAGTAAGGTAGATCTATGGACACCAATTCTTACAAGAATAATAAATGCTGCTATAGCAACAGGACTCCCCGGTCGAGGTCTACGGCCACGATAGTGCCTATTTTTAAAAAAAGGAATAGGGATAGTCCCCATTGTTACCGTCCAATCTCATTAATAGATGTCACCACTAAAGTCCTAGGACGTGTTGATCTTAACCGCCTGACAGCCTGGGCGGAGGACCAGCAGGTCATCAGGGATGTCCAATATGGGTTCAGGGCAAGTAGATCGACCACAGATCAATGTTTAAATCTATACCTATTGGTGGCAAAATATACCATCTCTAGCACTGAGGCAGTCTTTCTTGCCTTTATGGACCTTACAGCAGCGTTCGACTGCGTTAATAGGGAAAAGCTGTGGGATCTAATGAGAAAATTAGGGGAAGATCAAGAACTCATAAAGATTATGAAAGCCCTCCACTGGAATACCTCAGCTAAAGTGAGGTATAATACAGAGGGGGGGATGCACTGAGCCTTTTACCTGCACCAGTGGTGTACGACAGGGGTGCATTTTAGCCCCATTTTTGTTCTCCTTATATATAAATGGTTTAGAACAAGCCCTACTAGGTTTAAAGGTAGACTCAGTCTTGCTGGCACGCACTTCGCTGGGCCTACAGAGACCGATAAACGGCTTCGTGGATTTTATGAACAACCTAGATCTATGTGCCAACTTGTCCAAGTCGTATGTACTAGAAGCAGGGAGTAAAGTAAAGAAAAGCTATAACTATAGAATAGGCACCCATAAACTAGAGACGGTTCAGACCTTCTCATACTTATTTGATGGGCACTTAAAATTTAAAGCTCTAATGGAAGAACGAGGTAATCCAGCATCCAGCACAGGTGCAGTCATGAATTTTGGTAGCAGGCTTGGGCGCTGGTCCCCAGAACAAATGATGAACCTATATAATTCAATTTGTTACGCCAAAGCGGCATATGGGGCGGAACTCTGGGGGTTTGCGGGGGTAGAGAAGTTACAAACAGAGGAAAATAAATTAATGAGAAGATTGCTTAAGGTGCCACAGTGTGTTCCTGCTCACATTGTTCACGAAGAACTGGGCGCGGCCCTTCATATAGAGGATACGGTTCAGGTTAGACCCCTGCTAGCTTGGTTAAAAATTTGGAACAATCCTGAAGCGGAATTAACCAGACAAATAATTAAGGATTGTTTGGGCAGGAATAGGGAAATGAACATCCCATTGCTAAAATACTTGAAGGACAACTTTGAAGCCATTAGCCGTAAAGATCTCTTCTCCAACCCAGATGCAATTACAGGTGGGGATAAGGCAAACGTAAAAAAGGGATTTTTATGTATAAAGCCGCCTCCAGAGAAGAGAGAGATTGGAGTAAAAAGTGGGTAAAAACTTATGTAGCAACAAAAGAGTACCAGAGGGTCTAAAAAGAAAAAAATGGGTTAACTGTGTGTGAAGCCATTCAACAAAACCCTTTCACCTGACCTATAGAGGATGGTGATCAATGACACCCTGGTAGATGGTCAGAGATACCCATCAGTCACCACTCGGAACCGCCCTTCTGCAACACCCTCTGGTACTCTTTTGTTGCTACGTATCTGTTGGGAATGTTCCCAGAGCTTGGTCTTTAAATATTCCCTTGGGTCCCACCTTATCATCGTGTTGTTGTTGGTCAAAACGTATGGCCTTGTGGGGACGTGTGATGGAATAGAACCATACCTGGCCCTTATACACAATCCTCAGGAAAGATTTTTAATAACACGTTTTAGGCTCAACCTTTTACATTATTTATTAGCCGATCCGGTAGGTTTTAGTTCTGGTATGGAGCCAAAGGGTCCCTGCGGCTGCGATCAACAATCTCCATAGGATACCCTTCATTTTGTATTACTGTGCCCTTTTTATTCATTACCCAGGCACCGATTCACAAATTTAAACAGGCAAAGGTGGCCCTTTTGTATTTGCAAATGGCCCGAGACCCACTGACCTTACTTTCTATCATAAGTTTTTGAAGACTGGCAGTCAAGCTAAGAGAGACAAGAGAGATCTGTTGGAAGGGTCCCCCCAAGATAATTATGAGTAAAAACTGTGGGGAGGGGACCAGAATTAAATGGATTGTAAATAGATCAACTTGTAAAAGCAGCATGGAATGAAGAATGTATATACATGATATTATTTTAAACTGTACTTTTATGGTGTTTGCCAATGCCGAATAAAGTTTCTTTGATGGTGTCTGCCCGGGAAACTGTCTCAGCCAGGGCTGACACACACAACAGGAGAAGACTGAAGCCCTTCCAGCCCAATGGGCGTTGCTCGCCTTGCCAAAATAGCTGCATATGAAAAGGAGGAACGAAGCAAGCATTTGTTCATGTGTGCCAAACATCAGACATAGTAGGCAGACACAGACGGAGGTTGAAACAAAGGAAATACGTCACCACGTTAGCCAGCAGCTCCACATTCTGGTGGGTCATCACAGGAGGCTTTCACTTGTGAACATAAACTTTTTGATCACTTATTGTGCAAGTAGAGAGAAGATGGACGGTGTGTTGTCAGTGGGTGGATGTGAAGTCACACTCATCACCAATTTGAAGCATGCACAAGATGCCAGAAAGTGTACACTTATTTTATTTCAGATTCCGCATGCACACTTTGTAAATGAAAATATTGTATTAACAGAGAACGCCTACAATGGAATTCCGTCGCTATAACCTAGAAGCCCCTTCTACCATCTCAAGGGTACCCTTATTGGGCAAATTGTTAAGGGTACCCTTATTGAATTTTCCTATACAGGATTTTTTGTTTATATTTTCCCAGTGGAACGTAAATTTTGTCATGATCTTCATTATTTTGTCAATTTGTCCGCTGGTTTGCTAATTGAGAGTCAATATTTTACCACTACATATTGAAATTCTTTGAATATCTATAGTATTGTGTGGTTCCAAAATGTTTGGCCGATAGAAATGTCGAGCCTATGTTCCCTATGGAAATAGGAGTCAGTAATATGTTTTGATTACTTAACAAATAATTTCCTGGGGCTAACATCACAGGATAAGCAAGCCTGAATATTCACCCTCTGTCCTTTGATAGGAAAATTTGAGTAAAGGACACACAATTTTTATATAAGGTCTTGGCCGGGATAACTCTCGCATTAATTAAATGTAAGTTGTACAAAAGATAACATTACTAAAAATACATAACCATTAGGTAACTCTGGTACCAAATATCGCATGGTTAAATTTATAATAAAATAAGACAAATGTGCACCAAATATTTAGTAGAAATAAAACAAAACATATAAAGAATCCACTTTGATAAACTCATAAATACAATTGTGAAAAGAAAAAACAAAGTAATCCACCTGCAGCTGAGGCAATCGGTGGCCAAGATGGAAGCAAATTATAGTAGTTTCTGAGTGAAACCTTGGTATATGACCAGCTACTGCCACTGGAGCCACCATGACTCCACGGGAGCGGGCTGAGACATGTGAATGCACCACTGTGACTAAATTTGAGGCCTCCCCATGGTTGTAATATTCTCTGGTCTCCTTGTTTCCTCTCATTTGACCTGTATATTGCAAAGAGCACCTTGTACTGATAGGTGGGAAGTTAGCAGGGCAATCCCTGAAAATTATGTGACAAATGGTTGTATAGATGTCGGTGAGGGAGGTGCAGTGGCATCTCGACCTGAAGTTGAGAGATTAATCAATTCTTTGTGTACTGTTGCTTACCTTAGGCCACAAATTTACATCAGGTAATTGCACCCGATCTTTATTGTAATATTGGATCTACCAAGGTATCACAACAGAGGCTCAAACTATTAAACTGCAGTTAAAACATTTGTACTCTGGAAAAAAAACTAGGACTAAAGAGGCTATAAATTAGTGGGTAATAGCCCAGTATATGGTAAAAATACATATACGAAGACTCAACTAACTTTTCACCTCTTTGACACAGTGCTTTAAATGGGCCGGTACTCACAGGTACTGAGTACCGGTACTTCTTTTTTTTATCACTCTGAGTAACAGCACTTCTCTACTGCCGACAAGAGTACCGGTACTCATGAAAGGGTAGGCACATTGGCTGATAGTGGTGGAAGCTGGTCTCTTTGGCACCCAATTCACTTCTGTATCCCTGAGCTGAGCCCCCGATGAACTATTCGGCGTGGGCTCATTTGCATGAAATCTGGGTGTTCACCATCATGCTGTGTTGTAAGGAATCGAGGCAGCCCAGTCACAGCGCAATAAAGAAAGCCATGGGAGGTATCAAGACTAAAATGGCTTTAATCCCACCTGATTCTTTGGTGTGAGTGTCTGCTTGTGTTTGTCTGTTTACCTGCTTGCCTGTACGTGTTTTGTGGGAGAGAAAAGCGAGATAAACACAGGAAATGTTAAAAAATCATTGTGTTTGGCTTCGTTTTGTACGAGCTAACCTTTAACCAGTTTTGTTTATAGAAACGAATTTCTCATGGGTTTTGGTGTGTCCTGCAACTAGTATAGAAGTCCACAAGAATCGGCATGTCTTGCATTTAGCCCCGCCCCTAGCCCCGCCCACTCGCTACATTAAAATGAGTACCTGCACTATTTTTCCCCCATTTAAAGCACTGCTTTGACATGATCTTCAAACTTACACAGGAATCAGAAACTGGAGAGCTGCTTCTGAACAGGGTGGTCCACTGTCAAATACAATATCCTCTATTTGACTAGTTAGTGGCAAGAAAGGTTAGGGCGTTGACAACTTTCATGCAAACAAGCTGCCATTTCTTATTTCATTGTTCTGTGATTAATTAATCTTTCTTGAAGCACAAAAATAGGCAACAGACTGGATTGCATTTGTGTTGCAGATGTGAAAAACAAGACACAAACAATGCTGAGTAAATTTTCAACATCAGATATAGAATACTAATTCGATAGCCTTCCAATAGCATTACGAGCAGAAAGCCAAATGTAGAGAAGACGTAGTTTCCATTAGGAAGGTATGCGGGAAATAAGCCCAGATGAGGGAACTAAAAGATAACCCATAAAAACACTGGACACTCACTGACACAACGGAACAGTGCCCGCCTTGCTTTAAACCTGGCCCTAGCCACAGAGCCCTAGGGGAACAGCACACCAGGGAGAAGAGCTTTGAACTGGGTAACCCAGTATTTCTGGAGTACAAAGAGGTGGCCCTTTTGCTTCAGTACGCAACCATATACATTAAGATCTCCACCATGTCTGAAAGGAGAAGACATGAGGAGAAATTGTGATTGCCTTAAGGATGTGCAAGCAGTAAGAACTAGCAGATATCATCTTAGGCCCCTCAGAAAAAGCAGGCCTTGCATTTGGGCAAAGATCCCTGATGAAGTCCACCAACACACTGTGTCAGACCTGATGGAGACTAAGCAAACCAGAAAACAGTAGAATCTATTGAAGGTAATTTATAGGACATGGGCAGGGTTTAGAACGTAGAACAGGAGAAGTCAGAGAATAGGACTCGGGTTTTAGAACACTGGGCAAAGAATGTTGCAACTTCTTTTAAAACCAATTAATTTCCACAATCCTGGGTATTCCGTTTGTTGGGTAACAGCACACGATTAGCCTTTATGCCGAAGATATCATTGCATCCCTGGAAGGACCAGAACAATCGGTCCAGGCTTTTCTACAGGAGCTGGAGTCTTTTGGTCGGATCTTGTGATTCCGGGTCAATGTTGGGAAATCAATGGTCCTTTGGCTGAATCAACAAGGGCCAACATCTAAGCCGGGTGGGGACACCTACAGAGGGATACAGGTTGTGACATCTTTGCCGTAACTTGGTATTAAGTTGGCCTCATCTGTAACATAAACGGTCAAGCTAAACTACTCCAAGTTAAACTCTCAGATCATTACGGAGCTGCATCACTGGAAACATCACCCACTGTCACTCCTGGGAAGGTAGCAGCGATCAAAATGTCTACTCTCCCCAAGTCCCTATATCTGTTCCAGACACTTCCTGTGTGGTCTACGCCGGGTACTCTCCATAACCTACAGCAGGGGATACAACAGTTTGTATGGGCAGGGGTACAACCCCGGATGCAAAAGGACCTGGACTATCTTCGGCCCGACGAGGGAGGGTTGGGGATTCCGTGCATACTGGACTACTTTAGAGCAGCGCAGCTTAGGTACTTCGTGGAATGGCATCGGACAGTATCTGAAAAGAGATGGCTGTTCCAGGATAGAGCGTTAGCAAAACTTTCCTTCTGGAATGTCCCTTTCCTCAAAAGAACCGATCAGCCCCTAAATCTACGGGGATCACCCATCACATACACACACAACTCTCGGGTCTGGGAGGGGGTGGCCATTAAGAACGGACTGACCTCTTTCTCCTCGCCCATGACTCCTCTGTTGGATAATAGGGACTTTACACCGGGACTAGACGAACGCGTGTTTTCGAGGTGGAGGGGAACAGAGTGCAAAGCAGTGGGTCACTTCTTCGACCTTGAAGGGATTGTCTCTTTCCCGGACCTTAAAGCGGTTTTTGGCCTCCCCGAAACGGAGCGGTTCCATTTCCTGCAACTCCGACATTGGTTCCTCCAGCCAGAGGTGCGGCCAAAAGTGAGCAGGAAACTGACCAAATAAGAAAGGTTGCTGGTGACCAAGATTACAGATAAGAAAATGATCTCTGAACTGTATGAGATGATACGTCCACAAGCTCCTGATGCGCCCATGGCCAGCCAGAAACCATGGGCGAACGAACTGCGTAGGGACCTCACCCTGAAAGAATGGAAAGATATTTATTACTGAGCCAACCACACAGCACGCAACATAGCTAGCAGAGAGACTGCAGTTAAAATAACCACGTACTGGTATCTAACACCAGTCCGCCTTAACAACGGGGACCCAGGCCGTAGTCCGACCTGCTAGAGGGGCTGCGGTGAGAATGGCACACTGGTACATTTGCTCTGGGAGTGCACAGAATTGTCGGGATACTGGCAGGCTCTACTAGACTATGTAGATAGACCGTTTGAGACGCAAATCACGAGATTCCCGGCCTATGTAATACTCGGACTACCTAATCCCTTACCATACCCTTTTAGATCTCGGCTGGGAACGCAGATGGGTCTGGTACTGGGAGCAGCCCTTCAAAACATTTTATCGCACTGGGGTACACAGACAAAACCAACATACCTAGCGTGATTGCACAGGTTGTGGTACACTAACTCCATGACAAATTTCAATGACGTCTGGCAACCCGTACTATCTTTACTGTCCACTGAAATGAATGAGGCCACATGCCACATGCCCAAGGTAGCTACGACTCCTTCGCCTTACAGATCCAGTCACACCACCTACAACCTCATGATTCATACCCTCGCTCCTGTCAGAAAGTTCTACTTCAAGTAGGCCTCAAGCACACCAGTTCGTGGGAGGGAGGGGGGTGGGGATTATGTTCTTGTTTCATGTTTTCTTTCCTTTTGACATGGCTGAGTACTTATGATCTACTATGCTGCTGGCACACGCAGAGACTCCATGGACTTCCTCATAGCTGATGTCAGAAACGAGTCACAAGACGCCTGGGTCTCATCTATTGATCTTTATATGTATGGGCCCAGCAGGGAAGACATGCTGGGGTATTGTCACAGTATTGATATGCATGTTGTTTCATTGCTGCATAATGTCAATAAAAACAAAGTTAACCCTAAAACCAATTCATTAGAGGGCATCATCAAACTGCATGCAATAACTGAGGTATTTGAGCATTTGTGGAGTTCTGCTCTGTCCAGGGTGCTAGTGGTTCGCCTCTAAATCGCAGCAGAGTCCTTCCTGGAGGTGCAGTGATGGTTACTTTGCTAGGTCCAAATGAGGTATCAGTACAAGTGGTGAGAAGGCATCTCGCTTAGTTACTAAGCTATACAATGACAACACAATGGTGGATGGCACAGCACTAGTTACCTGGATGTCAGCGGAATAGGAAGATAGACTGACGAATGCTATCAGGTGGTGAAATGAAGAATAAATTCAGGATTGAAGTGAAGTAATCCTTTAATAAAACTAAGAGCTGAGTCATCTGAAACAGTGCAGCTGAAAAGCTGCAGGCTTCTGTTCTTCCCCTACTTAAACTCAGGGATACTTACGAGGTAAATGCACTAATGGAGGTGAAGAGAGTCATGAAGGCAAGGGACATGGTGGCATCAAGTCAAGTCAAAAAATATGTTTATTGTGACCATAGTCTTTAAACAATGCAGTGAGCATAACACAGAATGGAGTATGACTTATTATTTTAAAAGCGTATCCATTTAAAAAGATCATACACATCATTATCAAAAGTACAAAAATCAGTAAATTTACAATTATCTTAAAACTTATTTTGACATGGTGGCATCAGTGGTGTTTCCAGTACAGCTGACTCCTCCATTTGGCTGCACTTAAAACAGGCATCACAAATTGCCGCCAGATGTGGGTTTCGAAGTGAAAAACTCAATAGCCTTCCTAAAGCATTCTGGTCACTGTTTTCCATATTTAAAAAAGTTCCAGTTCATCCAGTGAAGCAAAGCTTAATAAATATTCAGTTCTTTCCAAATCTCAAATTCCTAGCATGATAACTATCAATTTCATCAAAATCGTTCATTTTCTTAGCCTAAGACACACGTTTTGCTTTCCGGTACAGCTACACAAATGATTGATGACAAAGATGGCTGGGCTTTGATTTCGCTACTTTATTTCTTCACTCTTACCACTGATGGCATGTGGGAAGGGAAGAAAAAGTTGCAAAAGCCTGCCCCTGGGGAAGGTTAGGATTGAAGCGACCAATACATTCTACTATTTGGGTGTCTTACTTGATCATTCTGGGTCATGGATTCCAGTGGTTAAAAGAAGAACTCTTCTTTTTAAAAGGTCAATTGGGGCATTGATTAATTTTTCTGATAAATTGGGCAAAAGACCCCAGCGGATCCTCCTTAAAATTTATAAGGCAAAATGCTTGAGTGTAGCGATGTACGGGGCTGGTGTCTGGGGATACCAGGATGTAGCCATATTACAAAAAGAGGAAACAAGTTTTTACGGTTTATACTAGCAGTACCACAGAGCACATCCGTTTATAACTGCCATAACAAATTGGGGATTCCTTATATCTCTGATTTGATTAAGATGCAGCCCCTGTTGTTATGGCATAGAGTTTGGTCGTCTAATAAAACAGAGCTAAACAGAGACATTATTAGAGATGCCATGAGTTTAACCAATGCAAACAAGATTACTTGGTTAAACTACATTAGAAGATTTTTAATAGACGTAGGTAAACCCGACTTTTATAGTAACCCCGGAACACGGACTACAATCGCTAGGAAGGATTTTAGAGTTCTCGGTCAGGATAATCTAGAGTCTGTAAGGGCGGCTTCAGAAATGCAGAAAAGCACCGTTATCCCACATCAGCTAAACCTTGAATCCCCCACTATTCAACCCTATTTGGAATGGTGTACTGGAAGTTATGATAAGTTTGTCCTCACAAGACTCAGATTTGATAGGTTTCATCAATTAGTCAGCTTCCCTAAACAAAATGACTGGACCAGCGTGCTCTGTAGGTTCCCCTGTGATGAAATGTCCCTTCAGACGACAATACATGTGATTTTATTTTGCCCCCTTGCTTACCTTTATCTACAAAAATGGGACAATGTTTATTGCGTGGGAGCTAGGACTGGACTCTTGAAGTCCATACGTATAACATGGGAAACCGATCATGAGGCTGACTAATGTATAGAATACTTGTTATAATACTTAAATGAAGATATGATTTAAAGATTTTAGTGATCTATAAAGATGTAACCATTTAGGGTATACGTTTTTTAAACATTAGATTGTAAATTTTATAATGTGTGATTTTAATCTGAAAATCTAATAAAGTTTATTTTATCGATTGATTGATCTCTCACCACTTAGGGATCCACTTTGTGCCCACTGTGATGTAAAATCAGGAGGTATGATGTGATGAATTTAGTATTGAGACATTAAAGAATGCTAGTCTTCTAGAGGAATGTCAAAGAATGACATGCCATAAAGTGGAGACAATGCAGCTACATAAATGACAGACTAACCTAACGTGAACAAGATTACAAGGACGATACTACTATCTAGAAAAAAGAGAATAAATGACATTCAATAAAGAGAGATCTCCAATTAATGAAACCCTCACACTTACAACTAAATACATGGGCCGTATAGAGGAATTCGAATTTGGTTAAAGTGTGACTAAATGTAGCAATATGCTTTTGGCAACAACACTCAGGGAAGAAAGGCTCTTAAAGATTCACTCAGGTGCTGATAAGACTGCCTAGCCTGGTTCTGAACTTTAGCGCCAGAAGAAGCTTAAAATGCCTTGTTGACTCGCCTCACTGGAGGCTGTTAGATGCTCTCTGTTATAGCGAAATGACTGGCACAAAGTTGGCCAGTAGTCTGTCAAGTTTTCCCTGGTGCACTTATTATGTGATTCTACGGCCGCAGCGTTTTCCTGCTCGATTATAGATATGCAGCATTTGCCACACAACCCATCATCTAATTTGCAGATTTTAATACCAAAAATTGCTTCTAGCTCAATCTGATCAAAAGGTACTAAAAAAGCTGCAAAGCATGCTTCTGCTTAGTGGAAAGTCCTTCTCAAAGGTTGAATGGTCATCCTGTGGTTGCTTATTGCTGTTTTTGGATGTAGAATTGGTACTAATGAAGTTCAATCTTTGCCCAGAGTGGTGCTCACGTGTAAAAATGACAACATTATGAAGTAATACTATCACAAAATGTGTGGCATTAAGTTGCATAATTTGAGTTTTCTTGCTTCATAATTTAGTGAAATCTGCTGCGTAATTAGGCCCTCCCTTGTCGCATATTTATAGTGGACCTGCATATAAGTGGGTGCATCGTCGACAGGGTAGTCTCACCACATTGTATTTGAATTTATTTTTGCATTGGCCATGGGCTGGCTAAAGTAAGGACCCGAGCCAATTGGATATTCTGCCCTGGGACTTACTTCACCATGCAGTGCGCCAGTTGCAATACTGTTTTTACAAGAGATTTACCTGAGGCCAGCAGGCCCCGTCACAGCTTTGTCTAGCTCAGCGTGCTCTGTTCCTGGGATAACCACCTGCATTCCTGTCAGAGACATCACTGGTGCTATTGTCTGTTGAACGGATGGGATTTCACCGCAAGTGCCAGTGCAACAGGGCTTTAAATGGGCTGAGTTCTGTCAGTGGTATGAAATGGTAGTTCTAAAGCCCAGGTGCTGAGACGGGTCTGTATCGGCCGCTCCATTTTTCCCCTCAGTATGAAAAAAGTCTTAAAGCAGCAGCGGAGCCATCACTCTCAGTGTTTGATGTCCTTTTCACGATACTGCTTTGTTATGTATGCTACCACAATCAGGAACTAATCTGAAAATATGATAACTTGAAAGTGATCTGAAAGAGCATGCTGTGTGGGGAGGGGATGGGAAGCAGGAGGAGTGATGGGCAGAGCTCAGGCTTTAAATGTAACATATACTCAGAGATTAACTGCTGAAGGCAGAGAAAGCTGCTTCTTGGGCTCATGCTGACCAGTATTAGCAGCTCTGGACGTTTGTCAAGCCCACAATAAATACATAGAAAAGTAAATAATTTCCAAAGGGTTTGATTTAAAGTTCCTAATGGACAATTACAGTCATATTTAAAATGGTCAGCGGAAAGGTAGCAGCCCTGTCTAGCAAGAGGAAGAGAAAGGACACAACTAATTCATTTTAGGCTGATCAGACTAAGAAGATATCTTAAAACCTGAGGATAAACCATTCTGTTAAAGCCCTTCTTTCCCCTCAGTCACTGTGATAAAGTATTCACTGCAACTGATTCCAAGTTCTGTTGAGTGGATTATTTTGATTTTCAGTTCATAGAACACTGTCACCGTGATAAAAGATCGGCTCTCACATCCTATTTTAGCGTAATACAAAGCAATAGGACTTTGTCAGCTAAAATGCATAAACATTTCTAGACTCTCTCACTCTAGCTACCATTGAGCTCTCTACTATGGGTGCCAGGCACCTGTGTGTCATTGTTGTTTGGCCCTTGTGGAGTTTTGTTTAGCACTTCATCCAGTAATATTGCTTTCTCACTATTGCATGGTTGCCAAACATTTCAGAATAAAAGCTATTGGGCATTGTTAGAAATTGAGTGTCTGGTTAGCAGAGTGTAGTATCTTCATGTTATGTTTACACTGTCACCTGTTACCGGGTTCCTAGCTGCTCAGCCAGTGTGAGTGGTCTGTGTGGAATATTTGTGTGATGGACATGAGTGGAATGCTTTGTTTTATTGAGTATAATGGCTTGCCTACAGGGAGGCTGATGAAACTGTCACGCTAAGCTACATTTAAAATTTAAAATAAAGCACGCATGTCTTATAGCGTGGAGCAGCTGTGGAATATTTTGTGACATATCGGCTTCTCTTCGGTTTCTTGAAGCTTTTGGACGCCTGCATGCACAGATGTGCCATCAGCCATCCGGCTCTGCGTCAACCACGTTGCGCCATCTTGTGGTTGGAAGCTCATGTTGTTCCTCGGCCAACCACTGATTAGCTTTGCCATGGCCGGTAAGCACGCAAAGCAGAAGAGACGTTTCCATGGCATACGTCATCAACGGAATGAAATTGTGAAGTACTTTTGAGTTGTGTTATGTCCAGCGGCACCTTTGTAAGGTTCAGTGCAGTGTGTGAGGTCTTAAGACTGTGAGCTGGGTTATGTACATTTTTGTTCTTCCGTATTGCTGTGCTATCGTTCTACGAAGCAGACACTGCAGTAGTTGTGTAGTTTTGTGCTTTTTCCTGATGCTCCTCGTAGGTGAGCCCAGCAGCTATTGTTTTTCACCGGCCGGATTGGCAATGGAATTGCAAAAATAGGTCCATCTTTACTAAAAAGCGGAGACAGTCAAAAAAAGCAAAGAGACAAAAAAAAAAAGCAAAGTTACCTTCGCTACTTTTGGGACACTGTATTCTGTGTCAGCAGCATCTCTTTGCCTGCACATCATATTCCACGTATTTGTTTTCTTAAGATTGATGAACAAAAGGGTAATGTTTTCTTGTGATGCTAAACAGTCTTCGAGACATCACTCGCAGGAGGTTTTTGTTTTGTTAAATATTGATTACATCGTTGCTAAAATGAAAAGTCTCACCAAAATGTTTATGGTGTTTCAGCAAGTCGACATGTATGCACCTTGGGCTCTTTTTAGTTGGATGCATTGGGACCCTTATGCAGGGGATGTTTTAGTCTAGCATAACTTGGGTGAGAGGTCGCTCACCGGCAGAGGTAACAGAAAAATGTACTAACTTGGTGGAACTTCTAACAGAGTGGGTGGTAGTCACATTGTACCATAACATCAGGCCCGGCTCCAGGAATTTTTGTTTGGGTGGGCCAAGGGCGCATTTGGGTGGGCCACTGCGGGCTCAATGTGTCTCTTCTGGAGGTAGCCTACAAATAAAAAAAACTGTACTCCTGCGTGTGATAGAAGGGGATAACAGGAGATTCCAGGCCCTCCATTATTTTCCAAATCTCTTTCTAATCGTTAACACTCTCAAAAAGTGTTTTGATCCCCATGTAAGGTCCTTTTGATGGGCAGAGGAGGTTTCTGAGGTGAGAGTATCAGGCAAGTAAGACTACTCAGCCTGCCTCGTTGCCAGCCTTCAGAGAGAATCTCTCTTCATTAATACCTCCATCTGACCCCAGACTCTGCAGTACACTCCCTTCCAGGCCTGATCATCAATTTTCTACAATCTCTCTACCGTGCACCTTAACTCACAGCTAACCTTGGTCCCCAGCCCCATATCAGGCACCACCTGGTTTCATTCTCCATAATCCCACTAAAAAGATTTGTAAAATCACCTTCAAACTGAAAACCCTGAATATAAGAGTAAATATAATTAGCACACACTTTAAACTATGTTACACAGTGGCCCTAATGACCCAACTGCTAATTAAATAAGCAAAAACATTACAGGGTCTATTATAGCGCCGGTGCAAAAGTATTTATTGGTGTCCCACCACTGACCTCTTACTCAATAGACAACTTTACTACCACCCTCCAACAGTGCACTTCATCTCTCCTTAGCCCCTTTCAGTCATGACCTCCTCATCAGACTCCCTCCCTACCTGCCCCCCCCAGTGTCACTCATCACTCCAAAGCCCCTCCCCATGACCACCTCCTCAGACTCCCACACAAATACCCTCCACCAGTGCCCCTCATCGCTCCATAACCCCTCCCCCCATTGACCTCCTCCTGAGTCCCTCACTGCCACCCTCCACCAGTGTCCCTCATCGCTCCAAAGCACCTCCCCCATGACCTCATCGGATTCCCTCATTGCCACCCTCCTCCCAGACTCCCCCACTACCACCCTCCACCAGTGCCCCTCATCACTCCGTAGCTCCTGCCCATGACCTCCCCCTCCTCGGATTCCCTCATTGCCATCCTCCAACACTGGCCTTCATCTCTCCGTAGCCTCTTCCCCTCATGACCTCCTCCTCAGACTCCCTCCCTACCACCCTCCACCAGTGCCCCTCAGCGCTCCATAGCCCTTCCCCATTACCTCCTCCTCAGACTCCCTCCCTACCACCCTACACTAGTGCCCCTCATCACTCCAAAGCTCCTCTGCCTCATGACCTCCTCCTCAGACTCCCTCCCTACCACCCTCCACCAATGCCCATCACTCCAAAGCAACCTCCCTCATGACCACCTCCTCAGACTCCCCCACTACCACCCTCCACCAGTGCCCCTCATGACCTCCTTCCAGACTCCCCCACTACCACCCTCCACCAGTGCCCCTCATCTCTCCATAGCTCCTCCCCATGACCTCCCCCTCCTCGGATTCCCTCATTACCATCCTCCAACACTGGCCTTCATCTCTCCGTAGCCTCTTCCCCTCATGACCTCCTCCTCAGACTCCCTCCCTACTACCCTCCGCCAGTGCCCCTCAGCGCTCCATAGCCCCTCTCCATTACCTCCTCCTCAGACTCCCTCCCTACCACCCTTCACCAGTGCCCCTCATCACTCCAAAGCCCCTCTGCCTCATGACCTCCTCCTCAGACTCCCTACCTACCACCCTCCACCAGTGCCCATCACTCCAAAGCAATCCCCTCATGACCGCCTTCTCAGACTCCCTCCCTACCACCCTCCACCAGTGCCCCTCATGCCCTCCTCCTCAGACTCCCTCCCTACCACCCTCCACCAGTGCCCATCCCTCAAAAGCAACCCCCCCTCATGACCGCCTCCTCAAAGTCCCTCCCTACCACCCTCCACCAGTGCCCATCATCACTCCAAGCAACACCCCCTCATGATCTCCTCCTCAGACTCCCTTCCTACTCCTCCACCAATGCCTCTCATCACTCCAAAGCCCCTCCCCCATGACCTCCTCTTCAGACTCCCTCACAAACAACCTCCACCAGTGCCTTCCATCTCTCCGTATCTCCACCCCTCATGATGCCCCCTCGGATTCCCTCATTGCCACCCTCCAACAGAGCCCATCATCACTCCATAGCCCCTCTTTCATATGCATTTTATTTCTTGTATAGCGCTACTCGTAGTGTAGGGTATCACAGTACTGTACATCACACACACATTATGCAGACACAATGATTCATAAAAGTATCCAAATCAGCCTATAGGGAATGTCACATAAGCTAATGAAGATTACCAGGTGTAGGAATCACATCTCATCCATGCTGCTGGTGGCAATATGTATTAAGAGGGTTGGGTCTGGAGAACCACAAACACAGGATTTAAAGCATACCCCAGTGGTTGGCTGTACTGATTAGAAATTATATTTGCCCAAACTCTGTATTGCAACATTAGAATAATGAAATACTGGGAAAATTCGAACTAACTAGCAATACAAAAAAAAATCTAATTATACCATTCTGGTTTGTATACACGTCTTTGATCACACTGTCCTATGTATCAAAGGATCTCTGTGACAAAGGCAGTAACCCACTGAGCTATCCACGTTAACTACAGTTCTATTGCATTTAAATACTACAAACCAAAAAAAAGAACGCTCTCCAGCAAGATCAACAATCCCCAAGGTTATTTGGACATTTAGTTGCAGAAACACTCATGAATGATACCAACTATTTAAACACACGATGTAAATGAAAATGAAATAAACACGGCGTTCTAAGTATGTCTTTCTCACAGATTTAAAAAACACAATAGCCACACATTCTCTTACCTGCTCCTTATGAACTCTGTCACAGCCGGATTGGGTAAACAAACAGCTCAAGGGGTCAGGAAGGTCAGGAAAACGAAACGGCAAAATAAACTCCTCTTTACCAGCAGAAAAGAATGAATTATCCACAAATCCAGTTCCAACGAAAGGCTTTGTCCCCTTCGCAGTGCCCCTAATGTACCTGTACGAGTCGGCGGGGACACAGCCCACCTGCCTAATAGGAGATGCGTGATTGGGGTTGCGAGCCCAGGCCCAATCACGCAACTCCTAAAGAAAGATAACGTTCGAAGAACGTTTTAACTTGCAGTGGCCATATTCTGCTGGCCTTGCTGACGTCACTGCCAGGGCCAAGGGTTATGTTTGGGTGGGCCAGGCCAAAGTTTGGGTGGGCCCGGCCCACCCGGCCCACCCTCTAGAACCGGGCCTGCATAACATGAGGGTGGTTTTTGTTATTTTTGGTTCAATGTTTTGGTTTCCTACTATTTACATGTTGTGTAGTGTTTAATGTGTGTAAGTCACCCTGCGCTTCACGTTTTGTTGTTGTGTGTCTCAGTCGCCCTGCGCATCACAAGTTCTTTCGTGTAAGTCGCCCGTGCATCACCGTGTGTACACTCTGTGTTTACCTTGTACTGCACTTTGGTCATGTTGTGTAGTCTTCTTGTGCTGCACTTGTCCTTATCGGTTACACTCCCATTTACACAGTTTATGTTATGGGTCACAGTCCCATTTCAGCATGTTTTGTCCCTTACATGAGGGGTGACAGGTTAGGTGATAGACCCTTCCCCACTGTTGCTATAGTTTGGTTCCTTACATGAGGAGTACTTTCTTGGTGGCAGTCCACCCATAGTGTTAGAGTTCTGGGGTGGGTTATTCCCATTACTCTTTTTACATGTGTTCACATGTCTTTTCATGTGGTGTCTCACTTTGTTTCTGTGAGTTGTACATGCTCAACATTACTTTTTGTTTCAATATTAAAGGAGGAGGATGGTGATAGTTTGTTTGTATCTTTACAATTCATCCCTGGGGTATGGACTATGGTCTTCATTTATACATTGTGTGTATAGTTGTCTTTCATTGTAGTTTGGTTTAATTCATTTTCAGTTTTAAGGGGAGAATATAATGTAGAATCTTCCTGTTATATTTACAATGTCCCCTGTTACCTGGTTCCAAGCTGCTCAGCCAGTGTGAGTGTTCTGTGTGGGATGTTGGTTTGATGGATATGAGTGGAATGCTTGGGTGCCTGGTGTGAGTGTTGACAGTTGGATGATGGGCTGAGCAGCAGGCAGGCTGCTCCTGGTGGGGCTGTTATCTCTGATGTTAAGAACTTAATAAACAACTTGAAAGACACAACTCAGCTACGTCTGCTTCATCACATCTACGCATGGAATTTACTTGTTACACAGAGGTATGAACTTTGTCCAAGCAGGAACTAGCACTATAGTCAGGGTAAGCTAGATACACAATAAAGGTTAACCTGTGCTCTCCCTCTGGTAGCTTGGCACAGAACAGTCAGATTTCTCTAAAGAGGCAATGTGTAAAGTATTTGTCCTTTCTGTCCAGGAGTCAATTCTACAGTGGTAGAATTTTGGTCATACCACTGCTTAATGATCTCTTGACTGGCTTCTAAGGTGTCAGAAGTTTGCTTCCAAACTTAGCTGTTTGGTTTCTGAAGGCCAGCATGTAGCTTACTGGCAACTCTTCATGGGAAACTGCTCCTACCTCTCCTTCACCAAACTCAGAGGTCCTCTGATCGGTACCCATACAGAAGCTAAAGGAGGATGAAGCCCACTCCCTACTGTGATACTCCCTGTAGGTAGCATGGCAAGAGGATGCCCAACGTATTTCTCAAGGCCTTGGGTAGACCTCTAATCATACCCTTCAGGATCTTGTTGAAGCTCTCAACAACACATATTTGTTTGTGGCTGGTAAAGAGTGGAGAACTTGTAGGTTACCCCACACTCTTCCATACTGACTGCATATAAGCAGACATTAGGTTTGTGCCCCTGTCAGACACAACTACCTTCCTTCCTCTTGGCACCTGGTGACATGACCCACCAGGGCAAACATGTTGCTTGAAGCAGTCTGAGGATCCCTGGGCCCAACAATATCGATGCCCAACCGCTCTAAGGGTGTACCAATGACAGGCAATAGATTAAGAGGGGCTTTTAGCCTTTGCCCTGCCTTCCCACGGGCATGGTAGGTTACACATGTCCTACAGAACGCATTTGAAAACGTCTAGAATCTAGGTCAATAAAAGTGGGGGACAAGCCTTGCTAAGGTCTTTTCTTGGCCCAGGTGACCTGTCACGATTATTTCGTTTGCCAGCTCTAGTAAGAAGGTCCTGTAGCACTGAGGGACGACCAGAGCCCTTGTCCCACGCACAGCAGCCTAAGGCTGACTTAAAATTAGGTTTTCCTACCAGTAAATGTTATAACTCCTAGAGGCATCACCTGCTGCTTGGGTTCAACTTGTTGCCTCAGTCCCACAAAGGTTGGGCACTACCTCTGTGCTCTACAGTACTCCTTCTTGGTGGGTCATCATTCCACATGCCATACAACAAGCTCAGGCAATTCACAAAGGGAAGCAATGCCCTCCTCAGTGGGTGCAGCGGCGGCCACCTTAGGTGCCCCATCCCTCACTTGGAAGACATTCAGGGGCTGATTTCCTAATCCTTCCGCTTTTCCCCTTTTTAGCAACTGGCCGGCCTATTATTTCAAGCTCCAGTACTTTTTGACTCCCCAGCCATGGACATTGTTGTAGCACAAATCCGGTCTGGGAAACCAAACATCTCCACATGGGCCTTGAGCTCCACTTCCTTCGAGGCCGTCTGCTCAAGGTCATTACCAAGGAAACAGTCCACAGGCCTGGCAGGGCTCACAGCAAACTCACCCACTCCCACTCAAATAGAACAAGGGCCAATGGAAAATGACCCTCTCTGTTTTCAGCCACCACAACCTGGTGGAATTCACCTGCTCTGGGGACAGCACCTGACTCCTTACCATAATCTTGCTGGTACCTGTATCCCTGAAAGCCTCAACACAATGCCCATTGATGGTGATCCAGTGCCTATACTTTGAAGTATCTGAGGGTACAAGGATCTTAGGAACCATCTCACTGTCACCCAGACACTAGGGTAACCCCACTAAACTCCCCCATTAACTGGGACAAACTCCTCCTCCAGCACAACAATAGCTACCCCTGGAATCTGCTCCAGTGTGAGGTAGTGCTCTTTTTTTGGAAACTTGGGATCCCCTTTGTAGTGATCATACAAAAAAACTCCTAGCACTTTGATGTACTTGGGCTGCAGACTTTTGTCAGGGTTGTTTTTCTTATGGTGGCCAGATTGGGAATGAGAACCAGAACCTTTCCTCTGTGTGTTGTTTTGGGGGCATTTAGAGAACTTTTGTCTTTTTATCCCCCACCCTTCCTTCTTCTGGAGGGAATCCTGACCACCATTTTGGTAGTCCCCACCAGATACCTTCTTGGAGACTCTGGCGCAGACCCAGATGTCCGTCTCCTCAGCAAGCTTCCTGGGGTCAGAAAGATTACTATACAGTAACTGTTGGCACAGCTCTGCAAAACAAAGATCAAACATGTGCTCCTTCAAAATTAAGTTGTATAGCCCTAAATAATTATCTTCTTTGTTGCCACACAGCCAGCCCACAGTGCCTTGCTAGCATAGTCTGAGCAGTCCATCCAGTTCTGTGATACAATCTTGTGACTAGCCCTGAACTTCTTTCAGTATTTCTCAGATGTCAGCAAAAACGTGTTGACTAGTATGGTCTTCCTAGCAGAGTAGTGAGTCTGGTGTCCGACCTCTAATGTGAGAAGTGTATCCCTCCCCACTATGGGTGTGTACCACCACAAACTATCACCCTAGGACTCCTCTGGGACCTTCTGCACTCGTAGAGCCACTTCATAGGCTGCAAACCATGTGTCTATGTTAGCCACCATCACATAACTGGACACCAAATCCTTGGGTATCTGAACTCTGGGCTCGCTTGAGGACCCAGCGGGTATGCTGCCACCACTGGTGCTGGATCCGGCTTCCAGGGTTCTTCTATCAAGCTCCTTCAATCTAAGCTTATGGGCCAGTTTCATCTCCTCAAGAGCAACTTTCAATTTTGTAAGCACTGACTTGAGATTTCACCCTGCTCTCCTTTCTGCCAGCATTTCTTGGAACTGGTTCTTAGAGGAGACACTGTTCCCTGCTCTGGGAACTACTAATGCTTCCAGCAAGTCATTGCCCCCCCTATACAGGCAATTCCAGCGCCACATCAGACACCAGAATCAGGTCATCCTCCGCCTCAGGAATTTCCGGATCCTCCTCTGGATTGTCATCCACTGCAACCTGGGTGTCTGCCCAGGCCCTCAAAGCTTTCTGCAGCTCAATCTGCCTGGTGAAGCCTCTTGGAGAAACTTGAAAATCCTTGCAAAAATCTCTTTGCTGGGTCACCATGTAAAGCTCTATCTTGGCCAGCTCAAAATCAACTCCTCCAGGTATAGGTGCTTGTACTCTGGAGTGAGACATAATTTAGCAGAAGAAAATCAAAAAGCCAATTTGGGAGAATTGAAAAGGTTCAAATTGGTCTTAGTATCGAGTTGTAGTGAACAACGAGTTACTATATGGTATTGCACAAACACAAGTCTTATCCTCACTGCTGGTCACCAAAGTTAGTAAAGGAGTTTCTGGTTGGCAGAGGGATGCATCTTGTACAAGCAGGAACCACCACCCTAGCTAGGGTAAGCTAGATACACACTAAAAAATAACCAGTGCTCACCCTCTGGTAGCTTGGCACAGAACAGGCAGGTTTATCCAAAGAGGCAATGTGTAAAGTATTTGTGCATCACACACACACATGTTATGTTATTTTATGTTATTTTATTTGTAAAGCGCGTAGCTGCCACAGCCAAGTGGCGTCCCAGCGCTATGGTGGACAGAACAACACAACACAGTGGAGGACCATACCAGAAACAGAATACTATTAAACCAAGGTGAAGAGAAATGTCTTCACGGCTTTCCTGAAAGGCAGCAGGTCGGGAATGGAACGAATGTTAACAGGGAGTGAGTTCTAAAGTTCTGCTGCCAGAACACCAAAAGAACGGCCGCCAATTCTGGCTTTTTTAAAGCAAGGAATCTTAGCCAGGAATTGTCCAGTAGAGCGTAATGCTCTGGCCGGGGTGTAATAGGAGATAGCTTGAGCAAGAATGGGGGGCGAGGCAGCCTTTAGGATCTTGAACACCAAGCACAAGGCTTTGAACTTAATCCTCTGCCCAACGGGTAGCCAATGTAGATCGGAGATCGTACGCCTAGCAGAGCAAAATTTAGGCAAGCCGACCAACATTCTGGCTGCCGCGTTCTGCACGCGTTGAAGCCGAGTCAGTTCAGCTTGGTTGACACCTAGAAGAAGGGAGCTGGCATAGTCCAATCTGGACAAAATCACAGCTTGGAGAATGAGTTGCCTAGTAGAGGCATCGAAAAACTTAAAAATAGGTCTAAGGCTCTGAAGAGCCCCAAAACAGGTCCCCGCAACTCTTTTCGTATGGGAGGTAAATGATAGGTTTGAGTCCAGCCAAATGCCCAGATTCTTTACCTCTGTCACCGGAGTAGGTGCTTGGCCCAATTCCACTGGCCACCAGCAGTCTCCCCATAAATTAGCCTGTTTGCCCAGGACTAGGACTTCGGTTTTAGAAGCATTAAGTTGGAGACAGTTATCTGTCATCCAACTAGCCACGTCCTTAAGGGCTGCCTGGAACTTAGAGGCTTCAATCACCGAGTCCCCATTTAGTGCCACCGCTAGCTGAGTGTCATCAGCGTATGACACCATGGTTAAACCCCATTTGTTAGCAACAGCAGCTAGCGGCTGCACATATAAATTAAACAGGGTCGGACTAAGTGCCGAACCCTGCGGGACCCCTTGAGGGATGTGGCGAGAAACAGATTTGAATGGAGGAGTAGAAACCTTAAAAGTACGCTCAGCCAGAAATGAGCGAAACCATTCGAAAGCTGTGCTCTCCACACCAGCCTCTTTTAAACGTTGGAGAAGGGCAGAGTGGGAAACAGTGTCGAAAGCGGCACTGAGATCCAGAAGGATCAGTGCCGCCGTCTACCCTAAGTCCAACAACTTCCGCAGATGTTCTACCATCACTAACAGAGCTGTCTCTGTACTATGGCCTGCGCGGAAGCCGTTCTGAGATGGATCTAAGACACCCAGATTTTGTAGATGACAAGATAGGATTTTGTTGGCATGGGCCTCAGCCAGCTTGGAGATCCAGGGGAGAAGAGAGATGGGCCTATAATGTTCTGGCTTAGTCGGGTCTAGAGTGGGCTTCTTTAAGATCGGGATGACCGTGGCCTGCTTCCATTTGACGGGTACAATCCCAGAGGAAAAAGATAACCTGACAAGGTCAAGCAAAGGAGGAAGGCAGAATTCAGCAGATTCATTAAATTGTGCAGGTCTCAAAGGGTCCGCGGTGACCCTGATTTAACTTTCAAGACTAAAGATTTGAACTCTTCTTGAGATGGGTCAGGTATTAATGAGAGCGGCCTAGTAATCAGATGTGTGGGACATGATTCACTATTTGGACTCGTTGTAGAAGGAAAAGACTGGTAGATAGCCGCCACTTTCTCCACAAAGAAAGCTGCTAGCTCTTCACAATGGGATTGAGAGCATTGTTCATGCCTGCTTGTTTCCTACTAGTCAGGTCTTTAATGACTTTAAAAATAAGTTTGGTGGGATTGGGGTTTTTCTTAAATTCTGAAGCGTAGAAGGAGGCCCGGGCCTTGCAGATTGCACGATGGTAGAGCTTAATACTGGCCTGGTAACTCTGCTTGAGGACAGAGTCATATGTCCTGCGCCAGGCTCTTTCTGCCCTCTTACATGCCGTCTTAAGAAGCCTAAGAGAGTCGTCATACCACGGACTAGATGGGCCAGGACGAGTTTTACTCCATCCAGCTGGAATCAGAGAATCCAATGCCTGAGTCAACCAGTCACAGAAGTAATCATACCCCGAGGAAACGTCTGTAGGAGGATCTGGCGGGTGTTGCACCAAAAGCTGATGGAAGTCGGCTAGCTTCAGTTTCCTCCAGGGACGTTTGAAGATTGCAGGAATCGTACTTTTGAAAGGGGCCCCATTCAAAGAAATCTGTATTTCAATCAAATAGTGATCAGTCCAAGCCATAGGTTTAGGTTAGGTGGGCAAGAAACAACACTAGGGAGGTTCGTCAAGAAAGGGTCCAATAAGTGGCCGCCTACATGGGTCTGATGAGTAACATACTGGTGCAGTTGTAAGGCCTCGAAGTCTGCAAGAAAACTACTCGCCACAGCAGATAAAGGAGAATCCAGATGAAGGTTAAGGTCCCCCACTATACTGAAATTCGCCGATTTAAGGGCCAAGGATGAAACTGCTTCCGGTAGGGCGGTTCGGAAGGCGGTGTCAGGGCCAGGAGGTCTATAAATAAGGAGACCCGAGATGGTAAACTGAGGGTTTATAGAGATTGCGAAATGAGCGCTTTCACAACCCACTATAACTGTAGCCTTCCAGGAACATGGGTAGCAATTAAAACACTACATAAATACTCCACACACGGTTAGAAAAATAAATCATATTTTTATGAGTAAAACAAGACCAAAACGACAACAATCCAATAGGTAGAACTGGAATTATGTTTTTTTTAAAGATTACATCAAAATATAGTGCTTAGAGTATTTAAAGTGCCAACCGCGGACATCTGGTCAGCCTAGACCGGGATAAATCCAAAGTTCAGGCAGACCGCGATGAGTGCGCAGATCAGATACAGGGACCAGACTTGGCATGCTGAAAAAAGTAGCATTAGAGGACCTAAGTCAAGGACCAGATGCGAGGAGCAGGGAGGTGAAGCATCATCATCAATCTGAAGGATTCATAGGTGAGGCGTTGTCAAAACGCGCTCTTTGAGAAAGTTTTGGTGTTGAGCAGTACAGAGGATAGGTGATGCATCGTTGTCGAGCCGCACACTCAGTGAGACTTTGTCATCAAGCTGCACAGATGCTGGTGAGATGTCGTTGGGTACACTGCACCGGTTTCAATCGGCACAATGGTGGCGATGAGTTGGCATTGAGAGTTGTAGAACAGAAATACTCACTTCCCTGGGCACAGGACTGGGTTGGCACCACTTGGCAGGGCCTCACAGATGCAGAGTCCAATGTTGTTGAAGGCATGCAGAAGTGTTTGATGTACCTGAGACTTTAGAACAGGGGGCATGCCAGCAAGCACATTGAGTCACTCTAGGTTCACGTGAGATGGGTCCAATCCTTTTCCTCAGCAGGGCAGAGGGTAGAAAGCAGTTGGCAACAGGCAGCACATCAGAGCATAAAAGCCGTCCTGCCAGAGCAGCAGTCCAACAGAGCAGAGCAGCAGTCCTTGTAGCAACACTGTTATCCTTCCTGAAAGAGTTCTTCACAGGTCCAGTAGTGTACTGTCTAGGTAGGGATAGGGACCCAGTTTATATCCAATCGTGCCTTTGAAGTGGGAGTGACTTGGAAGAAGAGTCTTTGAAGTGAACACAGGTCCTTTCTTCCCATCCATGCGTCCAGACAATCAGTAGGGGGTAATCAGCCCTTTGTGTGGGAAACAGCACTGCCTATTCAGGTTTAAGTGTCAGCTCCCCCCTTTCTGCTCAGGAAGAGCCATCAGAATGCAGGTGAATGCAGATAAGTTCTCAAACACACCTAACCATCCTGTGTTTGTGGCTATCTAGAGGGAATGCACAAAGTGCAGGCACACAGAGCAGTAGGAGCAGAGAAATGCTCAATTTCTAGAAGTGCCATTTCTGAAATAGTAATGTTGAATCCAACTTTACCAGTAAAGCAGATTTATCAATGCCATTCCAAAGATATAAAACATGAGGCAGCTACTACTTTCTAATCATAAATTCCAGCTTAAAGGTGTATTACAGAATTCCCAATGTCAACATATGAGGGCACTAGGCCTCACAGTAGTGAAAAACGAATTTGGGTGTTCGTCACTACCAGGAAAGGCAAAACATAAAAGTACATGTCCTACCTTGTACTTACATCACACCCTGCCCTATGGGCTACCTAGGACCTACATTAGGGGTGATGTATGTGTAATAAAAGGCGAGTTTAAGGCTTGGCAAGTAGTTTTAAATGACATGTCGAAGTGGCAGTAAACTGCACATACAGGCTCAGCAATGGCACGCCTGAGACAGGCTTGAAAGGCTACTTGTGTAGGTGACACAATAAGTGCTGCAGGCCAACTAGTAGCAGTTAAGTTACAGGACCTGGGTATGTGGTATACCACTTTACAAGGGACTTACAAGTAAACTAAATATGCCCATTGTGTATACACCAGTGTTGCAATATTTAGGGGAGAAACACATGCACTTTAGCAAAGGTCAGCCGTGGTAAAGTTTGCAGAGTCCTAAGGCGAACAAAAAGAATGAGCAAAACCAGGAGGTCAGCAGGTAAAATGTTTTTGGGGAAGACCACCTTAAGGACGACATGTCAAACAGCAACATATCTCGTTCAAACAGAAAGTGAAAAAATCTGCTTGTGTACCCAGTGTGTGTAGTTGGGCAGTCTGTAGAAACTAGTCCAAAATTGGGCCCGTTGTTTAAAAATACCAGCATGTGCCCCAAAAGCTTTCATTTCAGACTTACAATTTCTAAGGTAAAGAAAAATGTTTCTGCACAAAATTAAATAAGTATATTGTTGCTTGTGGTTTTCAGTTCATGGCTTTGTGAAAGACCTGAAATGGCATTCAAAGAAAAGAAACAGAGAGAATCAGTAATTTGTCTTTCTTTCTGCAGGGGTTAATACAATATAACTTTGTTATACAAGTTAGCAGCCTGCTAGACAAAGATTATTCAGTTTGCAATTTGTTGTTAAGGGAGGTCACTAAAATATTGTTTCTTCTTCCTTTTGTTGCCTTCAGTTTTGTGTGCTTGAATAAAAGGTGTATATTTTAGAAGCATGTTTTAGGTCTGATCTAATTATTTTGTACACTGAAGTGAATCATCTGGGAATATTAATATCATTGTTGCTCCTTTTGCAGTGTTCAAATATTTAATTGACTTGTGAAATGGCTGGCTCATAAGAATCTTGGCCAATATGTACTATCCCATTTTCCCACAGATAAAGAATGAAACACTGATACACCACTCTCATTTTCTAAGTAGTCTGTACTGATAGTAGCTCCTCTCCTAAACACTCCATGCCTTAAACTGCCAATGCAGGGTATAGTGACGGGACCTTGTGAAAAGAGTGCTGTAACATTACACATGGAACACTGCTAACAACATGACAAGGAGTTCCACATTCCAACAAAACTCATAGCTGCAAGGTGTTCCATTGTTATGTTTGACACCTTTAGCTAACCTTGGCTTTAAACCCAAATGCACTTGACTGATTAGGGTTTTTGGGCCCATAGTTACAATGTTAACAGCAACATTTCATGACCGAGAATTCAAGGGGATGTCAGTTAAAAGGTCAGGATTTACTTTAAAAACATATTTTATTGTTTTTTTATGTCGCAAGTAAATGAAAAGCAACAGACACAAAAATCTACTTCTAATCCCGACCTCCCTGACTGACTGAAAGAGAAGCATTTGCCATGGAGACACTTGCCCGATATAAATGTCCGCACAAAGGCAGAACCACCTTAACGGCAAAGAGTACAGAAAAGCAGAAGTGAGCATGCTTAAAGCAGAGTGTGAAAGCAATAACAAAGGGAAAGTGTAAAGCAGGACAAGAGGGGAAGGTTTATACATTTTTTTTAAAAGAGTACATGTAGGAGCCTGCAGTGGTAGGACACTGCCTATCGGAAGCAGTACCTGGACCGGGCTGCACGGCAGGTTGAAGACTTGAAGCCAGGGAAGAAGACAGAGACGTGAAGGAGGAAGAGACCAATAGGAAGCAAGGGTGACATGGGATCATGCCAATGGCAAGTAAAGGTGATGTGGGAGTCATGATGGAGCCAGCCAATGGTAAGTAAAGATAAGTAAAGTCGGGCTTTAAGCCCCTATAAAGATTTTTTTTTTAAATAGAAGAGATTTTGCAATAGATGTGCAGGCAAAACCTATAAAGGAGGACAAACTAATATGGAAGTCTGAAAACAAGTGGCAAGTGGGTAAGTGGTAGAGCTGCTAGACTGATGCAAAACTAAGGACAACAAATCACTACGATGCAGGAGGCATGCAGTGTAGGTGCAGAGCGCAGGGACGAGCCAAGCTGAGCTGATCCAAGAGAGCTGTTCGAGATGCTATAAGCCTCGTGGTCTAGGGTTTCCGTCGCATTATTCACGGCTAGCCCACAGGGTGAGGCGCCATAGAGGACCAGGCCACGGTTAAGCGCCTGCAAGCGTGTTAAGCGACCAAGTCCGGAAAAAACCCATTGTCAGTACGGACATGATGTGTACAAGAAAATTTGAGAGGTGCACTCGGTAAAGTCAATGATACAGAGAGTTCATAGATTTTGTAAATCTTCAGTTCTTTCTTTAATGTGTTCTTTATTTTCTTTTAAAATACACAGGCACAGCCAACCCGTTTCATTCCCTTTCGTGCCTTGGGAATTTCGTCAGGGCATGCAATGAGTTAGTGATAAAGTTTGACGTTCCAGAGAGTGATCGTACTTGCAAGGCCGGATTAATGTTAGTGGTATGGTCCCAATATTCCTGGATAGTGTAGAGATAACGTTCCAGGAGGGATATCTAGTCGTAGTATCACAAATTGGCCGCAGTGATGCGTAGAAACGAAAACAAGCATAAATCCTGGCCCCCTTTGAAAGTCAGTGTTGACAAGGTGGGGAGTGGCTGCTGGTTGACGGGTAGCATCCAGACGGGTTGTAAAATCGTTATTAGGTTGCGGGACCTGCGATAGGGTCTTTGCAATCTCCTGCTCCTCCCCGTGGAATATCCGGCTTCCGATATTCCACGGGGAGGAGCAGGAGATTGCAAAGACCCTATCGCAGGTCCCGCAACCTAATAACGATTTTACAACCCGTCTGGATGCTACCCGTCAACCAGCGCCTCCTGAGGGCTTCTTTGACTCTGCACCCGTGTCTGTAATATGGGGCGGGAGCAGAGTCCTTCATTTGCATAGGGCAAGCCTCTATGCAAATGAGGGAACACCCTCTGAAGGTAGCGCTGCGCTTTAAGTGCGCCAGCGCCATCATTATTGGTATTATAGAAGGGGACGCACAAGTGTCTGCGCCCCCTTCTATAACGCCAAAGTGCCCCGGGAGAGCGCAAACGCCTGTTGCCCCACGGGGCACCTTCTGTAATACAGCCCTTGATGTCCCTTTTCGTACCATGCTGTATTTATTTATTTTAAAGTTTTATAGAGCGCAAACTTGGCCCGTGAGGGTATCAGAGCGCTTTACAGATTCAATAGAGTAATACAAGGTTACGGCAGGACATAACAAACAAAAAACAGGAAAAAAAAAGAAATCAGTACGTCGGAGAGGTTTCAGAAACAGGGGGTCGTAGGTGGGACGGGGTAGCATACAAGTACTTTACATTGAGGAATAGGATAAGCTATAACAGCAGGTCAGAAATATTACAATAAACAAAAGAGTAATGTACAAGGACGCAGGACAAGGCAATAGTCTCTCAGGTGGCTGCGGGAACGAGTTTAGCCAAGCAATTTACCCATGAGAAAGGCCTTGGCCTCTTTTTTGAAGCGTGCAAAAGAAGTGATTTTTCTGATGTAGGGAGGGAGGAAGTTCCATATTCTTGGTGCAGTCCCAGTGAAAGGTCGATTGTAGGTTTTTAAATTAGATTTGTATGAAGTTATAAAAATAAGCTATTTACTAACAATTTTGTTACTCCAAATCCCCCAAAATTCCCACTGACTTGACTGCTGGTGCACCTAATAGACGACTTCCTTATATTTTGCTTTTCTTCAGGTCCCAATAAAATAATTTTGTGGAATTACCAAAATACAAAATGCCGGTGCTCTTGTTGCAGAACATAAATATCCAACTAGGACGTCACCCTGCATTCATTATGCGTCTGTAGGGAAATAACTCAGGAAAGAAATGTTCTCCTTAGACAAATGTTTCGTAACATGGGAGTTAACACAATTAGGGAGCGTGCACATGCTTGCTGGACAGGAGGGAACATTAAACTCATTGGATTTTTTTCATCGACTGAAACCCAATTATAGAGAATTTGATGAAGGAACAACAAGTCACATTGTCAGTCCATGAAGCACACCATTCTGTACCAATTAAGAGTAGCAATAAGCCCATCGTAATAAAACCAGCACATACAGAAATAACAGAAATTGTTGCTTACTCATTCTACTTCAGCGTCTACATCTGACACCCCAAGACACTTGCCCCAAACTCTTGCATTTTTAGCCAGACAGTCCCTTGTCTCATAGACAGACTTTTCTGCTGTGCACACCAGTTGACCCCATGTCTCCATAAAGCCAGCGATGGTGCCCTGGGGGGCCTTCCAATATGCAGCAATATCTCTCTTAGCCACTATGGTAGTGGTTCCCAACAACGGTCCATCAGCCTTACAGCCCCCAACACCATCATTGACCCCAGGATGATCAGCAATGGGGAGAGATACAGGGTCATGTCCAGTACATCTGATAATTCAGCCACCACCGCCTTCCAGTGACAGGTTATAACAGTACAGGAACACACCAAGTGAAAGAAGTCTGCAGGCGTATGGGAACAGGGAAAGCAGGTAGGGTCGTTCGCCAGGCCAGCATGAAACATTTTGATAGGAGTAGATAGGTACAGTGTATGTAATAGATCTGCACCAACCGGAGCCTGAATGAAATTGTGATCACACTGGGGCCATCAATGCATCGCGCCAGTCAGCATCTTCTAAAGGTCCTATCCATTTCTCCCAATGGGCTCGGAGGGCGTCCAATGACCCTGGGGCATTAATACTCAATGTACCGTAGATCTGGGACACCCCCCACCATCCCCCTCTGCCTAGGGCCCCCATCAGTAACTGTAATTGAAGAGAATTTACCAACTTGCACATTCGAATAATTGTAGGGTCACATTTACTAATTGATATTAGGCTCCATCACTTGCAAGGTGCACCAAAAATAGTTGTTATTGCAAAAAGTAATACCATAAAATGAAAAAAGACACTTCTGTATTTGTTGAAACAACGCAGTTTGGGATTATTAAGGTTGATTTCACAGATATACTTCAAAATAAACATATAAACTTACATTGTCTCAGCTTGAAATTATTTAGCCATGTAGAAGTATCCCAAATAATTATAAAATCTTGCTTCTTAATCCTCGGTAAGATACGTCCATCACACCCTGATGTATTGTAAAAAATATTTAGGAAAAGTAACTTTTAGAAAATTACCATTTCCCTGCTGGAGCTCCTGGAGGCCAATCTGTATTAACCCTACAGCAGTTGCCCAGCCAGTGCTTGACATTAATAAGGTGTGAAAACAGCTCCAAGAGCAGAGACAATGGTCAGGTTATGGAAAAGTTTTTTTCTTTCCCTTGCAGGACGACCACTAAGGGTGGGCCTAGCACCTTCATTAAATTGTGAAGAGGCAGTCCTTTCACAAGTAAATCTAAGGCAAGACCTGGGATGGCAAATCTTTGCTTCCCCAGCCTGGCTGCCTCCAAACCCAATGGGAGTGAAATTACCCCATAACCAGTTTTGAGAATATACAAAGAACGGGGCTACTCATTTCTCTGGCACACTCTGGCGCATGGACTCTGCACAAGGAAGGAAGGAAGGGTTTCCAAATCCTGGATTCCAGTAGGAAGCATAGTTGCAATAGGGAAAAAGAACTTCTGAAAAAGTGGGTGGAGTTGCTTCCAGGACTTTTTAATGACATTTTAGGAAGGAGCTAGGAATCATCCCATCCACTAACTAGTGTCATTCATAAATGCACCGCCCCAAGAAACACTCCTCAGAACATTTTCTAGACCTGTGGAAGAACCGAAAAAGGACTGGATCTGCTGTTTGAGACCTGTGAGGAGATCTGAAGGGGTGCACATGTTGCACTGGAAGTGGACTGGACCATGCTGGTGACCCTTTTTGCTGGAGTGAGTCTTGACCCGTACAAACTATCCCCGAGGTTCTAAGAGTTGTAATGGTGTCCAAAAGGATTTATTAAGAAACATTTGAAAAATGTGCACTTTGAAAAATTTCAGACTTCCAGACCTCCAGAGGACTAGGACCAACCCTCCAGGTCAATAAGCCCAAGGGACGACAACACTGAGCAAGAAAATCGGATTAGACCTGCTTGGAGCTTCTCCACAGCACCAAATCCATTTCACCGGCCCTCTGCGAGAAGATACCAAACCTCATGGACCTCACCGTCTGATACAGTCTGCAGGCTTATCCCTCTAGAGGATTCTGACTTCAATTTAAGAGGCTAATTCAAAAGGTAAAATATTTGACTGGGACGAACCTGCTTGGTGTATCCGACCTGTGCTTCATCACAGTCTGTCAACCACAAACAGTGACTGCTTTACTTTTTCTTGCCTCTTTTTCGCTTAAATCTTTAAAAATGCATAGCTCCGGTTCCAATAATTGGATTTGTGTCATTTTGTGCATCAAATCTTTTCTAATTTTATAAATTGGAGTAAGATATTTATAGTGTTTTGTTTTTGACTATTTTAACTGTTTTGGTATGTTGTACACATTTTGTCAAAGTTAAGCCTGTCTGCTCTGTGCCATAGCTTCCAGAGGTTGAGCTCAGGTTTAAATCTTTGAAACCTTTGCCTGGACATAACAGGTGAGTGACTTTATTTGGGTTAGTGCTTAGAGCTAAAAAACTAAAGATGGAGGCCAGATTCACACATCTAGCGTTCCTGCAAGCTAAAAGATGTATTACCATGCATTGGAAATCCGCAACTGTATCACAGATTTCTCCTATGGGTAATCTGTCCTTCTGAAGTTAGCTGAAGCCGAGAGCACCGTTCTCCATGAGAGGTTCTCCAAGGAAGGGAATAGTGTGCATGTCGATTAATGGGCTATGTTTCTGATCACTCCGTTAGGAAAGATTTGCGATTAACCCCCTTGAACAATTACACACTTAGGCACTTCACTGACTGCAGCAATATATAGGAGGCACACAGCTGAGTGTTAACTTGCATGAACTTAGGAAAGGCAATATACTACTGCGTGACTGACATAACAGTCATTGAAGAATGGCTTCCACCCCAGCTCTACACTGCATGCTCCAAACACTCTGGCATGCTTGTTTTTATTCTAAAACCCCATAAAAACATTTAAAAGCATAAGAAAGAACCATTACCTTGTCAGCTCCAACTGCAGTGTGTTAGGGTCTGGTATAAAAAATCGTACCCGGAAAAGCACAGAACAGGGAAAGCCGCCTACAATGGGTTTTCAGAAGATCAAGTCAGTTTTGAAAATATAATGATTGTATAAGCATACAGAAACATTGCACATAAGAACAAAGAAAAAGTTTATAAACATACAGTATTACAAGTGACTCCTGCAACATTTGTTTATTGATATTTAAGGGTTTAGGAAGAAAGATCGCTCCTATGATCCAATGTTTTTAAGACTGTAGTATTAACTAGGATAACCAAAACAAGACTGTTGAATTGAAACACATGGAATCATTTCCATTCGGTTTATCATATTTATCCACCAATCTACGGCCAATGAATATTTTTTTTTTTTATTATTCTTTTTATTTATGAAAAACAAACAAAAATCAGCACAGATGCTCAAAATGTATTTACACATTATACACATTATACGTAGAAGTTTGCACAATTGCATTTGGTAAGTTAGAATTGCAATCAAGTATATCTCTAGGGCACGGTTTTAACAAATCAAGGTGGTCATCTAAGTCAATACTACAAGGCGGAGTACAAATCTCTCCACAGTGTGTGTTCCAGGCCTCCCAAATTAGCGACCACTTCTTCGGTACCCTCTTGCAACATAGGCAGTCTTTTCCCTGAACATGCACCAGTCCATGCTTTTCTACCAGTCCTTGAGTGTGGGGGCTGGGTGGCACCCCATTGTTGAGCTATATTTCTTTTCGCCACCATTAGTCACAATGTCACCTAGGTCCTTCCCATCCTTCACACATCCGTAGGTTCCAACACATTCAATAAGCATCGCTTTGCCTCAAGGCGTATTTCTAGCCTCAATACTTTGCTCATAACCGTGTGGATTTATTGCCAGTATCTCCGAATTAGATCACACTCCCATATTATATGCATGAATGTTCCCTCAGATCCGCACTGACGTCTGCACGCACCCCCCTCCATCCCTCCCCATTCGGACCAGGCAGGGCCCAGTGATTTACACTCTGTGGAGAATTTTAAGCTGGACAAGTCTCAACCTGGCCGATATGGCCACTTCCTTCCTCGTCATCTAGCTCGAGACGGTCTCTCTCTCCCTCTTTGTCCTGAGTCCCTGTAGGGGTTCAACTACGTTATTAATGAACTTTTTATAAGAGAGGGACATTGCTTTAACTGGCAGGTGGCCGTCAAGCAGTCTGTCCTCGAGTGGAGTATATTCTGGGAGTGAGGAGCCTGAGGGGATGTGCGCTTGCAATGCATGGCGGACCTGAAGATATCGAAAATGTTCTGTGTTTGCTAGCTCATATTTCAGTTGTAAATAAGAAAAGGACACCACTTCACCCTTAACCCATAAATCCCCAATGGTTGAGATCCCAATAAGGTCTCACTTGCCGAATCCCTTCGACTGCCAAAGATCACCTAGGATCTCGGAGTCCCAGAGCGGCGTATCTGCCGCCAGTTTGCGTTCCCAACCAAGCGGTATGCCAGACTTGCACCGAATGCTTCATCGGCCCGGTCAGGGGGAAGCGCGTTGGTCTGGAGTACAGGGCTCTGTATTAATTCCCCATCGATCCATTGCATAGCCCGGGTCATCTAGTCTTCGGTATGTACAGTGATTGATAGCCACGAGATGTGCCGCCCAATACTATTTTCTGAGGTCGGGAGACTGATACCACCATCGTACCAGCTAAGGGTAAGTTTGTGAAGTGCTATCCTAGGCTTCCCATCCCATAACAGATCTCTCTGCATGCCCTCGATTTCTTTGAAGTAGCTTGCGGGTATCGGATCTAGGAAGTTCTGTAGCACATACAGAAAGCGAGACAGAGACATTGAGTGCGGCTCTTCCCAATAGCAAGAGAAGAAGTGCCCTCCACGCTGCAGCGTCTCGTTTCAATCTTTGTAGGGGTGGGATCAAGTTATGGTCATAACGGAGCTGGGTGTTAGACGTCACGTATATACCCAGATATTTAAAGCCTTCCGTGGTGACTTGGAGTTGGCAGCCTCTTGGGATAGCGGGCAGTCCCCATTCAGTACATGTAGAAGGTATTTGCTCCAATTAATGGAGTAGCCAGAGAATCTCCAGAAAATTGTGAATATATCCAATACTGCAATCAACGACTACTTTGGGCGTCTAAATTAAATAGGATAACATCCGCATACAGTGATATGCGGATATGGCGGAGCCCACCTCAATCCATGCCACCAGGGGTTCAAGTGCTAGCACAAAGAGAAGAGGGGAAAGGGGACACCCTTGTCTAGTGCCACGCCCTAGCTCGAAGAGCGTAGATTTTCTATTGTTCACCATGACCTGCGCCACAGGTTTGCTATAGAGAAGCCTGATCCACAGGGTAAATCCCACCCCGAATCCCATCTTCAGTTCCCCGCGCTCCCTGCTCTCCGAAAACATAGCGCTCATTCGAGGGGCCAGTTTGTCCGGTGCAAGTTTGTACAGTTTGATTGGAAGGCCGTTGGGGCCCATCGCCTTGCCCGCCTGAAGGCACCGAATCGCCGCCGCAATTTCATCATTAGTGAAGTCAGTATCCAAGAGTTCTCGCTGTTCAGGCGGTAGGAAGGGAGGGCAATATCTCTAAGTAGTGATTGGGAATCTTCTTCCGAGTGTTGGGTGTGTGTTTCGTATATGCAATTATAATGGGCTGTAAAGGTGTTAGCTATAGCTTGTGGATCTGTGAGGGACTGACCGTCCTTATTGATTATTTCCGGCACCAGTCTAGATGCCATATCCTTTTTGTCCAACCCCACCAGGGTTTCCCTGCTTTATCACCCATGTCATACACTCTGTCCGCAGACTCCCTCTCAAAAGTTTTAGCTCTCTCGTGGCTATCGCTTTATATTCGTCCCTTTTAAGCTGCAAGGCGTGTGTCTTTTCCAGTGTCACCTCCACCTCCAATCCTCTTTCGAGCCAGAGGACTGCACTCTCAACCTCCACCAGATCTTTCATTCTATCTTTCCTCTTACCCACGATTAGGAAGAAAGCCTGCCATCGGATCACTGTTTTAAATGCTTCCAACAACGTCTGGGAGGAGTCAACCATGCCTTCATTTTCTTGGAAATAGTGATCTATCGCCGATATTAGGGCCTTGCGTGTTGCAGGGCCTCGGAGGTGCCATGGGTTGATAGAGGCCACTCTGCCCACCCCCGCCACAGCGCTACATTTGTCCAGACAGGGGAGTGATCGGAAATACCTCTTGCCAGATGTCTTATTTCACGGATAGATGTGAGTTGTGTGGAGGGATGATGACATAGCCAATTCGTGAGAAACTATTATGCGCCCCGGAATAGATTGTGTGTTGGACACCGTCCAGGTGAAATGCTCTCCAGGCATCGGCCAAACTAAGTGCCTCCAGAAAGTCTGGTAGCCATCTCGCACCCGTACCAGTGACTCGTGGAGGATGCCTGTCTAACATTCCAGAGACCACTGAGTTAAAGTCTCCCCCATCAGCAGCAAACTTTCCGGCAGTGAGAGTAGCACCGACCCAAGATCCATGAATTTGCGAGCCTGCAGGCCAGGCGGGACGTAGATTGACAAGCAGGTGACTGCGCGCCTCTCCCATTGTCCCGTTATGCCTATGTAGTGCCCAAGATCGTCTGTCCTCGTTGATTGGATCATAAAAGGAAGGGAATTCCGCAGCATTATACCCACCCCACAAGAACCGGTAGTGAAACCTGCATGTTCTACTAGTTTGTACCCCCAGCTGTTGAGTGCCTTGCAAGTATTGCCCACCAGATGGGTCTCCTGGAGAAGCAACACATCCGGCGCGCTACATAGCGATTGACCTTGTCCTGCAGCCCGTTTACATTCCAGCTCAAAACCTTAAGATTGCAGTTCTCATGCATGTGTATTCAGGTAGTCCACAGCCACCATCCCCCCCCCACTTATCAACATTTTCCTGTGCTGATTCAAATCAAACAAACAAACAGCATTACCTCGAAACCAACAGCCCTCCACCCTGCCTCCCCCCCTGCTTTTTGGGCTCCAAACTGGCCCGACTTCTAACTGGCAGAGTGCCTGTCGCCCAACTGAAAACTAAAAGTAGTAATGTGGGTGTGAAAGAGCTGCTCCCCCCCCCCCCTAAACATGCAAATAACGTCTCTACTGCTCTTCAAGATGAGAAGTCCCAAATTTCTGCACCTCACCAATTACAGAAGAACCCTTCAAAACAGCGTCCCCCCCACGAACGGATACCTGCGGCCCCCGTCAACACCAGGAGCCATAGTATTGCATCGAAAGATGCATAGATCCCGGTCTGCCAGCTGTTATGTCCAGCATAGCGCTCAAGTCCGTAGAGCCGGGGTCTCGCTCCCTGGCCCCCTGCTGAGTCTAAAGCCAGTCTGATGCTGATTCCGGGGTATTGAAAAACCATGCTTTACCATCTTTCTCCACCCATAGCCGCGTGGGGATTAGCATGGCGTATTTCCATCCTCTGTCTCTAAGTGTCTTCTTTACCTCCAGGAAGGATCTGCGTTGCCGCTAGACTGCCTGCGTAAAATTTAGGAAAAAGGAGATTGTGGCATTTTCATACTTGAGTGGTGGGCTTGTCCTAGCGTTCTGGAGTATCACGTCTCTGTCGCGGTAGTTCAACACTTGTGCAAGCATTGGCCGCGGGGGAGCTCCGGGCTTTGGACACCCCTAGGGGCCCTGTGCGCCCTTTCCACCACAAAGAATTTTGACAGGCGTTTGGGCTGGAGGTGGGTGAGTATGAGGTCTTCAATGAACAGGTCAGGGGCCAGCCCCTCCGCACGCTCCGGCACCCCTCGTAGTTGTCGAGTTTACCTTCAACGAACTTGCGAAAGGATTGTAACTCACATAGCTCGATCTGCAACTGGGAGGTGTCGTCTATTAGGCTCGTAGCAGTGATCTCCAGTTGTGTGACCTTTTCATTTATCTTCGACAGGTAAGCTCGTATCAATGTGACATCCGTGGATATCACGTCCATCCTCTGCTCCAGGGACGACCTAACGCCAGAAATGGCCTCCATGACGTCCTTGAGCAAGAGTTCTGTGGGGTTATCTTCAATTCCGCTGGCCGTCTTGTCTTTGGTCAGCTGGTCCTGTCGTGAGGCCTTTGGGCAAGTGTAGCGGTCCAATTTGTTCTGCTGGACCAGTCTGGAACCTTTCAAGCCAGACATATCAGTTGGGAACAGTGCCGCCCCAGATGTTGACACAGGCAGCCTCCGTCTCGATCGCTGGCTCCTCTTAGCAGCAATTCACCAGCAGGTAGCCTGAGCCCTCTCTCGCACCCCTTAGACCAGCAGTTTCAAGGCAGTCGGGCCCCACCCGTCAGTCACAACGTGTTGGCACTATCAGTTCAGCCGGGCCTGCAGTCTGCACTTGCAGGCCTCTCTGCGCTCTTGATTCTGGCCACGGATTGGAATAGGCTTCTGGGGCTCCTTAAATTTTCAGATTCGCTCATAAGCACTTCTCCCAGCTCCATTGGTCACGCACGCTGATCGTGTGCTTTGAAGATCTCTCCAACTCCCCTGCTGCAGCTTTAAGTGGTCACTGAGAACGGGTGCTAGGTTGGGGACACTTGCCCTGATGGCTCGATTTGGCCAGATGTAACCGGCATCGAAGTGAGCCCCCCCAGGGGGTGCCAGGAGCGGCGCTAGGCTTATGGGCAGCACTGCCGTGTGAAAGGGCAGGTGTGCGCCACTGTTGTGAGCAGAGCCCAGATGACGGGGCCGACCCGGCGGTGCAAGCCCCTTTCTGCTCTCGGCCGACGCCGCCATGTGTAGTCACTGCCTCTTCAACTTCACTGCCCGGGTGCAAAGCTTGCGGAGGCCGCCGGCAGACTTTGCCGTATCTCTGGATTGTTTGGAAGCACGGCCGCGAGGAAGGCAGCGGCGGACACAGCTGAGGTTCCGGTGCAAGATTTTATGTATTGAGACCAGATTGTTATGGCGAAGGGGGTTTGTGGACGGAGCTCGTCTACCCAGTAGCCGCCATGGATTGCTGCTTGGCCTCGCCCCCCCATGAATATTTCTTAAAGCAGTGTGAATAACAACTCTTTGGAGAACTGTACCACAAACACAGAGATTTTCTTTAAGTAATAACGAACAGGATAACTGTGATTATGTTCAAGGAGGTACAGGAGAGCAAGAAGACCAGCAGAAGTAGGGTCATAAAGTCTCTTAAGGATATACAACGGTTATGTACAGTACACCAAGTAATATACATATATTAAGCTCTGTTGGGTGATTTCCAACCATATTACAAACAAACATTGAAATAGCAGATTGTAGGAATCCTGAAACCCATCCTTACCATTCTATTCAAGTAGTATTACAGAAAATTAAAGCAAAAGAACAACAAACACCATCTTTTAATGACACTGATGTTAGTAAGAACTCTTCAAGATTGGGACGTCTATTGTGTTCTCAAAAACTGTTGATCACCCAAGGAGAAACGGATATTTATATTTTCTTTCTTTTTGTTTGCATTGAGCCACCAGGATTTTTCATAACAAGAATACACATTAAAAAGTACAACTAAAAAACACTAATATTGGGATGCTGAGAATGGAAAAGAAAGGGGGCGGGAGAGTTGCTGCTTCTCTGAAAGCGGTGGTCTCGCAAGAGAGTTGGAGAGTCCCAAAAGTCCCTCTGTGGCACTTTGCAGATCGTTTTTGGTGTCCTACAATTCAATGTGTCATGACCACCTTGAATGAGACTTTGAAGTAGTGGACTTTAATCAGGACTGTTCAATCTTTCCTCTTTTTCGTTACAGTGGATTAAATTTTTTAAAGAAGATGGTCATTCCTTTTGATACATCTCTGCAACGATCTGATAGGAGAAAGAATGTTCGTTTTTTTTTCTTTTTTTCTTCTGCATGTATAAGACGTTCCGGATACCTTAACTTCAGACACTTTCTTTTGCGATAGGACGGTAACAAAGGTGCATTTGATTAGACCTGTTGGTTGCCACATGGGCATCTGCTAGATCGATATCCTTGACCTCACTGATCAGTTACAGGTTGAACCAGGCAAGTGAGAACAATCTTCTTTCTTCTCTATTTTCCAGTATGGTCAAGTAGTTCATCAATGTGGGTCAATCTTCAGACATTACAATTCAGGGTGAATGTGTCGTAGTTTCTGATTTCCTTTCTTCTCTTTATTTCCATACCTCATACACACTGTTTATAATTGATGGGGTGACATGCTGCATGATGGGAAGGAAAGATAAATTAGCCCTAGGTGTCCTGCTTCCGGTTTGCTTTTGTGGTGATGAGCTGGCTCCAATGCTGGAAGGTCACACCAGCATCCAATAGCTACATTGTCTTTATGAATGTTACTTCTCTTAGGGCGTAGTGCATGGCCGTCCTGCTAGCTCTGAGACTAATGGCTTCATTGACACACGCTGCTTTCAGGGCACCTGATGTGGTTGAGATAGGAAATGTTGCAGCTTTGTCTAGAACTTTCTTAGTGCTCTTCTGGCTGCCTAAGCCCCAGAGTATTGCTCCATACGTTGCTATGGTAGATATTGACCATTTCTTAAAATAATCCACTCTATGAACTGTCACTTTTTTCAGATACTCCACTTTGCTTGGGTTGGTTAAAAATGTCAGCCTGTTTTATGGTTGGGCTACAGTAAAGGGACACAGGAGACGGTGGTGAAGAGTGTACTTCAGCCTTTACTGCACATGAAGGGAGGCATTCATGGTATTATACAGGTTTATATTATGCATGTGTACACCTCCACTGGATAGCACTGAAATGCTGTGGTCATCAGAGGAAATAGGCAGGGATGAATCAAGAGATACTGACAAGATGTATAGAATGCACACATCAAACTGATTCAATCCAATGATCTGTACCACGCCTACCCCCAAACTATGCATGATCCACAGTAAGCACTCGGGCATACCTCCCTAGACACAGGATGGATGAAGTAGTCTTTTTCCATATGGACTCGAGTTCCACTATATACGAGTTCTACACTTCTATGCACAGAGATCACTGAAATGTGTGCCTGTCCCTCCGACTAAGCTCGGTCTGCTTGGTTTTTACACTTAATGGAAGCAAACTAAGAGCATATGTTTAAGAAATTGGCTTCTTTAATGGGCTAACACTGTCTAGCCTTTGTCTTGGAATTTAACCACTGGTCAGAGAGGAAGATTGTCATCTTGAAATGGATTAACGGTTGAAAGTGCAACCCTGAGGGAACAGATTTTCCAGTCTGGTGGATCAGACGCAGCTCTGGCATGGGATGCAATTCTTGTGGCCCGTGCCAGAAATACAGATGTTAGATCCCCGTGAATATTTATCATATAGGACGGCAAGTGGTGGAACTTGGCGGATGTGCTGGGTTTTGTCCTTTTTTGACAGCGAAAGTGTGGCACCGAAATAAATGTTAGGGCCTGGATTGTCCTTTTTAAAGAAAGAAATTATTGTGCTCGCTTTCTGAGGGTATTTGGAATAATGGAATAAACCCTCGAGGTGGGGGGTGGTGGTAAAGTGGTGGGTCCCTGATCACTATACATAGCCGGAGGATGCGGCCTGTTCACCAGAACTAAGTTTACTGTCTGGAGGAAATGTAATGGGGACTTGTTTTGCAATTGTTTCAACCGAAATAAATGATGTTGAGTGTGCGAATGATACACTGAAAGTTGATATATGGGGAGAAGGCACAAAAGTATTATGAGTCTTGATGTTTTGGTAATGTTTCTTCATGACAAATCAATGAAACATTTAAAACACCCAAAGAATGCCCTGAGAGCAAATGGTGTGCAAAGAAAAAAACAATATTTAACTTATTCACAGCAAAAAACAAATGCCCTTAAATTAGAACAAAACAACGGCTTCCTACTTTTATTTTGACTTCTTTATCATGGAATGCTCATAATGGCATGAACTTCAAGCACACGTTTTTTTCAAAGGATGAGAAATATACATGATATCTGAACATAACTGCACGTATTGCTTTTTCTCTTAATTAAGGGGTGAGTTGCTCGGGTACAGTACACAAGTCGAGGCTATCATTATTTTGCTTTTATTCTTGACCTTTCAAAAAATGATCTTATCTGTTGCCACTTGTGTTTCTTTCTGGAAGGGTGCATTTTTACATATATTTGACAGAAGGATCTTAGTTGCAAGACCCACTGGTCTGATGTAATGGCCCTCCATGACTGCAGACAAGACGACATCTTTACTCCAACTGGCTGTCCATGTAAGAGGGAGCTAGAGAGGCTTTGAGAAAAGGAGGAGGGTTTCTAGACTTGTCTGCCTTTTCCTTTAACTCTACCCCTGTCCTGTCACAGACATGAGTTCGGCAGTTGGACAGGCTGGTAGAGCTGTGGCTGGTGAAAGGCAAACCCCTTGGAGAAGACACACAACGTAAAAGACTGTATGTAGTCTCGTACTGGGCACTGCAGCCCCAAAGATTGGGCAGTAGTCCTACTCGCCTTGAACCTGTCCAAGACAGTCAGCTTGGTCTCGAAACAGGTAAGCCCTGTAAAAACTGTCAAATATCACTTTCACATCACTGGAGAAGCATGCGGGCCTCCTGGATGCTATGAAAGAATCCACGGCTCTGGACATATAGTGTACTCTGCCCAGCACCACCCTGATGATATGCCCAGGAGTTTTCAGTCCACCCATCACCACCTTCACAAAATGGTCTTTCAGGTGATCCAGTAAACATGATACCACCATATGTGCACAGTCGGCTGAGGAATGTGGTAAGAGCAAGACAGGATCCCTGGACCCAGCCTATAATCCATGGTATTGAGTCATTTCATGGCTCAAGAGATAATTTGGCCCGGCCGCCTTATTGGGTGAAGTTAGACCTCATTAAATGGTAAAAGCATTTCCGATGCTGATGAAGTGGGTTGCAGGACCTCTGTAAATATGTTGGATCGGATCTTGACTGGTTATATGGGAAGTTCCAATACTTCTGCTGCCTCCCATATGACAGCCAAGAAGAAAATCACTTTCAGTGGGGCCGGCCCTGCAAGACACTCCAGTTCCATCTCAGGGGGTGTGTTCAGCCAACAAGCATTCTGCAAAGTCAGGAAATCAGCAGTCTGAAGATAGAAGGGGCAGCAAACGATCATCATCCCTATGGCTCTGCTTCAAGTATCTGGAAGTGATCTGAATCCGATTTAAAAATATTGTTTGAACTTTACAGATAGATTGGGCACAGTGTGGGTCCAGGGTGAGATTCTTCTCTGTACCAGGCCTCTCCTGCTGGCTTCTGGACCCCACTCTGCATGCGACCGGCCACAGACATACATGGTGGTGCTTGAGCAGGTACAGGAGCCAGTGGCTGCGGTACTGGAGATGGCATCTAAATCAGCCCTGTTGGTGAGGGTTTTAAGGCCAGAAAGGTTTCAGCTGATGGCAGAGGCATACCATGATGGTGCAGAGGTCCGGTTGTGGCACCTAGGTGGTCCTACGATGCACAGAAGCGCAAAAAGTTAACTGATGCTTACCAGAACAATGCCATCATGGCCTGGAGGAACTGTGCCAGATTGGCGTCAGAATCTCTGGGCAAACTGGCACAGGCTCTGGTGCTAAGAATAGCAAAGCTGGTGGTGTGCCCAGATGGAATACCCTTGCTCACTTTGCCACTGGATTCAAGCTAGCCTGGCTGATGACTGTAGTTACCCTGAAACCGGTCCCAGGTTGCTTGTTTCCGGTTCAGGGAAGACCTGGCTTGGCAGTTCGGGGGACTGTTCCCATGAGGCACAGGGTCAAAACTGATTTGCATATAGCTCGGTCTGAACTGAGGTGGCGAAGTGAGCTAAAGAACGATGATGGATTCAACCCAGATCTGTGACTGGGAGTGAGTGTCTGGAAAGTTTCAGCGCTCCATCCATTATCATCTTGTGTTTGCTTTGTCGACCCTAGGTTGGCAGGGTATGCACAGAAGTGGGTCCCTTGCTCACTTTGCCACTAGATTCAAGCTAGCCTGGCTGATGAGGGGTGTTACCCAGAAACTGTTCCTAGGATGCTTGTTGTAGCTAGGTCAGAACTGAGGTGCCAAAGTGAGCTAAAGAACGATGATAGATTCAACCCATATCTGTGACTGGGGGTGAGTGTCTGAAAAGTTTCAGCGCTCTGTCCCTCATCTCCTTGTGTTTGCTTTTTTTGCCCTAAGTTGGCAGGGTATGCCCAGACGTGGTTCCCTTGTTCACTTTGCCACTGGATTCAATCTAGCCTGGCTGGAATGATCCAATGAGGCACAGGGTCAAGACTGATTTGCATATAGCTGGGTTTGAACTGAGGTGGCGAAGTGAGCTAATGATTGATGATGGATTCAATCCAAATCTGGGACTGGGGGTGAGTGTCTGAAAAGTGTCAGCGTTCCGTCCATCATCTTCTATTGTTTGTTTGGTATTGACCCTACAGCCAAAAGGGGGCAGGCCTGGAAAGGGCATAGCATTCTGTGCCGGGGTCAATGGCGCTGCTGGAAGAGGTTTCTCGGGTGGAGCTATGTTCTCAAGTTCCGGCTCAGAGGACACTGCCTTAGGCATAGAGCAATGAGGAGTTCTTCCTCAGGACATTTAGCAACCACATATGTCATTTAGGGGTTGCCAGGGGTCTAAGCTGCAACCCCTGCCATGCCCTTTGCTACCCCTGGCACTGCCTTTGCAACCTCAATGTCCTAAAGTCAGTAGAAGGAAAAAGAAAAATGTAAACAGGGCTCTCATGGGCCATGTTTACTTTCAGAAGCTTGCAGTTACCACAGCCATCTGACTGTTTAACTAATAAATGTGTTTAGGATTAGAACACAGGTTACACAAACAAAATGTCAGCAAAAAGGTGTCTCCACGTCTGTGAGCATGTAAGGGGAAAAGGAAAATCAGCGCAGGAGAAACAAGAATGAAGACAGAAGAGAATGAGAGAGGAGAGAGAGACTAGTGGAAGCAGATAGAATATAGGAAGAAGACACTGTAGAGTGGCAGATCAGTGACAGACAAAACAGCTGTTTTTGTATTTTATGTGTGAGAGGGAGAGATAATAAAGAGACAGCTAACATAGAAGAAAACAATATAAGAACGTTAAAACGCCGCGCATGTGAGAAAGGTTGGCACACGAGAAAATGAGAAAGACATAGTAAGTGCGACAGAAAAGGTTTTAGACAAGTGTAAGAAAAAAGTGACAAGGAGACAAAGGGCTGAGAGAGACAGCTAAGAAACAGCAGATAGCTCAGAAAGAGATATCGGAGAGAGGGGGAGACTAGGGTGAGAGTGGTGATGAAGAGGCAGCTTGGTGTGAGAGATAATTCAAATAAAGGCGGGGGAGGCTGTTGAAAAAGAGGAGCTATAAAGAAACTAACGAGAAACAGAGTAAGACAGTGGGGAAAGCGGTGATAAAGAGGCGGACAAGTAAGAGACTGTGACAGCTGAGAAAGGTGGGGAGATAGGGGAGAAGTGATAAAAAGGCAGGCGGAAAACAGATGGAGTGGGACATAGGTGGGAGACAGGTGATAGAGGCTATGAAAAGACAGTTGAGAAAGGTTATATAATTTCACTTCCTGTATGTCACTAACGATAGTCACTAACGCTACCCCTGATATTTTCGTGAACTAACGTCTATGCAAACAAAATATTTGGGCGTCATTGCTTCCCATTCTCCTCCTCTTCATCTTCGGCTTCATTCTCTTCACCTTGGAGGACGACAAGGAACTGGACTTCGAGGTTGACCTCGACTGTAACCGTCATCGTGCCTGACACTTATCGCATATGCAGACCATAAATGGATGGGCCACTTTAACGATATTTAAGTGCATAAGGCTGCAATTGTCGCACAACTCTGTATCATGCTTTGGCCTCTCAAACTACAGGCAGACCTTTTTGAGGGTTGGCTATGGACATCTGATTTTTCTGGGAAGATATTTCTCAACACTGCACAGATGGTACGTTTGAAAAATGTTGAGAAATGTGAAGAAATCACAGAGAGTAGATCCAATCTGAGTTAAAGGGTGCGGAAAAAAGGAACCAACGGTGTGTAGCTATATGGCTATATCGATGTCACACCTGTGCCACTTTTAATGCAGAGATGGAGCCAATGCCACAAGCTGGGAGAGGAGATTTGTGATGAAAGTTTCTGGATCCAGTCTAACACCTGGGGATATTCAGAAGGCAATTAATCGGCATGTAGATGTTTACATCCGAAACTAGGTTCACATGGTTTAAAAGGGCAAGTGGGCCTGGATTACAGCAAGGAGAAGATAGGATAGATAGGAGAGGTGGAGGAAGGAGTCCAAAAGAAGAAAGCCAAGTAAAACAGAGAGGGTAGGGGTAGATTAGCAGTGGGGAGCAACACATGCATGTATCAAGTTCCTTTATCACAACACCTCCAATTGCATCTCAAAATATGTATCAATGCAGAACAGAGTCTAAGATGATTTGAGCAGAATCATTAAGCCTAGTGCCCCACTTGTAAGAAAATCCCCAACTCTGACAGTGCACTGAGGCCTGCTAACCAGACATCAGTGCCAGTGCTCTAACCCCTAAATAAATATATGTTGAATTGGCTATCCCTAAATGGCAGAATCTGACTTACTTATAAGTCCCCAGTACATGCTACAAATGGTACCCAGGGCATATAGGACAAAGTCCCCACCACCCACCCCCCCAAGGCTGCAGTGCTGGTTGTGCTACCCTGTTTGTGACAAAGTACAAAATGGATCCTTGCCTGCCGCTGCAGCTTGGAAGAGCAGTTTTAAACTGATAGTTCGGCTTTGCCATTTAAACCGATGGCAACTCTGTCCTGGGGAGTGGGGTTTGGGGAGTTTTTTCAACAGTTATGTTGGGGGGAAGCAACTGCAACGATGTGGGCAGCAACTGGTTGCTATTGAATTGGTACAGTAATGATTACCATGGGGACGTTACCTAATTTGAAATGCCTAACATGGAATGTCCGGGGACTGCGAACAATGGTCAAACGCCACAAGGTGCATGCTTATCTGGTGAGGCGGGGTGTCCAGATTGCAATGTTACAGGAAACTCACTTAACTAAGCAAGAATGCATTGCACTACAGAAGAGGTGGCGGGGTCAGGTATTTGGAACCACTTATTCAGCGTTTGCTAGAGGGGTGCTGATATGGGTAAGGGCAGGCATACCGTTCCAGGTTACGAATCAGTTGGTGGACCCTGAGGGTAGATATGTGGTGGTGGAGGGGAGGTTATATGGCAGAGAAGTGGTTTTATGCAGTGTATACGCCCCAAATGTTGATCAGGCTCACTTTTTTGATGGCCTTACAAGCTCACTGGCCTATTTCCTGGCAGGCCCCATAATCCTAGGAGGTGACTTCAACTCGATTACTAATGTGGCGCTTGATAGGTCACACCCACCGCTGGCTGATTCCCCGGTACGCAGGTTAGCCACACATAGGAAGGATTGGCAAGAGAGGTGGGGATTGCTAGATGTATGGAGGGAGCAGCATCCTGATAGTAGGGATTATTCTTTTTTTTCGGCTCTCCATGCGTTACACGTCAGGATAGACTCGGTCTTGTGTAGTAGCTCCCTGGCTGCCATGGTCACCCACACGGAATACCTGACCAGGACCATCTCAGATCATAATCCCTTGTTGGTCTTAGTGCAGTGGCAACGTGCGAGATCAGCGGTTCCAACATGGCGGCTCCGGCCTGACACCTTCGAGGATTCGGTGTTTAGTGACACGGTTCAACAGGGCGTAGAACACTACTTTGAGGAAAACGAGGGTTCAGCCAATACCAGATCCACAGAATGGGATGCGATGAAAGTGGTGGTGAGAGGAGTATGCATGGGCAGGTTCTCGAATGCACGAACGTCAGTTTTGAATGCACTTGCAAAAGCGGAGGAGGTATTAAGGGACTTGGAACGGCGTAGGCCTGAACGACCGGACTTACAAGACCGGTTATTAGAGGCTAAAGAGGTAGTGGCGACCGAAACGGAACGGCTGCGGAGTTATGATTATAAGCAATACGCCATTAAAGCGCATGCCGAGAGGGATAAAGTGGGTACGCTGCTTGCCAGGATTGCCAACCCGGAAATTAGAGGCTGTCCAATTATGAGCATAAAAACTAATTCAGGGGAGATGGTTTATTCGCAGGCGGCGGTGATGGCGCGTTTTCGGTCTTATTACGCGAAGTTGTATGAATGCCACTTAGAGGTGGAGGCCTCGGAAATCAGAGCATACCTGGACTCGGTACTGCTCCCAGTGCTGGATGACGAAGATGCGAAGGAGTTGGGAGGGCCTATAACGCTAACAGAAATTAGAGTGGCCATTAAACAAATGGCAAGGAACAAAACGCCTGGGGTAGATGGCCTGCCGATCGAATTTTATCAGAAATACGTGGATATTTTGGCGCCCAGACTATTGGTGGTATATGCGGAGGCTGGAAGATTGGGGCACCTGCCCAGATCAATGAGGGAGGCACTGGTAGTACCGCTGCTGAAACCCGGTAGAGAGGCATCTGATGTAACGTCCTATAGGCCTTTGTGCATGCTGACGGTGGACTATAAGATATTGAGCCGTATCCTAGCCACCAGATTAGCTCCACACATGACCAGACTGGTGCACGGGGACCAAGCAGGGTTCATTCCTACTAGGAACACGACGCTAAACATACGCCGACTAATCAGGATATTGGACGGTGCTGCGGACACTGATGAAAGACCGGCGGTCTTATCAGTTGATATTGAAAAAGCTTTTGATAGCCTTGAATGGGATGAGGTACTGGGGAAGTTTGGTATAGGTGAGGGGTTTGGTAGATGGACGAGAGTGTTGTACTCATCGGCCACGGCAAGGGTGCGCCTGGGCTCCGTTGCATCTTCGGATTATCCGGTTCGTAGAGGGACGAGACAGGGGTGTTCGTTGTCCCCACTGCTGTTTGCACTGGCAGTGGAACCATTAGCAGCACGGGCTAGGTCGGGAGCCATGTATCAGGGGATCGAACAGGGTGGGCAATCACACTACATATCTCTGTATGCAGACGATTTGTTGTTATACCTGGCAGATGTGGAACAGGCTCTAGCGGAGGCGATGGACATGTTGTCCAGGTTTGGTCAGTTGTCGGGACTTAAGGTGAATTGGAATAAAACTTGTATCTTTCCGCTTAGGGCGGACACTCAGTGTCCCCCTCGTGAGTTGGGTGTGATCTGGGAGCCATCTTGCTTCAACTATCTGGGAGTCCGCATCTATCATGAGGTCGCGCATCTGTTGGAGGGTAACATAGGGCGTTGTATACGTGCGCTGAGAGGTTGTATATCCTTCTGGGCCTCTCTCCCTTTGTCATTGTTGGGCCGAGTGGCACTACTGAAAATGGTGGCGCTCCCGAGGTTGCTCTATTACTTCCGCACACTGCCCATCTGGATCCCTCAGCGGATCTTTAAAGAACTAAGGATGTTGACAACGGACTTCCTTTGGGGTCATGGACGACGCAGAGTAGCATTGAATACCTTGCTTAGACCCAAGCTCGAAGGGGGGATGGCAGTCCCCGATTTTGAGCTGTACTATTTGGCGGCGCAGCTTCAAATATTCACACAACACGTGGCCAGGGAATTCAGAGGGCCGGAACACGAAAGAGGGACTGGTATACAACGTCACGTCCTGGCCTACATAGTTATGCAACAGAAACTAGAGTTAAGGGGCCTTACTGTAGAAGAAAAGACGATCAGGTTGTGTTGGCACAGGAGTTTGAAGAGGACAAAGAAGTCCCGGCCTTATGCCCCAGAGATACCACTGGGAATGTTGACTGCGCTGCCACATGGAGGTGATTGGTCTCCGCTGTCGGAATGGGAGGAGTTAGGTTTACAGATGGTGGGAGATCTGTATGTGGATGGAATGTTGGTCCCCTTTCAGACGTTGCAGGAACAGTTTGGTCTACCGGACGGGAGCTTCCTTTTGCATGCGGCAGTGGTGGCGGCGATACAGAAACACTGGAAAGGAGGGCTCCTCGAGCCAGAAACGACCATGGCCTGCCAATATGTAGTGATGGCCGCGGGTACGTTTAAAGCGGTGACCTGCCTACATAACAGGATGCTACATGAGGGATTGGAGCCGCTTCTGGTGCTGAAATCGAAATGGGAGGAGAGTATAGGTAGGCCCATTCCGGACACGGTGTGGGGACATATTCTGAAGCGAACATGGAAGGGGACAAGGAATGCACGTTTTCAACAGGTACACTTTTACATCCTACACAGGGCTTACCTGACCCCGGAAAAGATCAAAAGGTACTTCCGGGTACATGAAGCACTGTGCCCGAGGTGCCTGGCGCCAGAGGTTGACATAGATCACCTGTTGTGGGGTTGTCCAAAGTTGGGGACGTATTGGCTGGAAGTGGGGGAACTCTTGAATGTGGTGACTGATCGGGAGGTGGACTTTGACATGGCGGCGTGTCTATTGCTCTGGTTTCCGCACACAAAGAACACAAAAGTAACAAGCAAATTCATTGATCTGGGGCTCATATTGGCACAAAGAGAAATTACTTGGCACTGGAAGTCTAAGGAGGGACCGTCGGTGAGGAGATGGGTGAATGAACTGCTGAAATGGTCTGAATGTGAGAGTGTGCTCCGGATGAGACAGGCTGTCAGGATTGATAATGACAAGAGCTTGGAAATGTCAAGGGCGTGGGAGACGATAGTCCAGGCGTTGCGTGACTACATGGTGGAGGACGAAGAATAGACAAATTGTATACCTGGGGCTCCATGAGGCTTAAAAGAGCAACGGCACCACTCGATCTGTAGCGAGCTCCACTGAAGTGTTGGCAAGACCAGGCCCACATCAGCAGCGGTTGCGGTGGAGGGGAGGGGGCGTTGTTTGGGGGAAGTGTTAGGCACCGAGGCCATGTTCAGGGAGACACTGCAGTTGAACCTAGGGTTAGGCACGCTTCCAAGGGTACCGAGAGGGCCCAGACAGGCTGTGAGGGTGATAGTAGAGATACCCTAGGTCGACAAGATAGGCGTCCATTGGTAGATAGGTATGGGACCAGGATTACAAGTGCGGAGTCGCTCATATGGATCGCTGGAGCATGCTGGCTGGTGTAAGGGGAGGGTCGGGAGTTTAGGGGGGTAAAATGCAGATACAGAATGATGTTATTGACCAGATATCCCTCCGGGATAATCACTGTGATGTTCTTGCTGGAAGTACGGATTGATGCGCCGCCCGGCCTCCGGGTTGTGGGCTAAATGGCTGTGTACGATATTCTGCTTACTTTATCTATGCATTGGGACACCATAAGTGTACTGGTTAATCTATTTTGTGTACTGGTTTCTAATTCTGCAATAAAAACAAATTAAAAATAAATAAAATAAAATAAAAATAAACCGATGGCAAAGCCCTCTCATTCCTTAACGATATATGTAAGAGTCCCCTAAGGAAGGTCTGTGAAGCTCTGAGACAGAGAGCTGTATATTATTAAGTAGGATATCTAATTTCAACATGTTCTGACAGAAAAGCCTCCACATTTTAATTTTTGCTGTAAAAAAGTTACCCGCTGACCTCTCAGCCTGGCGAACTTCTGTTTGGGACAACAAAAATGGGTACTTCAAAGTATCAAATTCATCTTGACATTAAACCGGACTTGATACCCACATCAAATTTCATGTCACTTTTAAGGAAAGGCAACTTTTAGAAAGTTGCCACTCTGTTGTCCAGTTTGTCCAGTGGCTTTGTACGGTTTCTCGTTATCAGACAGCCTTATGCCCTCCTAGGGAGTAGTGTGAACGACTCACAGGCTCAGGAAAAATAGAAGTCTGCTACAGGGAGAGCTGTTACCTCCTCCTTACATGAATTCACTCAGGGTGCCCAAAAGGCAAGTTTTAAAGGTGAAGCCTCCTTTAGTATGCAAATTGTGATCACAGTCCTGAAGGATTGGCCCTTTGTTCAGGTAGACAGGCTGGAGATAGCTTGACTCCAGTGGCTGAAGACGGCTGATTGCCAGAAACCGGTCCTAGGATGCTTGATTCCGGTCCAGGAAAGACATGGCTTGGCAGTTCGGGCTGGACTGTTCCCATGAGGCACAGGGTCAAGGCTGATTTGCATTTGGCCATGTCTGAACTGGGGTGGTGTGGAGTGTAAAAAAACGATGGATTTAGGCCCAGATCTCTGTAATGGGGTGAATATATGACATTGTTCTGCATTCTGTCCATCAACTGTTGTTTTGCATTTTGTCACCCCGAGTGGGATGGGTATGCTCAGACGTGAGTCCCATGCTTTCCACACCACTGGAGTCAAGCTATCCTGGCTGAAGACGGCTGGCAGTTCGGGCTGGACTGTTCCCATGAGGCACAGGATCAAGGCTGATTTGCATATGGCCATGTCTGAACTGGGGTGGTGTGGAGTGCAAAAAAACGATGGATTTAGGCCCGGATCTCTGTACTGGGGTGAATGTTTGACATTGTTCTGCATTCTGTCCATCAACTGTTCTTCGCCCTTGGATCATACTTCCAGCTCCACAACCCTCCAATCCCAAAGGCCACGGTCACCAGCTTGAGGGGGAAAAGCCCAAAGCACTGCCTCTAAAAGTAGGTTATGAAACAAGAGCCACAGCACTGCCAGATATGGAGACTTACTATTTGGCAGGAAAACTGCAGAGGCGAACGCAATGGGTGGCGGGGAGCTTTGACCAGGCCAGAAGAGTACCGCCCTTCAGTCTAGACAGGATGGAGGTGTTCCGCACACTGTTAGGGACTGCTCGGCCCGGACAGGCTAGTAGCAACGAGCATAGTGTGATCAGACGGTGTTAGCGCCGGTGCCACCAGAAAACCAAGACGAAACGGCCATACTCACCTGAAATGGCAATGAAGATATTGAACGCCCTACCCCATGGAGGAAATTGGCGAGATATAGATGACTGGTTGCAGACGGGGGTTATAAAGGTGGGACATCTTTTAGAGATGGGGAGCTTCTATCCTTTGAGGACTTTAGTGCTGACTGGGGTGTTCCCCAAGGGCATTTCATTCTCAATGGGGCAGTTACGGGGGCCCTGAGGCGACATTGCGGGAGGGGTAAGATGGAACAGGTGCGACAGGCCACCTGCGAATATATAAGCCTGGCAGGGGGAACCATCAAGGCAGTCGCATGTCTTTTTTGGGCCATTGGGACGGATACCATATTGCCACTAGACCAGCTGAAGGACCAATGGGAAGGGGATATCGCCAGTCCGATAGCGGATAAGAACTGGGAAAATGCGCTGGAACGAGCGGCTAAGATCTCCAGAAATGCCCGCTTTAACCTAATTAGCTTTTATACGTTCCACCAGGCTTATCTGACTTCGGAACATATTAATCTGTATTTTGTCAGGGAGGACGCTCAACGCCCGAGGTGTTCTACGGTGGTAGCGACATACTTCCACATGATGTGGAGCTGCACTTCATTAGCACATTACTGGACAGAAGTGACGCAAGAGACGGCTAGGATCAGGGAGAGGGTAATTCCATGCACACCGACACATGTACTGCTGGGTTTGTTCACACACACGGCCAAAACTAGAACCACGGATAGGTTCCAGGACCTTGCCTTTGTCCTGGGGAAGCAGGAAATTACCCGTAACTGGAAAGGCCTGAGGGGCCCCAGTAAATCATGTGCAGTCCATGTACCACAATTCTAACTAAATATTCCTATTACATTTTAATTAGTCTAGATAAAAATAACCGAACAGCACAATAACATAACTACAGAGTGATTTACAGTCGAGGAAGCGGGAGCTAGTAAAATGGGCGGGCTGTGAGAGCAGGATACTTCTGAGGAATGAGCAGAGAGGGATAGGCAGGGAGGAGAGAGCCAGGTCTTGGGAGGCGTTGCTGAACGACATACAGCGGGATGGACAGGCATCTGACGCTTCTACCCCAGAGAGGCCACCACAGAAGAAGCCTCAATAGCGCCGTAGACAGGGAGAGAACACATGGGGGATCCCGAATAGGGGTGGAAACATACCATTCTTTCAGGGACAGGTAGCTACTGAGCAGGGGATACACGTGGCGGACTTTCACACACGGCCTGACATGTGGAGGGATCATCCCGAACTCTGGAAATTTAACGAAGACAGCAGTGCATGTTAGGGAGGGGGGGACCTTGTTAATCGTTTGGTTGGGTAGGAGGTGGAGGGGGGGGCAAATGGGACATATACAGCAGGTCATATTTAGGCATTGAGAAAAGGCGACAGAACAACGGACTCCAATGGAAGGGGCCACAACCTGGGCTATAGGGTATTTGCCTTTAGATAAGACCAGAATCTGAGTGTTTCATGATGTATAACGATACAGCTTGATATTAAATGGCAATACCATTTATTTAAAAAGAAACAAGAGCCACAGCTGTGCTAAGTATATCTGTATTCTTAGGCAAATGTTTTTGTCTATGCTTCTAGTGTTAAATTATGGGGATTTCATGTCAGCATTCAAGTACCTATTCATGCACGCTAAACCAACCTAGGCACTTCAAATCAGAGGCCAAGTCCCACACCCTCTCCACAAACACACAGACGGCCGGCCAGCCTTATTTACGGATCTAAAAATCACTTAATTTCAACTTTCCTGCATTGTTCAACCAAACACACTGCTACTAAAATAAATCTCAGAATTCCAGTCGTCTATTCAGAGGTGCACAAACCATGTGCAGTGCATGTACCACAATTCTAATTAAATATTCATATTACATTTGAATTAGTCTAGATAAAAATAACCGAACAGCACAATAACATAACTACAGAGTGATTTACTAACCTTTCAGCTGTTTCCTGAGAGGTTTACTTGGTTCAAGCCATCTCTGTGGAATAGGAGACAATCATTAGAAATATAGATATAATACTTACTTCCTGTACGCTTTGATTTAGTTATACTTACAGGAGCGTCTAATGAATCGTCACTCTGCTGTAATCCAAAATATTCCCTCTCAGTCACACCCAAGTGATTAAAGACTAAATCCAGCAAGGCTTGGCCTGCATCATGCTTCTGAAACGAAAGGAATTTCCAACATCAAGCTCATAGTAACTTAAAGGTATATTAGCTCATTAAAAGGTGTGAAGGCATCGTGAAACTGTTCAGTCGTGTCTAAAAATGATTATGCTACATTTTGAATTTCGTGATGAATATAAACTCTTTTCGATTTATTCATTTCAAAGCCTCTTTCTGTTTCCAACTATCAGAACTACTTTCATGTAATGTGTAGCAAGGCATGCTGAATTATTACCATAAAGCAATTTCATCAAATGGTATAAGGAAGATAATGATAATACATACACTGCTTAATCCAATGGAAACCAACCTAATTTCAAGCAGGTCATTTGTACTTTCAGTAATTAGCACTGTCTTTGCAAAGAGAAGTATTTTCTTTGCACACCAGTGTGACCATGACCAAAAAAAAAAAAACCTGACACACACCAAATTCCTTACTCAGAAAGTACAAATAAATCGTTATTGTGATTGTGAGAAAACCCACAACAGTCGAATACATTGTCTACATTTCTAAATGCAGTCGGTCTAGTAACCCTGTAGGTTTTATATTAGAACAAACTATGTACTACAACACATTTTACTGCAGCTTTAACATACTTTTACCAAGCTGGCACCACCCGATACACCAAACTGACGCATTATTTCTCTCTCCCGTTCCTTTTGCGAAAGGACGAATGTTGTGGGAGCCTCATAAGGCCCGATTTGGAATAGGATTCCCACATGTTTGATACAAAACATGACCTATTTTGGTGCAGTCAATATATAGCTAGATATCTCGTAATTGACTTGATGTCCACTATATGTATTCAATGGCTGACCGCACTTACTAAGCCTGGAGAATGGATTCTGGGGTTTGTAGGGGTGCCCTGCTTGTGCAGGGGCACACTCACACTTGTAACCAGGCATCCTACCCTCAGGACTGAAGAGCCTGCCAGAGGGGTAACGTACAGGTTTTAAGTATAATGCCCTCAGATATAAGGAAACTTATATCTGATGTGAGGGGTGCTAAGACCCACTCACACTGGCTGCAATGGCAGCACTGTATTTAAATTTTGAGTGGCTTCTCATGGATGGCATAATACATGCTGCAGCCCACGGAAGACCCCTGGTGTACCTATGCCCTGGGTACGTTAGTACCATATAGTACTGACTTACAAAGGTACACCGGTAGCCAATTGTGGAGTTACCACAGTACTTACCATGGTCAAAGTTATGGAGAGAGCACAGTGGCTGGGGTCCTGATTCGCAGGATCCCGGTCAGACTAGTCAGAAAACAACATAACACCAGCAAAAAGTTATGATAACCATGAAAGCAGATCCTACTTTCCTACACAGCATCACAACACTTTTGGGCAACATACAACCATGCTAAGATGTTGGTCTTTAATGATACTGGCACCTAGAGCTCATACCTGGAAAATGACAAATGTTAGGACAATGATTTATGGTGTCGCAAAGTCACCTGAACACGTATGGGGAGATGTTGAAGGTTGTTTGGTTACCACCCTACACACCAGAAAGAGCCTTAAGATCTTCCACAGAACACCTGGCCAAAACCACCAGGGTTAGCAGAGCCAGATGGGGAGGTCATTGTCACATATAGTGCCGAAACTCTGGAACTCTAGCCTACAGATCTAAGACTTACCATGAACGAACTGGCCTTCCATAAGAAATTGAAGACTTGGCTTTTCCCAGGCTGAGACCAGTCCATGCTCACTTCTGCTCCACTGCGCTGGGAAGCCCACAGGCAGCTACACGCTCTATAAAACCCACAAACATAAAAACAAACATAAACCAGGCTGACTCCACTTCCAAAGAGACTGTCGACAGTCAAATAGAGAGATGGCCCACTGATGGTGAGGTTCCGTGACAATTGAAAGTGGTGTTTTCGACTCGCTCGAATATGGTCGAGTTTGGGATCTATGAACCGCAAATGACTAGTTTAGTGGGTGTACGCGTTTTCGCTTGGAAAGGTGATAGCACGCACGCGCGCTATGCTGCTGTGATCTTAGCGTACAGCGCTGCCTAGTTTTTAAATCTACCGCTTATTGTATTTTGTTTAATTTAATTTTATTTCCCCCTGTTTTTAATAATATTCCGCTGTGCCCACACACTTGCACTGTAATTGTGCCCTCACCGCGTTTTGAGCGGAGTCTGTTGCTTTCTTGCTGCCTTCTCGCTGGCGCCTGGTCGCCATCTTGGGGGTGGCTAGTGTAGAACGTGCCACTTGCTTGAGCGCTCTAGCGCTTCTCAGGAGCCCAGGTGAGCCGATACTTAAGGCGAGTATTTCTTTTGCTCGGCCTTGGAAAGGTGATAGCACGCACGCGCGCTATGCTGCTGTGATCTTAGCGTACAGCGCTGCCTAGTTTTTAAATCTACCGCTTATTGTATTTTGTTTCATTTAATTTTATTTCCCCCTGTTTTTAATAATATTCCGCTGTGCCCACACACTTGCACTGTAATTGTGCCCTCACCGCGTTTTGAGCGGTCTGTTGCTTTCTTGCTGCCTTCTCGCTGGCGCCTGGTCGCCATCTTGGGGGTGGCTAGTGTAGAACGTGCCACTTGCTTGAGCGCTCTAGCGCTTCTCAGGAGCCCAGGTGAGCCGATACTTAAAGCTCGCCCCATCCGCGCAGCGGTGACGAGCAGCGGTAGCGCCTGACTCGCGCCTGAGTCAAGCCAGAGTCTGCTCGTCTGCGCTCGTCCGCGCAAGGGAGACGCAGGACGCGGCAGGACTCTTTCGGGTTGTAATCATGATTTATCAGTATTCCAGCCAGGCTCTTCGTCTGATCAGACTAGGTATGCCCTCCTGCTCGCACTTGGCCCAGCATCCCCTATGCGGCCCTCACACCTGCCCATGCGGATGATGGGACCTACCGTCACCGACTATGGCCCCTAGCCAGACTCTTTTGCAGCGTAAGAAGAAACCTGCACCCCTCAATGCCGTCAAACTTTGGCACCATAACGTCAGATCTCTGTCGAAACATCATCGAGATATTTTTGAACTTATCTCCCTTGAAGGTCCTGATATCTTCTTCATGACGGAGACCTGGCTGGGTGATGAGGATTCGGCCATTATTAATTTGGCCCTTCCCCCGGGCTACGCATTTCACACACTAAATCGCAAGGGGAGAGGAGGAGGCATTGCAGTGGCTTTCAAAACTTGCTTCACCTGCACTTGGAAGCCGATGGACTTGGCTGGCGCCGAGTGTGCCCATTTTTCCATCTGCATTAGTCAGCACCAATCCTTTTCAGGTCTTTTGATTTACCGCCCTCCGGGGAGCGATAGTGCCTTCAGGAGAGCCCTTCCTGAGTTGGTAAGCTCTCTCTCTCTGATCTCTTCCAACTTTACCATCATCGGCGATCTAAATTTACACTTCGATGCCATTGAGATACCAGCGGTTAGAGGTCTGTTGGACGATCTTGAAGCTGTACAGCTACTCCAACTGGTCCGTCATCCGACCCACGAGGGAGGCCACATCCTTGACCCGGTCTTTTCAAACCTTCAATTGGCCGAGGTCCCCCCCCCAGACCCATGGGATGGAGCGATCATCACCTTATTGAGCTTTCTGTCACTATGGTGACACAATCCACTGGGAAGCCTGATAAAACTTCTTTCAGACGGCCCTGGAAAAAGCTCAAATTGGAGGATTTCCATCGTCTCCTGCTTACCACCCCTTTGGCTCACTCGGATGACGTGGCAACCGGGTATTCCATCTTTTGCGCTTGGATTGTTAAAGTCCTTGACGTACTAATCCCAGCCAGTTGGAGTAGGAACCGACATTCTCAGCCCAATCCCTGGTACACGGAGGCACTCAGGTGTATTAAAGCTACCTGCCGACAGGCTGAAAGAGCATTGAGGAAGAACTCTGATAAAGACCTGAAAGTATGCTACCTGGCCAAGGTAAAGACATATCACAGAGCTGTCTGCCGGGCCCGAGCTGATTACTATGCACGGGAGTTCCAGGCAAGCTCGAACCCGTCCAAACTGGTTTTTAAAGTCTTGAAGGAGCTCACAGTAAACAGACTTCCGATTATGGAGATCTGTTCTCTTGCCCACTGTGAGTCGCTAGCCAGCTTCTTTGTGGAAAAAGTGAATGCCATCTACCGCTCTTTTCCCAAAGTTGACTTTGACAGTACGACCTCGACATTACGTACTTCTCAATGCATGGCCTCTTTTCCTATACCATCGGAGCAGGAGTTTAATCTCCTAGCAGCCAAGGTCAAGTCTGGCTCACCAGACGATCCTTTGAGACCTGCCCAGTTTATGGACTCGGCATCTCTTTGCCTTCCCCCTATCCGCCATCTGGTGGAGCAATCCCTCACCATCGGTTCAGTCCCACCTAGTTGGAAGGCTGCCTGCGTCATGCCCATCATAAAGAAGCCTGGTTTGGATCCGTCGAAGCCGAGAGACCGCGTTACTTGTGATGGTGGAACATCTCCGTGCAAGGTTAGATGCTGGTCAAACGGCGGCGCTCATATTATTAGACCTTAGCGCCGCCTTTGACACGGTAGACCACAGCATCCTCCTGCATCGGCTTGAGGAGACTGGCATTGGCGGCCAGGTGTTGCAATGGTTCCGCTCCTTTCTAGATGACCGCTTCTTCTGTGTTGCCATCCCTCCCTTCAAGTCCAATTTCCAACCGCTGGCCATGGGGGTTCCGCAAGGGTCCTCGCTGAGTCCCACGTTGTTCAACCTTTACGTGAGACCGCTGGCTGATGTCGCTAGGCAGTGGGGCCTAACCCTGGTCTCATATGCCGACGACACACAGCTGGCGGTTACTCTCAGCGGGGACGCGGAGATTGAGGCCCCCAGGTTTCAGTCCGGACTGAAGGCGGTGGCTAGCTGGTTGACAGGCAACTGTCTCCAGCTAAATGCCACAAAAACGGAGGTGATGGTTGTCGGTAAGGGAGTGGAGTTGTGGGGTGACCAATGGTGGCCCTCAGAGCTGGGACCCACTCCGACCCCGGTATCGGAGGTAAAAAACCTGGGGGTTTGGCTGGATGCGGGCCTCTCCTTTGTAGGGCACACCAAAAAAACTGCGGCCTGTTGTTTCGGACTGCTAAGGGGCTTGAGACCTGTTCTCAAGTTCTTTGACGGCCCGACCAGGCAGCTGGTGATCCAGGCAACTATCATCTCCCGCCTGGATTATGCCAGCTCTCTTCTGGCTGGGGCCAACCAGGCCGAGTTAACCCGTCTGCAGCGGGTTCAGAATGCTGCGGCGAGGGCGATTGTCGGACTGCCCAGATTCAGCTCGGTGGCAGGTGTCCTTCGTTCCCTACATTGGCTCCCTGTAAGGAAGCGCATCCTCTTTAAGGTTCTGTGCCTTGCCTTTAAGATTCTGAGAGGTATAGGCCCGGAAATCTTATCTAGCTGTCTCTCCTCTTACGTTCCCACCCGTACCCTCCGCTCCCAGGGCTTGGCCCTTGCTGTGGTCCCCAGATTCAGGCTCAGTCGCATGGGAGGCCGCTCGTTCAGTGTAAAGGCCGCGTCAGCATGGAACTCCCTTCCTGTTGAAATCCGTCTGATGGAGGACCTCTTGACTTTCCGGAGGGCTATAAAAACATTCCTGTTTTAGCTGCTTTTATGTTTTTCACTCTCCTGTTGTGTTATGTTCTACCTTGTCTCTGCGCCGGGACGCTCCTTGGCTGGAGTATCTGTGCGCATAATAAATTAATATAACATAACATAACATAACATAACATAACATAACATCGACCTATCTCCCTTCTTCCCTGGGTGGCAAAGATTACAGAGGCCCATGTTAATAACATCTTAACAAACCATCTGGAATCAGCACACCTATTAGATCCTACACAGAATGGCTTTAGATCTGGACATAGTACAGAGACGGCACTCTTATTCATGGTCGAACATCTCCGCTCTGTACTAGATGCAGGTCAAACGGCGGCACTGGTCCTTCTGGACCTCAGTGCCGCCTTTGACACTGTATCTCACACCATTCTTATTCGAAGGCTTGGTGAGGCTGGTATTTCAGGTAGGGCGTTGGATTGGTTTCAATTGTTCCTTTCGGAACGAACCTTTCAGGTTGTAATGCCACCGTTTAGATCCAAGTCCCATGCCATCACTCAGGGAGTTCCACAGGGCTCGGCGTTGAGCCCCACTCTCTTCAACCTCTACGTTCAACCTTTGGCGGAGGTTGCGAAGAGTTGGGGTCTAACTATGGTATCATACGCCGACGATACCCAGTTGGCGGTGGCTCTCAACGGGGACTCCGGCCAACCGGCGTCGAACTTTGCGGACGGTCTGAGGGCTGTTGCTAGCTGGCTTACGTCCAACTGTCTTCAACTCAACGCCCTCAAGACTGAGGTGATGGTGCTGGGGAAACATCCTGACCTTTGGGGCGCCAGCTGGTGGCCTAAGGAGCTGGGACCTCCCCCTAAACCGGTCTCCGAACTTAAAAACCTTGGCGTCTGGCTGGATTCCAAGCTAACCTTCTCGTACCACACTAAGAAGGTGGCATCCACGTGCTTCGGCATTTTGCGTGGTTTGAGGCCTATCCTAAAATTTTTTGATGCCTCTACTCGCCAGATGGTAATCCAAGCCAGCGCACGATCGAGGCTCGACTACGCGAGCTCATTGCTCTTGGGCGCCAACCAGGTGGAAGTCCTGCGACTTCAACGGGTACAGAACGCGGCAGCGAGAGCCCTGGTAGGCCTGACACGCTTCTGCTCAGCCCGTAGCACAATTTTCAACCTGCACTGGCTCCCAGTAATCAGGCGGATAGAGTTTAAGGCCCTCTGCTTTGCCTTTAAAATTCTTAAATGTGATACCCCCATCATCCTTCAGCACCTTCTGTCTTTGTACACCCCATCGCGCAGTCTTCGCTCTGCTAGCCAAAATCTGGCACTTGTCCCCCGCTTTCAGAGATGTAGACTGGGTGGCCAATCATTCACGGTCTTGGCTTCAAAATTATGGAATGCACTTCCAGCCCACATCCGCACCTTGGATGACCCTTTTACTTTTAGAAAAGCTGTTAAAACCCATTTCTTTCCTCTGCCTTATTAATTAATTATCTCTTACTTTTTCCGTGTTTGTTAGGTTACCTTCACCAGCTACAGCGCCGGGACGCCCCTTAGCTGGGGCAGCTGCGTGCTCAAAAAATTCTAATAACATAACATAACATAACCTATGCTGACCTAAACCGTTCGTCTGTTTCGTGGGCTTCAAAATTATGGAATGCACTTCCAGCCCACATCCGCACCTTGGATGACCCTTTTACTTTTAGAAAAGCTGTTAAAAATCATTTCTTTCCTCTGCCTTATTAATTAATTATCTCTTACTTTTTCCGTGTTTGTTATGTTACCTTCACCAGCTACAGCGCCGGGACGCCCCTTAGCTGGGGCAGCTGCGTGCTCAAAAAATTCTAATAACATAACATAACATAACCTATGCTGACCTAAACCGTTCGTCTGTTTCGTGGGCTTCTTCATCTGAACCCACGGGTTCCATTTTAGATACGGCATCCATTTTGTTTCTTGCCCTCAAGTAGCCAGCGAACGGACACTGTCCGCTTCGTGACCCTGGGATTCCCAAACTCTTGCGGAAGACACGTGTTCCTTTGAGGGTGTCTTTATGACGAGGGGGATGACACTTCAGAGGCAGATGGCCCCGCTCGAGGCTCATCTTGCCATGCCGGTCTATTGTTTCAGCCGTGCATTCATTAGACACGTCTCCTTCGATCCTGCAATCGTGTTTCTAATACCACCCCCTTACACTCTTTTCAATCTGTTGACTATCTTTGTCTTCCTCTGCACCTGTTTCTGACTCTTCCTTAACTCGTTTACAGCCGGAATGAAATGCACTAATGGTGGGAAGATGTACTTTTACAGTTGGGAACCGGCGATGCTACTGTAATTATGTTCCGGGACCCTGAATACATGAAAGCGACCCCCTATGAAATTTACTGTGGGAACTGGGTTGTAACCTTTTGTTTGCCATGTTGTCGTATGACGAAAACTTGTATAAAAGGAGCGATCCACAGATGCAATTTGAAGCAGTCTCCTAGAACCTACATACGTTGTACTTCTTGTGACATCTGTGTTCCCTGCAGTAAATAAACCCTGATCTTTGACGCCGAAGGAAGTGTCCCGTGTCTCTGTCATTTGTACGCCGGAACAGGTAACCCACGAAGGTTTCAGGTGTTGTCCCCTGGCACCGCTGGGTCTTAGAAAAACCCAGTCCTTCAGTTGGCGCCCAACGTTGGGCGACATCAGTGGTACCGGTCCAAAGCCCGACGATCGTGAGGAACTTCGTGTGAAATCTCCGAGGGAAGGTGCACCCCGCTTCATCGATCCTGTTGTCGAAATAAGTGGCCCGAAGACTTTTCCCGCGAAGATCACCCGCCTCCTGACGGCTGCGACGGACTGATGCCCTGACTGTCGACCTGTTTTGGCGCCTGGCGTAGACTTTGGTACAGCGAGACGATTGACGGGCCTTCCTGGTGACGCCATTGTTCTTTGAGTTAAGTATTTGTGGGTCGCTCCCAGAATCCTTAGTTGTTGTGGGTGCTTAGTTGTTGCATGGTTCCACTGCATTTGTGGTTCTTCGTATTTTGTTCTTAGTTGTTCTATTTTTGACGATTGCAGTCGCCAAAACCGAGGGTTTTGCATTTTGCGAGGACATTGTAATCCAATAACCCTTGACGTTTGTGAAACTCGGTTAGTGTGCACGATGCCTGGCCGTAGTACTTTGTTTAGGTGCTTTAGAGGTTGTGGTGTGGATTCCCGATTGGAGGACTCGTGTCCGATACCTCCAGTTGGAACTCCAGTCTATGAATTATATAGTCGCCATGGTGTGGGTCCTATCACATTTAATGATTGCTGGGTTCGCTATACTAAAGATGACGGTGTTCTTAGTTGGCCACCTTATGGTAGTTTCGAAACAGCGATTTTGGATAATTTAGAAGCAAAATTGTTTAAAAAGAAAGCAAGGCCGGCCATGTTCGATTCCTTTCGGTTATGGCGTAAAGAAGCCAAGCAGAAAGAAATCAAACAGCTTAAACGTAATAAGAGAGAAGGTATCGTTACGACGATGAGAAATGCAGAGCAGTTTCAGCGAGATAAAGATGAGAAGGAAAAGGAAGTTTTTGATAGATTGCAACGTATGACAGTGGATAAATGTTATCCCGTTTTACCGACGGGTACTGATAAGAAGGGAGAGGAAGCAGTAGAGGATCCCTTGTTATCATACCTATTGAAGTCGCCACCTCCATATGCACAGGATACTACAGTGCCTGTGGTTCCTCCTGTTCCCCAACCCTTTGTTCCGGCAGCTGCTGGTCAGCCTGTCGCTGGTCCTGTTCCTGCGAATCCTTTTGTTCCTATTCCTTTACCTGCTCCTGTTCCTACTGCTCCCCTGCCTATGTCTTCTCATCTTATTGTTCCCGCCACTTCTGCTCTTGTGGCTACTCCTACCGCTCCTACTGCTCCTGTACTTAGTCCTCATGTTGTTGCTCCTGTACTTTTTTCCTCTTCTCCGTCTGTTCGAAGACGCATTCCTAATGCGGTTGCTAAACTTTACTCTCCTTTTGGACCGATTCTTGGGTCCGATGCTGCTGATGTTCCCCAACGACGAAGTCAGCTTCCTGGTGGTAGGGAACGTGATACGTTAATTAGGATGGCGCGTAATTGGATTAGGTATCCCCTTAAAAATCCCCCGCGCATAATTTTTGAGACTTTCTCTCAATTCAATGAGCCAACACAGAGATTTGTGTTTGATGAAATGTGCAAATTTTTACGTGAAGCGATATCAAATGAAGAAGTAAACGAAGTACCGATCGATGTAACTGAACTACAGCTTGTGGGTAGCAATGTTCGACGTGCTATAGAACATCTTCTATCCTTTCGTCCCACTATAATACCTCGAGCATTGTTTAAAGATGAATCTGAGGAGTGGATGGCAACGCCTGGCCAGTATCCCATGAGAGAAGTTCCACCAGTGTATATGCCAGGTAACCCTGGTGCTAACCCTCCGGTCCTGCCGCACTTCCAGAGAGTGTGGATACACCTCCCATGGAAGCGATCGGAAGTCGTGCAGGTGAAGCAATCTTTGCCTGACCCTTGCAAAAATCCTGCAGGGTACTATAAAGAGTTGTCCCAATTAGTGGACGCTACGATCATGAATCTTGCTGACATCGACATGTTGTTCGGAAATGTCGTACCTCAACCGGTTTGGGCGAAAATACGTCGCGAAGATCACGCAGCTGAGTTGGGTGGTGATTGGGCTGCGCTTACAGCGGCTGACGGATTGCAGGTTGGTGGGGCTAAGCCTGAGCAGTTAATTACGGCTCTGCCTCAGAGAATTATTACTCTAATGAAGACACTTATGCCATCAATGAAAGTTAATTGGGATAAACTGTCTGCCTGTAAGCAAAAGAAGGACGAGAGTGTCTCTGATTTCTTTACGAGATTTGAGGAGGCATTCATCGATCACAGTGGTCAAGATATGAGCACTGAGGGAGGTCAGAGGCTGTTTGTAGATAAATTCGTATCGAATTTGTTGCCTGAACTTAGCAACAAATTGAAAAATTCAGAAAGTGCGTGGGCTGTTTCTACCTCTGCTCAGATATTGGCCACGGCTCAATACTATGAAAATAGAGAGAAGGAGGAACATGATCGTGCGGAGAAAAAGACGAAAGATCTCAAAACGAAAGTTTTGTTACAACAAGCGTATCCTCCGCTCTCAAATCAGAATGACTCTCAGCAACGGAATAGATCGCAATCACAATCTGCTAGGTCACAGTCGCGGAATGACTCTTCTACGCAGAGACCTATGCTAGGATATAACCAATGCGCATATTGTAGAGGTGAGGGTCATTTGAAGTTTGATTGCCCGGTTTTGCGCGATCGAAATAATGGTAATTCATCTAGGGGAGGTCGTAGTGGTCCTCAGCAGGCTTCGCGAGGTAGAGGTCGTGGTGTTACTCAGAATCAGAATGAGCGTTCTAACAGTTCATCTGATTCCAATAATTGTTTTGATCAGCGTGCTTCATCGTCAGGTAGATCCGCACAGTACCATGTGGACGATTTTTATATCGAGCAGGGTATTGATGACAGTAATTACTAGGACAGCCACAGACAAAGAGAGGGAGTAGTATCAGTTCCGGTTGATCAGAGAGGGCCTTACGTCGCAGTTGCCACATCGGGCGTAGTTGAGCCTTTTCTGTTGGACACTGGCGCAGCGAAAAGTTCTATCATGCATTCGAAACTCCCTGGCGCACCTTTGTCTGGCTTAACAAATATTTCCGTTGGATTCTCTGGCGCCCCTGTTAGCAATCCGGTCTCTAGCCCTTTGCCCCTTGTAATTGGGCCTTGTGAGCTGAAAGCTCCTTTGATTTTGACTACTGGTTGTGGTGAGAATTTTTTGGGCCTGGATTTGTTGAAACAGTTATATGCGACTCTGTATTGTTCTCCTGCGGGAGTGGAGCTTACGTTGGGCCAGAGAGTGATCTCTCCCATGTACCTGTCATCTGATAAGCTCCCACCGGAATTGAGTTCTCTTCCTGCATCTTTGTGGGCAACAGGTCCCAATGACGTGGGCCTGCTTGACATCTCCCCTTATGTTGTTCAATTGAAATCGAATGTGCGATTGCCACGTATTCCCCAGTATCGTATCTCCCTTGATGGAGAGCGAGCGTTATTAGCGATCATCTATGATTTGATCGAGAAAGATGTTATCGAGGAGACTCGGGGAAACGTGTGCAATAGTCCTGTGTTACCTATCTTGAAACGCACTGATACATCCAAGCCTCCTGTTTATCGTTTTGTTATTGATTTACGGGAGGTGAACAAAATTGTGATTCCTCAGTTTCCTGTGGTGCCTGACATTACTGCTTTACTGACTCTGATTCCAGCATCTGCTTCTTGGTTCTCAGTGATCGATTTGAAGAATGCTTTCTTTAGCATTCCGATTGCTGAGGAAAGCAGAGATCTATTCGGCTTCTCATTAGGTGGTCGCAGCTTTAGGTTTAAACGCGCTCCTCAAGGCTACTGTGAGAGTCCATCGATATATAGCCAAGCCCTGAAGAGTCAACTTGATGCGTTTGTGTTAACGACTGGTGCGGCCTTGATTCAATATGTCGATGACTTGTTGGTGGCTGCCGACACAAAAGACATCTGCAAAACTGCTACGGTGTCGCTGTTACAGCATCTCTGTGACTTACATCACAAGGTGTCACCTTCTAAACTGCAATATTGTTGTCAAGAAGTAACCTACCTAGGTCACTTATTGTCAAAGGAGGGAAGAAGGTTGACCCCAGAACGAATTGCAGCGATCGCTCGAATGACTGTGCCAACAACTCAGAGAGATGTGCGTGCCTTTCTAGGTATCACGTCATACTGCAGGCAATGGATTCAGAATTTTTCATTGCTAGCGAAACCATTGGTAGCCCTCACGTGCAAGGATGTTCCAACTCCTTTGCCATGGACGGACGAGTGTCAAAAGTTTTTCTGAACTGCGTGATGCGTTGTGTTCGGCTCCTGTGTTAGGTACCCCTGACTACAGCAAGCCGTTTACACTATACGTTCACGAGAGAGAGGGTTGTGCGTTGAGTGTTTTGACACAGCAATTTAGCGGTAAGCAGCGTCCATGTGCATATTTTTCCTCGACCTTGGACCCAGTAGCTAGAGCTTTGCCGAGTTGTCTAAGAGCGACAGCGGCAGCTGCGGTGTCCATCCGACAATCTGCAGGATTGGTCATGGATAATATGCTTACGGTGATGGTTCCACATGCAGTTGACACTCTCTTAAATCGTACGAAAACCCAACACTTGACAAGCGCAAGGTTGTCTGGTTACGAGTTGACGCTTTTGGCAAGTCATATTCAAATAAAGCGCTGTAATGTCCTAAACCCGGCGACGTTGTTGCCAACCAATATGGAATCAGACGACGTACCACCACATGATTGTTATTAGCGAACTGAGGAGGAAATGAAGGGTCGTGTTGACCTAAAAAACACTCCATTGGCAGACCCCGATGGTACCTTGTATGTTGATGGTTCGTGTTTTAAGTTGCCGAATGGTGATGTGACGACTGCGTATGCTGTGGTAACGTTGAGCACGGTTGTGGAAACTGCGAGATTGAATCAGAATTCTGCGCAGGCGGCAGAGTTGATTGCGTTGACGAGAGCGTGTGTTTCGTCAAAGGGAAAGCGAGTGAATGTGTTTACTGACAGTCAGTATGCTTTTGGTGTTGCGCATAGTTTTGGTCGATTGTGGCGAGAGAGAGGCTTTATGACATCGCATGGCACGAAGATCCAGCACGGACAGCTTGTGAACGAACTTTTGGATGCACTTACATTGCCCAAGCAGGTGGCGATTATTAAATGCAGTGCGCACCGTAAGGTGACGGATGATGTTGGTCGTGGTAATGCGTTTGCGGATGAGATTGCTAAAGAGACTGCTAGAAACCTTGCGACTAGAATGTATGTGACGAGTTCGGTAAGGTGGCCTGCAGAAACTGGTAAGTGTGAAAGCTATTCAGAATGAGGCCACCAAAACTGAAAAGACTAAGTGGAAGGAGAGCACAGGAAAGTTGGATGCGAATGGATGTTGGATTGATTTGTCGGAGAATCGGAGGTGGATGTTGCCGGATGCATATGTGCTAGCTGTTGTGACTATGGCGCACGGCTTGTCACATATTAGCGCGAAAGGTATCTGCAAGTTGTTGTCCCCTGTATGGAAGAATGATGGTATCGCTAAATGTGCTGAGAGAGTGGTTAAGAATTGCATGGTATGTATGATGTACAATCCTGGCAAGGGCACTCCTACACCCCCTGGCTACTTTGCTCCTCCTACATGTCCCTTTGAAGTTATCCAGCTAGACTTCATCCATATGGAGAGATGTAATAACCGGAAGTACGTTTAGTTGTGGTTTGCGCATTCTCCCGATGGATCGAAGCCTACCCTCTCAAAGACAATACTGCCCTGTCCACAGCGAAAGTCCTACTGAAGGAATACTTTCCTCGGTATGGAATGCCACGGATTGTATGGTCTGATAACGGAAGTGAGTTTGTGGGGAGTGTGATGAAGAGTGTGTGTAAGGGCCTTGGAATTACACAAAAATCCCACAGTGCCAATCATCCCCAGTCAGCAGGTTTGGTTGAAGGGTACAATGGTACTCTAAAATTGAAACTCGCAAAGATTCAGGCTACGACTGGTCTGTCGTGGCCTGATGCCTTGCCTCTGGCTCTTTTGTCGACTAGGGCGACTGTACACTCTCGAGTAGGGCTCAGCCCATATGAGATTGTGTTCGGCCGTCCTGCAAATATTTGGGGGTTCCTAGACCCAGGTCTTCCGACAGTCTTGAGTACCCAATGTTAATTGATTATCTTCATGATCTGACTGCTAAACTGAGGTTAATTCATCAACAGGTCTTTGAAGCACTGCCGGCACAGACGGAGGGTCCTGGCCATCGGCTCCAACCAGGAGACTGGGTGGTGACCAGAAATTTTGGCCGAAAACGGAACCTGGAGCCGAGGTTTGTGGGACCCTTCCAGGTTCTACTCGCCACGAGAACTGCAGTTCGTTTGGAGGGCCGCAAAAATTGGGTGCATGCCACCCATACAAAGAAGGTACCAATACCTTTACCAGCAGACTCGTGGGTGAGGACCGGTATCGCCGCATCGGAAACAGAAGCTCCGGCGAAATTTGTGCCGTTCAGTGACGCCCAGCCTGTGGGAGATACTTCAGTGCAATCAGATAACTTTGTTGAACCTTTGCCATTGGAGAACTCAAGACTTGAACTATCGTCTGACCGACAGGACTCTGTTCCGCAACCTGAACAATTATTTGAAGAGCAGACTCGTCCTGGAAGAAGCAGATATTTTCTTTGTTCCCATACCAAAGACTAATACATTTTTTTTGTTTTCTTCTCCTTTTGAAAATTCACGTTATCCCCCGTTATTCATCTTGAACATTTCTGAACAAATTGTGGTTTCCATTTAATTTCTGAGTTCTTTTCCACGTGAGTGTTCTTCTACAGCTACGAGATTTTGTATTATATTGTTTGATTAAAAGAACCTTACATCCGGGTTGACCGTAGGGCCGTGCGGGTACTTCCTTCTGTTTAGCAGGTTCCTGACACTAGGTCGGAGGCCGTCGATTCCTAGGAACTCCTGGGAATTGATAATCGCTACTCAGAACGAAGTGCGTCAAGAACGTTGCGGACGGTTTTTAGAGGATGGAATTCTCAAAGTTGTCGGAAGTGGAGAAGACTCTTGTGCAAAGATCCATACTACACAGGGTTGTACATACCAAATGCTTTCTGTTTCAGGTGTTCCTGCTGTTCCTAACTGTTTCCATGTTATTGGTGGGTGGAGTATATTATGGAATACAATTGTTATTGCCTTCTGCCTCACCTACTTCTTCTTCTGTACCAAAATTTATTACCACTATTTCTCCACATTCCTTTCACCCTCTACCTCAACACGAACAGGTTAGACGTGCGGAATTCATGAACAACTCCTTTGTCCAACTTCTTCATCAACATCAGTTGGTGATGAACACTACCAATTGTTGGGTGTGTGGTTTAATGCCACATACCATGGATAGAGGAATTCCGTACTTGGTCCTTCCTTATAGTTCCCAGGGTTCAGCTCGAGCATTCCAAACTATGTTTCGTAGCGCACTAGATTCCTACCCCCATCGAGAGCCACGCACTGCAGATCATGGTCCTGGCCCGTACCACAAGCCTTTGGCAAGAGCGATTGCCGATTTAGATAGGGATATCTTCGACGCATCGCTTATCCCAGAGGAAGAGGTGCGAGCATACAGAGATCTGAGTGAGGCTGAGTATAGCATGTCAGTGGGTGATCGGCAGCTTAAAAGCTCGTCTCCGATCTGGATCGTACCCCATCTTGGTAACTTCTGTTTGAAAGGACTTGGCCGAAGTCCGCGAGCTCAGCTCGGGAGGAGTGCCTGTACTGAAACGTATGTTTTACCGATGGCCTCTTCCCCTGTTCTTTTGACTGCCAAGGGTACGTACTTTGTCTGTTACGACCGCGCATATACATGGTTGCCTCGTGACTTCTCAGGCACCTGCTATATTGCGAATCTGTTGCCGCCGACCTTTACTGTTGGGTCGGATTATCACAAGACCAGAGTTGTGAGAGGCGTAATTAGCGAAGAAGACACTGCCGGTCAAGAAGCAGGAGACTTCTTTAAGGGGTTCTTGCCGTTTTGGGGACCTATGATCAATAGTAGGAACCTGAGACAGTTGACTCGAGTGGTGGAATCGACCGCTAATATCACTGCAAGTGCCCTCGGTAATATAACGGCAGAGCTTCAGGCGGATAGGCTTATGACGTTGCAAAATCGTATTGTTTTAGACGTCGTCCTTGCAGATAGAGGTGGAGTATGTAAGGTGATCCATTCGAGTTGCTGCATTTTCATTCCTGATAACGCTCCAACTGTCTATCAAGCCATCTCGAAGTTGCATAAGATCTCCGAGTCCATACACGTGGATGTAGGTGATTGGACGCTACTAGGATGGTTTTGGGGCCTGTTGTCGACGTGGGGTTGGAAGATTCTGATGATCATTGGGGTTGTTGTAGCATTCCTGTTCACGTGTTGTCTTTGTGTACAGTGTGGTCCAGCCTTATGTGGCCTTTGTGCTACGACGTGTATAAGACGGCCATCTGTTACCAAAGAAACATTGATGGATAGAATGATGTTGCAGCAACATCTGGATGGTCTGATGAATATCGAGATCGATTCTGATATCGACTAGTGCTTGCCTACATGAGGGCGAAAGGAGCGTCTGAGGTTCCGTGACAATTGTAAGTGGTGTTTTCGACTCGCTCGAATATGGTCGAGTTTGGTATCTATGAACCGCAAATGACGAGTTTAGTGGGTGTACGCGTTTTCGCTATGCTGACCTAAACCGTTCGTCTGTTTCGTGGGTTTCTTCATCTGAACCCACGGGTTCCATTTTAGATATGGCATCCATTTTGTTTCTTGCCCTCAAGTAGCCAGCGAACGGACACTGTCCGCTTCGTGACCCTGGGATTCCCAAACTCTTGCGGAAGACACGTGTTCCTTTGAGGGTGTCTTTATGACGAGGGGGATGACACTTCAGAGGCAGATGGCCCCGCTCGAGGCTCATCTTGCCATGCCGGTCTATTGTTTCAGCCGTGCATTCATTAGACACGTCTCCTTCGATCCTGCAATCGTGTTTCTAATACCACCCCCTTACACTCTTTTCAATCTGTTGACTATCTTTGTCTTCCTCTGCACCTGTTTCTGACTCTTCCTTAACTCGTTTACAGCCGGAATGAAATGCACTAATGGTGGGAAGATGTACTTTTACAGTTGGGAACCGGCGATGCTACTGTAATTATGTTCCGGGACCCTGAATACATGAAAGCGACCCCCTATGAAATTTACTGTGGGAACTGGGTTGTAACCTTTTGTATGCCATGTTGTCGTATGACGAAAACTTGTATAAAAGGAGCGATCCACAGATGCAATTTGAAGCAGTCTCCTAGAACCTACATACGTTGTACTTCTTGTGACATCTGTGTTCCCTGCAGTAAATAAACCCTGATCTTTGACGCCGAAGGAAGTGTCCCGTGTCTCTGTCATTTGTACGCCGGAACAGGTAACCCACGAAGGTTTTTAGGTGTTGTCCCCTGGCACCGCTGGGTCTTAGAAAAACCCAGTCCTTCAATGGTTTTATTCCTGTTTCTGTATCCCCTAAGGAATGACATTTTATCTTTTAAAGGCCTTTACCAAGAATAACTTTGTGGCATGCTTCACTGCACAACTTGGTTTAGACTTAAGACATAACACCTAACGTAATCCTTTCCCTACTCTGTTTTTACAACAGAAACCAGAACCGCAGTACTCCTTCAGTGGATTGAGTACATGGGTGTTGTAATGGCTGAATAAGTTTTGGGAACATATCAAACCTGATAAAGTTCAGTGCGGGTTTTCTTAGATGGATAGGCACATTGTGGTAATGTCTTCTCAGAGGGAGAGAATGGGATAAAGTCCCTATAAGAAACCTACCTCCCTATTACCCGGTGCACACACTACTGAGATTCTTTCTTGTAAGTGGACTATCCAGAGATATTGAGCAAGCTACACATTTTGCTGAAGACTGTCATTTTGTATGGTTTGTGTGCTACCTTGGATGGTCCAATTAAAAGACTCTGACCAGTGTTTCAAAGGATTTCTGACTTTTCTGCATGTCCATTGGATTAACTCCTGGGCCTTACAAGCATAGTGGGTAGTTGGAATTCATACCGTCTCTAGTACAAAGTTCCTAGAAGCTGAATTGTTACTTTTCATTTTAGTCTATTGTAGCATTTGCATGGTAGTTTCATACCTGAGAGGGTACCTTCACAGGGACTACTTCAAAAGAATTATTTAAACAGGTTACTGAGAAACTTTCTTCTTTACAGGTCCCACAAGGGAAGAAATCTAGATCAGTTGGTAAACCATTTTCTGTGATGGCACCATTGCTGTGGAATGCCCGGCCTAATACCTCTGTCAAGAGTACTTTGTCCTAATTTTGAAGTGTGCTTAAAGTTTATCTGTTTTGTTAAACTGGCTCTGAAGCTGGTACTTTACACTTACGGCAATTTTTAAGCAGCATGAAACCTTAAGGCGTACATTCATGCTTTACAAGAAATAACTCACTCACTTAAACGCTTTGATTGTGTTGTTGTTATAGGGATTTGGCCTCTGTGCTATAGACCTATTTTTCATGTGCTGTGGAAAAAGGTAGGGCTATGACCTTTTTCAAGATTGCCCGGCGCTAACCGCCCTTGTACCATTCAAATTACCAAGCAATGAGGCAGGCGCCGGAGACCAGAAGGCAGGAAACAGAAGTTTTATTCCGACGGAGCAGAACACATCAGATCGGACAACAAGGTATCGTCTCGAGGTGCTCTAACAGCCTCTCTGAGGCCTGGCCTCTTATACACTGGTTTATGGCATGTGACCTTTCTTTATTACAATCATAACATTGTGAAGTAAGGAAAAAGACATCCCCATAATCCTCGTGTCAATCCCCCCCCGTATACCTTCACAATAGAGGTCCTCAACCTGCTGATAAGAGGAGGGGGTCATCACGCAGCTGAGTGTTTCGCCAAGTCTTAGGATGTGTGCGCCTGATCATATCCCAGGGGGTGGGGAGGCCCTGATCAACAGTGTGTCCTTTGAAGAGGGGCGATTGCATACAATGAGGGGCAGTAAATGGTATCTCCCGGCTTAGGCAATGGCCTCGGACCTGTGTGGACAGTCGGACACGGGGTAAGAGGTCATCAAAGGAGTGGTATTCATGCCGCGTGGACAATTGAGCGCGGAGGGAAGGTTTATCTACAGAGGGGCATTCATGGGAGGAGAGGAGGTGCTGGTCAGGCGCTGGCGTGACTCCCAAGGACAGGGTCATGCAGAAGGGTTATGCTCATGAGGGGGGAGGGAGGGGGAGCCAGGGTGCGCGGAGGATTGAGGAAAATTAAATTTTTGGTCATGTTATGTTCCCTAGCGCGTACCCCACCGATTCCGTGTACCAGCTTAAAATGCATGTAACTTCCCTCCTGTGCCAGCTATGAAGACGCAAATACATTTGCGTCCACCGTTAACATGTCCTCTTTCAGATCCACCCTGAATGGATTATATAATCCGTTCTTAGGTATGCTATGCCACCGTCTTTTTGTAGTACACTTTACATGTTTTTCCTGCTCTAGCAGAGTAGGCCCTGAATTTCTGCCATCGAGCCTCTTTTGTGGCTCCTGACTCTGGCAGCCTCTGCCCAGGCTACCTCTGTACCCGTGAACTCTGACTTACTTTCAGCGCGGCCCCTCGCGCTCAGCTCAGCCTGCTTTCTGCCAAGACTGACTATAACCTTCGAGTTATCTGTTCCGCTCCCCGAGAATACATTCCTGCCTACTAGATCCTGTAAACATCCTCCCCAGCTGCAGAGCCAAAGGGCCGACCTGTCTCAATGCAAGTAATTCATAGCCTCTGTTACCATGCTTCCATGGAAGGCCCCGTGCCCCCACGCTTCACATGCAGACACTTAGGCGCTTATACATGCATCCACAGTTAGCATAGAATAGCTTCTGCCCTAGAGACCTTTTCGCCCAGATAGTATAGTTCCTAAACATCAGATATCAGATATGATAGAAGTACAAGTTGATCTGACATGCCAGACTTCTGTCTCTTTCCGTCAGTGTAAATGTCAAGTCCCCTGCACCCCGTCAATCACACGTCATGCAGCTGCGCGCGCATCCAAGCTTCCGATTTTTGCTGACATCGCAACAATTCTGTTAGCACCACCCCTTGGTGCCACCCACTTGCGTCACCTATCAGTGACGTTTCTAGCACACACCTCTGGTTCACGCCTAGTTCACGCCTAGTTCACGCCTCTTGATTACGTTTTAGTATCACGTGTATACTGTTATCTTGTCTTCTCTCAGTTGTTACGCCTCTTGCATTATTCTTTATGACATGAATTAAGTATATAAGCTATGTACTGTCAATAAAATATAGCGCTCTATCCCTTCTGACACCCCTGTGGTGGTCAGAACATGATATCCTGGTCCAGACCATTCCTTTATGAGGAATAAAACCCTTAGAAACTCTAACACCACGGACTCTGTCTTTTTTCATTCCGATCTGAGTTATTATTGATTAAGTACTTACCTGCATAGAAATTAAGAGAGTAAATTAATTATTTACGTCATTTTGGCGCCCGAATAGGGACCCCTCCCCCACCTCACGCGCCGGTTGGTGCGTTGCAAGCTATGTCCCCTGCCATCAGTTAGAAGGAACCTACGCGTACTGGCAGGATTTCCTGCATCTCCCTCTGACCCACGGAGGTGACGAAGACTGCGATCAGTGCCCAGACGAGGCGGTGAGGAGTGCGGAGGATCCCGACCAGAGCCTAGCCGAAAGAAGCAAGGTCCGAGGTGTTAAGAGGCCCACCAGGTTTCCGAAGTTTTCCGAAGTTTTCCGAAGTTTTCCGAAGTATTCCGAAGTACCGAGTCGAGTCCAGTCGAAGTTTTCCGAGGCCTTCTGTTTCCGTGCTTCCCGGTGAGTACCATTGCTGGGTCGTATCTAGACGGGTTTGGGTACGCAAGTCCGGTCTGCACTGTTTTTAGGCAGTGTATCTGTACTGTTTAGCAGTATATCTAGTATTCCGAATTTCTGCACTGTTACACCAGTGTATCTGTACTGTTGAGCAGTACATCCAGTATAGGGGGGTAGTCATCTATGTCTTCAATGTTCTTATGTGATTAATGTTGTGGTATGAATGTGACTGTTTAACGTGTATTATTGTGTTTCTCGTATAACGTAGCTGTCAAAGAGTATTAAGGAATAAGGATCGAGCATTCAGTAATAAGTAAGCAAAATGCCGTTTTTCAACAAGTTAAAGCAGATAGGAACTAGGAAAGGGATACTGGAGGAAGAAATTCCTATTCCCCCTAGGGACACTCCCGGCAATTTTATGTATCAGAAGCATGGCATAGATGCCATATTGTATCTAGATTTATGGGCCGATTACACCAAACACCTAGACGAAAGACACAGATGGCCTGTCACCGGAACATGGGATGCCGAGTGCATCATGAGGGTAGAAGAAGCATTATGGAAAAAGAAAGCTAGACAATCTCAGAAGGACGCCATAGAATTTTGGCGTAAGGAATCACGTAAGCGTGCTGACAAAGCACTCCGTAGAGAAGACAGACTTAAAGAATCAGAGAAAGACCAAGAAAACGAATTAGTTACTGAAGGGATCCGAGTAAAAACAGAACAAATAGACCGTGCCCGAAATAATCTTGTAAACGGTATGTATCTTGCAGCAGATGGCACATCTGAAGCCCTATCAGAAATACCGAAAAACTTACCGACACCATTAGTTCCAACTAAAGTAATGCATAAAACTACTAAAGACATATTCTTAAATGCTTATCTAGAGGATGTAGCACCAGCTTACACCAATCTGCCTGTTCGTGCCCTGCCTACTGACAGGGATGGGGGTGGCACTACGCCCCCAGATCATGTTCCGCCAGTACCGCGACAGACTTCCCCTGTTCCGCCAGCTCCGCCACTTCCCGCACTCAAGATTGACTTACCGAAACAGGTCCTACCTGATCCTACTAAACGACAAATTCAAGTGCAGATCCAGACTCCACGGAGAGATAATGCCCAAGCATCCGCCTCAGGAGGTGCGACCGCGGGTCCTCAGACCCCGCCATTAACTCACAGATTCAATTTAAGGGACACGCAGAATCCTTTCACGTTCCAGTCCCCCCGCCTTGACGCATTAAAGGAAAACATGTCAGTTTGTAGATATGATCCAGTACCCGGAAGAAACGATCTAATGATATTGGCATCCTTACGGTTAAGATCTGCCACTGATATCTTGCTATGCTATGTAGGAATGAAGGAGCGTCTCGATAGAATATACGAGTTTATACAGACAGGGAAAGACCCTGACAGTGTCAAAGATGCCATGCATAAACAGAAAGTTGACATTCAAGCCCAGATATTACGATTTTTCATAAATTGTCTAATAAGAGAACGAGACAGGCCCGAGACAGATCAAAGCGAATTAGATGGACTAACAAAGTGGGGTCAAAATATAGCCGAAGGAAAACATGACAAGGGGGCTTGCATAGCCAGTATGTCCCAGAAAATTAGAAAGGCAGTATTAATTGCACACCAGGAAGGGAATGATAAAGCCTCCTCCGAGGAGGAAGAAGAACTTACAGAAAAAGGAAGGTCTACAGATACTATAGCGTATGTAGGTAAGGGAAACTACCTTAGGAAAGGCATCCGTCCGGAAAACAAGAGAGTTTTTCTCTCTGCTCTAACAAACCCGAATTCTTCTGAACATCAGTTCCAGGAAACTGATAAAAGGCTTCGAGACCGAATGGGGTACCATGTACTCAATTCTATGGATGAACAGGAATTAGCCCGGTCAGCCGTGTTATGGGCCGAAAACCCAGACATATATAATGACGATACGTTAGCACAGACATTCTTGAACCTCTCCCCAGACGAGCAGAAATTAGCAGGTGTATACATGATTCAGCACCTCCTCATCAAGTACAGAAACCACCATTCCGATCCAGGTCCCTTACACGAAACATTAGAAGCCCTACTCATGGATAGATGGAGAGGTTTCAGTACCAAGTTAATACAAATAATTCTAGAACAACGACGTAAATATAACACCTTCATAAGTTCTGAATATGTTCCCCCGCCGCCTCCAGAAAGAAAAACGTATCACATGCAATGCCTGAGTGGCATTGAAAGTCAGAACCCCTTACGAGAAGTACACCCAGTTATGGGTGCGGATCAAGTTTTGAGGCGTGTGTATGTCCACACACCACTGACTAAGTTAGAACTGTTAGAAATGAAGAAATTAGTACCGTGTCATGATAAAGACCCTGCAGGTTTTCACAGAGAGCTTAAAGACATGTTGTTGATGGGGGATTACACGTATGATGATATTATGAAAATGTTAAAAGTACTGTTGCCCACGGGCATTTACGAGAAATTAAAGGAAAAGGATTGGGAGGTGGGAGAGTCTAAGATAGCATGGGCAGAAATAGAAGACGAAGAAAGCAAACGAATCCCAGGGGTAGGCCTTGGGGATAGGACTAAAGCATTGCCCGGATTAATAGTACAGGTTTTACCAAGATTATTGACAACTAGAAAGGAAGATTGGGACGCAATCTCGTCCTGTAAACAGAAACAAGATGAAGATACTAGTGACTTCTATTCAAGATTCGAGAAATGTTTCATTATAAATAGTGGCCTACAACCCAGCAGCGAGTCATATCCACACCTTTTCGTATCAAAGTTAGTCGAGAATTCCCTACCATTAGTTAAAAATAGAGTGTATAAGGTTGAAAGTACTTGGCAGGCAAATACGCCATCCCAGATGTTACAAATGTTACAATATCATCAGAACAGAATTAGAGAAGAACATGATCAGGAACAGAAGCGTATGAAAGACACGAAAATGAAAATGTTAGTAGCTCAGACGGTCCCAGCCGACAGTCAGAGAAAAGGTGGGGCCCAGACCAATAACGCTACAGCTCCCGTTAAAGGGACATGTAATTACTGCAAGCAGCCAGGTCACTATGTACATGAATGCCCAGTCCTGAAACATAACATCTCAACAGGTAAAACTAAAGAAAGACCGCATCCGCCTAGACATGAACATGGTCAGCAACAGACCTCACAAAATGTACAGCCAATGCAGAATACACAGCCTACGCATGCTTCATCTCATACAGCACAGACAGTAGCAGTACCACAGCCACAGCCCATTGCCGCGACTCAGCAAGTTTCACAACAGATGTACCAGTATGCCCAATCTGCATATCCAGATTACCCCCGATACACATGAAACAGCCTAGAGAGGGAAGGTGGTTTGCCTCTTATTGAAATTCCTGTAGATCAAGAAGGTCCTTATGTACACAGTCACGTATTGGGAAAAGACAGAAAGTTTTTAATAGACACAGGGGCAAGTCGCACTACAATAAGTCACAATGAAGTCCCAGGGGCACCCCTCTCAGGCTCACAGAATGTATCCCTTGGTTTTTCAGGACAGCCTATTGTAAATGAAGTATCGGAACCAGTACCATTAGCTGTAGGTCCATTATCCCGAGTTACAGATTTGTTACTTACGAAATCATGTCCAGAAAATCTGTTAGGAATTAAAACACTGAAGGCTCTAGGAGCTATAATATGCTGTTCCCCGGAGGGAGTCAGACTCTTTCTACGGGATTTCAAGGGTCATTATGTTTTACGTGATTTTGATGTCAGGTTGAAAAATGTACCAGATCACTTATGGGCAAAAGGCCCAGCTGATGTAGGTTGTATGCATATCACTCCATATCGTGTTACACTCAAGGCAGGAGTTGTCCTACCCAGAATCAGACAATACAAGTTACCACCCGATGCTGTAGTGGCTTTACTGAAAATCATTGAAGAGCTTATTGCCCAGGGAGTGGTCGTAGAGACCAACTCCAATATCTGTAATTCACCCATCATTCCAATTCTTAAACGTACAGACCGCAATGCACCGCCAGTATATCGGCTGGTGATTGATCTTCGAGAGCTGAACAAATGCATTGTACCGCAGTACCCTGTGGTCCCCGATATCTCTTCCCTATTGACTGCTATTGATTCAGAAGCAACGTTCTTTACTGTAATTGACCTCAAGAACGCTTTCTTCAGTGTACCTATTGACCCGGAGAGCCAATATCTCTTCGGATTCAGTTTAAATGGACGAAGTTTCAAATTTTCCCGCGCACCTCAAGGATTCACAGAAAGCCCCAGCATCTATAGTCAAGCACTGAAAAGACAACTAGATTGTGTTCAAATGCCAGTTAACACCGCTTTACTGCAATACGTCGATGATCTACTGATCACCGCACGAAGTGAGCCCGAATGTGAGCAAGCATCATTGACAGTTTTACATTTCCTGGCCGACAAGGGACACAAGGTGTCTCCTTCGAAGCTACAATTCTGTGTTCAGCAAGTTGTGTACTTGGGTCACTTGCTGTCCAAAGTGGGGAGACAGCTCACTCCCGATCGCATTCAGTTAATTGTAAAAATGCCACGACCCCAGACGCAAAAGGAAGTGCGGGCCTTTATAGGCCTCACCTCGTACTGCAGACAATGGATTCCTCAATATGCATTTCTAGCTAAACCACTCATCCAGTTAACGACGCAGGAGGCAGCAACTTCGCCTGCCCTCCCTTGGACTCGGGAACACACACAAGCCTTTGAGGAATTAAAGAAAGCATTATGCCAAGCACCAGTTTTAGCGACACCATGTTACAGCAAACCGTTTACACTTTTTGTTACAGAACGTGACGGTACAGCATGCTCTGTCCTCACTCAAGATCAAGCAGGTTCACATAAGCCTTGCGCTTATTTTTCAAGTACATTGGACTCAGTAGCCCAGGCACTCCCTGCGTGCTTAAAGTCAGTAGCAGCAACAGCGTTAGCAATCAGACAGAGCGATTCAATTGTTCTAGGTCATCAGTTAACAGTACAAGTTCCACATTCAGTAGAGGTTCTTTTAAACAGAACCCAAACTCAACACTTGACTATAGCACGACTGACAGGTTATGAATTAACACTATTCCAGCCACACATAGAAATCAGACGTTGCAGTATCTTGAACCCAGCAACACTGTTACCTACAATTATGACAGATCCAGCTCCGCATGATTGCATAGAGATCATTAATGCAGTAACAAAACCCCGACGAGATTTAACAGATATTCCATTGACAAACCCAGACCTGACACTTTATGTGGACGGTTCATGCATGAGAACAAGTACAGGAGAATTAGTGGCCGCGTATGCCGTGACCACTGAAACTGAAGTTAAAGACACACATCGTATTGATACACTGTCTGCTCAAGCAGCAGAGCTCATCGCTCTGACCCGAGCCTGTATTCTAGCCAAGAACAGAAATGTCAACATATACACTGATTCCCGTTATGCGTTCGGAGTCGTACACGACTTCGGCATGCTGTGGCAAGAACGAGGTTTTCTGACCTCTCATGGTGCCAAGATACAACACGGTCCTCTCATTCAAGCACTGTTAGAAGCAATACATCTGCCTTCAGCCATATCCGTCATGAAGTGTAAAGCACATACTACAGTCACAGATTCTGTTTCCCAGGGTAACGACCTGGCAGACCAGACAGCAAAACATACAGCACTGACCGACACTCAGATAACTGATACGACAATGACAACAGATCCGACAAACTGTATGACAGTCAGGGATCCCACACTAGATGTTATCGACATTCAGACACATGCTACTCCAGAAGAAATAAAGAAATGGATCGAACTAGGAGGGATCCAGACAGATCAAGGTTGGATGACGAAGGGAAAATCTACATGGTTTCTCCCTGACTCTATGGTTCAAGTCATGATAAATACAGCACATAGTCCTGCACATCTAGGAGAGAAAGCAATGTTAGACAGTTTACAAAATCTCTGGAACAATAAACACCTACGAACAGCAGCAAAACAGAAAGTGCGTACTTGCATGATCTGTTGTCAGTTCAATCCAGGAAAAAGCGTCCCTGTAGAGCAAGGTGGATTTCATCCTCCCGACCACCCTTTTGAAGTCCTCCAGATGGATTATATCCAGATGGACCGTTGTCGGGGATTTAAATATGTTCTCGTAATTGTTTGTGCTTTGTCCCGCTGGACCGAAGCATACCCAGTCCCAGATTACACTGCTCCGACCACTGCCAAGCAGCTGGTTCGTGAATTCTTCCCACGATACGGCTTGCCTCGTGTCGTGTACTCAGATAACGGTCAGCCATTCTCATCTGCATTAATGAAAGAAGTTTCCTTATTACTGGGATACCAGTGGAAGTTCCATTGTGTCCGACATCCCGAAGCCGCAGGCCTTGTAGAAAGGCATAACCAGACACTAAAGATCCGCCTTGCCAAAATATGTCAGGAGAAAGGGGTCGACTGGATAGTCGCCCTGCCAGTGGCACTATTCTATATGAGAATGGTCGCCCATTCGAGATCAGGGCTATCTCCGTACGAGGTGGTCTTTGGAAGACCACCGAATATGTGGGGGACGCCCATTCCGAAAAGGATTACTGATGTTGATTCTAATATGTTGACAGATTATCTTGCCTCCTTGATGTCTGCACTCCAATCATGTCGTTCACAGGTTGCCGCAGCCTTCCCTGACAACACTGATGTAAAGCCACACGACGTCCGTCCTGGTGACCTTGTGTTCGTCCGCAACTTCGACAGGAAAAGTCCGCTGGAGCCCCGCTGGAAGTCCCCGAAAACCGTTCTTCTAACAACCAGGACGGCCGTGAAGATAGAGGGAAGAAAGGGGTGGGTCCACACGAGTCATATAAAAAAATTCTCTGGACTGAAACCTGACCGAGACTCGTCCACCCCCACCAAAGACTGTGTCAAACAGAAAGACTTTACAGAATCTGAACGAGAAAAGACTCCTCAAGAAAACTATCGCATGAAATTACGATCTAGCAAGTCAGACAGTTTAATTGTTTAAGTCCTCCCCTAGGTGAATCGGTTAAATAGTTTCTGACATGTATCCCCTAGATCGAGATAGAGAGAGAGAGAGAGAAGCAAAGAAACGTACATACTGCAAATCACTTCGTAGTCACTGCATAGTGACACTAATAATCATGTTTATTCTCAGTGTTTTAATTATCGTTACTAGCATCCTATTGCCTATCTATTACCCTATTTTCAAGCGTGAACAATCTGCTTACAATGTTTCTGCTGAACACACTTTTAGCAAGTTACCTCCACACGAGCTTTCCTACAGACTTGCGCTGCGCAACAATACATTCATTAGTATGCTACACCATTCCCATCAAACTAACAATGCTACAGACTGCTGGATATGTGGCCGACTCCCTCCCTACCAGAATTACAAGGGAGCTCTGCCCCTCTTCCCGTACCCATTCACTCATAATGGCTCCTGCGGAGCATGGTTTAAAATAATTAATTCCTTAGATCCTGATATTGCTGTTTTCGATGGGGGTTGGGTTTGGGGAAATCTGAACTTGGTCCTGCTCGACGTCTGTTACCCAGATAAGGAGGGACTCCCCACTAGAATAGGAACTGATCTAGAAAATGAAGTATATGGACTAGGTAATTATACAATTAGCCTTATGATTCTTACTGTCGAATCCGAAGCCACACCAGTTCTACCAATTATGTCAGTACTGCCAGTCACTGGTGAATTATGTATCAAGAAGAAAGGTTCAGTACACTTAGGTCATAGTAAATGCACTACTGTGGTCGAATTCAGTGATCATGGAAAATCATCCTTCAAAGCCATCAGTCACTCTTACTTTGTTTGTGGTCATACCGCATACATTCGTCTACCTCCAGATTGGGATGGTACCTGTTACCTTGCATTCCTTCTGCCACCTGTTTTTCTAGCTCCTCCTGATTACCACCGAAATACTAATCTAGTAAAGAATAGACACAGAAGAGATATCCCACTTGTCGACTACACAGAAACGGCATGGGAACAGTACACCGACTTTAATAAAGGATTCTTTTTCTTCTTAGGACCTGTTCAGAATAGTAAATTAATACGCAGATTAACTAGAACACTTGAAGCAGTAGTAAATGAAACTGCCTCCGCCTTAGGTAACTTAACCGAAGAGCAGTCCGCCATGCGGGTTGTTGTCCTTCAGAATCGTCTTGTTATTGACGTCATCTTGGCAGATAGAGGTGGAGCCTGTAAGGTCATCGGGTCAAGTTGCTGTGTTTTCATACCACAAAACGCACCATCTGTATATCAAGCTATCACCCGTCTCCATAAAATTGCAAATCAGATACATCAGAATCCAGGCACCTGGACTTGGTCCGGTTGGTTCTGGACAACGTTAACAGCTTGGGGATGGAAGATCCTATCCTTCCTAGGTATTGGCCTAGTCCTAGTATTCAGTTGCTGCCTGTGCCTACAGTGTGGGCCAGCGATTTGTGGACTGTGTGCCACTTCTTGTATTGAACACTCCAGTTTTCTCTCAAAACGTAACCGAAAGAAAGAAGAACAAATGATGTTACAAGAACAGACTGATCGATTCATGAGGATCGATATTTCATGAAGGGTCCGTAGGGAACAAGGAGGGAATGAGGAAAATTAAATTTTTGGTCATGTTATGTTCCCTAGCGCGTACCCCACCGATTCCGTGTACCAGCTTAAAATGCATGTAACTTCCCTCCTGTGCCAGCTATGAAGACGCAAATACATTTGCGTCCACCGTTAACATGTCCTCTTTCAGATCCACCCTGAATGGATTATATAATCCGTTCTTAGGTATGCTATGCCACCGTCTTTTTGTAGTACACTTTACATGTTTTTCCTGCTCTAGCAGAGTAGGCCCTGAATTTCTGCCATCGAGCCTCTTTTGTGGCTCCTGACTCTGGCAGCCTCTGCCTAGGCTACCTCTGTACCCGTGAACTCTGACTTACTTTCAGCGCGGCCCCTCGCGCTCAGTTCAGCCTGCTTTCTGCCAAGACTGACTATAACCTTCGAGTTATCTGTTCCGCTCCCCGAGAATACATTCCTGCCTACTAGATCCTGTAAACATCCTCCCCAGCTGCAGAGCCAAAGGGCCGACCTGTCTCAATGCAAGTAATTCATAGCCTCTGTTACCATGCTTCCATGGAAGGCCCCGTGCCCCCACGCTTCACATGCAGACACTTAGGCGCTTATACATGCATCCACAGTTAGCATAGAATAGCTTCTGCCCTAGAGACCTTTTCGCCCAGATAGTATAGTTCCTAAACATCAGATATCAGATATGATAGAAGTACAAGTTGATCTGACATGCCAGACTTCTGTCTCTTTCCGTCAGTGTAAATGTCAAGTCCCCTGCACCCCGTCAATCACACGTCATGCAGCTGCGCGCGCATCCAAGCTTCCGATTTTTGCTGACATCGCAACAATTCTGTTAGCACCACCCCTTGGTGCCACCCACTTGCGTCACCTATCAGTGACGTTTCTAGCACACACCTCTGGTTCACGCCTAGTTCACGCCTAGTTCACGCCTCTTGATTACGTTTTAGTATCACGTGTATACTGTTATCTTGTCTTCTCTCAGTTGTTACGCCTCTTGCATTATTCTTTATGACATGAATTAAGTATATAAGCTATGTACTGTCAATAAAATATAGCGCTCTATCCCTTCTGACACCCCTGTGGTGGTCAGAACATGATATCCTGGTCCAGACCATTCCTTTATGAGGAATAAAACCCTTAGAAACTCTAACACCACGGACTCTGTCTTTTTTCATTCCGATCTGAGTTATTATTGATTAAGTACTTACCTGCATAGAAATTAAGAGAGTAAATTAATTATTTACGTCAGGATGCTTGCTGGGTCAGAGGGGCGCGCTGGCGATCGATCGTGGACAGGGAGACCATGATACCTAAAATGGCTGCCGTGCACGTCGTACGTGGGTGACAAGCTGGCGCAGATGATGTTTAGATCGCAAACTAAAATTCCACAGTGCTGCAATTCACACTTACTATGGTTCTTCAGTGGATGCCAGATGTGGAGGTAAAACAATAGGTGGAAATGGTAGCATAAATGTTCCTTTGAGGGTTGAGCTATGAAGCCATCTGTTCAAGTTCCTACCTTGGAAGCTACAGGGACACCAAGTGCGCACACCAGATGCTGATAAACACAGGTCAGAGTTTTGTCAGTTACCAGCTTTGTTGGAAGAAAAACACATCTGAATAACACCTATTTTTCTAGAACTCGGACAGTAAAATAGTCATGGAATCTGGTCTTGAACAGGGCAGCATTGTCACATTGTGGACAGATCACCCTCCATACCTCTTTTCGCCCCTCCAAGCGAACTGTTGAGAGCAATCTCAGTATTGGTCTGGGCACATTTGCTCCTTAGCACTTTCTACTGTGACAGTAACTGTTCATGGATCCAGCCTTAAGCTCTTTCACAGCTCGATTCTCTCTGGGCCTTTTTTGACCCTGAACACTTCCTTCTAGAAGCACTATAAAAGCTCTTAACCGCATCGCTGCGGCGGTTATTTTCGCGCTACGCGGCTTTTTTCTAAAAGCCGCGTTAGATGACGAGCTCAGCTCGTCATGCGCACACGCCCCCCGTGGCTGATGACGAGCTGAGCTCGTCATCAGCATCGAAGGGGTTAAACATTAAAAAAAAAACAGATCGGAGTAGTCAACTTTTTCTTCAGTGTAGGCATCTGTGGTTGTTTTGAAGTCCTTAAACCTTACATAATTCTAAAAACTTTCATCATGGAAGGCTCACACTTCTATAGATTTGAGTATGCCAATATATAACTTCAGTCTTTTAAGCTTTGAAAGTCTTATTTTGTTTAGGTCCAGTTATTTTTTTCTCCCTTTGATGTCCTAACCCATCCTGCCATTTCATGTACTTAGTTTTGGGCTCCTACATTGCTATTGTCTGCGTCTCCTTCCACTTTGACCTCAGAATTGAAAAACACAAGCTAAGAGATTTCCGCTCGACTTCCCCGAACTATGGATTCCAATTTTTTGTAATAAAAGTCACTTAAGTTGTAAATAATAAGTGTGGTACTATTGTAACTTTAAAAAATTTAGCCAATAAATGTAATTACTTCTTCACCCAAAAGGTAAACTAAAGCACTCTTGGACCACTAATAAACTTTGATCCCATTCCAAGAGGAACATTTTTTATTCTACATCTTGTCTTTTTCAAAATGTAACTTCCCTGTGCTGATCTACTGAATGCTACCCGCTGATTGCATCTCAAACCCTGCATTGCAACCAAATAGACAAGAGAAAGCCAGGAAAACTTTTTATGTAGAGTCCAGACTTAGTATGTGGGCCTGGTGGTCCCCAATCCACTTCTAGCTTAATAGTGTTCAGGTCTTAAGTGGCATAGGCAAAGTGCTGTCTTCAGCGGTCTTGTGCCTCTCTGCTGATGATGGACTCATCAGCTTGCCCTCTGACCAGATATGCACTTCTTCTGCCTTCACTTCACCCTGTCTACCTAAACTGAGACTTACGGCCTCCTGCCAATCAGTATTGCCTGTTAACATCCCCATTATTCTACCCTAGAAGTTGCTACTGCTATTACATTAAGGATCTCAAGCCTGTACCTCTGCTTCAGTCCTGACAATGCTGCAAGGTCACACATTGTACCAGTCACCTTTCTTATTGCCTGCACTCTCTGAGGCTCCCAGAACCTGTTGGGCCTGCTCCGGGTATGACATTTTGAGACAACAGAGGAGCTTCAGATTGGCTGCACATTAGGTAACCCTGCCCATCCTTCTTTAGAACAATCATATGATTTGTATGCTACAACTTTGTGTTTCTGGTAGATGAGTTAGTTAAGACTAAGTTAATTTTCATACACTGCTGTTAGTCTGCTTTTTTTGTTTCAGTGGGGTTGCTGTAGATTGCATATATTTCTCACCTTGCACAGGCTGTGCATTGGTACAGATCTGTGATGAATGTTTGCTATTACACTTATAGGCTTAACCTTCCCCTTTTCCTTGTAATATCAACTTGCAAAGCGGCTATCACAGCATCATTGGAGTCTGGTAAATTGTGAACCTTCTGAAGGATCTGACCCACCACTTTAGCCATTCCTTTGATATCTCTAGCAACATCTGTGGTCAATGGCATTTGTCTGAGCATCCATACACTAAAGCTGGGCAGTAAAGAAGCAACCATGTTTAAAAGCCTTTTTTTAAGAACGCTAATGATGCCCACTTCATTCTCAGGCTTTTCCAGACAGACAAGTATGAAAGTGGGAACATTTTTGCAGGTTTAAAACAAGATGTTCACTGGTCATACTCATTAGTAACGCAGAATTTAACACACAGTTTTCCATTGTGTATTGCAACTTATATGATCTGCACTAACATCAGGGGCCTTATTATGTAAAGGACGCACTTTACCTGTTTGCACCAAGTGCACCTTAAAACAGGTGCCCCAGGCACAAACCGGGAAAGTACACCGTATTACATCGAGTGCGCAGCCCCAGGACAGCGCATTTCTGTAAAAAACAGGGCAGCTGCTTCGAAGCTGCTCCGTGTTTTCACTGTGCAGGCGACAACCTACCTGTACTTTTGAAGGATATGTCTGTGGGCCAATGGGACCGACCCCCTTTCAGTGCACCTCCTGCGAGCTTCTTTGCCTCTGCGCCCGCATCTGTAACACGGCGCTGGCGCAGAGGCAAAACGATTCCCTCATCTGCATGGGGCACAGGCCTCTATGCAAATTAGGGAACGCCCCTGAAGATAGCATTGGCGCTTTATGTGCCCTACGCTATCGGTATTACATAAGGGGCCACACTAGTGTCTGCAGCCCCTTCTGTAATACCAAAGTGCTCTGGGGTTGGGCAAATGTCTGCTGAGCCTTCGGGGCGCTTATGTACTATGGCCCCAGGAGTTTCAAAAGTTCACGCAGGCCACATAAATGATAGAGCTCATTCTTATTCACTGCAAGGAATTATTTCCAAACCACTTAAAAAGGGGCCGTTGAGCCTCAGGTTGTATGTCCTCAATGACGACCAAAGCATTTAAATCCGTATGCCATGTTAACTATTCCGATCTCTCTATATATAGCAGCTTAAGACTCCCAAACGTATTGTGAAATGGTAAATGTACAAGCTACCTTAACGCTGAGGAAACAATTTCATACAGGCACACATTTTTTCGTGTCCAATCTTCAGTGAATTCCCATTTAGTGATATCCCTCATCCAGCCAAAGTTCTAGACTTTCCATGTTCACCTTACATTTACTGTATCCACCACTATGCACCTCTAACTTGCCGAATTCATCCCCTCGATTAGCAAACTAAAAGAATGCTGCCAACCTTAGCAAAATATAGACAATGGGCCTACCATCTTAATGTCATCAACAGCCTCATTTATTCAGAGCAATCAGTAGCCTCAGAATTAAATCCCACAACTGAAGCACTGACTACTGCATCCTTTCTAAACTGTGTTTTCCTATTTTAACTATCCAGCCATAACAGTTGCCTTTCTCACAAGGCAGCATACTTTAGTATATTCTCCAATTATCCTGCTCTGAGCGGACGACGAGGCTATTATTTTGACAATCGTTAGCTCTACGAACTCTATGCAAGCCACTATCTCAAGAGAAAAGATCAGTAGTCTTCTAGAGGCCCATGGAAAGTATATACAAAATATTTCTGAGCTGATTAGCTTATTCATCACAACAGTTGGATCCTTTGTTGCCTCACTTGTTCCACTAAAAACAACAGTTAAAAAAGACCAAACAGGTACCAAGAAATCTTGAGACGCAAAAGCTATGTTTATCTGATCCAAAAGAACTTGCACAAAATTCTGAACCATAAGAGACATTATTTCAGATCCAAGATGCCTAATTCTACTACCCACTTGAGAAACTTATTTTTTCGCCAGTGAAGCACTAAGTCAATCCAATTTCCATTCACTTATGCCACATTCTGTCACACATCATCTGGCATGAGTCAGCAAAAAACACAGCAAAGACAAATACACTTCAACAGAACATTCTTAGTTTAACCCTTTCTCAAAACAGTGTGTCTGAGTACTTTCCTAACAACGAAGGCCCGCATTAACTCCATCAGTCTTCTAGAAAATTTCCATCCCACCAGTATGACAAAGAGTTGTCAGCTGCAAATCAAAATATATGGATTTCTCTTCTAGTCAAGTTCACACTAGACCCAGAAAATCTCAAATGTAGAACAAGAGCATGGCCTCACATTTCTAGGAACAATTGAGAAATTGGTTACTGTGCAACGGTCCTCGTCAACTCTCCTGCATCTTCATCACTTGGTGGTCATTGGTCTTCCATGCCTCCTGGTCACTCCCAAGTGACAGACTCTGTCCTCTCTGCTTGCAGGTACTCCTCTTCAAGAATCCACCCTCGGATTCCACAAGACTCTTTCACCTTCTTCACCAGCAGCTTCTTCACTGAAGTCCTCCATTGTGGTCTATGGCAGTTTCTGACATCATTTCACACCTATGAACCTGGCTTCCATGGTGTAGGTAAACAGGTTCATGGGGTATCTGTGGGGGGGGGGTAACTCTTCAACCTTTCATCTTCCAAAGGGTTTCTTCAGGGTCCTCTGGGAAGGGTCCTTCTTGAAAACTGCAACTGCGACTTTCCCATTGACATGTATTGAGCATGCGGTCGTGTTCCCACTATGCACAGAGCCTGCGGGGGTTCCTGGGTACTTACCTTGGGTGGTTCCTTGGGTCCCCATCTCTTCTAGGTCTTCTGGGTCCAGTCTCGACTTCGGTCACGGTTTACATTCCACTTTATTAGTATACGGTTTGGTCTCCCCCTGGAGACCAATGTGTATTTGTGCTACTTACCTGTTCTATTACTGAAGTATTGTATGTATGTACGTATGTATGTATGTATGTATGCACCAGTAATCTTCACCACCTCCGCTACCGCAGCGAAATGAAGACACGGACCCCTGGCTGTCGGCAAGGTAGATTTTATTTGAAACCTCTCAACGGGCGACGCGTTTCGAGCAACAAGTGCTCTTGTTCACATGTATGTATGTATGATTATATCTCAGAGTGGGAGATATCTCAATGAGTTAGTGTTTATAATAAATACATATTTTTTTTTAACTACAGTGTGTGGTTCTTTTTCACTTAACCTACACTATATGAATACTAACAGGTAAAACAAGCTGCTGTACACTCCTTCTGGACTAAGCCTGAAGGCTGTCATTTTGAGAGCGTTCTACTGTTGTCTGAGTCCAATAAAATCACCATCACCGGCGGAGGTGTGTCTCTCACTGATTAGAGCGGCAGACCCTGATGCAGAGGTCTGGCCCGGGACCAGGGTTCAATTCCAGACGCGGCAGGGTCCTGAGCCCAAAAATGTCCACGGACTCGATAATTCTCACCTCGGTGCCTACTCTAATCAGGGGGTCCCACGCTGCAACTCTGGGCAATAACTTGCTTAATCTCCACTACGGCGGCCCACCCGCTGCGGGATGCCTGGCTTTCACCTTGGGGAAGCCCAGTAAGGGTTATCTCACAGGGAAAAGCCAGGACGGGTTCCCAAGGCAAGCGCCTTGATGCCTTCGGGTGATAAGTGCGCTATATAAGTCGCAATACATTTACATTTACCATAAGAATTGTCTGGATTAGTGCAGGCTGCTTCACTTAAATACGTGTGCACCATACAATAAGCGCCAGCCTCGTACATTGGCTGTTCATAGTCGAGGCTCAGTGTCAATATTACCTTCATATTGATATTAAAAAACATTGTAAATATGCATTTGTTTTATAATCCTTTCTAACAAGTAGAAATCGGCAAAGGTCGCTGCCAAAATCTGAGGTTTTAATGAAGGACTATATGGATGCACAGTTTGAAATTTCTCTTGATACAGCAGTTAAGTCTGGCAACGATTTCACTCTCACTTACACCCCCCCCCCACCCCCACCCCGGCCCCCAACCTGGACTGTGCCAATAATTTTAGGCAATATAGGCACCCTGGCATTTATTCTGGCAAGCGTTATGTGACATACAATTATCAAGTTGTGTATTTTGTTAATAGATTTCCACAACTGGTTGGCTCCAGGTGAGCCATCCGTAAGATAGAAAATAGGTCAAGCAAACAGATTTATTATCTCAGCGGCGTTTTGCTGCGCTGCCAGGTATGATATCTTACACACGGTCAGAGCTGTTGGCCATAGGTCATTTGTCCAGGGGCTCTGCGTGTAAGCCTGTGGACCCTTTAGCTGGCCCTTACAGCTGCGCCTGTGAAGGCTGGTCTCTTAAGAGCCCAACCAAAATACGATCCTTGGAAAATATCGCCCCTGTCACACGGCCTCGTGCTGTATCGCGAGATCTCCGTATTTGGTGCCTTAACGTGAGATCTCTTGTAAAGCACCACCTGTCCATCTATGATCTGATAGATAAAGAGGATCCCGATGTTTTCTTAATGACAGAAACCTGGCTTCAGGACTCTGACTCTGCCATATTGAACCTTGCATTCCCCCAGAACTACACCATCTTCACCTCTAATAGGACCACAAGAGGTGGTGGCATTGCTATGGCTGTCAAATCCTGCTTTCCGGCAGAATGGAAGCCGTCAGGACTACCCGCATGTGAAAGCGCTATTTTCAAAGTCGCCTTCTCCCATCAGTTCACCTTCAGCGGGCTGCTGGTCTACCGCCCCCCCGGCAATGATTCTGTATTCAGATCCGCATTGGCCGATATGGTCAGTCCTATAGCACTGGGCTGCGCCAATTTTAACATCTTGGGTGACCTCAACATCCATTTCGATAATGGGTCATCCACTACCGTGAGCTCCCTGTTGGCCGATTTGGAAGCTCTCCAACTTACTCAGCTTGTCACCCGTCCAACCCACGCTGGAGGCCATATCCTTGACCCCTTCTTTTCCACACTTGACGGGTTAAGGGTGTCAGATCCAAGGATGATAGGGTGGACTGATCATCTGCTAGTAGAAGCGCTCTGCCCGGTCCATGACAAGCCTTTTATATCCAGGGAAAGGCCAATCCTTAAAAGGCCGTGGCACAAACTTACGTTGGAAGAGTTCTATGGTACATTAGAGCGGAAACCTCTGAGCAATTTCACTAATGTGGAACAAGGCTACCAACAGTTCTGCATGTGGATCACCGACGCCTTGGACTCTCTTATACCTCTACGATGGGCGAAAGGCCGGACAAAAACACCTAGTCCCTGGTATAACGAGTCTCTGGCAGAATTGAAAAAATCCTGCCGAAAAACAGAGAGGGAATGGAGACGATCATATGACCCTGCTCTGAAAATCCGGTATTTCACTGAGCTGAAACTTTACCACAGAGCTATTTGCAGAGCTAGAGCTGCATTCTACGCCCAGGAATTTGCTACCAGCACCAACCGCTCAAAACTGATTTTCAAGGTACTGAAGGACCTTATGAAAAACAGATCCTCATCAGAGGCGATTTGCACAGATTCACACTGTGATAAATTGGCCTCCTTTTTTGTGGAGAAAGTGGAAAAAATATATCACGGGTTCGACACACTCCACCAGGATCGAGAAGCCACTGTCTCTGATACGTCGGATCATGAGCCCCTGGCTATCTTACCTGAACTGTCGGTTGAGGCCTTTGACAGACTCAGCCTCAGGGTCAAATCAGGCTCCCCGGCGGACCCGTTAAAGCCAGCCTTCATTAATACACTTTCCCCGCTGTGTCGTAACCCCATATTGGATCTCATTAATATGTCTTTGTCTTCTGGAACAGTACCCGCGGCTTGGAAACAGGCAGTGGTTACTCCCATATTAAAAAAAGCTAACTCTGACCCCCGACTGCCAGAAAACTACCGACCTATCTCCCTGTTGCCTTGGATCGCCAAAGTAACAGAAGCTCACGTCAACTCGGTTCTGTCTGAGCATCTGGCTTGCAACCAGATTTTGGACCCCAGTCAGAACGGCTTCCGGTCAGGACACAGTACCGAGACGGCACTACTCTACATCTTGGAACACCTTCGCCAGGTACTTGACTCAGGTCATACTGCAGCGCTTATATTATTAGATCTAAGCGCTGCCTTCGATACGGTGTCCCACCAAATACTTATCCAACGCTTACAGGAGGCGGGAGTGACTGATGTCGCTCTCCAATGGTTTCGGTCCTTTCTGGCTGATCGTACTTTTAAAGTGGCTATACCACCTGGCCAATCCACCACTTACCCCCTGAAGATGGGGGTACCACAGGGATCTTCGTTGAGCCCTACAATATTTAACCTCTATGTGAAACCGTTGGCTGGTGTCGTCAAACAGTGGGGTCTTACGATGGCCTCATATGCGGACGACACACAGCTAGCGGTGACACTTAGTGGAGACCCCGAGGTGGCAGCTCCGAGATTCCGTGCGGGTCTCTTGGCAGTAGCCAGCTGGCTTCGCACCAACTGCCTCCAGTTGAATGCCACCAAAACGGAGGTATTGGTTCTAGGGAAGCACGCTGAGCTATGGGGTAACCAGTGGTGGCCGTCAGAGCTTGGTGTCACTCCTATTCCAGTGGCTGGAGTGAGAAATCTAGGAGTCTGGGTGGACTCTGCGCTCACCTTCAGGGACCACACCAAGAAGGTGGCTGCCACGTGCTACGGAATATTGCGTGGTATTAGGCCAGTCTTAAAGTACTTTGATCCCCCTACCAGACAGCTTGTAGTTCAGGCCTCAATACTATCTAGGCTGGACTACGGCAGTTCACTGTTGTTAGGGGTGAATCAAGCGGAGGCCTCTAGGCTCCAAAGAGTACAAAACGCCGCGGCACGAGCCATTGTGGGCCTTCCCAGACACTGTTCAGTGTCTGGTACCATCACGGCCTTGCATTGGCTCCCGGTCAGACAACGAATCATGTTCAAGGCGCTGTGTCTGGCCTTCAAAATTCTGAAATCTTCCTCGCCACCGGCACTTGTCAATCTACTCACGCCCTATGTGCCGTCGAGATCCTTAAGATCTGAGGGGCTTCATCTGGCTGTCTGTCCACGCTTTAGGTTGAGCAGGATGGGTGGCCGTTCTTTCAGGGTGCTAGCGGCAGGCCTATGGAACTCGCTCCCAGTACACATTCGAGCTCTTGAGGATTTGTTCGCCTTTAGGCAGGCGATTAAAACTTTCCTCTTTCCAGTTTCTAGCTAATTCTTTCTTTTTGTGTGTTATGTTACAGCATCTGTCAAAGCGCCAGGACGCCCCTTTGCTGGGGCAGCTGTGCGCTATAGAAATTTTAATAACATAACATAACATAACACGTATATACCAATTAAAGTTACATAATCAGAGTGAATAATTAAAAAAACACAATGTTCTCTGAGGGCTGAAAGGAAATCAATAGAAACGAAGATCCAGTTATCAAAAACACATCTAAATTCAAACTGTTCTTAATACGTACAAACAAGAGCAGGTCACGAAGCCTAAAACAAGAAACAAGGAGAAGTCTGGGACCAAACGCCTTATGAAACAGGATTGGAATGCGAAATATCCATGAAAAAGAGGTGTGCCAGTGTAAAGACTGCAACATGACTCGGGCGCTATCACCAGCAGCTTTTTTCAAAGCCGGTTCCTCACCGTTCAGGGTTGATAAAAATCAAACGAACAAAAAAGGCAAGGACATTCTAGTCTTTAAAATTAATTCTGAAGTATGACTTCAATCAGTTACTCAAACCCTATGAGAGAGGAGTGACTGAAGATGCCTGAAGGAGTTATTTGCACTGATTTTGATCTTTGTTACGCCTCCGCCCCTTTAAGGTAAACATTAACTGCCAGAACATGCCTCTTCAAAAGCAGATAGAAAACCTGAAATGTACGCTTATCTCCAGAGAAAAATCAGTCTGGTGATGAGCAATCGTAGCTCTGATTTCGTTTACGGCCCACTTTTGCGGTGAACTGTTACTGCTATAAATAAAATGTCATTTGACCATACTCAGTCACGGCCACCCTCTAATGCCATCGTTGGTACAGACATTCAACGCTACCACGTGGTTAGGTAGCATAATGGCACTCTATACAAACACTACAATTAAATAAAGGAATACAGAACTAACGGCCACTTAATTTAGTTAGGGCAAAAAACGGCTGCCTACCGCTAAAGCTCCTAACCTTTGCAATAGTTGAAATGGTAATGCTCCTAGGGCTACTGTATTATTTTTGCCAATATGGATTGATAGGATTTTTTTTCTTTTTAAGACCTGGACTCTCTGTTGGTGGATCTGATTATTTGAGACCGCATTATATATTGTGCGCACACCTTGTGTGCCCCCCGAGCAAAATTGTATTACAGAAGATGCTGCAGAATCTTATGTGGTTTCCTTCTGTAATACTGATAGCATTGGTGCACAACATGAGAGGGAGTTACCTCATTTGCATAAGGGCGTCGCCCAATGCAAATGAGGGAATCTCTTTGTTTCTGCACCCCGGCGCCGTATTACAGATATGGGTAGAGACGCAAACAGGCCTTAGGAGGAGCACTCATAATGCACCACTAAAAGGTGGCACACTGTCAGTGAGCCTCTTGAAGGCTGCTCTTTGGCAGGGGTAAAGGGTGTCCAAAGAACTCCCAGACATACCCCCATAGGCGGGTGCAGTTACTCATTGCACCCACCTACAGGGGGATCTTTCTTCCTTCTTCAAAGTGCAGGTGGGTTGCTGCCCACAGAGAGAAACCGAGTGGCTTTGAAGCAGACGCTCTATATGTCACTGAATGTGCTAACTCCATGCAGTGCAAGTTCGCGGCTGCCCTGGGGGCAGTATTCATCAAAATAGGACGTTCTTTTCGTGGTTGTGGCCGGCGCTCTTGTCTAACAGTGGACCTTGGCGCAAACAGGAAAAGTGCACCCTATTTGTAATAAGGACCCTGGGGCACAGACATAGTGGCACTCATTAAACTAAAGCTGGCCTAGTTGCCCAAGTTCAATCTTTGCTTCTCATCTGCACCCTACAATGGGTGTTTGGACGGTGCATATTTGCAGGAAGTAGGAATGGCCAGAGTTAGCCAAGAGGAGGGTGCTCGGACTAACCTGTTTATGGAAGGGAAGAACACAAATGGAAACATTTCTGACTATTTGAGTTGCTCTAAGGTGTTGAAAGAGGTGTGTGCAAAAAATCCCAGCCAGGACTGCTGTATGACTCAGCCCTACCAAAGGTGGGCCTATCGAGACCCAGGGGATACATTAGGGTCAAACTGTTAAGAGAAATATGGTCATCAGTGATGATATCAGTCATGTAATTTGAGATGTCATGAGTGATGCAATATGTGAGGTCAAAACCAATGCATTGCGGAGGCGTAAGTCATAATTAGGGCTCCCAGTTTTCAGTTTTTACTGATTTTTACAGATAAATACAGACAGAAAACTATTTCTTTCCTGTCTGTATTTATTTTTAAATACAGAAAAATACAAAAAATAAGTCTTTTTTTTTTTAACCTTTTTTTCCAGTTTTCTTATACAAGTATTGTGATGAGGGCACGATACAGATCATATCACTGACATGAGCAAAGTATAAGCATTACAAAGCAATCGTGATGCATTGATTAACCGGGTTAAACAATAAAAAAAAATAAGGCGATGCAAATCATGAATATACTTTGGAGACAAGTGGTACTCTCGGATCCCTCAACAGTCCCGCAAATAGTGGCAGAGTGAAGCAGCCGCAAACATAGCAGTTAAAGAACAGCCTGACAGCCATGAAGGAACCATGATCATACTCAGCCATCACCCCAAGTGCGGAAGCAAGAATCTACATCAACCCACCCCCTCCAGAACTATTCCGCTGGCCACTGGAGAATCCCACATCGCCCTGCGCCTGGAAATGAAGTCTCTATATGGGCCCCAAATGTCCACTGGTCTGGATGAGCTAGGTATTAATGTGGAGAACTCTTCACAATTTACATTACAGAAGGCCATGCTCCTGAGCCACGCCCGCAGAGTGGGAACTCTTCTGCTACCCCACAGCAGCGCAATTTCTCGTTTGGCCAAAAGGAGGCCCAAGGCGGCACGCTTTCTGACCTTCCGAGGGAAATTGGAAACATAACCCATCAGTGAGATCTCAGGTGTGGGTAAGAGCTGCATGGCCAGCAAGTCACCCAGAGTCGCGTGGACCTGACTCCAATACTCATGAATCTTAGGACATGTCCACACGAGGTGGGCAAAATCGGCAAAGGGAGCCAAGCATTTCTTGCAATGATGGGGCCTGGTGTGATATATTCTATGGGCGCGAGCGGGAGTGTGGTACATTCTGTGGAGGAATTTAAAATGGAGTAATTTGTGTCTACTGTTCAAGGAGACCTCCTTAGTGGCCCTACAGCACTGCTCTCACCGATTGTCGGAGATGGGTTTACCCAGATCCCCCTCCCACGCAGCCCGCACTCTAGCGTCCGACACCGGTCGGAGCGCACCACACTCGTGTAGAGCTTTGAGACCAGATGGACGCTAGAAGGGCTCTGGATCAGTAGTGTCAGTGGCGGGGTCGGTTCGAGGGCCGAGGGGAAAGTAGGGAAAGTGGCCCTAAGTGTGGAGCGAACATGCATCATGACAAAGGTGTCCATGAAGGAACGGTCACTGAAACGGTCCTCCTCTGGTATCAAAAAAGCATGCCCCTCAGGGAACAAGTCACCAAGGGTGCGAATGTGAAATTTCTCCAAGGTACTTTGGACCAGGGTCTTCCCCGTTATGGGGAGCAAAGAAGGGTTAGGCAGAGGTAACTCCGGTGAATATAGTGTAGCCAGTCCTAGCAGCCTACGCAGTCTGTTCCATGCCCAACATGTGGTGGAGACAGTTTGTACATCAAACGGATCTCGGGGGAATCCGGTGGGGAGGATATTCAGAAGCTGGCGCGGAAGTACCAGATCGGCCTCCGGCTTCAGGTATGGAACGCGTGCGTCCGGGTGGAACCACACACACGCGTAGCAACATTGTGCAACCAGATAGTACAAATAAAAATCCGGGACCCCAAACCCCCCCCCCCTGTCGTACGGCAGGCTCAGGGTGTGCCAGGAGACACGATGAGTCTTGTCTCCCCTCACGAGTCGTAACAACAACGAGCGCAACAGAGAGAAAAAGGTTTTAGTCAATGGGATGGGTATATTTGTGACAAGATAGAGGAATCGGGGAAGGACCACCATTTTAATTATAGCGACCCTCCCAGCCATAGACAACGGGAGACGTAGCCATTTCACAATCTGGGACTCTAGCGAACTAACCGCCCTGCCGTAATTAAGTCGAATCATAGTAGCCGAATCAAGATGAACATGCACACCAAGATACTTGACCGAGTCGTTGCACCATTCCAGCGGGAACTCGCACTCCCAGGCAGTTGTGCTGGCAGTGAGAGGGAAAATAACTGACTTGTGCCAGTTGACGCGGAACCCGGAGAATTTGCCGAACCTAATAATTTCCCAAATCAGGGGTTCCACATTAATATGGGGCAACCGGACGTAAAGAACGGTATCGTCCGCATACAGGGAGATCAAGAGGGGGTCTGTACAAACTGAAGGCCCCGGTGCAAATGCTTCTCCTGAAATTGGCACACCAGAGGGTCCATGGCCAAAATAAAAAGCAGCTGAGAAAGAGGGCATCCCTGCCTCGTACCACGAGACAAAGTAAAGGGGGCTGAGAGAGTGCCGTTCAGTCGCAGCCTGGCTGTGGGCCTTGTATACAGAAGGGCCACCGTAGAGACGAAGCATTCCGGCATACCCATGCGGCGCATAACAGATAAAAAAAGGCCTTCGAGGGAATCAAACACCTTTTCAGCGTCAAGGAGCACGGCAGCAGCAGGCATGGAGGGGTCTATCCTGTGCAATACAGTATATAAGGTCCTCAAATTAAGGGAGGTGGATCTATGTGGCATGAAGCCCGATTCAGCCGGTGAAATGATAGATTCCATCAATAAGGACAGTCGGATCGCTATGACTTTGGCCAAAATTTTATAGTCAAGGTTCAGTAAAGATAGCGGCCGATAAGAGCCACACAGTTTGGGATCCCTCCCCGGTTTGGGAAGAAGAAGAATGACCGCCTCTTTAAATGTCGGGGGAAGGACGCCGACTTCCAGCGCCTCCGCGTATACCTCCACTAGCCGCGGAACCAGAATGTCCTTATAAGCCTTCTTAAAAATCGGCCAAAAACCCATCCAGTCCAGGTGCCGAAGAGCCTCGCAGGGCATCGATGGCCCCCACAAAACTGTCCGGGGTAATGGGGACTGACAGGAAATCCTGCATTTAACGCTCTAAATATACCAAAGCAACTTCCGCCAGGTAGTCCCCCTGCTCACTCAGATCCCCAGAAAGTCTGGAAGTGTAGAGCGTCTTATAATAAGAAAGGAAATGATCACAAATATCCGGAGTGGAGTACAAAGGGACGTCGCCGGGGTCAGTCAATTCAGGAATGTACGCGAAGTCACGCAAGGTATTTGCAAGCAATTTACCGGGACGCTCACCCTCGCCATATCATCTCGTCACATGCTGTTTGCTGAGGAACAGCAATTCTCGTTACACTGCGTCCCTAAAATCGAGCAGCAATGCTAACCGTCTAGCCTCACCAGCAACGGACGACACGGCAAGTAATTCGCGATCTAGAGCAGCGATCTCGTTCTCAATGCGGTTCAAAGCGGAACGGAGATCCCGGAGCACTCCAGCGCGCTAGGCGATGCAGACCCCCTAATATAAGCCTTAAAGCCCTCCCAGAGCACTGCCCACGTGTCAACAGACTCAGTATTAATGTCAAAGTAGTCTTCAATCGCTTGCCTAACCTCCTCATTGAAGACCGTATCTAAGAATGCGATGCCGGGGAACCGCCACTGTCTCTCATACCCCCCTCTCTGGGGACATGCAGGGGCATTACTACTGGAGAATGGTCGAAAGAGTGCCTGGGGAGGGTGAGTACACCATCTTGCCAACCCGCTACCCCGGGAGAGACCAACCAATAATCTATTCTGGTCCAAGTGTTATGGAATCCCGAGTAGTGCGAGAATTCCGGAAGGTGTGTATGTAGCTGAAGCTCAACGTCTATCAAAGAGAAGTGAGCACATATCTCCCTGAGGGCTTGCCAAGCACGGGCTTTGTGTCGGGTGAAGTGGAAGTGCTGTCCCTAACTGGGTCTAGTAGCAGATTGAAGTTGCCTCCTAGGATCAAGAGCCCGGGGTCAAGAGACAGGAGTCGCACTTGTAAGTCATGAAAAAAAGCGGGGTAATCCACATTAGGGCCGTAAACCCCCACCAAGGTAACCCTATGCCCCATCAAGAAGCCATTAACGATCAGGGTGCGGCCCTCAGTGTCCACTATTGGGTCGTGCAGAGCAAAAGGGACTCGCCTGTGTATAAAGATTGCTACCCCTCGAGCATAGCGACTGTAGTTGGAAAAAAATCTATGGGAGCCCCAACTTCCCGCCACCGAAGCGTTGTCGGAAGTCGACAAATGCGTCTCCTGCATAAAGACTATATCTATATGGTGCCGTGCAATGTATTTGAGGACTTGTCTACGCTTCCTGGTGTTATTCAGGCCACGAACGTTCCATGTCATCAGCGACAGCCCAGAAGGCCCGGGCACATTCCCTAGTTTTACCATTGAAACATCATAATCGTAAATGCATCACCATGTCTGTCCGAACCATGCCACATCATCACAACTGGATCAAATACACTGACAAAACAATAGAAACAGTGCCAACTGTCCCCCCCCCCACCCACCACCCAGCTTCTCGCAAGCCCCAAAGAGGCAATCCCCGAAACAACAAGACAGGTGCGTATGCAATGCAACCAACAGGATATCAAGAGAAGCAGAGGTCGCACAAAGCAAATAACCCTACCAAATAAAGGCACAACGGTATTTACCAAAGGGCATGGAAACGCCACACCCGTCGGGCAATAGAACAAGGGCATCACTGCATTAAAACAAAATACTTAAGTGAACATTTTACGCTTAGCAGGACACAGTGAACTTATTATGAAAGATCAATCAACCAGTCCCGGGTTGGGAAAAGAGTTCAACACTGTTCTGGGAATTCTCCTGCGGCGGGGAGGCAGATCCTGACCCCCCCAGACGCCCCAGCACGATTCTTTTTGTATTCTTGACAGAATTCCTGCGCCTCGGTCAGAGTGTCAAACACCCGGAATCTGCCGTCCACATCCACCTTCAATCTCGCCGGATACAGCATGCCATATCGGAGCCCCAGATTTTTCAAAGCAGCCATAACCCCTTGATATTTAAGTCTTGCCTCCTGCACCATAACGGTAAAGTCAGGGAAGAAGGCCAGTTTGTTGCCTCGCCATTGGACGTCCCCCAAATCCCGGGCAGAGCGGAGAGCGGCATCTCGGTCTCTGGAGTTCATGAGTCTGGCAATAATGGCCTTGGGGGAAGGCCCGGACGAGGCCTAGGCCCCAGTGATCTGTGGGCGTGCTCAATCACGAAGCACCGGCGTGAACGTCTCCCTGCCGAATAGTTCCTCCAGAAGTGGTTACACAAAGGTGTCCATCCGGCCAGTGGCTGTCGACTCCGGAATACCAATGATATGAACAGTGTTGCGGCAACTGCGGGCCTCCAGGTCCTCGTTCTTAATGGCCACGTCCTTAAGAATCTTTTCCATCCTGCCCAGCCGCTTCAAGGAAGATGTAGCTCCGTCTTCGACGTCCGACACTCTCGACTCGACAACATCAAGGCGCCGATCACGCACTTGGATCTTAGACCCCACGTTCTCCAACTTTTTGTCCAGATCATCAAACTGGCCATCTAACGCCTTGAACCCGGCTCTCATTTTGGCTAACATGGCTGTGGCTAAAGAGGCAGATTCTTCTGCCTCGTGAGGGACCATAGCTTCGTCCGACTGACCGGCGGAGACATCCGACGGAGCGCCAGCGGCTTTGTCGAATTGCAGCATGCTCTGCTTGGGGTCCTTCTTCACCATCTTGTCAAGGAAGAAAAAGGTGGGTCCGGTCAATGAAGGAACACAGAGAACGGAGGAGGAGTCGCAAACCAGGCGGCGTGTTCACAGTTGATCCAACAGGACGCAGTGTGATCTCGGGACAACCACCACAGCCCGGCGCGCACAATGCCTGCAAGAAGACAATGGAATAAGGGAGTGCCCCCGAACAATAGTGGGAGGAGAAACCCCCAAGGTATGCACGGGCGTCAATAAGGCTCCAGAACTGTCCAGCAGCCGCGCACTGTGAATTCGCACCAGGCGTAGCGGCGATGGCGACTGTGGTAGGTGCTGCAGCAGGCCCCTAGACTGAAGCGGAGTCTCAGCACAGCCAACAGCCCCAATATAACTCTTGCCGGGGGAATATTGAAGCAAACAGCTATAGGAAGAACGTAGGGTCGGCGTCCAGGACAAGCATGTGTGAAATCCGCAGGCAACAAGTCAAGCCATGAGAGTAGCAGAGGGGGGAGCAATCCACGCAGCCAGCACGGAAGTGGGATCAGGCAACTCGAAGGCCGCAGGTCTGCACAGCAGTGGCGGTAGCGACGGCATCTATGGTGGGCACAGAACACAATACAGCAGGAGACCTCTCATCCAAGGCGGGGACACAGGGTTGCCAGCAGCTCCACCATCGTCTTAGCGCCTCAGCAGTCAGAGCCAGCAACTCAGGGCAGCGCGTAAGAGCAGCTCTCAAGGCCGGCTTTCGCTTCACTCAGGCCGCCATTTACACAGGAGTGGCGGGGGGGTGGGAGGGGGGAGAGCCAATGCACCCAACCAGCACCAGCACCACAGCCAACGCCCGAGGCCCTCCCGCAAACCCAGCCCCCTTCCCGGCTAACCCAAATACTGCAGGCCCCGGCTTGAGACCGCCCACTGGGCCGCAATGCCCTGGGTGCGTGTCACCAGCGACGGGGCCCGACCGGAGGAAAGGCAGGGGGGGGGGGGGGGGGGAGGAAGAGGAAGGACCACAAGCGGGGCAATCAGGGAGCGGTAATAAGCCAGCTGTTCCGCGCTACTGCAGGAGCGCCTAGCGTGTGGGTAGGTTTGCAAGCTTTGGGCTGCACGCATGATAGGTTACCATACCTTACTGTGCTGCCCCACGGGAACAGACTGCGGGGCCCTTTAGGGACACCTTTAGGGTCACCCCACTACTGCAGAACCACTAGGCCTGCACCCTTACAGACCCAGAGAGGTTGTATTTACTCCTTTTTCTTTTCTTTTCACTGTGTAGTACTGTTTACTTGAGGTTCTGAGGAATTGCAAATTAAGCAAGAAACATGTCGACCTGACCAGAGGGTTTGAGGTAGTTCCACTGTGCCCCTTACAGTCTCTACCTCCCCTCCCACCTTTTAACCAAGGGAATCAGTCACGCGAATAAATGTCCTTGTGAATTGATTTACCTTTTTTAAATCACTATCCCCACATGACTACACCTTCATTTTACCCCTCACACGCACACAACCATTGGCTGGAACAAAAGAACTCCAACAAAGAGCGCCTTTTAGGCGCCCGTCAGACATTGCAGCGCCAGTCTGACGAGGAGCAAGAGGCCAATGATGAAGCTTGACATCTAGCTCGCTGGCTGTGTGAGGCCTCTCAGTTCCAACAAGGGAGATTTCTGCTCCCTGCCTCAACTCTCCTAATATACTAACACAAACACTCCTTCTCCTATGTTCTCAGGGAACTTTGTACCTTCTGCATTTCAAGCGGTAATAAGCGCCAGGACAACAATCGGGGCAACATTCACCGCCCCGGCCGCCACGCGCACCATCAGCAATGGCGGCCGAGAGGTCGCGTCAGCCTTCCGCGCCGGCTCCCGCCGCGGCCGCCCCGGGGAAATGGATCGGCTCTCCAGGCATCCGATGCAGCCCTAATGCTCCGGGACCAGCAGGAAGGTGTCCGCAGCCGTAACAGAGGTATTTATCCCGCAATTACGGCAACATTGCAGCCCGACTGGGGGAGCTTCAGGCGGATGCGGCCATCTCGCTCGCCTCCGTGGCCACGCCCCCGAAAATATGTCTTCTTCAGAGGTTTTTTATTAAATCAAGAGTGCCAGGTCAGCAGGCATACAGATTGAGAGGTAGGTGAGATGATAAAAGACAATAGATTTCCTACTTAAGCTGAATTAAGTGCAGATCTACAGTTATTGATGCTATTCTACAATGGAAGTGTTTTCAGATAACACTAGTGCACTGTATACTGCTGAAACCTTTTGCACATTCAAATGTGAGTATACACTTATCAGTCAAATAAATGTGGAAAAATATCCATGGTAGCTTCATTTATACAGAAACACAACATCAAAATGGATAAATACAGACAAAATGTGCAAAAAATAAATATGGATAAATACAGACGGAAATGTAGAAAAAATAAATAATATAAAACCGGGAGCCCTAGTCATAATTAGCTCAGGTAACTTTAACTGCTGAACTTCACTGGTTTTGTATGAGTGAAATGTAAGCCTAACTATATGTTTCTCTCCCTCTCCCTCTCCCTCTCTCTACAATTTGCTAAAACGCATAAAGCTTGGGTTTCTGAATAGAGCAAATCTTTCTGCCACTAGTGGTAATCTAAAAGGAAAGATAAATCAGGCAAACACACAAAGACAGACATGGCAATCAGACAGGCCTTAACTGTTTCCACTGCTTAACCCTGTTCTACAGGAGATACCGCAAACCACAAGAAGAGAAGAGACTTGAAGGGCCTGATGCCCTATTACTCGCGTCACCGGGCGAACATAGCCAGGCAATTTGCCTAGACGGATATGGCTGCAGGCTTCATAGTCACCACAATGTCACTACTCAATTTCCACAGGTACAGATGCAGCATTTGGTGATTTGAGTGGAGGACCTGATCATCGGTTGCACAGGAGAGGAAGGACAGCTAAATGGCAAAAGATCGGCCCACCAGACCCTCATAGCGCAGTCTTGTGATCAGAATCATCAAGAGTGCTGATCCTCCCCAAACATCTGCAGTATTTTTGACAGAAGTGTTGGAAACACGTATAGCAGGCTCTCGGAAAATTGAACAAAAAGGCATCTCCCAAGGAACCATTAAGCGAGAAGTGTATAGGAGAAAACTGAAGACACATTCAGACCAGAGTTGGAGTGAAGCGTTTCACAAAGGGAAGTCCCAACCTGGAGAAATTCACCTTCATCATTTCAGGATTGGCTCCCACTTGCATTCTTCCAGTGAGAGGCAACTGAGAACACCTGTCCTCACAGTGAGGAAGCATGCTATATGAGTCACTACAAGGAAAATGTCCAACCGGTGAGCCCACTTTCACAAGTGAATCATCTCTCAACATGGAGTCAATGACTGAACACTGCCCCATCTGTTTATATAATGGACAGTGGTGGTGGTTGCGAATAAAATCTGATTAGTATTCCCTGAGATGGAAGGGAGAAACACCTTCAAGTTAATACAGACTGCTTGTAGCTTGAGAACATTTATGAGCATGCCCTACTTTGACTTGACAAAAGACGCAGGGATATCATTTCACTCAGATGGGCACCGCAACTGAGCAAGAAGGCGTTGGTGGCCATGATAACCTGACCCAGAGGAGGGCTGAAGGAATGACCCTCCAAAGAATTGTATAAAGCGCCACCTGCTATCCAGACAAGGAGCGTCCTTGGTGCTGAAAGCAACCTGTGAGCAAGGCAGGAATTAATTATGTTTGAAATACCAAGTTTAAGGTTTTCTCTTAGAGACAGGTAAGTACGAACAAGACTAAGAGAGTTTCCTGACTTGTGGTGAGCGTTACTGCTACTTATTTCTTTTCATTTTTAAGGTGGTTTTAGGCATCATTTTGATGATAATCCCGGTTTTTGTAGGTATCAGCACTCTGTTTCCATTCACATTTGGAAAGCCTGTGGTCAGCTTACTTTAGAAGGTAAGCGTGTTTACGCTAATTTGGCGTTTTTCTATCACGCAGTATGCCTGCCAGGTATAACTAGGCTTGTTTGTGTCTCAGGCACAATACGGTGTTTTTCCGCAGGTTTGCGGGTGTTGCTTTGAGTATTACCACTGAAGTCCATCAGGTATGACTTCGCATCACTCATGGAGTCATGTGCATGATTGCTTCAACTTATTTCACTTGTGATATGTATGTCACGGATCACTTACTCTATTTCAGTTTCAGGACAGGTTTTAATTTTTTCTCGGGCTCACACGTTTTTTCACGTTGGAGGGCACAACGATAGATTAACACACGGAGACAGTGTTATCACCTACTTATTAATTTCTGTTTTCTTTGTCCTTTATTCTTTTTACCTATACTTCACAAAGTCTCAATGTCAGTAGATTAATATCGCTTTGAAAACATTGTGTACATTTTCATTAATATGACTGCATTGATACTTTTCAGATTCCCCTGATGAAGGGCTTATGTTAAAAGCCCGAAATGCATTGGGACTTGTTAAATTCTGTCACTGCATGCTGTACATAAGCTGCATGACAAGTTATTCTTGTTGAATTCCATCTGCGACGATTAGGAATAAAAGCAGATTTCAATCAACTCCATGGTTTGAAGATTTTATTCGCAATTTTGGACTCCTTGAAAACTATTTGGAATACCGTGCCTCAGATGACGTCATGCCCCATGTGATCGTATCACCTGATTTCGGAGGGGAGGATTTTCTCAACGCGCTGGTATTTGAGCCAGAGGAAGGAGCTGAACGGCGCGCTGCTGTGTCCAGAGGAAGTAAAGGAGGAGAAACCGGAGAAGAAACAGTCTACTACCTTGGCCCGACCATCGCCCCGACGCCCGGACCACCCGAAGCAGAAGCTGTGGAGTCCGACGAGGTCCCGAGAAACTGGAGGTACCCCCGTGAAAGGGATTCCAGACCGGTATCCGAGAGTCAGCTCCCGCTGCAGGAGAGGGAGCCGGACCCCTTCCGGTATCACGAGAACGCCAGTCACGTACCTGGACCCTGAGAAACCTCTCTTCCCTGACGTTAAGGAGAAAAAAAGCGAGACTCAGAGAACAAACACCCTTCTCCGACCAGCATCACAGAATATGGACTGTGTGGACTGTGACAAATGATTTTTGAGACCTTTTTTGTTTCAATAAACCCTTATTCCCATTACTTCCTTCTCTGGCCTCTACGTGTTTTATGACAAGTGGTGTCAGAAGTGGGATACTGCCATTAGACAGTTAAGTATGGAGAACCTAGTACAACAGCTCATCACAGGCCAAGAGAAGCTAGAATAGGCTTTAGAGAGACACATGTCTTCAGCCCAGGCTGACCGAGAACTTTTTTCTTTCAATAAACCCTTATTCCCATTACTTCCTTCTCTGGCCTCTACGTGTTTTATGACAACTAGGTACAGGCCCCTCTGCCTTCAGAGGACAAAGGATTTGCTGGTATAAATATTGGGGCCCAAACCCCAGAGATTTAGATTACTTCCAAACTAAGGAACCTGCCAGGAAGAAGGACCGGGAAGCTGGAGGAGGAGTACTGCCCCATGCTGCATGTTGAGGGGTTGGCCTGCAGTGGTTGCTTCTGTCTTGAGTAGGGAAAGGACTGGACTGTGCTTTCATCATCCTGCTGTTAGAATTTTCTCCAAGGGCTTGAAGTACAGCTTGCCTCCTCTTGAAGGTCTCAGGGATAGAAAAGACGTCAGAGATCTCTCTGGAATCAAGGAACCTGCCAAGAAGAAGAGCTAGAAGAGCTGCCAGGAGAAGTATTGCCCCTTTGCTGTGTTGTTGCTTTGTTGGGTTGGCCTGCAGCTACTGCTTCTGCCTTGGGCAGTGAAAGGACTGGACTGAACTTTCTCTACTTGTGCTGAGTATCTCCAAGGGCCTGAAACTGAGCTGACCTCCTGTTAAGAAGTCTCAGGGACTGCAAAGACTTCACCAACCTCTGGGTAACGCCTCTGGAACCGTTGTTTCAGTTACCACAGAGGAGAGGGAACCACGACTGACTCTGTCATCCGACTCAGACACTGGCCTTGTGTCCTGAAGGCACCGCTACGAAGCACCGTCTCGCCCTGCACCTCCCATCTTGATCTCACTGACGCCATCCTGGACGATTCCCACCAAGTCGTCGCTCGCAAGGCATCGAGGGGCACCACATCCTTCATTGCCTCGCTTCACTTCGCTGGCCTGGGTCGCTGCTGGCTCGACACCCATGACCGCCTCGTCGCGTACAGCTGTCCGGCTCAGCCGGCACTGATTCCCACCAACCGGCTCTGTCACCTGCATCGCAACTTGCCAGCACCGCATCGAGCACCGTCTCGCCCTGCACTGCCCGCCTTGGTCTCACCGACGCCGTCTGGACGATTGTTACCGAGCCGCTGCTCGCACCGCATCGAGGCACACCGCACCGTGCACCGCTGCCACTTTGTATCGCAACCGCGACCGATGCTAAGACCGACTCGCACCTCCGTGTGAGTCGCCGTAAGAAAGGTACTGTAAACGAGTCTGCCCGCTGTTGCTGGCCCGTACGGACGCGGTCAGCTAGAACTGTGAGACTCTGTTGTTTTCAGCATCGCGGTAGTCTCGGACCGAGTTACCGATTCGTACAAACTGTCTTTTCAACGTAATTTTGCCATTTAAAAGACATCTGGTGAAGCAACTATTTTTAAAGTACTGTATTAGGGATTTTTATCGTATTTGGTCTTGTTTAAGTATACAAAAATATTGGATATTTTACTAAACTGGTGTGGTGTCCTTTTGTAGAGCCTACATTGTATTATTGTTGGTTATGTGCAAATACTGTGCACACTGCCTCTGAGATAAGCCTGACTGCTCCTGCCAAGCTACCAAGGGGGTGAGAGCAGGGTTTATTTTAGGAGTGTAACTTCCTTAACCTGACTAGAGTGGTGCTTTTTGCCTGGCTTTGGTTCAAACCTTAGCCCACCAGAAATCCCATTCTAACAAAGACCAACAATAAATTCAGATATAGCCACACCACAGAATTCACTCTGGCCGACCATTTAATCGCTCACTTAACTATCACTGGACCACTCCACTCCACACCACCCCCAACCGCCACATGGGCCCCTTCCATAGCGGGACCAAAGTCCAACAGCACCAATGGACAGACGCCCTCAGCTGCACCCTGCTTAACGTCTCCACCAAATTGAATTGTGCAGTAGAGAACTTCAACACCTGCATCACCAGCACCGCCGACCGAGACACTCCCACCAAATCAGCCTAATGGAACTGGTCCACCGAATGAGCCAGCTGGTACACCCCAGAACTCAGCAGATTGAAATGAAGATGCAAACAAATAGAAAGGAAGTGGCGCACCAGCGGAAATGACAGCGATCGAGACACCATAAAGTCTGCTCTCAACAACTACCACAGCCAACTCGAAGTCGCGAAAAAGGAGGCCTTGACAAATCACATTGAGACTAGCAACAACCAGATCAATTAACTCTTCACCATTGTCCGAGAGTTCACCTGCCATCAGCCAGCACAAACTCAATTTCCTTCTCACAGGAACTCTGTGACGCACCAGCAGACCACTTCTACAAAAAGATAGCCACGATATACAAGAACTTCGAGCCTCAACTCCCCGACCTCCTCTGCCTCCCCACTCCCCACAAAGACTGCCTCTGACTACCTGCTCACCACATGGTAAAAGCTCAGCACACCGAACACAAGTACCATATTTATTGAACACCATCCACTTGGGAGCACTCGACGACCCATGACCCCCACAGACTCTTCAATCCCGGAAGGAACAAGATCAGCCAAAAGCTCACCACTATCCTCAATGCCTCTATCGCCACAGCCACCTTTCCCAAGGCCTGGAAACACACAGAGGTCAGACCCCACCTTAAGAAACCTACGCAGACCCCAGTGATCTTTAAAGTTACTGACCCATCACGATACTCCCGTTCCTCACCAAAGTCCTTGAAAAGGCCATCAACCTCCAACTCACTGATCACCTGGAAAGAAACAACCTGCTAGACCCCTCCCAATCACAATTTAGAGCCAACCACAGCACTGAGAAGGCCCAGATCGCCACGATAGACATCCACACACTACTCGACAAAGGATAATCAGCTGCCCTGATCCTTATTGCCTCTCCACTGCTTTTGACACATTCTCCCACCACACACTAACCAGATGACTGCACCAGATCAGAATCGAAGACAACACTCTCAGATAGATGGCATTATTCCTCACTGGGCGCACCCAGAGAATCTGTCTCCTACCCTTCACCTCACAACCCAAGCACACCTAATGCGGCGTCCTAAGGGCTCATCCCTCAGTCCAACCCTCTTCAACATCTACATGTCACACTAGTAGACATCGTCAGAACCTACAACATCAACTTCATCTCCTATGCCAAAGAGACCCAGCTCATCCAATCACTCTTTACCGACTCCACCACTACGAAGGTTAACTTCCACAACTGCTTGAAGAATGGCTCACAATGGGTGAAGGACAGCTGCCTAAAAGCACAACACTGACAAAACAGAAGTGAGGATTGCCACAGCCACACCTCCCTCTGGAATGACCCACCCCCACACCGAAAGACCAAGCCTGCAACCTCAGTATCATCCTGAACAGACAACACTCCATGAAACAACAGGTAAACGCCATCTCCTCAGTCTGCTTACCAACACTCTGCATGCTCCGCAGAATCTTCAAATGGCTCCCCATCAGCAACAGAAAAATAGTAATGCACGCCCTCATTAACAGCCGGTTGGACTACGGCAACGCACTATATGCAGGCACCACCAGCGAACTCATGAGAAGACTCCAGGTGATAAAGAACGCAGCAGCCAGGCAGATTCTCAACCTACCTAAAAGGACCAACATCATCCAGCACCTTAGAGACCTTCACTGGCTCCCCATCCAGAAAATATGCTAGTTCCAGTTTAAACTACTGACTCACTCCAACAAAGCCTTTCACAACCAAGGACCTGCATACATAAAGCACTGCGTGAACTTCCACCAACCACCCACAAACCTCTGATCTGCCCAACTCACCCTTGCACAAACACCACACATCCGCCGACGCCGCACCGGAATATGCTCCTTCTCCCACCTCCAGGAACACCTTTCCCCTCACCACCGAACATCACCCTCGCTGACAAACTTCAGGAAGAGACTAAAAACCTGACTCTTCGACTGAAACAAGCAGCCCAGCGCCTGGATACCCACAAGGGTGATAAGCTGCACAACATAAATACTGATTTATTGATGTTTCCAGACAATGGGAATTTCTGCCCTAAAGAGGGACTTATTACAAATCTCTAAAAGGTGGCCATGAGATCCCTATGAACAGAATGTAAGAACTGCATCCGAGCTGTGAGAGTCACTGTGCTGGAGCCACTAACACCTCAGTCACCAATGAATGCCCTTTATGTATAGGTCTATGAGGCCAAGCTGATGCAAGACCTGCAGAAACAGGATCTCAGCCTAAGTCGCAAATTTTCATATCATCCCTCAAACATCCATGATCCTATGAAGTGGAGAAGGAAAGGTTTTCATGGGGTTTGTGTCCAGCACCACCCCTATGAAGGCAACTAACTATGAAGAAAACAGATGAGAGTTTTTAGTATTGATGGTAAAGCACACGTAACGGAGGAGAGTCATCATTCACTAAAACTGATCTATGATCAGTGCTGGGACTCTGCTTTCACCAGCTAGTTGGCAAAGTACAGAAGTTAATGGACTCCTGACTGTTGCAGTCAAATCACCACAATTGCCAGCATTTTCGTATAGCAGAGTGGAGCAGTCATCAGTCTGGCAGGAGGAACTGTGAACTATTAGTACAGGGATCCCACGTTGAATTGTAAAGAACGGCTGTGGGCATGAAAAATCAGAAAATGGAAACAGACATTCTGAAAATTCAGAGACCTCATCCAGTCATCCAGATTCAGGACCAGTGGTACATGGCTCAGGGAGAGCCATGCACTGCTGAATAAACTAGTTCAGAAGGCTACGATCTAGGATGGGTTTTAGACCCTGGTCATTCTTGGGAATCACGATGCTGAATTGAATCCTGTGCTCCTTTCTTCTAGAGGCTTTTTCTCTTTGGAAACATTTCTCAACAGGGCAAGGGTTCCTGTTTTGAAAATGTAATCATGTGACAAACCACACATTCTAGTGGAAAGAGGATGGGCCAACAGAAGGGAAGGATGTAGCCATTCAGGTTTACCTGGATGAGCGAGAGTGCCATTATGAGCGCCTGTCAATTGGTTAAAAAAATGGGAAATCCTCTTGATCCACAGAAAATCATGTCGTGGGGAGGGGGGGGGTGGGGGGGGGGGTTCACAGATTTTGAGGAAGCAGGCCTGGCAATGCTGGAACAGTGAAGAATGAGCCTGCTGCTTTTGGTTTCACCCCTTACTTCCACACCTGCCCCAAAAAACGGAGTATAGCTGTGGAGATGTCTAGACAGATGGGGAAGTTTATCTGTGCAGGGACTGTACTGGCCTGGTGTAGCCAGAAAACTACAGGGTTGGTGGAACTGCTGCAGAAGAATTCTATAGAGGGGGTAATGTTTCTCTCTGAAAAATCAAACACCATCGAAGGGCATGTCCATGAGTGTAGATTGGATATCTTCAGAGAAACCAGTGGAAGAGCATCTAAATGTGTTGGCGCAGCGTGACAGACATGCCCACTGATTGATCAATAGTGCCCACAGAAGGCCACACTTCAAGATTTGTTTGGAAGCATCCAAGTCATCACTGCCCAGGTCTGAAAATGTTTTTATCATATGGAAAGCAAACTGATCGCTGTAAGTTCCATTATCTCCCACACAACATGAACATTTCTGCCCAAGAGGCAGGGGAATTAGCAATGTAGTAGACCAGCTTTCATAAAGCAAAGAGTTTTTGCCCCATAAAGTCCAAGCTTCTTTGATTCCCTAAGGGGAGGTGAGGTGTTCTGGGAAAGGTATTCAGGTTCTGCTTTGAATAGGCTGTTTGGACAACCAGACTTACCAGGTGTGAGGATTTGAAGATGCATTCGGGTTCTTAAAACTACATACTTCCCTGACCACTGTGCTGCGAGTGCTAACAGTTTTCTGAAAGGGGACATTTCCAATTCTGCTCCTGCCTTTGTGTAGTACCTTGATTTCTTCTACTGTAAATGCGCTGATACTGTGCTTTTCCTTTGAAAATTCCTGTTGGTGCTCTCTTTCTTAATTTTAGGGCAATTCTTCAGCCCTTAATGTAGACATTAATACTAGTGGCGTTGGTAAGCGCATTACTTTCTCTGTAGATCTCTTGTGTGCTCTGCTCCTCAGAGATTTGCAGAGGTTGTGCAGCAGAGCAAACGCTGTGGTAACCTACTTCTCAGTTCGTAGAGCCAGGTAAATTTAATAAAACAACACCATGTTTCCTAGCTTTTTTACTACTTGGCTAATACTCGAAATGCTACGTGTGTGTTAGCACCTAGTAAACAGCAAGTTTTAGTTGCCCAGTGCAGGCGTTCAGCTCCAGACAGTATGTTTTTTTAATTATGTTTACGTATGTGTGTAGCACCTCTGTCATGTGCTGACAGGTTTATGTATGTGCGTAGCACCTCTATCATGTGATGACAAGTATAGTAAAAAGGGTTGATCTGGATATATTCTGCACCTCTCTAGAGAGGAGGTCAAGCTGCTGACGTCCCTCTTTTAGTACAATGTGTCCAGGTACTGGATTCACAGCAGCTCTCCTGTGCACTATATCCCTTCATAGGTCCACTGAGGTTGTCAGCAGAGTAAACGCTGTGGTGATACTTTTGGGCTCGCAGAACCAGGTAAGTTTCATGGAAGAACAGTACGTTCCTTAGCTTTTTATGCAGATAAGCAGCATTTCCTCAGTGCAAAACATGGATGTATCTGGGTTGAGGGAGTGTGCTTCGCTGATTTTGCAAAAAGTCTAGTTGGTAGTGGTTTCTGTACAGAAAGAGAAGAGAGTATTCAGGTGTGATAGGTAGATGGGCCCAGTCAGCTTCAGCAGGGAGTAGCAGAGATTGACAGGTGAAGGGAGCAGAGGTGATGAGGAGAACCACTGGCAACGTTCAAAGGGTTGCCATTGCATGACAGTGGCAGAAATTCCCCAAGGCTAGTCTTTAACTATCACCAACATGAACACCTTCTTCTGATCTAGTTCTAAATCGCATCGAAATACACATCTGATGTTTGAAGCCCTACGTTTGTACATGTGGACAAGTCCAGATGATGTGCAGCAAACCTCTCAGCTCCCTCACACATGTAAAAAGAATCACATCCAGCTAATACAGATTGCAAATGAACAAAGCACTGTGTAAACAGCGCATATGATGAGATAGGACCTCTCCCTAATCGCCACTTCCCTTGGGCACATATACGCTTCCCCTACAGTCTTCCACTTTTGTACTCACATCGTAAAGTGAAAATTCTTAACAGTGATGGTTCTTAGTTTATACAAAATACTCAAAAACTAAGATGAAGAAAATTAGAGAGTAAGAGTACACAGGATGCAAAGAAAGCACTGAGAAAAATATATTACACTGAACTATTTGAAAATTAACTCTCCCCTTTAAATATCAAGCATTTGCAAAGCCTACAGGTTTCGCCTGTGTGAGTTTTATTAGCTTAATTAATGTATTTTATTTTAGCTAGGTTGCAAATCTTTGAAAGTAATGCAAAAAAGCTGTATGATACAGTGAGTGTTATCCGCGTTATAGCATTTTTCAGTACTCCAGCACTGAAGCTAGCGCTGAAATATAATATTGCTAAAGTATTTATATAGTGTTTACAACAGCTGAAGTGCTAATGTTATAGAATAGAGAATGTCCTTGCCAAGCTGTTAGTGTGTCCAGATTCAGAAACATTTAGAACCATACTAAAACTGGGAAAATGTGCCATAAAAAGGGGCTGGCCCGGGGCCTATAAGGCAAGCACTGCTATGTAATGGGTTTACTGCTAGTTATTATTGAAGGGAATTGTAATTCGGATAACATAAAAATGGAAAATGTACTGTTGCCTCAATATATTAAATTCCTGTATGTACAAACTGTTATGCACGTACCAATAAAAAGTGTTATAAAATTTTTTTTTTAAAAATGCGCTGGTATATAATCGGCTGGACTTTTCTGTCTACCTATAAACTTATGTTAAGTAAGTTGAAGGTAGACAGAAAAGTCCAACAGATTATATACCTTTTATTACAGTGATGCTTTAGGCTACGTGTTACATTGGGTGCAATGGGTACAAAAGAACCAAAAAACCACTCCTGACTGCATGTTTATCTATTATCTATTACTAATATAATAAAGGGAGAGCCCAAACCTTTGAGGCGGGTAATCTCAGGAACCATAGCACCAATCACAACACCCAATACAGCGTTGGAAAGGGCAGTTGCAGCAGAAGGACATAGGCTATGCAGACGCCCACCATATACATTTAAAAGGTAAAAGATCCGTGCCAGCAAAGTAGTCCCTTGTGGGCGTGTCTGCGTTGTGCCGTGGGTGTGTGCTGGGGGCGTGACAAACGCTGGGGGCGTGTGGTACGTTCTGCCCTTCATGCCATGTCTCATATTGTGTGCTAATCCCACCCTGCTCCCTTTAAATACCCCTGCACCCCATAATCATAACCCACCCTTACTCCTTAAAGTACCCCAACCCCCTTAAACACTAACCCATCTTAACGCTTTAAATATACCCTGTACCCCAAAACCCAAACCTATCCCTAAACCCTAAAAATACCCCTGTACCCCAAAACCCAAACCTAGCCCTGAACCCTATAAATATCCCTGTACCTCCAATCCCAAACCTACCCCTGAACCCTAAAAATACCCCTGTACCCAAAGCTAGCCCTGAACCCTTAAAATACCCCTGTACCCCAAAACCCAAACCTACCCCTGAACCCCAAAACCCAAACCTAGCCCTGAACCCTAAAAATAACCCTGTACCCCCAAACCTACCCCTGAACCCTAAAATACCCCTGAACCCCAAAACCCAAACCTAGCCTTGAACCCTTAAAATACTCCTGTACCCCAAAACCCAAACCTACCCCTGAACCCTAAAAATACCCCTATACCCCAAAACCCAAACCTAGCCCTGAACCCTAAAAATACCCCTGTACCATATAACCCATACCTACCCCTGAACCCTAAAAATACCCCTGTACCCCAAAACCCAAACCTAGCCCTGAACCCTAAAAATAACCCTGTACCCCAAAACCCAAACGTACCCCTGAACCCTAAAATACCCCTGTACCCCAAACCTACCCCTGAACCCTAAAATACCCCATAACCCCAAAACACAAACCTAGCCTTGAACCCTTAACATACTCCTGTACCCCAAAACCCAAACCTACCCCGAACCCTAAAAAAACCCTATACCCCAAAATCCAAACCTAGCCCTGAACCCTAAAAATACCCCTGTACCATATAACCCATACCTATCTCTAAACCCTAAAACTACCCCTGTACCCCATAACCCAAAACTATATCTGAACCCTTAAAATACCCAAACACCCCAAAACATATACCTCAGTACCCCAAAACATATACCGCTGTACCCATACTACCTTATCCAAACATTTAAAAAAAACATGCTTTTACCATTCATGCATTTACAACGAAATTCGTTGTAAATGCATGAATGGTACAAGCATATAAAATGTAATGCCATGCGTTATAAAGGCATTGTGGAGTCATGGTACTTTCGTGATGAAAGTATGTGGAGTGATGGTATGCGGAAAGAAAGTTGCGGAATAATGGGTGTTTACCCTCCCCCGGTAAGTACATTGGTGGCACGGCGGTCCACATCTCCAGCAACATACTCATATTTTTTCACCACCCATTTGAAAAATGCACAGGTCTCTCTCATTGATGGCCAGCACCGACATACACTTTTAGACACACCTCCCGCCACAAGTTCTAGAATTGCGAACTTTAGAGCTGGGGAGCTACGTTTGAATCTCGGCATCAGCTCAACATCCTGTGATTCCAGGCAAATCGCTTTGTCTCCCCGTGCCTACCACAAATTACTGTGTTCTTCTGTAATGTAAATTGTGCTCATGCCATGTTGTCCAGTTCGCGCTATATAATATTACAAGGAAAAATAAAGTAGGGAAACTCGAGTTGACACACTACTGAACGCGCACTCTCAAGTGCATCAACAGTGCACTGTGAATCGGGGCGTTTCACAGGCCTGTCACAGATAAAAAATGCTATCAAAACGAAATCCTACAAAACAATATACCACTGGCCAGCAGCAATTCATACCCGGACAACGCCGGGACGGGCTACTAGTTTGTAATAAAGCTTGAAACATTGAGAGAACATATTTGAACCAGTTGTTGTTGAATGGTTGCACAGATTGATGCTGTGGTGGGGCGGAGTGATGTGGTGGCGACGAGTGATGCTGTGGTGTTCAGTGATGCTGTGGTAGCGCATAGTAATGTTGTGGTGCCCCTGAGTGATGCTGTGGTGGTGCGATAGATAGATAGAGTGAGGGCAATAGATAGATAGAGTGAGAGCAATAGATAGATGGAGTGAGGGAGATAGATAGATAGATAGATAGATAGATAGATAGATAGATAGATAGATAGATAGATAGATAGATAGTGATAGATAGAGTGAGGGGGATAGATAGATAGACTGAGGGTGATAGATAGAGTGAGGGCAATAGATAGATGGAGTGAGGGCGATAGATAGATAGATAGATAGATAGATAGATAGATAGATAGATAGATAGATAGATAGATAGATAGATAGATAGATAGATAGATAGAGGGTGATAGATAGAGTGAGGGCGATAGATAGATAGAGTGAGGGTGATAGATAGAGTGAGGGCAATAGATAGATGGAGTGAGGGCGATAGATAGATAGATAGATAGATAGATAGATAGATAGATAGATAGATAGATAGATAGATAGATAGATAGATAGATAGATAGATAGATAGAGGGTGATAGATAGAGTGAGGGCAATAGATAGAGTTAGGGCAATAGATAGAGTGAGGGCAATAGATAGATAGTTAGATAGAGTGAGGCCGATAGATTGATAGATAGAGAGTGAGGGAGATAGATAGATAGAGTGAGGGCGGTAGATAGAGTGAGGGCAATAGATAGATAGAGTGAGGGAGGAATAGATAGATAGATAGATAGATAGATAGATAGATAGATAGACAGAGTGAGAGCAACAGATATATAGAGTGAGGGCAATAGATAGATGGATGTATCTGGTTGTGTGTGTGTGTGGTTGTGTGTGTGTGGTTGTATGTGGAGGGTGGAGTTGGAGGGTGGAGTTGGAGGGTGGAGTCGGAGTTGGTGGAGTCGGAGTTGGTGGAGTCGGAGTTAGTGGGTGGAGTTGGAGGGTGGAGTTGGAGGGTGGAGTCGGAGGGTGGAGTCGGAGGGTGGAGTCGGAGGGTGAAGTCGGAGTTGGTGAGTGGAGTTGGCAGATGGTGACCTGCAAAGGGCGTGAATGGGAAGAGCGGCCGGCCGTGGGAGGTGGGAGGGGAAGTAGGAGAGTGCTGGTGTGCGCACGCGGGGGCGGGGAGCGGCAGCCTTTGAAGTGTGATGTGAGGCACAGTCAAATGGTGGTTTGTGACGTGGTTGGTTTGTGCATGCGCATAGATCATATGAACTGTGGCTAATCCGCCATTGATTGACTGTTCTTTTGCCCTTACTATAATCTCCGCCAGCAATGCGCAAGCGCATTGGCAGGCCGAGACCTAAAAAGCAGTAACTCGCAGCTTGTACTCAAGGATGCTCATTCTAGTCACCTCTTCTACGCAAACAGGACCGTGGGTCCCTTCTGCTGACCTTGACGAGGTTAGTCTACAGCCGACGAGAGAAAAGGCACATACAAAAGGGAGACGCACACAGTGGCCCACACTTGTATGTTTGGAGTTGGCAGTCCTTTAGAGATTGTGTGTGCAGAGAGGTTGGCATTATCATTATTTGTAATATTTTAGTAAGTTGTCCTTATTATTTCTGCTTCTTTTGTTTAAAAACACAGACGAAAGACCATTTCTCTCTATCACAATTTCAAAGGTAAACGTTTATGTGACCATTTACTGAAATAAGTGACAGTTCAGCACAAGAAATGGGTAAAAAGATAGGGTCTGGTTCGCAAAGCAATTTGCACACTGAAGGTGGATTTACGAGTGCCACCGGCTTGTGTTACAGGTGTGTCCTCTAGTTTTGTGTTCCCAAAATGAAAATCAGCAGAAGTATTACCTGTGCACAGATCTTTTTTGGGACAGGGTGTGGGCATTCTGAGGCAGAGATGCCTTGCAAAGCCCATGGACACCCACAAAACTGCAAGTTTGTGTTTTTTCTAACATTTAAAAGACACATTCTAACCCTAGGTGCGGTCTGACATTCTCTCTCGTCCAGGACAAAACTAAATCTGCAACCGTGGTGGGAATGTTCACAAAGATGGTGGCGCTGAAAATGAAGGGGTCTCTGCACAAAGGAAACATCTCACCATTTTAAAATGCAATTGCAATGTTGTATCACGTGTATAGGCGCCTAAAGATGCAGTGCGCATATTTACATGTGCATACATGAAAACCCGTGAAAGAAACACTGAATTTTTAACATACTTCTACTTCCAATCCTGTGCATTTGCAACTTGTTGGTCAGAGTTGCGCTCCAAATGTAGACGGAAACACGTTCGAGCATTTCCACCTCTTTGCCTGAAGAACGGTGGAGTGTGAGACACCGTGTTAGCGTATGCACCTTCCCCGTGTGATTGTTCCCCAAGCATAGCTCTGCAGACACGCACCGTCTGAACACTGTGCCCTGTTCTCAAGGTGAAATGGGCACCCCGAGGCATCACTGTGGAGGCCTTAAGGACAGTGAGAGCAGTCCGCGTGCAGAGAGGAGCCCCATAGCAGGCTGCGAATAGTCTGTGCAGGTCTGTGGACCCTGTCCGCACCAGCTCCTGCCCCCGTGGATGCAGAAGTGCACGGAAGCCTCAGCAGCTCTGACTTTCACCTGTGCCAAGATCTCGATGCAGGCAGTGCAGGTCTCAATAGCTCCGCCTTTCACCCGCGCCGCGATCTTGACGTAGGCAGTGCAGGCCTCAGCCTTTCACCTGCTCCGAGATCTCGATGCAGACACTGCAGGCCTCAGCAGCTCCGCCTTTCACCTGCTCCGTGGTCGAGACCTCGACACAGACTGTCTCTTTCTCAAACACCGCTCTCATGGTCGGGGCACAGGGCCTCTCCCGGTGTCACAGCAGAGCGGAGGCCAATCCACCGAGCTAGTACACCGGTAAGTTCAGCCTGCAGCGATGCAGGAATTCATGACTTTACTAGAACGGGAACTGTGAAGCATTAAGAAAAATACTAATAAAGTCATATAATATGAGCAGTTTATTGTTTGGAAATCCTAGTCACACACTATCCAATCATTGCCCACATGTTATATATATGGCGTTGATTGGAGTCCTGGTTAGTACCACGTTGGGCCTGAGCAAACTCTTAAAACTACAACAAATGACCGTTATTATTCTATAGGAAAGGCGACCACCCTACTCCTACCTCTCTGCCAAGCATGATTCCCTCCTGATTTTAAGGCCCAGACAAGGTCATTTTCTTCTCAGCGTCCACCATGGAGCAGCGGCGGGGCTGACTGACAATGTGCCTCAGGTCACACGCTGGTAAACTCCCCTCGGGCGCGGCTGCTCAACTTGTGGCCCTAAAGAGTTGCCGGGGCCCTTTAAACTATTCTTGAGGCTGTACAGTGAGTACCCCTTGGTGTCTGGAGCCGCGCTCCTGCAGTTACGAGGGGGGGTGGGGTGAGGTGAGGTGCACCCAGTTGCAGGGCTTCAGCATACCCTTGCTCTGTCGTCCGTTCCTGCCGCGTTTGGATGAAGTGCTCGGAGCCTTGTGTTCTACAGAGTAGTTAAGAATCTATAATTCACTCTTGGTAAAGTAAAGCATGCAGTACGGCAGGAGCCAGGGGTGGCCCTGTCTGATGGGGCGCTTCGATGCACGAAAGAGTCTGCACCAGGCATCGGACAGGATGCAGACCCGGTGGAAGCCCAGCCCTGGCCCCCGCACCCCCTCCTCGGTGTCAGCCCCCTCTCAGGGCCCTGCCCCACCTGTGATGTGCTTCATTGTCACAGCTAGAGGTAGACCCAGGCGCTCCAGCTTAAGCCTTGCAGTGCCGGGCCTACATGCCAGTCACTGAGCTGCGCCACCCTTTCCCAACTCCTAACAGAGAGGCGTGAAATAGAAACCTTGAGTCTGTGACTGCCTAGGGAACAGGATTCACTTTGCAAAGAACAAAAGAACAAGTATAGACGCTGTCCCTGGATCTGCGGCTCATGCCCACATTCGGACTGGGGAGGAGATGAAGGTGGGGGCGCGAGGGCTGCTCGCGCATGCGCTGTCCCTGGATCTGCTGCCCTAGTTAAGGGAATGCTGCGAGACTCATGCGAGCGTAGGGAGGGGGCTACTAACTCGTGCAGCCGCCACCACCGCAGGATGAGAGGAGTCTGACACACAGTGGTTGGGGCGCGTTGTGTCTGTGTCTGTGCCCGCGTGTGTGTCTGTGTGTTATCCACTGTCTCGTAATCTGGGACAAGAAATGTGCACGGCGTGTAGGTGAACGTGCGCGCTCACATGGAGGATTCTCCTGCGTGTGCCCATCCCCTGTCTCACATTCCCAGGAAGTGGGTAACAAAAGATGCTTCGCTGGACGCAGTGCTTCACACTGCTTACACCAGCTCGACCTAAAAAATAGCATAGTTGAGGGCCATGAGCTCAGTATTTCATAGGCACATTGCATGACAACAAGGTAACACAAAAGGGAAATTATTTGTATTAGACGTGTCTTGCAAGTAAGATCCCACAAAGTACAAAGGCCCTTAAAGGACAAAATAAGGCATGTGAAGGAAAAAGGTCAACATCTACAATGATATCAGTAAAATTAAGAACAGAACTGTCTTGGGTACTAGAAAACAGTAGGGACAAATTATAAAAGAGGAAAACAGATTAATTATCAGATCAAGGCATTTTACCTAAATTGAAAATGAAAAATTATGACAAAGACAGATATACACACAGGAGAGAAAAGGATACAAGACCAGACGGTGCGAGGCTCGACCTACCATAACCACAAGTTAAAAAAAACACATTAAAGTAGCAAATGTATTCTACTCTACAGGCAGCAATCTAACTCAGTTACTCACGTAAGACCACTGCCAGTGCTCAATTTGAACCGGAGATTTCAGGTGCTCCGCACCAGGACTTAATTGTCAACACCTGCAATTATGACAGCTGCCACATGGTGGCGCTATTTGTGTGATTTTAAGATGAACAGAGCAACGTTGTTTATTAATTCATATACATTAAAGCCAACACATACCTACTACTCAAGTTATTCTTAGAGTTTTGGAGGATTCAAACAGTTTCAATTGTCACACTTGTAGCAGTGTGATGGTTAGTTTTGCAGGTCCTGTCATTGGCAGCACGGGCAATGGGTGGTGCAAGCTGCAGTGGTCTCCTGAAGAAGGACCTGAAACTTTTCTTTTTTTTTTTTGTTTACAAATTAAGCTCTGCCGTAGACGTTTTAAGACTAGAGGAAGTAAGTGCTATATAAATGCAATTTAAACAGAGGCAACTTAACTAGAAACTAGCCAGTCTCCTTGCAGTGACAGAGGAATCCATTAAAATGGGTGCAAAGGCAAATAACGAGAAATAGATCAAATTTAGGGGGCAGCAGCGGTATTTTAATATATAATAAGTCAGATAAGAGACAGTTCAGTTTATCACTTCTACGGCCAGATATAAGAATGAGTATACTGCCAGTAAACACTATGTCATTTTTTAATATCCGGTTGGAGAACTGTATAGATCAGTGACTGACATTTAAGCAAAACTGCAACACAGTTCACTAAAAGGTTAAAAAAATAGACTGTGGTTAAAATACAAGTTCTGGCTCATTTAATTATTTTGCCTGAAAATAAAAAAAATCTTAACAGTGGATTGAGACACTCATATCGTATCTTTTATTAGTTTGATCTCATGTCAATTAGGAAATATAAACTATACATCTCATAACACACCAATAAAAAGATAATATTCTAAAAATTCATAGAATCAGCAATAAAATAACTCGGATTCATATACCACTCAATGCCTCCAGTTAAAAAGCTGTAAACTGGTGCTGGGATAAAAAAATAAGTACACACATGACATGAAAAGGTAATTACAGTACAGAACCCAGTCCCGATATCCGATGCATATTTACTTAAACCACACAGACCAAGGCCTAAGAATGCCAGGTATATACTATACAGGCACATTTTGCAATAGAAGAGTAACTAACTGTGAGAAACTGGCTTGGTATATGATGCACACTTAGGTAAGTGGGCACCCTGCACCAATCCTGACAACCCTTATGGTGATTTTAGTGGTCTTAGACAACCTTAGAAATCTCTCTAAGTGGTAGCTGTGGAGAGAAGCATTCAGGCTTAATCCAGAATGAGTGTAAAGCAGCAGTACAAGTCAATGGGTAAGTCGTAGTTGCAATTTTAAAGAAGAAGGACCGTTCCCAGTGGACCCTGAAGAAACCCCACGAAAGACAGAAGGTTGAAGAACCACCCCAACCGTGGATGCCCTAGGAACCAGGATACCAACATAGGGAAGCTGGGTGCATAGGTGTGAAGTGGCGTAGGAAATGCCGGTCAAACACAATAGACGACTTCCAGAAGATGCCGCTACTCGAGAAGGTGAAAGCGTCCGGTGGAACCCAAAGGTGGATTCAAGATGAGAAGAACCTGCAAACAGAGGTGGCAGTCTATGCCACTCAGAAGTGAACAGGAGGCATGGAAGACGAAAGCCCACCGATGTCGAGTGTTGTAGGAGAGCTGACGGTGACCTTGAAACTGCAGCTGTGTAGACCAAGTGAAGCTGTGAAAGACCAGGAGTGGTGCACAAGCTGTACCACATCAGATGTTTAGAGTTGAGGGGTCGGTGTCCGTCGGGAGCATCAACAAGCCTTTGCAACTGCAAACAACGTGGCAAGTGAAGAAGGTACAGTGTCTGGACCAGCAAGATCGGGGTGACAAATCACAAACAGGGGACCCAGGGCAGGCCCAAAGCAATCAGGGGAGCCTGCTGAATTCAAAGATGACCCTAAAAAAGGACCCACAGGCCAGAGGCACTGGAGTCATGAGAGGACCTCGAGAACAGGATACTGTGGGTGGCTATACTCCAGAAGAGAGAGCATCAGGGGCTCTCCCTAATGAACTCAATTCTGAGTATGAGCAAAAGGACTCAAATGATTCCAACCTGCCAAAGTCTGACCCCCTCAGGCAATAGCGCAGATGGCTCAGAGAAGACACCCTGGGAGGGTTCAGAGTAGACCAAGGAGCTCTAGCTCCTCCTCTAGAGAATCCAATTCTTAAAGCACTTCCATAGGGACCTCCATATCTATTAAGAGGTACAGCTCTTTTGACAGGGAATACAAATTGCTCAAACTTGAGAAAGTCGGACTTCAGCTCAGGATAGATCAGTTGGCCCTTGACATAGAGTCCCTGGAAGTACAGAAGGCTAGGAAGAGACTGGGACTAGAGCAGGGGTCTCCAAACCGGTCCTGGAGGGCCGGATCCATTCCAGATTTTTGGGATATCCCCATTGAGATACATGTAGTAATTTTAAAAATCTGGCATGGATCCGGCCCTCCAGGACCGGTTTGGAGACCCCTGGACTAGAGTCTCACGGTGACAGCAACAGTGTCCCTAAAATCAGAGAAACTTCTTTTGATAATATGAACCTGAGCAGGATAGTCCCTCCTTACCAGGAGGGGGATGATATCCATGAATGGATCACAGCTTCACTGCTTTAGAGAGGGCCTGCAAAGTTCAGAGGGTTCCTCAAGAGCAGTGGGCAGCTATCATGAAGCTCTCCTTTGCTAACAAGGGTAGAGATAAGCTCCTCACTGTTAGAGAAGAGGATGCTGACAATTACTCAGTACTGAAGAGTGCTCTCATAGATAGGTGTGGCTTAACATCCGAACAGTATAGGATTAAGTTCAGAGACACCCAGAAAGCACAGACTCAAAACTGGGTAGATTTTGTAGACAATGCTATTAAGAATCTGGAAGGCTGGCTTCAAGGAAGCAAGGTACAGGACAATGAAGGATTGTACAGTTTGATTATGAGGGATCACATCCTTAATAACTGTCAGAACCACCTTTTGCATCAGTACCTGGTGGACTCTGATCTGACCTCTCCCCAAGAATTGAGAAAAGGCACCAGGGTTAGGCAGAAAAACCATGGTAATGGAGGTGACCGAAAGTAGCAAGATTTTTCTGAATCCCAGGAAAAGGGTGGGGACAAAAATAAAGAGAACAAAAAAGAGTATTCACAAGGGTACCAAAAACTTGCATCTGGGGGTAAGTCTCAAAATTCCAAGAACGGCAAAAATAATCCTTGGTGTTATTTATGTTAGGTAAAGACCCGTTGGACAAGGGATGCTGACTGTCCAAAGGCCAAGGAAACTTGAACTACCACTGCCCCTAAGGCACCTGCTCCCCTAGCACCAGTACAAGTGGTAGTACAGCAACCAAGGGATTAGTGGGGTTAACCTTGGGTACCTAGATGGGTTCTGGCCTAGTCAGGAATCCAGCTCAGGATGTGTTGGTCTGTGATGGTGCAATTGTTGCAGCCACCTTACTAGAAAGTCCTGCTAACTTGAGCAAGAACAGACACCAGCCTTTGATTAGTGGAAAAGAAACAATGACTTACTGGGACACAGGGGCCAGTGACACTATGGTGACATAGAAACATGTGTTCCTTTGCAGAGCACAGACTTGTGTTCTGGTCAAACTGAAGAGAACTCTTAGCGAGAAGCTGATCATGGACTTCCTCATCACGTGTTCAACTCAGTCTTCGTTATTGCGATTTCTTATGAGAAGCCTAAAATTGCCCTAGGATTTTACTTTTATCTAACAGCAACATTGCATTTTATTGGAACTTGGACGCTTTACTGGGATATAGGACTAACCTTCCAATTACTTACAAATTCTAATTTATTTATACTTGTCCGGGCGTGACTTTTTGATGTTGTGGCAGTGGAAACCTATGGACATGAACGTCTAGATACCTGAATTTAAAACTGTCTTGAAAAAGTCTATTAAAGACGAAACACGTGTTGGCTGATCCATGCTGGAAGTACCGATGAATAAACCAACAGTGGAAATAATTTAAAACAACAATTGGGCTCTTGTGTTGTCTTCACTCTTGAGATGAGAGATCAATGACTTATGGCGTATTTTGCTAAAAATGATATCTGAACCAACTATATTGATGTTTCCAATGTATCCATGACTTAATGTTTATGTTTACTTATCTTTGAGAGTGCTGAACGAGGTTCTACTAGATACATATTGGATGTACATTAGATCTCTATTGTACAAATTCTCAACTTTGGTAGTAGAGTGTAAGAACCATGATAGCACCTCTATATTACAATAATTTGCTTTTTGATGTTGTTCACACATAACTTGATAAAAAAACAACACACCAACATTTGAGGTGCAGTAATTTTCCCAGCCGGGACCACTACTACCACATTTGAATTTATTAGACTATAAAACAACTTTGAGGAGCAGCCGAATTGCAATTGTCATCATTATTTATGTGTCATATCCTAATGAAGCTTAGCGTGCACGGTCTGCACCATTCTTTATTCCCTGGAGCAAAGCACATTCAGACCTTTTTTGCTGCTTGTGCACAGTTTTCTCTTGAATTGATTGTTCCTCTAGGTAACTCTGAATACTGGCACGCACTGACTGACACAAACATTAATCTTCTGCTTAATCGCAAGAACATGCAGTGATTATGAAGTAAATAGGCACTGGAGCATGGCAGAAAACGGTAGGTAGAATATATAATTACTCAACAATAAAGGGTCAGTGGACACTCCTAGTGCTATATTAAGCCCCATGGGAAAATCTTACTAACAAGTGCTCAATTGGCATCATTAACAAATTAAATACACTACGCTTTTTCAGATAAGACTGTATGGTCAGCAGCAGCACAGGCTTCCTTAGGTGCCCTGCATCTGTAGCTGCTCTCACCCTGTAACATTCTGGACAGTATTTTGTAAATACTGAAATATTTTCTAGCGGCATGACATCGAACACTGCAAAGAGGCTTCAATCTCTGTGTGCACCAGACTTTCGATTTAGTCGCAAATGGAATCTCCGCTTCTCTTAAACCTCTTGGAGGGTGTAAAACATACAGTCTAACTTCACAAAGTGGGGAGAAATATTGGCTATAGATGATACAGAGGAATGGTGTTGCAATAAATATACATTATGCATCTTACAATCCCCGTGTCACTGTGTTAATACATATTTTTTATTTCCTACAGACGGCAAGCAAGACGGTCTGGGGGAACAGTTGTTTCAAACATTTTTTTTGCCTCTTTTAGCATGCTGGGCAGGCGAGGGTGGGAATAAGCAGCATCCAGCCCGCATCATGAAAAGCACAGTCCGCTTTAACTGTTTGGCTAATTTAGTGAGTTTATTCACTTAAGCACTTGTACCTTCTGGCTACATTATACCAGGAGAGGTATGAAGTAAGCTTCCTTTTTTAACCGTGTCACATGACTCCAGAATAAATGAGATAGGAGTACATACTGAACACCTTTTTAATTAATCACTCACATTCACTTTTTGTCACATTTCACACAATAAAAACCAGCTCCGCTGCAGTTGCAGGCGTCGCAGCACACCGGAGTGGCACTCGGTCACTCTGGTGGGCCCCTATGATGAAGCATGTCACCAACCAGGTTGGTGAGTGAGGGGTTTTTATAAAGAAAGAGTTCTTTCTTGATCTGCTTTTTTCTCCCCTTATTATTCTTTACACCATTAGGACCTTGTGTCCCGGGGATGCTCCTCTTTTGTTTTTGAATAATTTAGTGAGTGGTCACTTATTTAATACAAGAATGTAATTTTTTTAATGAAAGTAAACATACAGTAGAACTTGCTGCGCATGTAAAAACAAGAGGGGCCAGCGCAGGCCTTAGAAGTAGGTGTAGCTGCACTGCAATCAGGCTGAAATTGCTCCTGGATCCCGGTGCACCTCGAACGTAGACTATCATTGGAGCCTATGTCTGAAATGCAAATGTATGTTTCCCCTTATTGGATTATTGTTGTCATTTTGGTGTCATTTTATTGTCGCTATGTTTTCTAAATGGATATCAGATTCACAGTTCGTTGTCCATTTTAAAATTGGAAAGCACTGGTATCAGTTACGTGACCTTGGAGAGCTGGAAACAATCAGCCGTTTTCTTTTTCACTGCACACAAATCCTGGCCCTGGGGAAGCATTTTATTATGCCCACCGTTTAGGAGTCATAGCACTAAATGCTAAAAAGATGCAATGACATTATGCCATTACACTAATATGGCTAGCATTTTTCCGTGATCTACAGCACACACCGCATCAGCATAGTGACGTATAAGAACTAAACATATGGGTCAATACTACCCATCATTCTTGATAATAACCCTTAAGGTCCTTTTATATTTTTATACTTTTGTATCTCACTGTGTTTATGTCTCTTAACTTTTATATTGGTTGTAGTGTTCTCAATTTGATTATTGCATGGAATTTAGCTAAAACAATAGATTAATTAAACACAATGCACAAAACACATGGGACTATCCACTAGTGGAAGGATAGTACATTAAGATCATATTATAGAGTCAGTGTTCACACTTTTCTAATTAAACAAATCGACACTCCAACGGAAAAGCAGTTCTACATCACTTAGTCATGCCTATCATCACCACCCAAAAAATGACCAACCTGTACTAAAACCAGGAAAATCAAGTACAGAAGACTGGCTTTCTTACTGTAATATTTGATGTACATTGGTTAAATAAGGAAAAGCTATTAGGGGAAGGAGTCCTCAAAAAAGGGGTTTACATTCTACCCAGACAGTGTTTTTTTTTAACAAAAACAAAATAAATGCTTAATGAAATAAACCCCTCTAACCAGGCTCGTAGCATTATCTTTTATTTGATATATTTTACTAGTTTACTGTATTTTCATTAACCTGGTACACTGCTAGTAGCACATTGGTATAACATGATTTACAGAGGTATGAGTTATTCATTTATCCTCAGATCTTTGCTGTATTCATAAGGTACAAACGCTCAAATGGCATTCACTGTGAGGTCCACTTCCTCACAAGGGCACTGGACACGGAGCTTTGCATAAGGTCATTTCACACAGTTCGTTTCTAAGAAGGGTGGGGATGATCAATATGCAGACTGATACCCTCACTAGCTATCAGTAAGGTCTTGGAGGGGAACTGGCAGGATGCACAGCCTCAACGGGCAAGCATCCTGCTCTTGTGCAAAGCTGGGGCGTGAAATGCCACACTATCCCCACTTTATCCACCAGCCTTTCTCAAGTGATGGGGAGGGTACGTACTGCCATTCACCCCTACCTGCTGCCACCGTGAAAAACTCTGGGGCTTTGTCCTTCTGCTTTTCCCCTTGCTGCCGACACTCCCGCTGGCCGTCTCCCTCCGGCCGCCGCATTTTACATCTCATTGCGGCCTCAGTGCGGAGGGGGACACTGGACTACTCTTCCCAGCCTGCCTAGAGGCGGAAGAGGATTTACAAAAAGGGGGTGGTGATGAACAGAGTGTCTGAGTTAAACAGACCACTCTTACCCAGTCCAAAGATCAGGGCTTGATCCATCACCGTTATTTATCTCACTGCCCCATCCCAGCTCAGAACCTGGCTATATGCAAATCAGTCTGTCCCTGGCCCAGTGCATCATGGGAACAGGGCAGACTAAACTACCAAGCCAATTCTTCACCAGAAAGGAGACAAGCTACCGGGGACCGGTTTCTGGCATTTCAGCCTTCTTCGGCCCGGCTTGCTTGAATCCTGATGGAGCAGTGAGAAAGGGACTCATGTCTGAGTATACCCTGCCACACCTATAGTGGCCAAAAACGATTTACAAAAAGGAGGTGGTGATGAACAGAGTGTCTGAGTTAAACAGACCACTCTTACCCAGTCCAAAGATCAGGGCTTGATCCATCACCGTTATTTATCTCACTGCCTCATCCCAGCTCAGAACCTGGCTATATGCAAATCAGTCTGTCCCTGGCCCAGTGCATCATGGGAACAGGGCAGACTAAACTACCAAGCCAATTCTTCACCAGAAAGGAGACAAGCTACCGGGGAGCGGTTTCTGGCATTTCAGCCTTCTTCGGCCCGGCTTGCTTGAATCCTGATGAAACAGTGAGAAAGGGACTCATGTCTGAGTATACCCTGCCACACCTATAGTGGCCAAAAACGATTTACAAAAAGGGGGTGGTGATGAACAGAGTGTCTGAGTTAAACAGACCACTCTTACCCAGTCCAAAGATCAGGGCTTGATCCATCACCGTTATTTATCTCACTGCCCCATCCCAGCTCAGAACCTGGCTATATGCAAATCAGTCTGTCCCTGGCCCAGTGCATCATGGGAACAGGGCAGACTAAACTACCAAGCCAATTCTTCACCAGAAAGGAGACAAGCTACCGGGGACCGGTTTCTGGCATTTCAGCCTTCTTCGGCCCGGCTTGCTTGAATCCTGATGGAGCAGTGAGAAAGGGACTCATGTCTGAGTATACCCTGCCACACCTATAGTGGCCAAAAACGATTTACAAAAAGGGGGTGGTGATGAACAGAGTGTCTGAGTTAAACAGACCACTCTTACCCAGTCCAAAGATCAGGGCTTGATCCATCACCGTTATTTATCTCACTGCCCCATCCCAGCTCAGAACCTGGCTATATGCAAATCAGTCTGTCCCTGGCCCAGTGCATCATGGGAACAGGGCAGACTAAACTACCAAGCCAATTCTTCACCAGAAAGGAGACAAGCTACCGGGGACCGGTTTCTGGCATTTCAGCCTTCTTCGGCCCGGCTTGCTTGAATCCTGATGGAGCAGTGAGAAAGGGACTCATGTCTGAGTATACCCTGCCACACCTATAGTGGCCAAAAACGATTTACAAAAAGGGGGTGGTGATGAACAGAGTGTCTGAGTTAAACAGACCACTCTTACCCAGTCCAAAGATCAGGGCTTGATCCATCACCGTTATTTATCTCACTGCCCCATCCCAGCTCAGAACCTGGCTATATGCAAATCAGTCTGTCCCTGGCCCAGTGCATCATGGGAACAGGGCAGACTAAACTACCAAGCCAATTCTTCACCAGAAAGGAGACAAGCTACCGGGGACCGGTTTCTGGCATTTCAGCCTTCTTCGGCCCGGCTTGCTTGAATCCTGATGGAGCAGTGAGAAAGGGACTCATGTCTGAGTATACCCTGCCACACCTATAGTGGCCAAAAACGATTTACAAAAAGGGGGTGGTGATGAACAGAGTGTCTGAGTTAAACAGACCACTCTTACCCAGTCCAAAGATCAGGGCTTGATCCATCACCGTTATTTATCTCACTGCCCCATCCCAGCTCAGAACCTGGCTATATGCAAATCAGTCTGTCCCTGGCCCAGTGCATCATGGGAACAGGGCAGACTAAACTACCAAGCCAATTCTTCACCAGAAAGGAGACAAGCTACCGGGGAAGAGGGCAACGTCACCATCGCGCCTGGAGGCGCAAAATTGAGCGCAGCCCCGCCAGAGCGGGCAACGCTGTATTCTGGACTCCCCTACCTGCTGCCACCGTGAAAAAGTCTGGGGCCTTGTCCTTTTCAGCAGCTTTTCCCCTAGCTGCTGACACTCCCGCTGGCCGTCTCCCTCCCGCCGCCGCATTTTACATCTCATTGCGGCCGCAGTGCGGAGGGGGACACTGGACTACTCCTCCCAGCCTGCCTAGCGGCAGAAGAGGGCAACGTCACCATCGTGCCTGGAGGCGCATAAATTGAGCGCAGCCCCTGCAGAGCGGGCAACGCTGTATTCTGGACTCCCCTACCTGCTGCCACCGTGAAAAACTCTGGGGCTTTGTCCTTCTGCTTTTCCCATTGCTGCCGACACTCCCGCTGGCAGTCTTCCTCCCGCCGCTGCATTTTACATCTCACTGCGGCCGCAGTGCGGAGGGGGACACTGGACTACTCCTCCCAGTCTGCCTAGCGGCGGAAGAGGGCAACGTCACCATCGCACCTAGAGGCGCATAAATTGAGCACAGCCCCCGCGTCGCGGGGCTGCGCGCGGGCTAAGCCCGGGCGAAGGGCGGGCCGTCTGTGGCCGTCCGGGGCCGGTAGAGGCTGGGCTGGGCCATCTCTCTTGGCTCTTTCATTCGGGACTCCGATCCAGGTAAATTGTGTTGAAACATTAGACTGCAAGCGAATTATACTATTATATAGTACATCAATAGGTGGAAATGACAAATATGGGTAAAAATAGTCCTATGCCAACTCGTTCAACATCGAGGAAAAAAGCGCAAGCAACTACCCCCCTTCCGAGCCTGACTGCGATAAGACAGGATGCTACAAAAAACTATAGGGGTTGTTGTCAATGCAATAGAGAGTACTGAGAGGCATCTCTCACTACCCCCAAGCATGTGATTACCAACTCAACCCACACAAGATAAAAATGTAAATACATCCACAGCCACAGAGTATTCACAGGATTCCATTCTTATGGAAACATACGCAGACTTTCCGGGGAAAGATTCTAACTGCACTATTATACAATAACAAACATTCCCCATTGATTTTACATGTCGGAAAAGTAGGTTGTCACAAACCCCCAATATGCGCTCAAACGAGGAATCTTCTCTTTTAATTAATGTGTCTGACGCTATGGAGGGGTTGGAGGAATGCAGTAATAATAATATTAACTTAGTAGACACGATGGATAACATGATTCCCCCACAAAGCCCAGGTGGCAAAGGTTTTAAAAGGTAAACCGGCAACTAGCAGGAAATTGCGGATTGTAAATAAATTTAGGGGGAAACCAAGGGGTAAACAGAGGAAAATAGCACCCAATTCCTCGAAACAAAAAGGTGATAAGAGTAAGCCAGATCATAGTACTGATCCACTGCTTAATGAAGACAGGTGTACTGCCCAAAAAGAAATGTCATCCCTAATTGTAGCGGACCTTATGATTCAAATTGAGCAGTTCGTGAAGTCACTTACTTTGCCGATAGTAGAAAGACTAAAGGTCCTAGTAGACAAAGTAGGGAAGCTAGAAAAGTTGGGAATAGCCAACTCAGATACGCTGAAAAATATGAACACACAAGTTAAGTCAGCTCAAGAAAATGTCCCCATGAAAAAATCCATAAATAAACAGGCTAATGGCGGACCGAGAGTAATTAGTCGCCCTGCACCAACTAGCACAGCCACTATCCCGGAAAAAGTAGCATCAAATGACTCTACTATGATCACAGGGCATATAGGTTCCACCAGACAAATAAAGAAAGGTAATTTAGAACTTACTAACACGAGCAGGATAGTTCCTGTGCAAAAAATACATAATGCAATTCCTGCGGTGATAAACGTACCCCCTAAAAGTAGCGCGTACATAGCTATTCTTGCCAATGTACCAAAGTTAAAGCCTACCCAACCCGAAAATCAAGAAACACTCAAAAACAAAACATTACATTGGCTTTCAAGAAATTGTGGCTTTCCCCTGCACGGGGCAAATCAGATAATTATGACCCAGAGAGTAGGTTGGTTAGGCCCCAGTAAAAAGGAAATTGATGGGGATTGTATCGTTATCAACTTCAGGATGCCAGATTGGGCTAGGGACACAATCCTTAATGCACCTCTGCCTTCTAACTGGGAATATTATATAACTTTACTCCAGTTAGATTATTTTTATAGGGGCCAGTAAGGCAATGAACACAAAGTGCGCATGATCAATCGCTTTAGAGCTAACCATTATAATACAGCTCACAACTTTACCCCTTTACCTAAGACTTGGGACAGCTTTCCAATTCCCACTTACAATAGATTTCAGGTATTTGATTCAATAGATGAGATTGACGGACTTAGGGACCAACAAGAACTATTGCATACAGACAATGTAATAGTCAATAGCAGGGGAAAGGCCTCTCTGGGAAGCATAGCCATCTCCAAGGAGAAATTGCTTAGATATGAAACTGACCCTGAGGTGGCCGGCTCAAAGAGGGCAGGTGGGGACAATATAGAGGGGCTAGCGAGAGATGGCATGTACATAACTGCAACAGTCCAACGTGATACTACCTCTGTTATAGACGCCAGCCTAACTGGGAGCTTGGTAATAGCCCAACCCCATATTATTTCGCATGACATAACCGATGAAGGTCTTAAGATCATGACATGGAATATAGCGGGTATTGCAGGAAAATTAATTACCCCATTCTGGAAGACCTTTATTATACAAGGGTACAATATAATTTGTCTCCAGGAGACATGGCATAGAGATCAAACCCATGTTGAGGGGTATATATATTATAGTGTAGATGCAGTAACCCCTGCAGCGGGCAGGGCAAAAGGTGGGCTTTTAACCTTGGTGTCAACTATGCTAACTGAGTTTAAATTTGGGAGTTGTTCTGAGGTTGCCCCATACGCACAGATATTGCGTTTGGTACATGACAAAGGTAGGGACTTGGTCATAATACATTTTTATAATAATATTTTAGGAGTCAACTGGGAACCGATAATACAAGACATAGGGAGGGCAATAGAGGGAATCCTAGCCCAATCTAGAGGTTTACCGGTCATTGTCTGGGCAGGAGATTTTAACGTACAAGCCTGTAAACATGCACAAAAGGGGATTTGTGGTCACCTAGGTGAGCAGGATAGTAGAGACAGTACCCCATATAATCATTTCCCTCATACTAACTACGGAAATGCCCTGAACAACTTAGTTGCCAAATTGGACTTGGAGTTGCTGGACTGCACAAAAAACAGTGACAACAGAGAGTGTCCATCTTGCAAGGGAAGGGATTTCCATTTTAATATTGACCATATTCTTGTGTCCCGTGGTTCAGTTTATTCTGAACTATGGGTAGTTGAGTAGACTGTAAGTGATCATAACAGCATTTCACTTACATTGTATGGTTGGGGGCGCAAAACCTATACTCATGGGAGACCCATTCAAGGGATTATAGCCGAAAGACCGAACGGCATGAGAATAAAATGGGTCAATATTAACTCCGACCAACTTTTGAAGGATGTTCACTCCAAATGTATTGCAGAAATAAACTACTGTATAGGTACCAAGGTGACCCCTGGTAATTTGCTTACCAACTTTTTAAAAATAAATATGGTAATTGAGGACTTACTGACTGCTAGGTGTCGAAAGTTGGGGAAAACCCAGGTGGTTTGGTTCGACAAAAATTTTGCCTTGGCATTAACTAAACTAAAACTGGACCTAGATGTCAAGCCCAGAGACATAGAAAAAATTAGAGAGGAGCGCCATAACTATAAGACCTCGCTGGTAAAGCGGAAAAAGGAATTACAAAACGAGGATTGGTCTAAATTGGATATGGCGGCAGCTACCAAAAACCAAAAGTTATTCTGGGACACTATTAATTGTCCTTTTTAAAAAAATGAAAATATCCCTGAAATTACCTCTCATGTAAGCTGTAGTGCCTGGATAGCTAATTTTTCTAGGATTTTTTATTCAGATGGGTTGATTTTAGATACAATCACGGAAAATAAATCGAAATGGCAGAAAAAGCAGTTATCTATCGGTTTGAATGAGGTACACGAGGGACTAAGAAAGAGCAAGGGCGGTAAAGCCCCGGGGCCCCGATGGGGTACCAGTGGACCTCTATAAGCATGAGATGGATTTATAGGCACCCATATTGACACGTTTATTTAATGCTGCTATTGAAGATAGGTTACCACCGACATGGGGTCAGTCGATCATTGTTCCCCTTTTAAAGAAGGGCTCGAGGTCAGAGGCATGCAATTATCGTCCCATCTCCCTCCTGGACTCGTCAATTAAGGTTCTAAGTAGAGTCCTCTTAGAGAGATTAGAAGCCTGGGCAGAGGAAAACACTATTTTATCACCAGTGCAGTACGGGTTCAGAAGGGGGATGGGAACAATGGAGCAATGTGTAAACCTCGAGCTTATCATTAGCAAATATACAAGAGCTAAGGAAGGTAAATTATTTTTATGTTTCGCCGATTTAAGTTCTGCATTTGATTTGGTTGAACATTCTCTTTTATGGCCAGTTTTATTAGAAATGGGAGCACAAATAGAGATCATTCATTTTCTGGCAAGACTCTACGAAAACTTGTCCAGTAAAGTTCATTTCGGTACTGCCGGTGAATGTACCCCTTTTTTTAAGATCGATAGAGGCATTCGGCAAGGATGCGTTTTGGCACCTCTTTTATTTTCACTTTTTATAAATCAAATTGACCAAACCCTAAGATTAACTCCAGCGGATGCCCCAATTATTAATGGTAACCCCATCCCAATTTTGCTGTACGCGGACGACGCGGTCCTCGTGTCTCGTACCCAAAATGGTCTGCGACATCTCATTAATAAATTCCAGACCTTTATAACTAGTAGGAAACTGATAATTAATAAAGGTAAAACATTTGTAATGTCATGTGGGAAGAAGAACAGAAAAAACAGGACTTTTTATTTAGATGGGGAGAAATTAGAAACTGTTAGAAAGTTCTGCTACCTTGGTATTACATTTTCCGGAGATGGAAGGTGGGCCAATGAACAGGATGGCATACGTTTTAAAATGGTTAGGAACTCTAGCAGTGTTTTTAGATTTGCTGTTAAATTAGGGGGTCGCAGAATAAAGGAGATGGTGTCGATCTATAATTCAAGGTGTTTGTCATCAGCCCTATATGGGGCGGGTGTAGGGGGCTACAATACTCAAAGTGCCAAGCTCATTCAGACTGAGGAAAACTCATTTCTGAAACGCTTGCTTTGTGCCCCGGCTTCAGCCTCCACTGAGATAATCCATAGAGAGGTGGGCCTTACTTATGCCAAGGATTTAACAGCTCTGCGCCCATTGGCCTTATGGCGATTAGTTTGGTCAAAAATGGAAACCAAATTTACCCAGGATGTGATAAATGACTGTCTAAAGCTCGACTATTGTACACGTATACCATGGCTTAGCCACATCCAATATTGGTATAAAATACTCTATGATTTTGATGCTTTTCATGAACCTGAGATGGGGGCTTGTATATCTAAAAAATAACTTGTAGAATCCTTTTTAAAATATAAAAGATACACTAGAACCATTGAATGCGGGAAACAAAGCACGTTTTCTCTTCATCAGGAGTACAGCGTAAGCGAAGGCTTTCAATCGTACCGGACAACAGTTACTGTGCACCATTTGGTGGCATTCCCTTGGATTAATCAGTACAGCACCTCTCCATGCCCTTGTGATGGCTATTCTAAGCAGAGTAGCTGTCATTTTATGTTGTTTTGCAAATTTTATATTTCACTTAGGAAATTTTATCTAAAGCCCATCTTTTTAAAATATGAGCTACAACGTACTAAGACAGCTATGCAGACAATGTTTTACCTGCAGAGACCAGACATATGTTTTTATGTAGCTACATATATTTTAAAATGCATATTTGCACGGAAATCAATGATTGTATGAATATGGCCATATTAGGAGTTTGGTACATTAATGACATTGTGAGTTTTAAATCTGTGTTCCAAATTTATTATGTGTTCGATACACCAGTGACATTGTGAATTTTAAATTTGAATCTGTGTCCTAAATTTATATGCACTTTAATATTGCTAGTTTTGCACATGTACCGAAAAACGAAGATTGAATCTTTGAATGCGAATTTTGCACACATGTTTAAAAATTATACAATATGTATTGTGTTTTTATCTTTATTGACTGTTAGCATATGTCACTTTATTTGCAAATTTTGCACATGTATTATAAAGATAAACCCCACTTTACCATGTGTACTTTTTGGCTCAAGAAGGAGCAATTTTTGCTTGGACTTGTCATTTGATGTTTTAAGATTTGAATCTTAACATTGTTGGGTTAAATCTATCTGCATCTGTAATATTTTATGTTTTGTTATTTTGTTGCTATATTGTTATATATATATATATATATATATATATATATATATATATACATACACCAAATAAAGCATATTGAAATGACTCCTGAGGATCCCACCCTCCATAGCTTCCCATCATGATTTCCCACCTGCTTTGACAAAGACATGGGAGAAAAAGTCAGAAAATATAGCCAACTGTTAGCTGTTCTGTTACTCCTTCAACAAAATGGTTTTAATGTTGTTAGAACACCACCACACCAGGACTGGGTCCAATTGTGGTGGTTGAGGCCTTTTACTTTTGATGTCCCGGCACCCGATCTCCTATGAATCCCGTTCAACTGGGCCAAGTACCCCTTTTGCACGTGGCTATCAGTGGTAGCTGTGGTCGAGCAGTCAAAGCTCATTTGCAGAGAATGTAGATATTGGTCAGTGAACAAGACTCATAACTCAAAAGTGCAGACAGTACGAACAATAAATCAATGTGCAGCCAAATACTTGTTTTTTAAAAAACATTTAACAAAATTGTATTGTCTTTTAAAACACGGCAGTACATACAACATAAAACATACAATCATCGCTCTTTTCTCATTACAGGAAAGTCGTATTTTATTTCTAACTCTACACATGGAAAGAAATGCAACATTCAAACCCAACAATAAAATCCCGCTTAAGGTTGGGGCTCTAGTAGTTGTCAGGCTAATCCCTGTCCCACCCTCCTTCATGTAAGGTGTTTAGGGTTATTCCCAATACACTGGTGGCAGCATTCAGGGTATGCACACTATTAGGCCGTACTCAAGAGTTCCCTTTGACTCTTCAGGATTTTAGTCAAATGTGTCTATGGTAACACAGCAACTTCAGCTGTAAATTCCTCTGGGCCCACAGGCTAAGTTCAAGTTTTACTTTCTCCTGAAGATTGGATGTGTTTGACATTACAGTGAGTGTAATCAGCGCAGGCACTTGAAAGATCAGATCCTGCTCGGATTCATGCAGGCCCAGGCTTACTCACTGGATATGCACGGCTGGCTCCCCCAGACATCGGAGCAGCTTTGAGCTTTTCAGAGATGCAGTAAGTTAATTTCTTCCCAGCAGAGGGAATTCAATCCTTCACCTCCTGACTGGAGTCTCACAATGGCTTGTCACCCTCCTTGGTCCTCCGGGGTCAGTCACGGCAGATCCCTCATGCAGCCCCTACCGGCACAATGGGTTTCAGCGGTCCCACCGATGCATTGTAGATTTTCTCAGAATCAATCGCCCACTCCACAGTGTCCTCTATTAGCATACGAGATCGGGTTCAGGCATTCACGTGTCTTGGCACGCTGGTCACTCAACTACTACAACAGTGACCTCTTCTGGCATACAGAGTCAACCCAACGAGGCTGTGTGGGCTCGGAACCCTCCGGACAGCGCTCATTGCTTGGCTCAGTCTACGGAGGCCCTCTCCTGGCATACGGGGGGTCTCTGGAAACAGCCCTGCACACAGCTTATGGCCCAATCAGTGCACAGTTGAATCCTCGCACATGGGAGTCCTCGCAGTAGGGCTCCCCACTAGACCTCGCTCCCTCCAAAGCTCTCCTCTTAATCACAGGGCACACTGGTCTTGACAAGCAGGCAGGCGCTGGTGTTCCAGGCTAGCAAAAGACACAGGTATGCCCAGGGTATGCCAAGGCATGGGTCCCGTGCTCTCCATGCCACTGGAGTCAGGCTATCCTAGCTGCTGAGGGCTGAAAGCCCAAAACCAATCCTATGATGCTTGTTTCCAGACCATGGAGGACCTGGCCTGGCAGTTCGGGCTGGACTGTTCCCATTGGGGCGCAGGGTCAAGACTGATTTTGCTTGGTCCAAACTGGAATGGCATGGTGAGCAAAGAAACGATGGATTTTGGCCCAGACTGGGATGAATGTATGACATTGTTCTGCATTCTGTCCATCAATTCTTCTTTTTGCATTTGTCAACCCGAGTGGGACGGGTATGCCCAGACATGGGTCCGTGCTCTCCATGCCACTGGAGTCAAACTAACCTGTCCTAGGATGCTTGTTTCCAGTCCAAGACGGACCTGCCCTAGCAGTTCGGGCTGGACTGTTCCCATTGGGATGCAGGGTCAAGACTGATTTGCATATGGCTGGGTTCAAACTGGAATGGCATGGTGAGCAAAGAAACAATGGATTTAGGCCCAGATCTCTTGACTGGGGTAAATGTATGACATTGTTCTGCATTCTATCCATCAATTGTTCTTTTTGCAGGTGTTCCAGGCTGGCAGGAAGGTGGTTTTGGTTTCCATGGGTGATGTCCCCTCACCCAGCATGAGGGTTAGCAGGCCTTGGCCCTCACGACTGGTCACAGGCTGAAGTCTTGCTGAGCTTCCCCTTATCACACAGCCGGACTGCCTGCTTAGCCGATGACACATATTTGGGGACTCAACCTCCTCTTCTTATAGTCCTCTCCCGGACACCAAAAGGGATATAGGATCTGAGTCTTTTAAAGTTTTATGTTGGGTTTCTGCTTCTTTTGAATTGGACACTTCTCTCTTTCTTCTTTCCTCATGAAAGAGGTCTGCCACAGCAGGCAAGAGTTTGAAGCTGATTGTTCCACATCACCACTCATGTGAGTGACCAGAGTTTACACCGGGGAAATCAGCCACAGTGATATGTGCATCAAAAGGTTAATCCAAGCCCCCAGCCCTCCTCTTTAAGATTACCTTGTCAGCCCCATCTCTCTTCCTGAGATGTGTCCAGTCTTCTTCCTTGTGATCCATCACTGAATCAAAAAGAAGTCGTTTTAAGTGTACATGGAGTTGTTTCCTTTTTTTTCTACAGTGTGTCCCACCAGGCTCACAGGAATTCAGCAATACACAATTCTGTCTGGGGAGGGATTCCTCTTCTCCTCATGTCTTCACCAGGCAGGCGTGGGCTTCCAAAGATGGAACACAGGGTCCTCTCTTTAATGTACCATTCACAGCACTCTTACTACCTAGCACTAGTACTTCCATGCAGTATACCATTACATGTACACATGCATTCCGTAGACACACAGCCTGCACACTGTTAACCACTAAAGCTTTTTTTATCTTGAAACCAGTGTGTGTTATTTTACAAACACACACACACTGCCAGCACACACACTCACCATTTGTGCGCTGCACAACAAGTCACCCTTCATGTTTTGTACACAAGCACACATACTCCCAGCTAGTAGCTGCTGTTACCGATCAGGAGTGTGTGTGTTTGTGTGTGTGTGTGTGTGTGTGTGTGCGGGGTGTTGTTTGCAGGAATGAAATGAAAAAAAACACTTACCTGGGCCGGCTGCTAATTCTCCTCCATCCTCTTCTTCCTGTCTCTGCCGGCAGCAGGAAGCGTTCGGTCTCTCAGGCCTCCCATAGGCAATCACATCGCTGCAATGTAGCATTGTGAGTGCTCTTGTGAGTCGAACCAAGCCGCTCAAACAGGGACTGAGAGGCTTTGCATGTTCCTCACCAGGCTGTGTAAAGTAAGCCTAATGGAGAAGATGCAAAGTGCGTAGGACTGTTTGGCCGGCCTGAGAGAACCAGACAAGCAGTCATGCGCGCATAAGGTGCATACCACTCCTCTCCCGGCTGCGGCCAGCCCAGCCTCACCCGAGATCCATTGACTTCAACAGGAAAGAAACATGATAATAAAAATACGTTATTATCATTTTGTTTTTTATTTTGATCAGTGGGGCGACGCTTCTCCGCCTTAGCGGGGGAGCTGCAACTGCTCCCAGCACATGCTATCATTGTGCATATACTGCATAGCAAAACATCTTTCCATGTCATGTACTCCTTACAGGCATTTATACGCTCAGAGCACATGCATCAATCTCACATGTACTACTCAGAACTGCTCTATCCCTGTACTGTACCCTTCCAAGGCGCACACACACAATCAGCATAGAGTCACTACTCATGTCTGTAGGCCTTACTCCAAAGACATAGGGCAAAAAGGTCCTGTCACTACTGTTGCCACCACCATGCTTGTGCTGACTAATGCTGGTGAAAGCGTTTGCGTTCCACCAATGTGAGGGTAGCACTTTGGGTGACCCTCCCAGTCCAACAAGACCACAATCCATGAGACAGAATTATGTCATGGCACACATGCATGATTCGTGTTTGCTTATGACAAACAAGCATTTGCAATGCAACTGGTCTCTCATTATTGAAAGTTTGAGTTATTGCTGTTGCTAATAATATTGCAACGCCAATAGCTCAAACTTTCAGAATTGTGAGAGCTATTGCATTGCAAATATATTTTTTCTATTTATTGATTTTTTATTAAGATGTATGTGAAGAAGTGTTCTTCACTGGATATGTTCCTTGTGCAGCATTGTAGTGGCTGAAATGGTTGAGTGTGCATTTATCTGTGTGCACCACTCCGTATTGCCAATATATCTGAGTGAATACAGCATCAGAGTGCCAAGGTGAATCTGTGTGTCGGCAAGAGTAATTGTTGATGTGGCCTGCATTGCAGAGATACTTGCTTAGTAATTTGGTGTAGGTGTGGGTATTAGTAGAGCTCTTGTTGATATTGCTGTGTTTTGCATTGCATATGTGACTGGATGCAGACTATATGTTGAAGTGCTGCACTGTATGTAGTTGTTGATGTGGCTGAGTGTCACACTGTTGTTGCTGCAGCTATGGTTGCACGTCTGTATGCACGTGTGTGTGCAGCACTGTATTTGTTGATGTGTGGCATGATGTCTCATAATTACTGTTTTGTGTTTATTCTCGGCATGATTGTACGTGGAAGATCTTGTTGCTTGTGCGGCTCCGTGTGCCTCATCACCATCGATGGTGCGGTGTCTGCAGCTCAGTATACACACTTCTGTGTGTAGCACTATATGTTGTATGTGCCTGCGGGTCTGTAGTAGCTCTTGGCGAGGCTTTTTTGTCTGCAGACGGTTGTTGCTGCACAGAAGAGAGAGAGGGAGAGAACCGAGACACAGGAGGAAGTTTTGTGGCATCCTCCCCCTTGCAAGCTCTCATTGAGCCCAGCTTGTGACCTTAACTCTTGTGTATCAGATTTCAGGCTGCCTCAAATTCAAGTGACTTCGGCTTCCAATCAGATTTCCCCAAGAATGTAAGAATATCAAGGGTGTGCTCCAGGGCTTGAAGGTTCCCTTTCCAAACACTACTAGCATAAGCTGCAAAGAAATAGAAATATAAAGGTGTGGGAATGCATTTTTTCTAATTCTTTACTTTTGAAGCCATTGCGACACCCGTGCTTTAGCTAAATATGTTTAAAGTTAAAGCTCTGATGCTGCCATTGCTACAAAAGTAAAGAAATAGTCAACAAATGGCAGCCGCACACTTTGTGTGGGGATGCATTTTTTTACTTTTGAAGCAAAGTGCCACCCGCGCTTTAGCTTAAAATGTTTGAAAGTAAAGTGGTGTGTTCCGCCTTTGTAAGAAAAGTAAAGAAACCGAAAAAAAAGGAATGCAGTTGAATGTTGCGGAAGAGCATGTTCTGCCTGCTGCAGAAGGCAGAAAAAAGCCACTTAAGAAAATAGTGATTCAAGGCTGTAATTAAAACATACTGAGTAACAACACATGTAACAGGGCAAGGCCTCATGAGAGATTACAAGAAGAGAAAAAGTGGTACCACGGAGGGACTATTAAGCCTATTGACTAATGAATAAAACACCATTTACAAAGGACAGTGACAGGAGCCAATTAAAAAGATTGGCGGAAAATAGGCAGAGCTTCATGCTCATAACCTGAATGCAGCATGTCTCCAAGAGCCAGCACAAGAGCTGCCTAGGCGAGACCTAAAATGGGATCCAGATAACAGTACAATTGGGCACTCAGGGCAGAGGTGCATGTCTTTACAAGGCAGAGGAGTCTTCAGTCCCAACAAATGTAAATTCGGATCAGAATAGCAGATAGCTACCTCGACAGACTCTTCGGTGTTGCAAAAAGGACACCGAACCGCTTTCAGCTGTCCCAACTCCTTTTACGCCACTGTTTTGAGGTTGAAGGAGGATCAGCACAGGAGACAACTGCCTCAGTGTGCTGTTCAGAATTGCAAGCAGCCCATCAGGGAAGCTACTAGTGGCCCCAGAAACTAAACAAAAACAAAATTGTTTGCCTGGTCCTTGATCCAGGCTGTGTTGGAAAAGGGTAATAAATGCTTCCCCATCCTCCTTCTCCTGCATTATTTTGAGAGCAAAGGAATAAAGCTAATAACAGCTGTCCTAGTGGCTCATTAGAAACTGCAAACAGGACACTAGGGAAGCTGGAAAACTGTTACTCATTGGCTTTCAAAAATGTGTGGGCCACAAGGAGAACTGGGGCAGGTGTCCGCTGCCCCAGTGTCACAATACAATGATATTTTAAGTTAAAGGTGCCTTCAAGGGATTCTTTCTTATGGTAGTTTTCATGTGCTCTGAGGTCAATTGCGATAAGCTCGGAGCAGTAGCTTCCGTTAAATTATTTTGCAAAACTGATTCCTTATTCTGACGTGAATCATTCGATAAAAAACTTTAAAAGAACAATATAAGACGGGTGTATAGTTCTTGAAACACAAATGTATGTGTGGAAAAATGAAAATATATTAAAGGGTACATAAAATACAGTACCTATAAACCCAAAGTGACCGAGATTTAGCAGTTTCTTGTAGCAGTTCTTAGCTCATTGACACTTTTGTGGTCACCCACTCCATATGTTATATAAATAAAGAAATAGCAACTAATTATATAGGAAAAATTCATCTGATGGAAGTAATCACAAAGAAAATGGGTGCAGATGTAGACATTTCGGTCTAAGTAGTGAAGATATCTGTTAGACCATCTTCAGTATAGTATTTTAATATGTAGAATGACCTCGATATAGATGAAATGATCCAAACAGTCGGACATCAATTAAAGATATAGGAAAAATGAAGTGATACACCTGAGATGTGAAAAATAAAAATAAAGTGTAGCGTAAGGACTACAGAAAGGATTAGATGTGGAACCATCCAATGATAGAGTTAATAATCTCACAGAGAAGTGAAAGATTTAATAAAACGGAGTGAGAAAATCTGCAACAGAACAACTGTCTTACATCAGAGACACGACTGCAGAGATAAATATTGTGGAGAATCACCCTTTTGATCCTGCAAATTAACTACTGGTCTCTATGGATATAGAGAGCCTTTACACCAATATACCACAAAATGAAATCTTGATAATTCTGAATGAACTTTTGGAGTCAAGACCTCGTCCACACAATGTCCCTAAGTCTTTCATAATTGAAAGCATTAGGATTTCACTGTGACAAAAAAAATCTTTTTGTGAACACCTTTTACCAGCAACTCAAAGGAGTAGCAATGGGTACAACTTATGCCCCAGACATAGCAAATATCCATGTCTCCTCCTGCAAGAAACAACACATCATTGATACATCAAATCCATTTTCATCGCACATCATTGGAGGGCTGAGATATATTGGTGATATGTTTTTAATATGGAGAGGTAGTGTGGAGAATTTGAACAGTTTTCATCTATGGCTTAATTCTCTGAACTCTAACCTTAAATTCACAATGGAGTTTGACCAACATTGCATGGATTTTCTTGAGAGCTCCATAAAAGTAGACGAAAACAATCAACTATACACCACACTGTATACAAAACCTACAGCCAGGAACACACTACTCCAATACAATAGCTATCATCCGCATACCCTTTGGACAGTTTCTGCGCTTGCGTAGAAACTGTTCCCGCAAAGAAGATAACTTCTTTGAAGCCAAAAACCTTAAGAAAAAACGTAAAAGTAAGAGGGTACCCTGCAAGACTATTGCAAAGATCTTTGAAACAGGCTTGCTATAATAATCAGGAGGTTCTCCTTGAAGTTAAGAAACGGTCCAATCAACAATTGGTGTTTGTGTGTCTACCTTTGGAACTCACTCCAACAAAATCAAGAAGATTATCAACAAACACTGGACACTATTCAAAACCTTACCAGAACTCAAAGAAAAACCTATAATCTCTTTTAAGGGAGGCTCCAATCTTGAAGACCGCCTAATGCACACCTACGAAATATCGAACACAAGCACAGTGGAGAACATGGTGCAATGGTTGCCTGTTGGAGGGCATTTTAAGTGCAATATGTGTGCAGCATGTGAGACTGCCAATACCACCAAGACTTTCCAAATTAATGGACAGCAGGTTACACTTAAACATTTCTCAAATTGTAACACCAGTAACGTAGTGTAATGTATCAAGTGCCCATGTGGCTTACATTACATAGGTAAAACTGCCCAACATGTCAAAAAACGGATTCTCCAGCATCAGTACAGAATTTATTGCAAAGTGGAAAATGCTTCCCTCGTTGAACATTACACTAATCAAAAACATTCTGAAAAAGACATGATACGGTGGGTCATCGAAGTGGTGAAATCATGTAAAAGGAAACTGAATGTGGAGCAGGTGTTGATATTAAAAGAGAACCGATGGATCTGTCAGACTGACAATGTAGCTAAAGGTCTGAATTTAGCTGTAGAGTGGCACACATTGACATTTATGATGTAACCCCTCTGATTCCACATTTGCCACATTGAAATAAGGTCTGCTTCCTACTTCCTCTTTTTATATCAGCCACAAGATATAGCAATAGTATGACCTTTTCTTATTAATTGGTCAATTATCCATCTGTATATATGTGCCTGCACAGACTGTCATTGAGGGCTGCTATGGTGTCTTCTGTAAATAAGACCAATAAGAGCTTCTCTGTGGCTCTTTATGGAATTAAAATCATTGTACATCATTTGTTTTACCAGATTAGTTATGTAACAACTATAAAATATAGGATCTGTTTTGCCATGTATGAACATTCTTGCTGTGTTCTAATGTGCTGGATCTGTAAGACACCTAATATCTGTGCCACCCTATATGAAAGGCCTGAAACATTTAACATCATTATGTAACCAGTGAAAATTATCTTCACCTTGAACATCTTTTTCATTATAGCGCTTGGACTATCATCTTATGTATACATGATAGACGTCAAACCTGAAACATTATTGTGCAACCACAGAAAAGAACCTCCACTTTGAATGTCTTTTTCTTTTGTCTCTTTTATATATATCTTAATGTATTTCCATGACATTGGCACCATAATACATGACTATTCTGGTGTCACAAGACTGTCTTTTGGAACTAAGTGGCCTTTAACTATCCCTTTTATTTCTGGAATAAGCTCACACTCCAAAATGGCTGCTGTCGTTTTTCCTTTTCCGTCACAGTATATTCGATATGGCAGATTTTTATGAATGTTTTTCCAGGAGGCTATTGAGGTGTCCTTACTGCGATGGGTTCCAGATTTGCTCTGTCCTTTGCGAACCTCTTCATGGGGTGGTTCGAGGCGGAGACTATCTGGGGCCCATCGGGTACTAAATGGATGCAACACATACACTACTGGGGCGTTATATTGATGATTGCCTGTTAATCTGGACGGGTACAATTGATGAACTTAAAGGTTTCTTTGATTATTTGAATGATAACAGGCTCAATTTAGAATTTACCACTCATTATGATACCCACAGCATCATGTTTTTGGACATTGAACTTTATATCGAGGATGGTAAACTGTGTACTCGCATGTATCGAAAACCTACCAGCTGTAATGCAGTTTTACACGCGAAAAGTTGCCATCCTTCAAGTCAAATTAACGCCATACCCTATGGCGAAATGGTGAGGGCAAGACGTAACTGCTCTAATGACAGTGAATTTGAATCTAACCTCACAGATCTATCTAAGAGGTTTATTAAACGTGGTTACCAGAGCAAAACTGTTGAGAATGCAGCATCAAGGGCTAGAAAACTTAAGAGAGTTAAAACTTTGTAAAAGAACTAGTGAGAATACTACTAAAGATATGAAAATTCGATTCATTACGAACTTCAGTACTGATAGTGCCAAACTGTACAGTATTATGAATAGACATTGGCATTTATTGTGTATGGACCAAGATATATTGCCGTTTGTTGGAGATAGACCAGGATTAACTTTTCGAAAGGGACGTACACTGTCGAATTGTATTAGTCCTAGTTACCCTGTGACAAAATTTGAACCGGATTGGCTAACTGCAACATCTAAAGGTTTCTACAAATGTGGAAGGTGTAGTCTGCAGATGGGCTAAACCTAAAGTCAAAACTTTCAATTACAATGGTACTGGTGAATATTGTATACATTTCTTCATCAATTGCGATACTACTTTTGTAGTTTATGTTATAGCATGTTCCTGTGGGCAGATCTATGTTGGGAGCACTATCAGGAAACTGAGAGAAAGGATGGTTGAGCATTTTAGAGCTCTTAAGACAGGAGACACTCGCTATCCTATTGCTTCTCATATGGTCAGAAATGATCAAGAAAAAGAAAAACATGTGTTTACCTACCATGGAATTGATCATGTTAAACGTGACCCAAGGGGTGGCAATAGACAATTACTATTGAGACGCAGAGAGGTCATGTGGTTAATGAAATTGAAAGCTGTTGAACTGGGCCTGAACATTGACCACGAATTTGAATATTATTTAGCACATGAATGATGAAGATTATGGTTATCTGGTCCTTAATTCCGATCTCTTTAGAATGCTGTTCAGATTTATTTGATCTGTGAGAGATTTATATTGATACATAAATGCTTACTGTGCTCTTTGCTTTATCTTACTTACTCCCTTATACTATTTCCTCCTGCTAATCTTACCCTGACTTTTGGTTTTAGTCGTATTACATTCACCCAGTCATGAGCCATCCATACAGGGGTAACATGACAAAGAAATAGTTAGGTCTTATCTGTTTGTTAGTCGCGTTGATTTTTGAACATTGACAACACATACGATATTTGCTGTAATGGAGATTGTAATAGAATTAAATTTACATAGGGGTGACGTTCTTGCTTGTATATGGAATGAAACTTGTTTTTGTTCAGTGATCGCATTACTAATTACTAAGTATACGGGGTACTAATTTGTTTAGCAGAAATAGTTGGTGTTACCAGTTTCATCTGCAGTGTGGACAGCGACAGCTTATTTGGGTTTATTGAGATGATTTTGATATTTTTAGGATGGCGCGCATTACCATTACTTAGACTCACTGACCAACGTGTACATAATACAGAGAACGAGGTTAGAGGGAAATGTTCTTATAACAAAATGTGGCATTGTTGCTATCGATGTACTCTATAGTTTATTGTTGACTGTGATACGATTTTTAGACGATACTACCACTCCAAGATGGCGCGTGTTTTTAGTTACTATTTAAAGCCATTACAAGATGGCGCCCGCGTAGCACGTGGAAATACTGAGTGTCGGATACCACAGATACGAGGTACAATATTCTTCGCAATTTCATAGTTTATATGCTAATTGAACTAGTTCACTGCATTTGGAGTTATGGTTAAACGTATAGACATGATTACTTAGACTTCGATATTTACTTTTTGCAGTTGACGACTGTTATATTTACTGGGATAATGAACATTGGATTAATCGACTCGGCATACAGATAGGTAAGGCGGTGACTGAGATCGCAAAATATTGGTGGGCTTATGTTATCGCCAGAGAATTGAGTGGTTACTCTCTGTCACGTTTCATTTGCAGCTATTGGTTGATTTATGTGGGGTTTGGAGTTACTACCCATATGTTACATATTTGATGAAGATAATACTTATACGTGCTACAAGACATATACTACTGCTTGTAGGTGAGTTTTACCAATGTCTGGCTTTTTTACTTATTATTGATCCCATGAGATGGCTTGTGATCGGGGTGCTTTAATTTTATTCAGACAGATGAGAAGAATTGTTTACGCCGACGGTTAAGGAATACTGAGAATTTAGGGGTATGATTTTACTCCGGAGTTATTTATTTACCTTGGTTGACTTTGTTTTACTATGGGTGTCACACTTTAGGACTGCCTACTTGGCTAGTTGTTCTGTCACACTTGGGAGATACAGTTTCTCACGCTTGGTATTTGGCTCTGCTTCTAGCTTTATGACTTTCTGTCTCACTATTTATTCAGTGACTTTTTTGAGAATTAATTATTAGCCTATGTATTTGTATTTTTGTTTGAGGATGTATTATATTGCTTGCTATTATAACCTAAACATAGGTTATTGTAATTACTTGCAGCCCTGAAGAAGTCTGAATGTCAAAGACTGACTAAGACGAAACACTTGTTGGCTGTATTAAGAATTTCATTTCATTGGATGGTGAAATAAAAGAAGAAGTCTGAAGAAACTCATTCATCTTACTATTTTGAACTGTGATTGAACATTTGAGTGCTTGGTGAATTTTCTGTGCTGGTTTCAGCCACTTGGTGGCTACTAATGAGTCTTGGTAACAGACTCTTGTTCACTTTGAGCACCACTTGACACTTGCAACCTGATTTACTTACACACGCTGTGCGCTCCTTTTAAACTGTTACCTTTGCTGTTTGATCTTTTTCATTATAGCGCTTGGACTATCATCTTATGTATACATGATAGACGTCAAACCTGCAACATTATTGTGCAACCATAGAAAAGAACCTCCACTTTGAATGTCTTTTTCTTTTGTCTCTTTTATGTATATCTTAATGTATTTCCATGACATTGGCACCATAATACATGACTATTCTGGTGTCACAAGACTGTCTTTTGGAACTAACAGGCCTTTAACTATCCCTTTTATTTCTGGAATAAGCTCACACTCCAAAATGGCTGCTGTCGTTTTCCATTTCCATCACAGTATATTCGATAAGGCAGATTTTTATGAATGTTTTTCCAGGAGGCTATTGATGTGTCCTTATGATACCTATTTGGTTTTGGCATATGGTGGTCGGCATTAGACCACACAAATTAGGTGATTTGTCCTTTTCAGACCCTGCATAAATGATGAAGATCAAAATGATCGTGACGTCTCAGCGCCTCCGCTTTTTGTATCTCCTTAATGGTCTTTGGGGTTTTGCACCTTGATGTGCTAATCCCTGTCACATAATTTAACTTTTTTCTTTTTTTGAGTTTTATATAGTGCGAACTAGACCCGAGACATTGGGTATCGGAGAGCTTTAAATGAGCACCAGTTTGGTTACAGATTGACATATTCCGTTTTGGTAGGCTGGAGATTAAGTGATTTGCCCAGAATCACAGGATGCTGAGCGTTGCTGCTGAGACTCGAACATAGCACCCCAGCTTCCAGGTCAACCACTCTAAACGTAAGGCTACATACTCTCCCCAACTCACATGTACCGTCCCCATTGGGCACATATTTGATAAACCGTTCCAATATGGCTGCTTTTTATCGTTGGCTAAGCCGGTCCGGAGTCCCGAGTTGATCAGGTGACTCCGATAGTATATTTATACATCCGGGATTGCCTATATGCTTTCTGTTGCTGACTGCATAAGCAGCTGTTCATCGGCTGGATCTATACCTCTTTTTGAATAACTTGAGTACACATGTGTTTGCTGGAGTTATGCTAGCAGTTTTAAAATTAATCCTTTGTCCTGGTAACGATCCAGTGGATGGATCACATGGTTCTCTATTTCTTCTTTTTCTCACTAATGAAGTGACTGGTCATACTGGAATTGATTGAAACGAGCATTGCCTCAAATGTGGACTGTTGAAGGGGCGACTGCCCTTATTGTTATTTCCATCTTAAATTTCTTTGGTAAGCTACCCTTGAAACGTGAGTCATTTATGACTAACTGGGACTGTATTTCACGAATTATTAGCTCTTGTTGAACAGGTAACTCTTCAAATACTGGACCTCTGATGTAGAACAGTGGTATGCTCACTGTATTCACTGTCCCTGAACCATATAGAAGTTTGTAGTCATTGGATGATTGTTTTTGATAACGGCAGACCCTTCAAGTATTCTAGTATTAGTTAATTCAGTGTTTTTTTAATGTTAAAACATAGGCTTGTACAACTAATGGCAGAATTAATAATCGTCATGCTGTTTGCTCCTTCACTGGCTTTCTAAATTGAAGATAGACTAATTGCAAACTACCCCAGATAGGGCAATTTTGTATTCTGAACGGGGCTTGTTTGGCAACTGCTAGGTCATCTTTAGTTACTCAATAGTTTTGCCTTTTATTTTAGAAACCCACTCAACGGACCAGACTACATTTTACAGCCCTCAGATTAATTACAGATATTCATCTGCTTAGTCTTCCCAGTAAGTCTCAGTAACTTACTTTTCAAACTTACGTCTTGGTGTGGGTTTTCCCACTCCTTTTTATTAAATATTTCACTTTTCTGGGCGATTATTAGCTCTATTGTGGGATGGTTCCACATCTAATCCTTTCTGTAGTTCTTACGTTACAATTTTTCTTCAAGTTTCAAGTTTATTGTATTTGATTTGGTTCTCCACTGAGAACCACAAATATTAAATGTACAAAATTCAATTTTAAACAGTTTTGTATAAAAGTTTCATTCTAATACAAAGTTAAAAATGGTTTTCAAAATTTGTTAAAATTGGAACATACAATTTCATTTGGCGGAGCTTTACCTAAAATAATCAGTTCCTGTACTGAGTTAATTCTACATTTGGAATAAATTGGTTGTAAAAACCTTTTCCTTGCTTTTACCACTATCGCATTTGGGCAGGTAAACAATAAATGCTCCAAGTCCTGCTCTCCACCATTACACAAATTACATTTAAGACTTTCTTTTAGGTACCACCTAAATGTAATGGTTTTTACAGGAAGTATTCCGAATCGGAGCAGAACAATCAATCTCCTGACCCCATGGTTTAGGTTAAAATTAATATACTCTTGAGGTTTCTTATACTCTATAGATTCAGTAATATTTTTATATAAAGACAATTTAAAACAATGCTGAGAGTCAAAGTCAAAACTGAGTCTTGAAGTAAAGTGCTTTAGAAAAAGTTTCAGCTGGGCAGGAGTCCAAGAAAGTAACAGCTTGATGTTAACCTCTGATAACTTAAAAGCAGATAGGACATTTCTTGAAAATTCATGCTTTGATGATTCACATTCAAATGTTTCTATTTTTAGTAGGGATCGGAGCGTTCCTTCTTCTGCATGGAGGAGATTATACGGCCACCTGATATTGGCGATTCCTCGGGCATAGGAGCTGGTTAATGAAAACTCAAGGTGGAGAGCTTGCACTGGTACCGCCTTGGACAACTTTGTTAGTTTCCGTAGGATCTTTCCTTCTTTTAAGTCTAAAAAGCTCCATTGAGATATTGGTATATATTCAAGAGTGTATGACAGTACTGGTGGAACCTTGGCACTGTATACCTTAAGCATAGCAGAAAAATGTCTTTGTCCAGATGCAGCGTATAACCGTGAAAGTGCTCCCACATGCACATCAGATTTCCGGGTCAAATTCAGAGTATGGGGCCTATTTTGCAAAGTCTTGGTGAAGATTCTTCCTAAGTAGGTATATACATTTACCACTTCCACCATTTTTCCCCCTAGGGACCAGATGAATGGAGTGCTCCTTTTCCTTCCAGAGAATGGTACTATTTTTTTTTTTTGAGATGTTCGGTATTAGATCATTTTCCTCTGTATAGTTGTGGAATGTCTGAAGGCTTCTTTGCAGACCAAATGGAGTTAGATCTAAAATAATAACATCATCTGCGTACAGCAAAGTATGTATTTTGTGGGAAGCAATTTTTGGTGGGAAGTTGCATATCTGCTGAAAACATTGAGGCAAGTCGCTAAGATGAAGGGAAAACAATAGAGGAGTGAGAAGGCATCCCTGCCTAAGGCCATTTGAGGTCGGGATAGGACTAGTAAGACCCTTTTCCCTCCCCATTTGGACCTGGCACCAGGTATCTGTATGTAGTGATGACAATATATGTAGCAGTTTGTCCGGGATACCTATTTTGCTGAGTTTTCTCCAAAGTGTTGCTCTGTCCACTCTATCGAATGCGGTGGTAAAGTCGATAAAAGCAGCATATACAACCTGAGATTTTATTGTAACGTATTTATCTAAGATGGTTAGCAGGACAGCGATATGGTCAGTGACTGAATACTTTGGTCTAAATCCAGGCTAGTATAGGGGAATTAGTCCAGATAAGAAGGCCCAGTTCTTAAGATGATCTAATACTGTTGCTGTGAAGATCTTTCCTGTAGCGTCCAAAAGGGCTATCTGTCTATAATCGCCAGGATGTAGCCTTGTACCTTTTTTGTGTATGGGTATTATAATGCTCCCCTTCCAAGACTTGGGATGTCCCCAGTAGTCCGGACCTGTTGCTCCTGTTGTTCTTGCCTTTCTTATATGTAACTCAATAGAAAACGGACTGGAAACTCCACTGTCTAAAGGTTTTATTTCTGGGTTCCTAGCAAAGTGATAACTCATTTCTGCGTTAGTATTTAGTTTATATAAATTGGCAAGATAGAGTTCCCATTCTGATCGAGGCACCGGGATAGCTTGTAATGTTTTTTTTAGTACCCATTTCTTTAGCAATAATATTCCACTAGGAACGTTGGTCATTTTGTTTCGCTGCTATCTACAGGTCTACCCAATTTTTGTCTTGGGTTATTCTCTTGTTTTTTCTTTTTCTCTCCTGCGTTGATTTTTCAATCTGTTGATTTCTAACTGGTAATTTTTCTAAAAACTGTGCTCTTATCAGTTTATTTAGATGATTTGTATTGGTAACTAACTTTGGTTTTTTGTTTTGATTCTTTGTTGGTTGCATCAACTTTTCGTGTAATTTTTGTGTTAACAAATTTTGAAATCATTATCAAAAAGCTATCGGATTTGCTGAATGCATTACTTGCAGAAGTTGCGTTGAGTCGATTATGGTGATTATTTTAGTAAGAGTGGCTGAATTCCAATGAATCCGTCTTTGGGCTGGGTTTACCAGAACTGTACTGTGGCTATAGATAGTTTGATTTGACTGGGACAGTTGTGTTTTCCACTCTGTACTTGGCTTTAGAATAGCATGGTCACTACCATAAACAAAATTAATTTTAAGTTGTAAGACTGATCCAAACAGATCGTAGCTACAGATCATGTAGTCCAATAGTGAAGATGTACATTTTCCCTGTCTTGTATTTGAGGCAGGGATGTCTCCTTCTACATTGCCATTTAGTATTATTCCATTTAGCATGGGTAGTGATGCTATTAGGATCTTCCCTCTTTTATCCGCCTTATTTTCTTTAGGAAGAAGTGGAATAGAAATTCCCAGGGCCTCTTCTGTGAGCCAATTTGCCCATTTAAATAGTACCTCATCAGATATTTTCCCATTGAGATCACCCAGAATGAGAAGTGATGGATAACCATGGTTTTCTATTGCTTGTTCGATATCCTTTTAGGATTTCTATAATGAGTACATCCATTTTTACTCTAGGGGGGATATAGATGTTATAAATTAATAGATCTTTTAAAGATTCTGGAGGGTTTGTCTCGCACTTAATCTTGATACATTGGTGATTCTTTGAGTTAGTTGGGATTATTTCTTGGGCCCATTTGTAATCTTCATTTAATAAGATCGCTATCCCACCTTTCGCGTGTTCCCGATCGACCTGCTCTGCAGGGATATTATATACCAAATATTTCTCCTGATTGAAGTTTTGTGTAGACTAAGTTTCTTGGAGGGCCACTATTGCAGGAGAATTTTTTGTTATTTCTGCCATTTTTTCTTTAGTTTTCCCCGCTATGTTCCAAGATGAGATCGTCAAGCCTGTGCTAAACAGAGAATTTGTTATCCTTATTTTTTTTTATTACTGTTCAGGTGTAGGAGAGTAGGGTCTGCTATCCTATGGTCACCCCAATTTTTGCTTTTTGCTTCACTGGTTTTCGACTTACTGAGGCTGTGGGCCTGCTAATCAGACCCCCAGCCTGCTGTTCTCTCTCTAAATGTATAATACATGTGCTATAGGTACATACCACAATTGGAAATGGACTCCTTGTCAGCCCCTGTACCATGCACTATAGGTGATCAGGGCATAGGTGCCACCAAGGCCTACCAGGGGCTGAAGCATAGCTTTTGCCACCCCTGGCTGGTTCTTAAATTGACACAACTGGCTGATCACTCAGCTGGGGCAAGTGGGTGTAATCACCCCTTGCTTAGATATAGTATACCTATATCTAAACCTATATCTGGACACATATATAGCCTGTAAGCCACTCCTATGGAAGACCTCATCAATCCTGGAGGCAGAGTGCGTGGTTTTATGTGAGATGGAGCTCTGGCATGAGCTGAGCCTGTCTGCAGCTGTCGGGAACAACTCCCTAAGCTGATCCGGGATAATGCCATACCATATACTCTTAAGCGCCTTATAATCCTCGCGGTTATATAGCAACTTTGGTTTGGCTTTATCAAAACATGTCGTGTAAGGTGTCATACGAATTGGAATACTACCCCCTCGCCAGTTCTGGCGACGGGGGTAGCATTCCACCCTTCTAGAGGGAGAAGACATGTTACTTTACTGAAACGCGGTTGATTTAAAATGAGCCTCAGATCCACAAAATGGATGCCCCTGCCACAGACACGGGTCTGGCCTCCTGCTGCTGACCGAAACTCGGCAGAGGAGGCCTGGACAAAGGGTTTCCTGTCGCAGGGCGGTGTTAAACCACCCCAGACAGGAGATAGTGGATTGTAGTAGGGAGGTTTCAAAGAAACCAGACACTGCCTGGGGAGCACAAGGCTGCCCCTTGCATAATCCGGCCAAACCGGTTCTGGGGCCTCCCAGCCCCTGTCCCAGCGCGGCCTGGATCAAAGGAAAGGGGTGTAACCACCCCCTTCCTGGGTCCCACCCATAGGAGGGGACCTAGCAGGATGTCCAGCCCACCAGATTCGAATAAGAGTGGGAGCAGTGCCAATGCAACTCAGATCATCCTGAAGAAACATAAGAAACGAATTCTGGACCCTTCGACTTTCTACACGACGTTAGAAGACTGAAGAATCTCCCTTGTGGTCAAGGAGTGACCACCCTGTGCAAACAGGTACCATCCAGCCCTCGACCCTTGCTTTGTTGCAGTTCCCGCCGGAACTCGAGCGACAGAGATCGACGAGATCAAGCTTGCCTGCCTTCTCCCTGCCCGATTCACAGTCCCTGCAGAGCTGAGACCAGTGGAGGCGACCGGAAGCGTGGGGCACGCCATCTTGAAAAGGCCACGAGACGCTGACCGTGCAGCCCACGAGTGACCCTCGAAGCTGTACACCGGGGTTTGAGAAGCCCCAGCCCCGAGCTCCACTTGCACCAAAGCTCACCCCTCCACACTCGACGAGTGCTGCGTGGGGCCCTTCTGCTTGTGTTGGCTCGACGCGTTGGCCCGGTCACTTGCCAGCTGGCTTGTGGCCCCTGTGCCGACGAAAACCGAAATACGACTTGCTTTTCTGGTTGCTCCAGATCTGCACCAGCTCCTGTGAAAAGGAGCCCCCACTCTGACCCTCCTGGTTCGAGTGATAAGCAATCTCCCGGTTCCGCGTGGATTGCTTTTGCCAAGTGCTGTTTGCTGCAATCTTGAAGCCGACGGTGCTGACGGCGAGAGCCTACGTGGGACAGATCGTGACCTGCTCCTGGACGTCGCAGATGCCCCAGAGCCCACGTGACAGCGGAGAGAAGCCTATCGACAACCACCTGATTGCGCCCGACATTGCCTGGTTCCGTCCTGGTTCCACCCTGGTCACTGCTGAGTGACCCAGACTCTGTCCCCTCTGCTTTCAGGTACTTTTCTACTTCGATCCACCCTTGGATCGCACCGGACCCTTCTGCTTCACATCGCCTGCAGCTGCAACAGCTTCAAGCACCAAGAGCCTGCGTGTCAAAACCCGACGCCACTTCGACCCTGTGCACCCACGGCCTGTGGGTGAGGTAACATTGCAACGCCAGTGTACATACACTGGTACACACCTCTAGGGTCTGTGTCTAAAGTTTTGTTCCTCTAGGTTCAGCGGAAGTATCTTTTAATTCACTTTATCTAACTTTTACGCACCATTGACATTGCATTGGTGCGAGCCGCACTTTCCGTGCTGCACCCGTCTCCTGTGGGCTACTCCTGACTTCAGCATTGCTAGTCCTGACTGCTCCCAGCGAATCTCTAGGCCCTAGGCCTAACCACTGTTCGAGAAGTGTTACTTATACCACTTTTTTAGTATATGGTCTGAGTGGCCACCCGCCCTCATCCATAATTGTGCAACTTTATATGTTTTACTGTGCTTTTGATTTAACGCTTGTGCCCCTTTCCTCATAAAGAGTACTGGGGAGTAATTTAGAAATAAATACATATATTTTTATAATATATACTTGTGTGGGGTCCTTTCATTTGATTACAGGATTGTATGTGGTAAAACAGCTCGCTTAACACGACCTCTTAAGTTAAGCCTTTAAGGCTGCTTAGTCCATGCTACCACTAGGATAGCTTGTCTAACAAGGTTGACTTACAACCAGACATCTTTGGGGTTTGTTTGGACTGATACCCAGTGGTTCCAGAATTGGAAACACTACATATCAGGCCAACTTCTCACATTGGTGTGCAGCGGTGCGGATTTGAGCTTGCTGTTTGTTTTATCATTGCAATCTTTACATCAAATTGAAAGATCACATCAAGTACCTTAGGTACATATAAATAAAAAAGCTTAGCATATTAAGTTCTACTGAACTTAGTAGTTGTAGATTAAAGGGATTAGCACACCCTGACTACAACTCACTAGCAAGGTACAGTAGGAAAACACTTAGTGTAGGTAAGTGCATCACTTACACCTCACTAGCAGTCATGTCTGATACCGGTAGAGCCTCAGGCTCTGCTCCTGTAATAGTTGATCCTATAGGGACAACATCCAGATATGACAACCTTAGCCACAAAGACCTGAGTGCCTTGTGCACAGCCAGGGGGCTAAAAAAGGGCAGAGGCCCTACCATTCCTTCCCTAGTAGCTCTCCTAGAAAAGGATGACCTAGATAAGGTGAGTCAGGCTCCCTTAGAATTAGGTGAAGGGATACACTCCCCTGAGAATGAGAATCTTCCAGAAGATGAAGAGGAGGAGGAAGAGGAAGAGGAAGGCTCTGACTTAGAAAAGCCTGAAGATCAGGATCAGAGAGGAAACCAGGTACAGGTTGCCAGGCTTAACCAGGCCAACCTGGACCTACATGAGAATGGAGAGGGCCAGCACCACTCCAGATCTCATAACCAAATTCTCCCAGGTAACAGGAGGGTGAGATCTCAATCAAGGAACTCTCATCTTTCTAGTGCCTCAAGAGAATCTCAAAGAGGGATGACTCCCTCCCAGAGAAAAGAGCATAGGGCCAGGATGAGGGCTGTCCAACTCCAAATAGAAAGGGAAGAGGTAGCCTTGGCTCAAGCTAAACTTGCTTTAGCAAGAGAAAGAAAATTGCGTGGCTTAGATGCCACTGGTGGCAGCAAAGTTCCTAAAGAAAAAGACAGGGCCTATGACAATAGAAACCTGACAAAAATTGTGCCCCCCTACAAGGAAGGGGATGATATCCACAAATGGATGACTGCTCTTGAGAGGGCCTGCATGGTACAGCAGGTCCCTGAGGATCAGTGGGCAGCAATTTTATGGTACTCCTTTTCTGAGAAAGGGAGGGACTGGCTCCTCACTGTTAGACCTGAGGATGCCAAAAACTACTCTGTTCTGAAGAGTGCTCTTATTGAAGGGTTTGGCCTAACCACTGAGCAATACAGGTTGTTGTTCAGAGACACCCAAAAAGCACAGACTCAGGACTGGACTGATTTTGTAGATTGTGCCACTAAGGCTCTGGAGGGTTGGCTGCAGGGAAGTAAAGTTTCAGACTATACAGGATTGTACAATCTTATGATGAGAGAGCAGATCCTTAATAACTGTCAGAACCAGCTGTTGCATCAATACCTTGTTGACTCTGATTTGACCTCTCCCCAAGAATTGGGAAAGAAGGCAGACAAATGGGTCAGAACAAGGATTAAGCAGAAAAACCAGAACCAAGGTGACCAGAAGAAAACAGACCAGAAGGGTGGGAATCAGAAAGATAAAGAAAAGGACCAGAAGTCTTCAGGCCCCCAAACTAGCAATAAGGAGGGGGGTTCCCAAAATGGAAACAAGAAAAAGAAGAATGATGGCCCAAAGAAACCTTGGTGTAATACCTGCAAATCAGTTTCACACTGGGGCAGTGAATGCACTAAGAAAAATCCAGTCCCCACCACTGCAGCTCCTAAAGCACCTGCACCCCCTAGTACAGTTAACAGTGGTGGTACACAGCCAAAGGGTTTAGTAGGGTTGACCCTGGGTACTGAGGTGGAATCTGGCCTAGTCAGAATCCCCACACAGGCAGTTCTCCTATATGATGTGGACTTATCTTTGACCACTGCAGTAAGCCCCAGTAACCTGGGCAAATATAGGCAGACTCCCTTAATCAATGAGAAACTGGCTCAGGCCTACAGGGACACTTGTGCCAGTGTCACAATGGTGACACCTGACTTTGTGGACCCTGGACAGATTGTACTAGGTGAAAGTTACCTAGTGACCAATGCAAGCAACTCCACTACTTCCCATAGTGTGGCTGTTGTGAACTTCTCCTGGGGAGGGGTAGATGGCCTAAAGAAAGTTGTTGTGAGTGCAGACCTCCCAGTAGACTGTCTGTTAGGCAATGATCTTGAAAGCTCAGTTTGGTCAGAAGTGGAGTACAGGACTCATGCAGAAATGCTAGGGATTTCAGCTCATGTCCTTGCAGTGACAAGGTCTCAGGCTAAGAAGTGCCTTCCTGAACCAGTGGTGGATCTTGAAACAATAGACCAACCACAACCCAAGAGAAGGAGCAGGAGGGTTGAGGCTGTGCCTTCCCACTTGCCCCAGGTTGAGGATCAAGTTTCACAGGAAACTGATTCTGCAGTCCAAGAGGAGACTGTCTCAGAGGAGCTTGAACCTGATCAGGTTGAGTTTCTGGGGACAGGGGGACCCTCTAGGGCAGACCTGGGGCAGGCCCAATTAGATTGCCCTTCACTTGAACCCCTCAGACAGCAAGCTGCTGCTGAGGCTGCAGGGAATGCTCAAGGTACCCATAGAGTGTATTGGGATGAAGGGCTCCTTTATTCAGAGGCTAGAGACCCCAAGCCTGGCACAACCAGGAGGTTGGTTATACCTTTGAAGTTTAGGGGCTTCCTTCTTACCTTGGCCCATGATATTCCCCTTGCAGGACACTTAGGCCAGAATAAGACTTGGGACAGGCTTGTTCCACACTTTCACTGGCCTCACATGTCAGAAAATGTCAAGGAGTTTTGTCGCTCCTGTGTCACTTGCCAAGCCAGTGGTAAGTCAGGTGCCACAACAAAGGCCCCCCTGATACCACTACCTGTGGTGGGGGTACCCTTTGAAAGAGTTGGAATAGACATTGTGGGTCCCATGGATCCTCAAACAGCATCAGGGCACAGATTTATACTGGTGGTAGTGGATCATGCCACCAGGTACCCAGAGGCAATTCCCCTGAGGACCACCACAGCCCCTGTGGTGGCAAAAGCCCTCATTGCAGTTTTCTCAAGAGTGGGCTTTCCAAAGGAGGTTCTTTCAGACAGAGGTACCAACTTTATGTCTGGATACTTGAAAGCAATGTGGAAAGAGTGTGGAGTAAACTATAAGTTTACCACACCCTACCATCCACAGTGCAATGGGCTTGTTGAAAGGTTCAACAAGACCCTAAAGGGAATGATAAAAGGTTTACCAGAGAAGCTTAGGCGGAAATGGGACATCCTTTTACCCTGCTTGCTCTTTGCTTACAGAGAGGTCCCACAGAAGGGGGTTGGCTACAGCCCTTTTGAACTTTTGTTTGGCCACCCTGTAAGAGGTCCATTGAGTTTGGTGAAGGAAGGATGGGAGTTACCTCTCAAAAAGCCTAAACTAGACATTGTGGACTATGTACTTGGTCTCCGCTCCAGGATGGCTGAATACATGGAGAGAGCATCCAAAAACCTTGAGGCCAGTCAAGAATTACAGAAAGCTTGGCATGACCAAAAGGCTGTTCTGGTTGAGTACCAGCCAGGGCAGAAGGTGTGGGTGTTGGACCCAGTGGGGCCAGCAGCTCTCCAGGACAAATGGACTGGACCCTACCCTATCATTGAGAAAAAGGGAGAAGTCACCTATGTGGTTGACTTTGGCACCCCTAGGAGCCCCCACAGGGTGCTCCATGTAAACCGTTTGAAAGCATTTGTTGACAGGGAGGACATGAGTCTCCTCATGGCCACAGATGGGGAACAGGAGGAAGAGAGTGACCCTCTCCCAGACCTGCTTTCCCAGAACCCTGATGATGGTTCAGTTGATGGAGTAGCCTTGGCAGGCAGCCTCACTGAGCAGCAACAGGTGGACTGCAGACAGGTGTTGCAGGCCCACAGACATTTGTTTTCACTCACACCCAGCCAGACTAACTGGTGCACCCATGAGGTGGACACTGGTGACAGTCTGCCTGTGAAGAATAAGATCTACAGGAAACCTGACCATGTCAGGGATTGTATAAAGGCTGAGGTGCAAAATATGTTGGAGCTTGGAGTGATTGAGCCATCAGAGAGCCCATGGGCTAGCCCAGTGGTCCTTGTGCCAAAACCTCATACCAAAGATGGGAAGAGAGAAATAAGGTTTTGTGTGGACTACAGAGGTCTCAATGCTGTCACAAGGACAGATGCTCATCCCATTCCAAGAGCAGATGAGCTCATTGATAAATTGGCTTCTGCCAAGTTTCTGAGCACATTTGATTTGACAGCTGGCTACTGGCAAATCAGACTAGCTGAAGAGTCAAAAGCCAAAACAGCATTCTCTACCCCTAGTGGACATTATCAATTTGTGGTAATGCCCTTTGGTTTGAAGAATGCACCTGCCACCTTCCAAAGGTTGGTGAATCAAGTCCTTGCTGGGTTGGATGACTTTTGTGCAGCATATCTAGATGATATTGCTGTCTTTAGCTCCACCTGGGAGGATCACCTGATCCACCTGAAGAAGGTTCTGGAGGCCCTGCAAAAGGCAGGCCTGACTATCAAGGCTACTAAGTGCCAGATAGGGCAGAGCAAGGTTGTGTACTTGGGCCACCTAGTAGGTGGGGGTCAAGTTCAACCACTGGAGAGCAAGATCCAGACCATACAGGACTGGGCTCCTCCAACTACCCAGACACAAGTCAGAGCCTTCTTGGGCCTGACTGGGTATTACAGAAAATGTGTAAAGAACTATGGGTCCATTGTGACACCATTGAATGACTTGACATCCAAGAAGATGCCCAAAAAGGTTCAGTGGACAGTTAGCTGTCAAAAGGCATTTGATGACCTGAAGAAGGCCATGTGCTCTGCACCTATCCTGAAGAGTCCTGACTACTCCAAACAGTTCATTGTACAGACAGATGCTTCTGAGTTGGGGGTGGGAGCTGTGCTTTCACAACTTAATCAAGATGGTCAAGACCAGCCCATTGCTTTTATTAGCAGAAGGCTGACCCCCAGGGAGAAACGTTGGTCAGCTATTGAGAGGGAGGCCTTTGCTGTGGTTTGGGCCCTGAAGAAGTTGAGGCCATACTTGTTTGGTACTCACTTCCTAATTCAGACAGACCATAAGCCCCTCTTGTGGCTAAATCAGATGAAGGGTGAAAATCCCAAACTGCTCAGGTGGTCCATTTCCCTACAGGGGATGGACTTTACAGTGGAGCACCGCCCAGGGACTGACCATGGTAATGCAGATGGTCTCTCCAGGTACTTCCACTTAGAACATGAAGACTTATCTGGTCAAGGTTAAGTTTAATGTCCCTGCGTTTGGGGGGGGGGGGGGGGGGGGGGGTTGTGTAGGAGAGTAGGGTCTGCTATCCTATGGTCACCCTAATTTTTGCTTTTTGCTTCACTGGTTTTCGACTTACTGAGGCAGTGGGCCTGCTAATCAGACCCCCAGCCTGCTGTTCTCTCTCTAAATTTATAATACATGTGCTATAGGTACATACCACAATTGGAAATGGACTCCTTGTCAGCCCCTGTACCATGCACTATAGGTGCTCAGGGCATAGGTGCCACCAAGGCCTACCAGGGGCTGAAGCATAGCTTTTGCCACCCCTGGCTGGTTCTTAAATTGACACAACTGGCTGATCACTCAGCTGGGGCAAGTGGGTGTAATCACCCCTTGCTTAGATATAGAATACCTATATCTAAACCTATATCTGGACACATATATAGCCTGTAAGCCACTCCTATGGAAGGCCTCATCAATCCTGGAGGCAGAGTGCGTGGTTTTATGTGAGATGGAGCTCTGGCATGAGCTGAGCTTGTCTGCAGCTGTCGGGAACAACTCCCTAAGCTGATCCGGGATAATGCCATACCATATACTCTTAAGCGCCTTATAATCCTCGCGGTTATATAGCAACTTTGGTTTGGCTTTATCAAAACATGTCGTGTAAGGTGTCATACGAATTGGAATACTACCCCCTCGCCAGTTCTGGCGACGGGGGTAGCATTCCACCCTTCTAGAGGGAGAAGACATGTTACTTTACTGAAACGCGGTTGATTTAAAATGAGCCTCAGATCCACAAAATGAATGCCCCTGCCACAGACACGGGTCTGGCCTCCTGCTGCTGACCGAAACTCGGCAGAGGAGGCCTGGACAAAGGGTTTCCTGTCGCAGGGCGGTGTTAAACCACCCCAGACAGGAGATAGTGGATTGTAGTAGGGAGGTTTCAAAGAAACCAGACACTGCCTGGGGAGCACAAGGCTGCCCCTTGCATAATCCGGCCAAACCGGTTCTGGGGCCTCCCAGCCCCTGTCCCAGCGCGGCCTGGATAAAAGGAAAGGGGTGTAACCACCCCCTTCCTGGGTCCCACCCATAGGAGGGGACCTAGCAGGATGTCCAGCCCACCAGATTCGAATAAGAATGGGAGCAGTGCCAATGCAACTCAGATCATCCTGAAGAAACATAAGAAACGAATTCTGGACCCTTCGACTTTCTACACGACGTTAGAAGACTGAAGAATCTCCCTTGTGGTCAAGGAGTGACCACCCTGTGCAAACAGGTACCATCCAGCCCTCGACCCTTGCTTTGTTGCAGTTCCCGCCGGAACTCGAGCGACAGAGATCGACGAGATCAAGCTTGCCTGCCTTCTCCCTGCCCGATCCACAGTCCCTGCAGAGCTGAGACCAGTGGAGGCGACCGGAAGCGTGGGGCACGCCATCTTGAAAAGGCCACGAGACGCTGACCGTGCAGCCCACGAGTGACCCTCGAAGCTGTACACCGGGGTTTGAGAAGCCCCAGCCCCGAGCTCCACTTGCACCAAAGCTCACCCCTCCACACTCGACGAGTGCTGCGTGGGGCCCTTCTGCTTGTGTTGGCTCGACGCGTTGGCCGGTCACTTGCCAGCTGGCTTGTGGCCCCTGTGCCGACGAAAACCGAAATACGACTTGCTTTTCTGGTTGCTCCAGATCTGCACCAGCTCCTGTGAAAAGGAGCCCCCACTCTGACCCTCCTGGTTCGAGTGATAAGCAATCTCCCGGTTCCGCATGGATTGCTTTTGCCAAGTGCTGTTTGCTGCAATCTTGAAGCCGACGGTGCTGACGGCGAGAGCCTACGTGGGACAGATCGTGACCTGCTCCTGGACGTCGCAGATGCCCCAGAGCCCACGTGACAGCGGAGAGAAGCCTATCGACAACCACCTGATTGCGCCCGACATTGCCTGGTTCCGTCCTGGTTCCACCCTGGTCACTGCTGAGTGACCCAGACTCTGTCCCCTCTGCTTTCAGGTACTTTTCTACTTCGATCCACCCTTGGATCGCACCGGACACTTCTGCTTCACATCGCCTGCAGCTGCAACAGCTTCAAGCACCAAGAGCCTGCGTGTCAAAACCCGACGCCACTTCGACCCTGTGCACCCACGGCCTGTGGGTGAGGTAACATTGCAACGCCAGTGTACATACACTGGTACACACCTCTAGGGTCTGTGTCTAAAGTTTTGTTCCTCTAGGTTCAGCGGAAGTATCTTTTAATTCACTTTATCTAACTTTTACGCACCATTGACATTGCATTGGTGCGAGCCGCACTTTCCGTGCTGCACCCGTCTCCTGTGGGCTACTCCCGACTTCAGCTTTGCTAGTCCTGACTGCTCCCAGCGAATCTCTAGGCCCTAGGCCTAACCACTGTTCGAGAAGTGTTACTTATACCACTTTTTTAGTATATGGTCTGAGTGGCCACCCGCCCTCATCCATAATTGTGCAACTTTATATGTTTTACTGTGCTTTTGATTTAACGCTTGTGCCCCTTTCCTCATAAAGAGTACTGGGGAGTAATTTAGAAATAAATACATATATTTTTATAATATATACTTGTGTGGGGCCTTTTCATTTGATTACAGGATTGTATGTGGTAAAACAGCTCGCTTAACACGACCTCTTAAGTTAAGCCTTTAAGGCTGCTTAGTCCATGCTACCACTAGGATAGCTTGTCTAACAAGGTTGACTTACAACCAGACATCTTTGGGGTTTGTTTGGACTGATACCCAGTGGTTCCAGAATTGGAAACACTACATATCAGGCCAACTTCTCACATCAGGGTTTCAGAGATCCAGGCCCATGAATAATCCTTTCTTTAGTCCTTACGTTACAATTTTTCATTTTTCACGTCACAGGTGTATCACTTCATTTTTCCTATATCTTGAATTGATGTCCGACTGTTTGGATCATTTCATGTATATAGGGGTCATTCTACATATGAAATTATCGTCCTGAAGTTGGTCTAACAGATGTCTTCCCTACTTAGACCTGAAACGTCGACAACTGCACCCATTTTCTTTGTGATTGCTTTCATCAGATGAATTGTTTTCCATATAATTAGTTGCAATTTCTTTTTTTATATAACATATGGAATGGGGGACCACAAAAGTGTCAATGAGATAAGAACTGTTACAAGAAACTGCTAAATCTCGGTCACTTTGTGTTTATATCTACATTATTTTATGTACCCTTCAATATATTCATTTTTTCACACAAATTTGTGTTTCAAGTAGTATACACCTGTCTTATATTGTTCTTTTAAAGTTTTTTATAGATTGAAATATTTTTTGCAAAATAATTTAACGGAAGCTACTGCTCAAAGCTTATCGCAACTGACCTCAGAACACATGAACGCTACTATAAGAATCCCTTGCAGGCTCCTTTACCGGACGATATACTTGAGTCCCCAAGCCTTCAAGGGTTTTGGGTTCCCCACTCTCTTGTTAACAATACAATGATGACAACAAAGGGCTAGGCCATATGACCGCTGCCAAGGCGCCTTTTGTCCAGTTCTAAACAGGACACCAGTACAGCTATCTGCAACCCTATTCCAAAAACAAGAATCAATGCCTCACCAATACACAATATGGGGGTCAGTAAACACAGTGAGCGGTGATCAATCCTTTGATATACAGGACATGGCTGAGAAATTAACTTGTATTACCTCCTTAATATATTAAGATCCATTGTCTGGGGGCACGAAGACACATCACTGCCTGGAGTCATTAATGCCTTTGAGCGGTTGGAGGCACTGATAGTAACCAATGCCAGCACCCATTTATGAACTTTACTAAGAAGGGACTTACAATGTCATTACAGTTTGGGGCCACTAATGTGGATTTAAGCTGGGGCCACTGAGGCTCACTTGTCGTCAGGGACATACATTTTGAAAAATGCCTGGTGACAGTGATGTCAGGGATGTCAGGGATCATTGAGGCTCGGTACTGCCTGGGGACAATGACATTCATTACTGCCTGAGGCCACTGATGATCAATGATTTCATTTCCAGATAGCAACACTGAAGGTTATTATTAGCCGAGGAACCTGCCTGATACAATGTTTACTGTAAGGAACCATTAAGGTTCATTACTTTGCTTAGGCCATTCATGTGCTTTACTGCCAGCCAGAAGATGCTCATTAGTGCCTGGTACCTTTGAGGTACACTACTGAGTGGGGCTCAGCACTATTTATGCTAATTTCTGAAGAAGGATTTTCATCCTTGATATTCACTAGGGAAAAAATCTTAAATCAAGCCTGACAGGGTGAACACTTCCTAAAACATATAAACCACAAAAAAGAGGTTAAACTAGAAACTCATCTTTTTAGGCAGCATTGTCCCCTCCCACCGTGAATTCATGTTTTCTACTTAATAAGGTTTTGTCAAATTTGTGGCTGCTTATGCCAAGTGTAATGTATTAAAATTGTTCACCATTTTCGACCATATACATTTGTTTTACAATTTATATGCATTTAATTTCATTTATTTCGCATACATTTATATGCTACATTGATGCAGTGTGGCAGAGATGGACTATGATAGACTATGATGCTTACTATCATGGTATTCTGTGACATTTTTATTTTTGCATCGTACATTCTTTTCATGTTGGCTGCTACCTTCTTAACAAGCCAAAGTCAGCATGGCGATTTTAATACATAACGGATAGTTTTCATTGTATGTGCTCCACATGTCTGTGGACTTGCTTTTCTTTAATTCTACTTGTGCAGTACCAACATATGCTTTTGATGCTGAGCTCTCCTACCTCATTTGTCCCATTGAATGGTGAGTCATTGTGCACAGAGACGACATCAGCACTGCTGTTAACACAAGCATGTGCAAAGGATATCAGGGGCAGCATATCAGCATGCGAAGAATAGCCGGGCAAGCACTGGACTGCCTGAACCTAGCTATATGCATTTCATGGTCACGTTCTATTAAAGTGTTTGTTATATACAAGGGAACCCCATACAGTAGAACCTGGGGTAGAATGATAATTTTACAGAACAGTGGTTCGAAGTAGGCCTTATGCGGTCCTTAAAGGAAACGGAGGGTATTAGCGAGTATTTAATAAGTCGCTAGGGAGCAGTGGTAGTAGGAAAAGTTTAGAGTTTTTTATTTTTACTCTTTTCTCGTAACAATATACATAAATATATATATACACTGTATTGCAGGTGCTCAGGTGAATAGTACGGTGCAGGACGTGACATAAGTGATCAAAGTGAACGAACTGTCACACAACAACAAGGATAAAAACACACAGCAATTATATACAATGGTACAAGTGAAATTCCTTGGGTAGGTCGACGGCGTTTCGATCTATATTGTTTTAGATCTTCATCAGGACAGTTGAGCCTCCTGAAACTACAGAAAATTCAATTATACTCTCTTTCTTATATGTACTTTACTGGTGTTCCTACATGTTTGGATCTGACACTGTTTTGGTGCTCCCGGGAAAAATTTAAAAAGAAGAAATGAATTCCCAAGCATGCACATGTTCAATTTACTATGCATGCATTTTTTGTGAGAAGGAATAGTTCGGGGGCAGATGATTTAATCTCACCCAGGTGTGCAGCGTTTTTGCAGGCTTAAGTTATGCGCGCATGCATCCAAAAGAATGGATTGTCACAATTTAAAAAAATATATATGTATATATACCTTGCCAGTGGGGAGGGCAAGGATGGTCATTCGTGCAATACAGCTGGGCGGATGTCGCAGCTTTTGAAGGAATCTGTGGGTAATTTAATTTAATAAGCATAGGTTGGGATCAGTTGCTGTAATCATCATAAAGCCTGGAATCTAACAAATTTTATGTAAGTCTCTGGATTAATAAGCGATTATGGTTATTCTTTAGCCCCTCAATTCCGCCACATTCGCTAAAATGATTACAGCAACTGATCCCAACCTATGCTTATTAAATTAAATTACCCACAGATTCCTTGAAAAGCTGCGACATCCGCCCAGCTGTATTGCACGAATGACCATCCTTGCCCTCCCCACTGGCAAGGTATATATACATATATATTTTTTTAAATTGTGACAATCCATTCTTTTGGATGCATGCGCGCATAACTTAAACCTGCAAAAACGCCGCGCACCTGGGTGAGATTAAATCATCTGCCCCCGAACTATTCCTTCTCACAAAAAATCCATGCATAGTAAATTGAACATGTGCATGCTTGGGAATTCATTTCTTCTTTTTAAATTTTTCCCGGGAGCACCAAAACAGTGTCAGATCCAAACATGTAGGAACACCAGTAAAGTACATATAAGAAAGAGAGTATAATTGAATTTTCTATAGTTTCAGGAGGCTCAACTGTCCTGATGAAGATCTAAAACAATATAGATCGAAACGCCGTCGACCTACCCAAGGAATTTCACTTGTACCATTGTATATAATTGTTGTGTTTTTTTATCCTTGTTGTTGTGTGACAGTTCGTTCACTTTGATCACTTATGTCACGTCCTGCACCGTACTATTCACCTGAGCACCTGCAATACAGTGTATATATATATTTATGTATATTGTTACGAGAAAAGAGTAAAAATAAAAAACTCTAAACATTTCCTACTACCACTGCTCCCTAGCGACTTATTAAATACTCGCTAATACCCTCCGTTTCCTTTAAGGACCGCATAAGGCCTACTTCGAACCACTGTTCTGTAAAATTATCACGTTCTATTAAAGGCCCTCATCTATATCACTATGGTGTGTTTTAGTGAACTGGGTGTTTTGACTTATCATAACTTGCTTGAGGGCTGAAAATAAGGACTTAAAATTATTGTCAGTTTCCTGCTTCTTTTGTGCTAATTGGACACAATATTATAATTTTTGTGTCCAAAATTGTCATGTATGTTGATGTTCACTGCATAGGCTGAAGTGGAATTTTCCAAAATTCCTGACGGAGGTTATCAGTGGTTTCAGCTATGAGGTAAAACTTCTCTGCAAGAGGACTCTGCTAAAAGCTCCGGTTTCTACACACACAGCCTGTAAACACAAACTGATGCTTCAGAATATTTGAAATGAAAACACGGGCTTCAGCTGGATGTTGAAAACAAGGTGCTTCCAAATGTTAGCTCCTCGAAAAAGGTATGGAGAAGAGGCTCCCTAATTACAGAGGGGTAGAGAGGGAGAAACTAGTTGCTGGGAGACACGTCAGGACCCTTTCAGTGAATACCCTCTGGTCCGGAGCAGGTGTGCAAGGGACAGTAGACTCAGTAACAAAAACAGAAGACTGCTGGGCAAGTAAAGGGTTCTAGACTAACTGACTAGGCATGCGTAATGGATAATGTTTGGAGTCTAGACTTTATCCAATTTGACAATATTTAGAATCGCTGAGTAAATCTATTACGATGATGATGATAATCTTATTTCATAGGATTTGAATTTAATAGGCGCATATTAAAACTGATTTTTATAAAACGTAAGAGTTATTTTGTGTAACGAATCTGGCGATTCAGGGCGTTTCCCTTGCATTTACCCTTAAAGATTAACAGCTTCTTTGGCAGGTAAGTCAGATTGTAAACCCCTCACAGGGTAGGATATTACAGTTTGTTTACCTTTTCGGTGCGAAGGCAGCTGTCACCGGTGTGCGCTAAGCAAACCTACCAGTTTTAACCGCTCAAAAGAGGGAGTTTCAGGGGCGTGGCTTGCGCGCCGTACGGGATGGCGGCATAGCTGCAGAGCTCCGACGGCGTACTCCGCTACAGAAACCTTTTTAGAGACATTTTCGGGCGTTTCACACACCACGGACTAATTTTGGACATCTACCTATGAGGTGAGCCTAGCTCTTTGCCTTTGGAGACTTTCGACCTTCCTGCACTGTTTTTTCGGCGAAACTCGGAACCCCCAGTTTCGGCCGCCATTTAGTTTCTCCCTTTCACGCCATTCCAGCTTGAGGACCGATGCTGTGTGAAATAATTTCTTTTTCCTCATAAATTACTTTAATTACATATTTGATGCAAAGGCACCCTAGAGTCTTGACTCTTTCCTTCTTTCAAATGCCTTTTAGTGACCTTTCTGGGCATTGCTCTCCTCATAAGTGCCTGTCTGATGCAGCGTCATACCAGTGCACCAGCTCTTCATCTCCTTTGAATGCCTTTCAAGTTTATGTCCTTTGCTCTGTTCAAAATTGCCTGTTTGTTACAGCAACGCTCCAGAGTTTCAACTCCTCAACTAATTCATATGCCTTTCAGTGAACTTTGTGTTTTGCTCTCCTCTTAATGCTCTCTTGTATTTTAACCCTATAACTGCCACCAACCTGCGCACTTTCTCAATGTGCTTCCTTCTCACTGAGACTATTCTCTGGTGCTGGGTTGCAGTTTATAACTAGTTATTGAGAGCCCTTTTCACGTTATATTGCTGCATATTTATGGGGAAATTGCGGAACCTTAAGCTTTCTACTCCTGTTAAACCTACTATTGGTTCTGATTCTGACCCCAATTCTCAAGAAATAGAGGACGTTCCCCCACAGAAATTGGATTCCTCCTCGGGAACAACTTCTAAACTGCAGCCTTCAATTAAACTTCCCACAACAACAGCGTCCACCAAGCACTTGAAGAAAGACCCTGCCTCTTCATGCTCCTCACCTATGGATCTAATTCTAGAGGAAATACGTGCCCTTAAACCGTTCATGGAGGAGACCACTAAGACCTTACAATTTCTACATGACAAATGGTCTTCACTGGAATCTCGTATTCTTCTTGTGGAACAATCAACTGATTATCTTCAGTCCTCCTGTTCTTGTATACCTTCTATTGAGGCAGATATATTGCAGCTCAAGAAGCAAGCGGAAGATTTGGAAAAATCGTACTGGCAGGAACAACCTCCGACTTTATGGACTTCCAGAACTTTCGGAGGGATCAAATCCGACTGCCTTTTTTCAATCTTTTCTTCCAAAAATTCTGTACTTACCTGCCTCCTCCTCTTTCAACATTCAAAGAGCCCATAGACTTGGTCCAAATACTTCTAACAAACCTCGAGGTGTCATTATGCTGTTTCTAAAATACACTGATCTCTCACAAGTTTTATCAGCTGCCAAATCTAAGAAGCAGATTATTTGGGAAGGTCATCGTTTAGTTCTCTCGCAAGATGTAGCTAAAGCAACAGCTGACCGTCGGAAAAGGTTTTTGGATATGCGTCCACAGCTACGTGCTCTTAATGCGAGGTTTGGTTTACTCCACCCATGTCTCTTCAAGGTTACTTACGAGGACAAAACTACCTCTTTTGAAGACCCAGCGGCCTTACAAGAGTTCCTGCGTTATCATGGAGCGGATGTTATGGACACCTCAAGAGTTATTTAATTTACTCTGTATGTTTGCTTTTATTGATTGTTGATATGTTTTCCCTTGGTTATGATGTGTATTATATTCTATGCTTTATTTTCCTTCCCCATGTTTCCTCCCCACTCCTATTGCTTTTTCTCTCTCCTTTTCTAGGTATTGTGCTCCTTCTATTCCTCCCCATGTGCCCTATTTGCTATGTGATGTTCTATCGTTCGTGCAGCGGTTGTTCATTGATGTCTGCTCTTGCTGTTGTCGTCATCTTATGACGCCGTCACCCTCGCTTTTGTTTTGTATTGTAGGTATGTTTCTCAGTCGTCTGTTTTTGACTTGTACTGTCTTTTTGTCCTTTATGCTTTTTCTCTTCTTTATGCATTTCAGTGCTTTCTTCTCTTTTCTATTCTTCTATTTTTCTTTCTTCACATGTTTATTCTCCAACTTTTACTGCTCGCTCTAGTCAATATAACTCTCTGAACATACTTTGTAATTCTACTTCCGTATCTCTTTATCTTAGTTTTTCTCATCAATCTCTCTTTTCTAACCATGTAAGTGTATGTTTACTCAGATTCCTTCTTTGTTTTCACCTTCTGGGTTGTTACTTGGAACGTTAAAGGTTTAAATAATCCAATTAAAAGGCAACGGGTATTATCCCATTTATCCAGGCTAACAGTTGATGTGGCCCTTCTCCAAGAATCCCATCTTTCAGATCCTGAAGCATTGAAACTTAAACGATGTTGGGTGGGACATGTATTCAAATCCCCTGCTGCAGGTAAGAAAAATGGAGTTGTGATTCTGTGCCATAAAAAATTGAATGTTTCTACTGGTTCTCAAGAACATGATGTTGATGGACGATGGTTGCTTGTTAAACTAATTATAGATAAGATTCCTATTGTTATTTTTAATGTTTATGCTCCTACTGCTGTTGACAAACCATTTTGGCCTGCTATTTCGGAGAAATTGATTACACTTACTGAGGACTATATTCTTTTTGGTGGTGACTGTAATCAGGTCCTTGATCCTATCTTGGACAGAAATTCCAAAGTTAAATTCTCCACCTCTAAAATGCACTATCAATTTACTACCACTATTCATCAGAATGCTCTAGTAGACATTTGGAGATTATGTCACCCTGACCTTCGTGAATATAGTTTTTACTCTCCTTCCCATCACTTACAATCCCGTATCGATTATCTTTTTCTAAGTAAGTCCTTGGCTCAACATGCCATTCACTCTGACATTGGTTCTATTTTAATTTCAGATCAAGCACCTGTTTTTGTTGATATTAATCTTATTCCCTCCCCCCCCCCCCCATCCAGGACGATGGAGGTTTAACAATTCTTTACTCCTCGATCCCACTTTCTGCAGTAAATTTGCTACTTTTGCCACTGAGTTTTTCATGATTAATCATACCCCTGATTCTCCCTTTGTTATGGTCTGGGATTCTTTTAAGGCAGCTGCTAGAGGTTTTATCAGTAATTTTGTCTCACAGAGGAAGAAGCATTTGGAAGCTCAATCTGCTCAACTTTTGAATAAAATCAAACAACTCTAATAAATGTATCATCACTCCAATACGGATTCCTCTCTTAGAGACCTTATCGAGGCCAAATTTACTTTCAATAAAATTACCACGAATGCTGCCTCCAACTTTTTAAAAAAATGTAATTCCCGTTATTATGGGTCAGAATAAAATGGGGAAATTATTAGCCAATTATCTTAAAATACGGCAAGAGAGAATGAAAATTGATTTTATTTCAGGGTCTTCTGGTGTCTCCTTTTTTAAAGATAAAGATATTCTAAATGAATTTGTCACCTTCTACAAAAATCTCTATACTCCAGGATTTTGTCCTGATTCAGCCGATCTTCTTTCCTACTTTCAATCTATTCCTTCCCCTCCCTCTGATCATGTGGACTTTGGATCTCTAGAATCTGACATCTCCCTTGCAGAAATCTCTCATGCTGTCTCAATATTACGGCATGGGAAAGCTCCTGGTCCTGACGGTTTTACTATTGAATTTTACAGCCATTTTGCTTCCCTTCTCTTACCTAAATTGTTGCTTTTATTTCAATCCTTTTTTTACTCAGGCTCTTCCCGTGGTATGTTTCAAGAAGCTTTGATTTGCCTAATCCCCAAAGAAAATAAAGATCATTCTCTATGTAAGAACTATCGCCCTATCTATTTGGTAAATACTGATTATAAAATTTTCCCCAAAATTTTAGCTCTCAGGATGGATCCACTTTTGCCTGATTTAATTGGTCCTGAACAATCAGGTTTTGCTAAAGGTAGACTCTCCTCTGACTACTAACGCGTCTATTTCAACATTTTGAGTAAAGCTCCCTCACTCGATCATCCCTTGGCCGCTATTTCTCTAGATGCTGAGAAAACATTTGACAGGATAGGTTGGGATTTTATGTTCCAGTCTCTCAAGTGGGCAGGCTTTCCACCTACATTTATTTCTCTTATCTCCCTACTTTATTCTGATCCGCGGGCGTCAATTTTTGCAAATGGCATGGTCTCGGATTATTTTTCATTACAGAGAGGTGTTCGACAAGGTTGTCCATTATCTCCTCTTTTATTTGTGTTAGCTTTAGAACCCTTTCTTACTAAAATACGGCAAGATGATAACATCTCTGATTTTCATTTTGGTCCCCAACAAGTTAAACTTTCGGTTTACGCTGATGACACTCTTTTATACTGTTCTGACCCCAATCTTCTCTTCCTTTTTTCATGCAACAAGTCTCTTCCTTTTCCAAAGTTTCTGGATATCGCCTTAACGTTGATAAATGTGAAATTCTACCTTTAAACGATCAAGTACTTGGGAATTTGGTTTGCTCCTCTCTTGTCGGACATTCTTAAAGTAAACTTAGAATCCATATCCAAAAAATTGAATGCCGCCATAACTCGATGGAATCCTGTCTTTCTTTCTTGGTGGGGTCGTCTTTACTCGATTAAAATGATGCTGGCACCACTTATACTCTACACCATGTCTATGATTCCTATCCATATTCAACATCATTATCAATATCCTCTGCGGGGTCAGTGTTTACAACCGGTATTAAAACTGCGTCACTGATTTCTCTCCAATCACTCAGGTCGTCTAACAATTTGTTATCCCTCCTGTTTAATTTCATGTGTGACTCTTCAGCCAGGGCCCATTCCATAACATCTTGTCTCCAGTATCCTACTATGGGAAGTGCTGTCCCATCCAAGCAATGGCTACCCTACATCGAGCATTTAATACTAAGGTCAAGTGCAGGGACTTATAACCCATCTTACAGTTCTCTGGAATTTTTATGTGGCCCAACAGACAAGATAATGGAGTGCTCTCTATATGAATGTGTGTGATCCTATGCATTTCCGGCACAACCGGCGTCCAGTAGCCCAAAACCTCAGTGCACCACCATGCTAAGTGTATAAAGCCAGCACTATTGGCAGCACATCGGGGACAGTCATCAGGTCTGAGTGTGTTTATGTGGTGAAAAGTCTTTGGGGTCACATACGTTCTATGAAGAACATTAAAATGAATAAATTTAAACCAAGCTTTGCAAGGCACGGAGTGTAAGCCCAGCAACGACTGTCCACCAATGGGGTTCCGAGGTCCGCATCCCATGTAACACATGATTTAGGTAATGGATCGGACAAGTCCTGTCTCATGGCCTTGTGTAGGTGGGTTATCAGTTGGCATTCTGCGACACAGGTCAGTAGCATGTATGTATGTATGTATGTATGTATGTATGTATGTATGTGTGTATGTGTGCGTGCTCTTATATAGTGCTCGAATTACCCTTGGGCATCTCGGCGCTTGCATTGGGAACCCGTCCTGGC